>NC_135953.1:26861912-28061912 GCF_053455715.1 Rhinoraja longicauda | reverse complement strand
CTAGCGGAGGGTCAAAGGCCTTTACCTCGGACATCGGCTACTAGCGAAAAGGCCCAGAGGAAATCTGCGCCCAGGATCGCCTGACCGACTTCCGCGACGATAAACGACCATTCGTACGTGCGGATGCCTAAAGACAGAGACATTGCCCGCGTACCATACGTACGGATGGGGCTACCGTTAACCGCGATGAGGGTAGGCCCTCTCTTACCCAATCGGGTTTCGAGGTCGGTCGGCTGTACGATGCTGACTATGGCAGCCGTGTCGACCAAGAACTCTGTGTCTGTGAATCGATCTCTGACGCAGAGGCGTCAGTTCTGACCAATCGCAACTGCCTCTATGTACGATCGGCCGAGGCATTTCCCGAGAAAGTGCAGTTGCGGGCTTCTCCACCCCATCTCAGATGATAATAACACCAGCCGCGCTTGTGCGGATCTTTTTGGCAGGGTTTCGGAGAAATGGCGGGAGTCGCGGTGCCATTTTGATGCCGCTGAGGGCTGCCCGATGGTGTTGAGACCCTGTTGATCGAACTGTGTTTTTTCGATTTCGACGCCATGAGCGCATCAGCTTTCTCCGCGTATGCCACGGGGTCCTTAAAAGAACAATCCGTGAGCATAAGCCTAACATCTTCTGGAAGTTGCTCTCGGAATGCCAGCTCGAACATGAGGCAATCCTTGTGCTCACCTGCCAGCGCCAACATTTCGGCCATGAGGGCGGACGGCAGCCGATCTCCGAGATCCGGTAGGTGCATAAGCCTCTCAGCTCGATCATGCCTACTGAACCCGAAGGCTCAAAGCATGATTACCTTCAGCGCCTCGTACTTGCCCTCTGCCGGAGAGGCGGTGATGAACTGCATCACCCGCGCGGACGTCTCCGGCGGTAGGGCGCTGACCAGGTAATAATACTTTATCTCATCCACCGAAATGTTTCTCAGGTGGAACTGCGCTTCAGCATGGGCAAACCAAAGGTGTGGTTATGGCGCCCAAAACGGAGGAAGATGAACGCTGACCGCATTTAGCTGCAGTACGCCGGGCGTTAGATCCATAGCAGGGGCGTCGTGTCCCTCCATGGTAGATGATCGGCTAGATCACGTCGGGGCAACTATATGGCGAGTCTGCAGGCTTGTACTTTGTTAAAGAAGCTTATTGCGGCAGCAATATTCAATTACAAAGGATAACAAACGAGATTACAGACAACCATTAACTCAAACCGTTCACATCGAAGTTCTCTTCCCACTGACTGGTTTTGGGCGCCAAAACCACCACGTGACCTTGCTGGCCAATCCGAGGGTTCGACTCTCAGGACCAATCCCTATGGTTGCTACAACTTCAATACTTATTGTGCAAAGACAAATTTTGGAGCAACATATTTTCGGGTAAACTTTTCAAATACATACGTGGAAGATAAATTCATTCTTCTGAAGGAGACAAGAAGATAATCAGGATAGAGCTCTCTGAAAGAACTTTAAAAACTGAAGAAAGAGGTCCTTCTACAGTTGTACCGGGCCCTGGTGAGACCGCACCTGGAGTACTGTGTGCAGTTTTGGTCTCCAAATTTGAGGAAGGATATTCTTGCTATTGAGGGCGTGCAGCGTAGGTTCACTAGGTTAATTCCCGGAATGGCGGGACTGACGTATGTTGAAAGGCTGGAGCAATTAGGCTTGTATACACTGGAATTTAGAAGGATGAGGGGGGATCTTATTGAAACATATAAGATAATTAGGGGATTGGACACATTAGAGGCAGGAAACATGTTCCCAATTTTGGGGGAGTCCAGAACAAGGGGACACAGTTTAAGAATAAGGGGTAGGCCATTTAGAACGGAGATGAGGAAAAACCTTTTCAGTCAGAGAGTGGTGAAGGTGCGGAATTCTCTGCCTCAGAAGGCAGTGGAGGCCAGTTCGTTGGATGCTTTCAAGAGAGAGCTGGATAGACCTCTTAAGGATAGCGGAGTGAGGGGGTATGGGGAGAAGGCAGGAACGGGGTACTGATTGAGAGTGATCAGCCATGATCGCATTGAATGGCGGTGCTGGCTCGAAGGGCTGAATGGCCTACTCCTGCACCTATTGTCTATTATCTATTGTTTCTGGCAGATTTGTTTCAAAAGTCAGTCGTAGTTCAAATTTTTGATTAAGTACATTTTTAATATAAATTTAATTAAATGACTTGGCTGTAAACATAGAGGGGTTGGTTAGTAAATTTGCAGTTAACACCAAGGTTGCTGGTGTCATGGACTGTGAGGAAGGCTGCCAAAGTATACAGTGGGATAAACTATAGATCAGCTACAGAAAAGGGCGGAGAAATTGCAGATAGAGTTTAATCCGAATAAGTATGAGGGGTCAAATGCAAGGGGAAAATATACAATTAATGGCATGACTCAACAGTATTGATGTACAGAGAGACCTTGGGGTCCAAGTCTATAACTCCTTGAAAATGGCAACACAAGTAGATAGAGTGATAAAGCAGGCATATGTTATGCTTGCTTTCATTGGTCAGGGCTTTGAGTACAAGATTCAGGATGTCATGGTGCAGGACTTGGTTACGCCACATTTGGAGTATTGCGTGCAATAGTGGTCACCCCATTACAGGAAGGATGTGGAGGCTTTGGAAAGGGTGCAGAGGAAATGTACCAGGATGATCCTGGATTAGGCAGTAGTAGGTGCAGGGAAAGGTTGGACTGACTTGAATTGTTCTCTGGAATGTCGGAAATTGCATGGAGACCTGATCAAAGCATATAAAATTATGAGAGGCATAGATAGGGTAGACAATCAGAATTTTTTCCCAGAATGGAAAAAACTAAATACTGGAAGGCATATCTTTATGGTCAGGGGAGGCCAAAGTTTAAAGGAGGTGTGCGCGGCAAGTTCTTTTTTACAGAAGTGATGAGTGCCTGGAAGGCGCTACCGGGGGTGATGCTTGAGGCAGATACGATAGTGGGATTTAACAAAACGTTGGAGAGGTATATCGATGTGCAGGGAACAGAGGGATGGGGATTATATGCAGGCAAATAAGTGTTGGTCTTGTCATATGTTTGGCAGAGACATTGTGGGCTGAAGGGCATGTTGTTGTGCTGTATTTTTCTATGACTAAATAATGAGAGCAGCTCAATATGAAAAATTACTCACAATTTGACACAATAATAGTGCAGATCTCTACTCCAACTGCACAGCCTGAACGTGTTTGTATTAATTACTCATAGTCCCTAAGTTGCCCCAACATTCAACAGTGATGCGGATTTAAACTAGTGATTGCATATTTAACCCTGCCATCAATATTGTTAACTGTCCCTGCGCACCAGAAGGGACAGAGTATGAAATTCTTGACTATCAGGCTGTTAAGCCTAGGTTAAAGCAGTCCCTTTAAAATAAATGAGAGAAATAAGTGTACTGGAGGAAAGCGAGTAGACCGTTTCATTTCTTATTGCAGGTGCCTTCAATGTGTTAAAGCGTTTAATTCAAGTATGCATGTGTATTAGTCTTTACACTTTTACCTTGTTTTAAATAATTTGAATATTTAACATTATTTTAAGACAGATTCCAACAGAATTTTTATATTTAGAACTGACAACACATTCACAACAATTCATTTTGCAAACAACACCAACATTGGTGGAGTTGTGGGCATTTGAGGAAAGCTGCCAAAGTATACAGCTCAATTTAGATCAGTTACAAATATGGACAGAGAAATAGCAGTAAGAGTTTAGTTTAATTTATTGTTTATTGTCACGTTTACCGAGGTATAGTGAAAAGTTTTTGTTGCGTGCTAAGCAGTCAGCGGAAAGACAAGGAATGATTACAATCGAGTCATCCACGGTGTACAGATACATGAGAAGGGGAATAAAATGAATAACATTTAGTGCAAGATAAAGTCCAGGTCCAACGTTTAATCGCGCAAATGTGATGTACTACACTTTGGGAGGTCGAATGGAAGGGGAAAACATACAGTTAATGCCAAGACCCTTAACATATTGGTGGCCATTAACGTATTGGTGGCAAATGGCAACGCAGGTAAGTAGATTGATAAAGAAAACAGGGCATGCATGCCTTCATAGGTTGGGCCATTGACGAAAGGTTGGGAAGTCATGTGGCACCTTTGTAAAACTTTGCTTAGGCCGCATTTCGAGTAATGTGTGGAGTTTTGGTCACCCCATTACACAAAGGATATACATAAAGCTTAGGAGAGGGTGCAGAAGTGATTAACTTCCCTGGATGAGATAGTATTATTTGTAAAGAGAGGCTGGACAAACCTAGATTGTTTTCTCTGGAAGGTCAAAGATTGGGGGGATACTTGATACTTGAATCTAGTCACACAGCATGGAACCAGTCCCTTCGGCCCGAATCATCCATGCCAACCAAGATGCTCCATCTCAGCTAGTCCTATTTGCCTGCATTTGGCCAATTTCTCCCTAAAACATTCCTATCCATGTACCTGCACAAATGCCTATTAAATGCTGTTATAGTATCTATCTCAATTACATAGAAACATAGAAAATAGGTGCAGGAGGAGGCCATTCGGCCCTTCAAGCCAGCACCGCCATTCATTGTGATCATGGCTGATCATCTACAATCAATAACCCGTGCCTGCCTTCTCCCCATATCTCTTGATTCCACTAGCCCCTAGAGCTCTATCCAACTTTCTCTTAAATCCATCCAGTGATTTGGCCTCCATTGCCCTCTGTGGCAGAGAATTCCACAAATTCACAACTCTCTGGGCTCCTTCTCACCTTAGTTTTAAATTACCTCCTCTGGCAGTTCATATCATATACCCACCGCCCTCTAAGTGAAACCGTTGCCACCTCAGGTTCCCATCCAATGATTCCCCTCTCACCTTAAACCTTTGGCTTCTGCTTTTTTTTTTTTCTCTATCCTGTGCATTCACCCTATCGATTCCCCTCATGATTCCATACACCTTTAACTGAACAGCCCCTCAGCCGCCTCCACTCCAAGGAATAAAGTCCTAGAGTGCACAAACTCTTGCTACAGCTCAGTCCTGGTAACATCCTTGTAAATCTTCTCTGCTCTCTTCCCAGCAGAAAGACATCCTCACAAATGCAAAACTGCCATACCAAAACTGAATACAACACTCCAAAACGTGGCCTCACCAACATTTAGTACAACTGTAATATAAATACAAAATTCTAGAAGTGTACAAAATAAAAGTTTATAAAATTCTAAGAAACATAGAAAATAGGTGCAGGAGTAGGCCATTCGGCCCTTTGAGCCAGCACCGCCATTCAATATGATCAAGGCTGATCATCCAAAATCAGTACCCTGTTTCTGTTTTCTACCCATATCCCTTGATTCCTTTAGCCCGAAGAACTATATCTAACTCTCTCTTGAAAACATCCAGTGAATTGGCCACCACTGCCTTCTGTGGCACAGAATTCCACAGATTCACAACTCTCTGTGTGAAAAGGTTTTTCCTCATCTCACCCATTATTCTTAAACTGTGAACCCTGGTTCTGGACTCTCCCAACCTTGGGAACATTTTCCTGCATCTAGCCTGTCCAATCCTCTAAGAATTGTATATGTTTCTATAAGATCCCCTCTCATCCTTCTAAATTCCAGCAAACACAAGCCATGTCAACCCATTCTTTCATCATATGTCAGTCCCGCCATTCCAGGAATTAACCTGGTGAATCTACGTTGCACTCCTACAATAGCAATAATGTCCTTCCTCAAATTAGGAGACCAAGATTGCACACAATACTCCAGGTGCGGTCTCACCAGGGCCCTGTACAACTGCAGTAGGACCTCCTTGCTCCTAAACTCAAATCCTCTTGCAATGGAAGCCAACATGTCATTAGCTTTCTTCACTGCCTACTGTACCTGCATGCTTACTTTCAGTGACTGATGTACAAGCACACTCAGGTTTCGTTGCACCTCCTCTTCTCCTAATCTGACACTATTCAGATCTGCCTTCCCTGTTCTTGCCACCAAAGTGGATAACCACACATTTATCCACATTATACTGCATCTGCCATGCTTCTGCCCACTCACAAACCTATTCAAGTCACCCTGCAGCCTCATAGCATCCTCCTTGCAGCTCACACTGTCACCCAGCTTTGTGTCATCCATAAACTTAGTAATGTTACATTTTGGCATTATAGTAGAATATAGAACAGTACAGAACTGCTTCTTCCCCCATATCTCTTGATTCCTTTAGTCCAAAGAGTTAAATCTAACTCTCTCTTGAAAACATCAAATTAATTGGCCTCCACTACCTTCTGTGGCAGAGAATTCCACAGATATCCAACTATCTGGGTGAAAAAGTTTTTCCTCATCTCAGTCCTAAATGGCCTACCCCTTATTCTTACACTGTGAGCGCTGGTTCGGGACTCCCCCAATATTGGGAACTTCTAGCCTGTCCAATCCCTTAAGAATTGTATATGTTTCTATAAGGCATAGATAGACTAGGCAGATGGAACATTTTTACCCCAGGGTAAAGGCATTTGTGCAAGGCTTTTTTTTTACACATAGGATGGTGGGTGCTTGGAATGTGCTACCAGGGATGTTGGTGGAGGTTGATACGGCAGCAGCATTCAAGAGCTTTTAGACTGGCAAATAGGTATGAATGGAATGGAGGGATATGGATCATGTACAGGCAGAGAAGTACTTGTACTTGGCATCATATTCAGTGCAGAGCTTGTGGGTCAAAGGTTCTGTTGCTCCACTGTACAGTTTTATGTTGTGTTTGAGTAACAGTGACAGCCGTGACAGCCATAAGCTTGTTGGAGGGGGTGAAGCCTCACTGATTTCCATAGATGCTTTGCAAACACAACCATCTAGTGTGCGATTGTGAGCACCCAAAGTCAGGAATGAGCCCAGGTCTTTGAAGCTGTGATGTCGTAGCACTTCTCCACATTGATTCAATGAGCTGAATAGCCTCTTTATATGTTCAAATGACCTGTCTGAATTTTTTGATGAGATGAACAGAGAAAGCTGGCAAAGGGATCTCAGGCAGATGTGATAACGGCATTTAAGTACTTTGAGACAGGTACATGGGTATGCACGGAATGGAGGGATATGAATCATATGCAGACAGAGGAGATTAACCTGATATTATGTTCGGTGCAGATCTGGTCATCTGCGCCAAATCATCAACATGGATTTTCAGAACATTCTTGCTGAAAATGTCGGTCAGCACCGCTAAATCCTTTGGAATTCACTGGTCAATGAATAGGAAATTAGCATAAGTAGTGGAAAATGGTAGCCTCGGACAATGGTATCTTCCTAACGGCCAATACTGAGACCCATTTTTCTTTTACTCCTGATTTTAACATGGTATAATTTTCAAATGGCGCAAATCTCGAAAATGTGGTATACAGTAATGAGGTCACTCATATTGGGTCACTATACAATATTGGGTCACGAGGTGACTCGATGCCCACAGAAATGTCCTTCAAAATAGCTTTGCTAGCCATTCTGTTCAAGGGCAATTAGAGATTTGTCAGTGATAACCACATTCTTGATGTTAAAAAGAAAACTACAAGATGCATAGACTGGGTTAAAGGACAATAAAATGGCAGAGGGGCTGGATGTATGTGAGCACACATTGTAGGAAATGGAAGCACTTTGTGAGAGTGATTAATGAAGCTTACGAGATCTTGGGATTCAGAAATGGGAGTTACATTACCTATGTACCTATGTACCTATTTACCTATGGAAATAATTATTAGATCACAATCACAACAGTGCATCAAATTCTTGTCACTGAAAGGATGTGAAGATCCTGCAAGAGAAAGCAGCAAAGGTTTACTATTACTAGTCTGTTATCGGCAATGAGAGATTTCAGTTGAAACAGCAGCATGTAACATCTGGGCAAGCAAGAAAGTGAAGGAAACAAAGTGCCGGTCAGGCAGCATCTATTGCGAGAAGATGGGCCCTGACCTGAAATGTTCTCCCTTCATTCCCTCCACCTATGCTGCTTAACTCACTGAGTTCCTCAATAACAGTTTTTTGCTTATATAAAATCTGGGGATGTTCTTATTGAAACAAAGATGGTTGAGTGTGGTGTTGTTTGAGGTGTACAAGGTTATGACTTGTCTAGTCAGGGCAAATACAGGGAAACTGGTACTTTTAGCAGAGGGTTCAATTACCAGAGGTGCAGATTTAAAATTTAAGATACAAGGGAAATATGAGGAAAAACATGTACTCTGGGAGTAATTAAATTAGAAACTAAATTTCAGTGCTGCTAAGAACAGCAAAGCAGAATCAGCACCTTTTATAGAGAATTGGTAAGCACTTGCGAGAGAATAATTTGCAGCACAAAGGTGTAAGAACAGGAGAATTGGACTGACAGGATGCCAGCACAGAATCGACAGGCCAAACAGCTCCCTCCTGCGTAGTAATAATCCTGTGGTTCGATGGTCAAGGTATTTTATATGCTGTTTAGACCACCAAGAAAGCCTACAGTTATTTAAATGTTGTGGGAATGCGTGATGTTCTGAGGGAACACTCCGATATATTATTGACAAGAAGGGACCATTGAGGACAGTTCATTAAAACCATCATAATACTTATTTAAATAGGAATAAAACATTCATCTTAAGTAGATGATAATTCCAGTGACTCAATAACTACTCCAGAAAAATAACAATTATGTTAGTTTTTCAATGGCTAAGTTTTGATGAGTGAAAATGGAAAAAAAGGGTAAAACTTAAGGTAAAAAAGGTAAAGCTTTTGAGCAACCACCCATATATTATGATTTAATTAGCAATACCTGTATAGCATATGGCATATGTTTTGTAATAAGATAAACTTATTGGAAGATGATTTTAGAACAAAATCAGTTGTAACCAAATAATTTTGTAGTCATTTGTAATTCTATTTCTGGAAAAGAAATTATGTATTATAATGTGTTGGTTAAAACATAAATGTGTTGGTCTTCTCAAAGTCAATGCTAAAGAAATAGAAATACAAATTAATTAGCATAAATAAATATGACATTTTAATTCAATAATTATGTAACTACTCCCACAGAGAATGAAGATCAATATATATTTTTTCTATTCATCTATGTTTTTATTTCAAATCTACAAAATTATGGCAAACTATTCATTGGTATATTAGCCTTTAAATATATTAATTCATGCAAATCCCTTTTGAAACTGTTGCTTAAATCCCATAACCCGGTATGACAAGTATCTTGGGGTTGAGATTCGCCACAATTTTAGCACCACCTTAATCACCATTGTCCTGGCGACTGTTAATGAAAAGTTTTATTTAAATTGGTCTTATATTTTTAAAGTTAGAGAGATTTTAAAGTTTAAAAATTACATTTCAATCCGACTTCTTAAAGGTCCTCAGCGTGTGACGTCACAATGAGACACGCACGACTTTAATTGCGCCCCCCCCGAGGAGTGCGGCGCCAGAGAGATGGCCAAACAAGATGGCCGCTGGCAGGAGGGGGTCAGTGGCTCCCTCTCCCCTTTCCTCTCCCCCCTCGCCCGCACCCGGCCCCGGGGGAGACTCCGACCAGGAGGGAGATGGCCGTCGACCCCGTCGACTGATTGTTCCCCTCCGTCTCCTCGAGCGCCCTGTTCAACCGACGGCGTCGTCGAGTTCCCGCTCCCGCCCGGCTCCCCACACCATCACCGGAATACAACCCCCAGCAGGCAGCTTCTTCTCCTCCTCCTCCCAGTTCTCCTCCAAAGCCCGCTTCAATCGACGGCGACGATGACGACGGCCTCTTCAACCGATGGCGTCGCGGACGACTCCACAGAAATGGCGGCCGCTCTCCTTCTTCTCCTTCTCCTCCCGCTCCGCCATCTTGTGCGTGCCCTCCGCTGCCCGCCGGTAGGTGTAGTCCCTGCTCCCGCCAGGCCCCAGCCGCCGCCGCTCGCCGGCAATCAGCGCTGCATGCTGTGGTGGTGGGGGGAGGGGACAGTGGGGGGAGGGGAGAGCGGGGGTTGGGGGGGATGGAGTGGGTGAGTGGGAGGAGGGGAGGAGGGGGGGATAAGGAGGGTTGAGGGGGGATGGAGTGGGTGAGTGGAGGGAAGGAGGGGGAGATAAGGGGGTTTGAGGGGGGAGAGGAGGAGGGGGTTGAGGAGGGATGGAGTGGGTGAGGGAGGAGGAGATGAAGGGGTTGAGAGGGGATGGAGTGGGCGAGGGGGGGAGGAAGGGTTAAGAGGGACGGAGTGCGTGAGTGGGGAGGAGGGGGGGATGTGGGGAGTAGGGGAGGAGAGGGTGCTGGACCAATGCAGGAGAGGTTTGGGGGGTTGAGGGGGGTGGATTGGGTGAGTTGGTGAGGGAGGGGGGATAAGGGGGGTCGAGGAGGGATGGAGTGGGTGAGGGAGGGGAGGGGAGGAGGGGGGTTGAGGGGGGATGGAGTGGGTGAGGGGGGGAGGGGGTTGAGGGGGATGGAGTGAATGAGGGGGTGAGAGGGAGGGGGAACGGGAAGGAGGAGGAGGGGGAAGGGGGAGTGGGGGAGGACCAATGCAGGAGAGGTTTGGGCCCAACGGGTCCACTTGGTCTAGTAACTCTTAAATCCCATGTCATTAGTTATGGAGAATAATAAGATTTTTTAAATAACAATTTGGTACACCTATTAATTATCTGGTTTTCAGTTACTAGTTTAATGTTTGTGTTACAATTTCTTTCTAAATTTGCTAGTTTGGCAACAAGCTCATAACAAGCTCAAACAATGCACAATTTTTCCCTCATACTGCATTAGAATATGTGTTATTTTCAGGAATTCTACAAAAAAATCATCTTCATTTACTAAATCTTATTTAAGACATATTACAAAAGTAGATAATTTTGATCCAATATGTTTTAAATTATTCAAAAGCGTTTACTTTTCAATCTGAGAACTAGTTATGAATGCTAACTACATAAAATCATATTGTACCAATTGCAATGCAGGTGCATGTTCCATGGCAGGGTTTATCGGCACCTCAATTTTCAAGAATAAAATAGATTTTCTTTTAAATTTCCAAGTTACTTAGCATATGTAATGAAATAAAAAGGATTCTCACTAAACAACTTAATACTTGCAGCATAAGTAACAAAATACAAAGGATTTTTGCCAACTGTTCTACAATTAGATTTGTTAATCCATTATCAGAACTGTATAGAGCTTAAAATACTCAGCAGCTCAGTACAGAATCACTATTTGGGGACTCCAGAGAGTTAACTCCATGTGATAAAAGGCTCAACAAAGCAATTTTGACTGCACAGCCACGACGTGATGTGCACTGAATACGAGAAAAGGAGTGGGAACTGCTATTCTTTCAACCCACACAATTTGCACATGGCTTATCAATAGCCTTAGTGCTGAATATAGAATTCAAGTCTATTTGGCTTTCAGTCAATTAAGCTTTAAGCTGTCAGCAAACAAGACTTTTAAGTTAATTTTGAATCACTGAGAATCAAGTTGAAGGTTGTGAAAGGGCGCATGCACACACACAGACGTGAAAAAATACAGTTTAATTGCCTTGAACAGCCATTATGTGTTGTGATAGGTCTATTGAATCTTAGCTAATCTATTTATCAAAAGTGTAACTGAATGGTTAGTTAAATTTAACTGCATAAATCTCTATTTTTTTTATTGATAGTGGAGATCAGAGAAGAAATATACTTCTAAAATTTACTATTTTATGCCAGTGCATTAAGTTGAGAAAGAATTGTATCTGTTACACTTTAATTCCCAAGATCTGCTTGGCATTAATTAAAAATATTAAAGACAACAAAGGAAATGGTAACAAAGGCAAAGATAACAAAATTGTGATAATTAAAATAGGTTCATGGATAGCAAGGGGCAGTTTCGAGACAATATGGTATTTTGTTCACGGTTCTGAGTATTTCATTTCTACTGCACAGGATTATTCAAAGATATAATTCGAACAAATACATAAAACGGCATTTTTGTTTTGTGTAAATGTTATTAAAATTACAAAACCTGTGGAGATTAAAATTGTTCCATCACCGGAGTTTGAGGGAGTTACAAAATTAAAACAGTACAGATTAAAGCTATTCTGTTATAATGTCTGTACCAGCATCTTGTAAGTGCCACCCCCCTCCAGCTGTGCTCTCACCCCACAAATATGCACCAAACTCCATTCTGACATTACTATTGAATCGACTCCAAATATTTTGCAGGCAGTACATCCTAGAGATTAACATGCTGCTGATTAAAATAAATCTTCCTCATTTCTCACTGGAGTTTTTGTCAAATCTTAAGTTTTTGTCCTTTGGTTATTGAACTTCTTTCCAGAAAAGAGTCGTGAGTCAATAGGGTGTTGCGTATATTTTCATACAGTCAGTGGTTTGCACGTGGAACGATCTGCCAAAATATGTGGTAGAGACAGGTAGAATTACGACATTTAAAAGACACACTTGACAAGTACATGGATAGGAAAGGTTTAGAGGGATGCAGTCAAGTGGAACTAACTCAGTTAGACAAATTAGTTGGCATGCACAAGTTGGGCAGAAGTGCCTGTTTCCACGCTGTACAGATCTATGATTTTAAGTATCCACTTAAAATACCACAGAATTTTAAATACATAAAATCTGATTCTCTTCAGTTCTCTCAGTACATTATTTCTCAAAAAAATCTTCTTCTGCAGCCTCCCAATGGTTTGACCATCTTCTCGAAGTGCGGTGCCCAATACTGACAAACAGTAATTTATAATGTTTTATCATAACTTCATTTTATAGCACTCTTTGTCTTTATATCTATCTATATACTAAAACTCTCTTTTGTTTGTTTGTTTGTTCTGGAACTACAGCCAAAATGGTACATGATAGCGCGACAATTCTAGGCCCACCTTACTCCCTTTGGTGCTAATGGCAGAAGTTTCATTGCAATCGGTGTTATATTTTTGAAGTTATTCACATTTTCAAGTTTAAATCGATCCCCTAGGGAGGGGAGGGAGGGGGTGGAGGGAGGGGGGAGGAGGGAAAAAAGGGGGGTTGAGGGGGATGGGGTGGGGGAAGGGGGGAGGGGGAGTGGAGGGGGGAGGGGAGGAGGGATGGGAGAGGGAGGGGGGAGGAGGAGGGAGGGGGGAGGGAGGGGGAGGGAGTGGGAGGGGGGGAGTTGGAGGAGGGAGGGAGGGGGGAGGGGAGAGGGGGGGAGGGAAGGGGGCTGCACCAATGTAGGAGAGGTTTGGGTCCAACAGGTCCACTTGGTCTAGTATTAAGCTAAAGATCTCTTAATAACCTATAATAATAATTTTTTTTTAAAATTTGTCCGGCCCTGGAGCTTTGCGGTCGTTGACCTTTTTGAAGGACTGCCTCACGTCTGCCGTTTGTAAGGACAGTGTGGTAGTCCCCCTGCACATCTGTGGACTCATGGTGGGCGCTGTGTTGTCTGCATCGAACCGGGCGTAAAAGGTGTTAAGCTCGTCCGAGAGGGAACAGCGCTCCTGTTTTTCCCTTTGTAGTCTGTGATGCAGCGTAATCTACTCTACATGCGTCTGGAGTCCGAGCTGGTTTCTGTAGTCTCTCTTGGCTTTCCTGATGGACTTCCGGAGGTCATATCTGGCTACCTTGCAGGTGTTGAGGTCGCCTGAGTTGAAGGGAGTAGTCCGTGCTTTAAGTTTAGCACAGATTTCCCGTCCGACCCAGGGTTTCTGATTTGGGTAAGTGCAGATGGTGGCTTTTGGAACCACATCATTGATGCACTTACTTATGTAGCCTAAGACAGAATCTGTGTATTCGTTGAGATTGCCTTCTGCTGCGTCTTCCAACATCTGCCAGTCAATGGTATCAAAGCAGTCCTGTAAGGCCTCATCAACCTCATTGTTCCATTTATATATGACCCTGGAAACCGCAGTACTGCAGACAGCAGTAGAATGGAACAGTGATCTGTCTTACCAAAAGCAGGACGAGGGAGGGGCTTATAACAGTCTCTGAATGGGTGTAACAATGGTCCAGGGTCTGCTCTCCCCTAGTGGGAAAAGTGATGTGTTGGAAGTATTTTGGGAGAACCTTGTTCATATTGGCTCTGTTGAAGTCTCCCAGAACAATGAACGCAGCCTCAGGATGGGAGTTCTCCAGCTCATTTACAATCCCATACAGTTCATCCAGGGCTAGAGATTTATCAGCCTGTGGGGGGATGTAAGCAGTAAGGAGGACTGAACTGAACTCTTTGGGGAGGTAGAAAGGTCTAGCTTTAATGGTCAACAGCTCCAGAACCGGGGTGCAGTGTATAGTTAAGGCAGACATCCATGGCCCACGAAGAGTTAACCGTAAAGCACACTCCCCCTCCTGTCGACTTGCCCGAGTCCTTCGTTCTGTCTTGTCGGTAGACGGAAAAACTCTCCGGAGTGACGGCACAGTCGGGAACGCTGGTCTCCAGCCACGTCACCGTGAACGCCAGAACACAGCAGTTCTTAATATCCCGATGGTGTTAGATCCGTGCGCGCAACTTGTCTAATTTATTGTCGAGGGAATGCACATTAGCTAACAGAATGCTGGGCAGAGGGGGTTTGTTACTTCTTCGCCGGTTTCTGCACAGAGCGCCAGCACGCTTCCCTCTCTTTGCTTTCCTCCTCCACCGTGCAGGTAGACCAAACACCCAGGGGAGGCCGTCGTCTGTGTTATCAATAGCTGGCTTAAAGTCCGCGTTGGCTGACGTTCCTATCTCCAAAAGTGTCAGTCGATCATACTGAACATGTGAAGTACAGGACTATCATGTGATAGGACTTGGACTATCTCCGACATCTCCCTCCCGTTTCTGGACCTCATCATCTCCATCACAGGAGACAGACTAGTGACTGACATCTACTATAAACCCACTGACTCGCACAGCTATCTGGACTACACTTCTTCCCACCCTGTCTCCTGCAAAAAGTCTATCCCCTACTCCCAATTCCTCCGTCTATGCCGCATCTGCGCCCGGGATGAGGTGTTTCACACTAGGGCATCAGAGATGTCCTCATTCTTCAGGAAATGGGGCTTCCCCTCTTCCATTATAGATGAGGCTCTCACTAGGGCCTCTACTATATCCCGCAGCTCCACTCTTGCGGAAGGATATTCTTGCTATGGAGGGCGTGCAGCGTAGGTTCACTAGGTTAATTCCCGGAATGTCAGGATTGTCGTATGTTGAAAGGCTGGAGCGATTGGGATTGTATACACTGGAATTTAGAAGGATGAGGGGGGATCTTATTGAAACATATAAGATAATTAGGGGATTGGACACATTAGAGGCAGATAACATGTTCCCAATGTTGGGGGAGTCCAGAACAAGGGGCCACAGTTTAAGAATAAGGGGTAGGCCATTTAGAACGGAGATGAGGAAGAACTTTTTCAGTCAGAGAGTGGTGAAGGTGTGGAATTCTCTGCCTCAGAAGGCAGTGGAGGCCAGTTCGTTGGATGCTTTCATGAGAGAGCTGGATAGAGCTCTTAAGGATAGCGGAATGAGGGGGTATGGGGAGAAGGCAGGAACGGGGTACTGATTGAGAGTGATCAGCCATGATCGCATTGAATGGCGGTGCTGGCTCGAAGGGCTGAATGGCCTACTCCTGCACCTATTGTCCATTGTCTATTGTCTATTGCTCTCCCTCCCCCCATTCGTAACAAGGACAGAATCCTCGTTCTCACCTTCCACCCCATCAGCCAGCGTATACAACAAATCATCCTCCAACATTTCGATCACCTACAACGGGACCCCACTACTGGCCACATCTTCCCATCCCCTCCCCTTTCTGCGTTCCGCAGAGACCGTTCCCTCCGAACTCCCTGGTCCACTCGGTCCCTTCCTACCCAAACCACCCCAACCCCGGGCACTTTCCCCTGCAACCGCAGGAGATGCAACACCTGTCGCTTTCCCTCCCCCCTCAACTCCATCCAAGGACCCAAACAGTCTTTCCAGGTGAGACAGAGGTTCACCTGCACCTTCTCCAACCTCATCTATTGTATCTGCTGCTCTAGATGTCAACTTCTTTACATCGGCAAAACCAAACGCAGGCTTGGCGATCGTTTCGCTCAACACCTTCACTCAGTTCGCCTTAACCAACCTGATCTCCCGGTGGCAGAGCACTTCAACCCCCCCTCCCACTCCCAGTCTGACCTTTCTGTCATGGGCCTCCTCCAGTGCCATAGTGAGGCCCACCAGAAATTGGAGGAACAGCACCTCATATTTCGCTTGGGCAGCTTGCAGCCCAGCGGTATGAACACTGACTTCTCCAACTTTAGCTAGTTCCTCTGTCCCTCTCTTCCCCTCCCCCTTCCCAGTTCTCCCTCTATCTTCCTGTCTCCACCTATATCCTTCCTTTGTCCCACCCCGACATCAGTCTGAAGAAGGGTCTCGACCCGAAACGTCACCTATTCCTTCTCTCCTGAGATGCTGCCTGACCTGCTGATTTACTCCAGCATTTTGTGAAATAAATACCTTCAATTTGTACCAGCATCTGCAGTTATTTTCTTACACATGTGATAGTACAGTATGTGTAAAAAGAGCAAGTAGTAAAAATTAATCCACATAAGTTCTCTTAACAAGATGGCAGAACAATTTGTTCTGAAAAGAAGCCTAAATGTTCATCATCAAAAACCTTCGAAGATTTGAAGATGGCAGAACAATTTGTTCTGCCATCTTCAAATCTTCAAAGGTTTGAGTAGATTAATATTTAGGCTTCTTTTTTCAGCACACTGTTTAATATATATTGCTTCCCTTCATTTTCTCCTCCAAAGTGGAACATATCTACACTGAATTTCATTCTTACTACTTCTGTGAGGTTAACGTCCTCAAGTTTACTATCACCATCTTCCGTGTTACCTATTTTTCTAAACTTTGCACTGTCACTAGACTTTGAGAATATACCCCTTTTTCAAGTCCAGATCAATGAAATATGCAAGAATATCTGTGCTTCAAAAACATTTCCTTGGGGAGTAACATTGTATGTTTCTCTACATTTGATAAACAATCTTCATTTGCCATCACTTAGCTGACTTTGTACTCTTGCATCTCTTGCGTGGTACATAATTAAAAGATTAATTTAATAAAAACCATGTTCATTATGTTCACATAATTCTTCCTAACCTGTCCTGTTTTGAACAGAAGCTGAAGGCTTCTCAAAACTTAAACAGAACCAACCTACAAAGTAGGATTCATCATTAAAACAGTGACTTCAGAGTCTGGTTCAATTATTTACAACAGCCCAACATTGTACATAATTATAATACTATTCCTTGCCCTTTATATCCTTGCCATCTCTGATTTGTCACTTGAGGAAGTACCAAAGGACTCTAAGTACCTACCAATTTAGAGGGTCACTTAGATGGGGTCATAGAGTGATAAGGTACTGGTTGTAACATACTCCACCTTGGAAGTGATAGTTGGTGAGAAAGGAGGGAACCCCATGGTAACTGCACCTAGTTTTAAAGTGAAACGACAGAAAGTGTTGGAGTAAAGCAGCCGACTGAATCAGTCTGAGGAAGGGTCCCAATGTCACCTATCCACGTTCTCCAGAGATTCTGACCCATTGAATTACTCCAGCGCTTTGTGTCCTTTTGTCCTATAAACCAACATCTGCAGTCATGAGCAATAACGGACTCCACTCCTTCCACTGTGGTCCATTTACAGTTAACCCTGGTTAGAACGGACCATAGCTAATGGTTAATAGAGTGTATATACTGCACTCACCTGCAAAAAAACGTACTTCCCACATCTCCTTTAAACGTTGCTGTTCTCAACTTAAAGCTGTGCCATCTACATTTGATATATCCATCCTGGAAAAAATAAATTTTGACTGTCTACCCTATCTAAGCCTCTCATTTCTATCAGGTCTCCCTTCAACCTCCAGTGTTCCAAGTCTGCCTAACCTCTACTTGCGGCTAATGCCCACAAATTTAGATATCGTTTCAGTAAACATCTTTTCCAAAGCTTCCACATCCTTCCGGTATTGGGCGGTCAGAACCGCACGCAATTCTCCAAATGTGGTATAACTCAAGCTGCTGAATGACTTTCAGACTCTTATACTCAGTGTCCCGACCAGCGAAGGCAAACATACCGTATGCCTTAGTCACCACTCTATCTACTTGTGTTGCCACTTGCACACAGTTATAAACTTGGATCCCAAGATCCTCTTCACATCAATGCTGTTAAGGGTCTTGCCATTAAATGTGTATTTTCGGCTTACATTCGACCTCCCAAAGTGCAACACCTCACATGTGCTTGGATTAATCTCCATCTACCATTTCCCCACCCACTTCTGTGGCTGATACATATCCACTGTATTCTTTGACAGCCTTCTTCAAAGTCCATGAACCCATAAATCTTGGAGTCATCTGTAAATATACTAACCAAACCATCTGCGTTTAGTTATTTATATCACAAACTACAGAGGTCTCAGCAGAACACAGTTCCCTGCGGAAAAGACAATAAAACATTGTGGAATGACTGCGTCATGAAAGGTATCATATAAGGCCACTCAAAAATGTCACCTTACTTTTCCCATAAAATCCAATCATACTGATGAGCAAACATGTTCTTCAATTAAACAGTGGAAACACTAAAACTGTTGTATTTGATGTCCACCACGTATTCTGTTGCTTAATCATTCTGGTTTCCTCCTTGGCTAATTCCAGGGCCTCAGTATTCTTGCTGAATCAAAGCAGAGTTTCTAACCTCATATCTTCTCCAAAGGCGTCATAGGAGCAGAATGGCCTAATTCTGCCATCGGGCTAACTCCGCCATTTAATCATGGTTGATCTATCTTTTGTTCTCAACCTCATTCTCCTCCTTCTCTCCATTATCAATCCCAATGACAGCCGGCTGTGCCAACAAATCCCAGATTCACCACCCTCTGATTACCGAAATTCCTCCTCAACTCTTTCCAAAGGTGCATGTCGTACGGCTCCACCACTATAACATTGCCTATCCCCATCAGTTTCAGCTCACCTATTGTTGAATCATTGCCGATGTTACTTAAGCATTTTCATCAGATATGATATCCATTATCCCCCTCCCAATGTTTCCCCCTCCACCCTCAAGCTCTGTGCCAAACAACTGGCACCGATCTACACAGACATTTTCAACCAGTCCCTGCAAACCGGCACTGTCCCTGCCTGCTTCAAGGTCTCCACTATTGTCCCTGTACCCAAAAAGACAAGGATCACTGGTCTTAATGACTACAAGCCTGTCGCACTTACCTCTGTAGTCATGAAGACCTTTGAAAGACGTGCTGGCCCAGCTGAAAAACATCACAAACCCCCTGCTGGACCCCCTGCAGTTTGCATACAGGGCCAATAGATCGTTGGACGACGCAGTCAATCTAGGCCTGCACTTCATCCTCCAGCACCTAGACCGCAAGGGGACCTATGCCAGAATTCTGTTTGTGGACTTTAGCTCTGCTTTTAACACCATTGTGCCAGAGCTACTACACTACAAACTCTCCCAGCTGACTGTGCCTGAACCCCTCTGTCAGTGGATCATCAACTTCCTGACGGACAGGAAGCAGCATGTGAGGCTGGGAAAGCATATCTCGGACCCACAGACCCTCAGCATAGGAGCTACTCAAGGCTGTGTACTCTCCCCTCTCCTTTACTCTCTCTACACCAACGACTGCACCTTCACAGACTCCTCTGTCAAGCTCCTCAAGTTTGCGGATGACACTACCCTGATTGGACTGATCCAGGATGGGGAGGAATCTGCCTACAGAGGGGAAGTGACACAGCTGGCGTTCTGGTGCCATCGCAACAACCTGGAGCTCAATGCTCTCAAGACAGTGGAACTAATTGTAGACTTTCAAAGAGATCCCCCTCCCCTCCCCCCACTCACCATCAACAACACCATAGTCACATCTGTGGAGTCATTTAAGTTCCTTGGAACCATCATCTCCAGGGACTTAAATGAGGGGCCACCATCGACTCCAGTCAAAAAGGCCCAACAGAGGATGTACTTCCTGCGGCAACTAAAGAAACACAATCTGCCACAGGCAATGATGGTCCAATTCTACACTGCTATCACTGAGTCCATCCTCACCTTCTCCATCATGGTCTGGTTTGGCTCAGCCACCAAGCACGACATCCGGAGGCTGCAACGGATCGTTCGCACAGCTGAGAAGATTGTTGGTGCAACCTTCCCCCCATTGACGAACTGTACACTGCAAGGGCCAGGAAGCGAGCGGGCAAGATCATCTCTGACCCCTCTCACCCTGGCCACAAACTCTTCGAAGCACTTCCCTCTGGAAAGCGACTCCAGACTGTCAAAGCAGCCACAGCCAGACATAAAACAGCTTTTTTCCCCACGAGTGATAGTTCTACTCAATAACCAAAGTCTGTAGTCTCTTTTTTGCTCTGGTTTATTTTCACCCACATGTTTAGACCGTAATGTTGTATCCTTATTGTTTTGATGTGGTTATGCTTTATTCTTAATTGTTAACTGTATGCTTGTGTTGTCATTTGTGAGCGGAGTACCAAGGCACATTCCTTGTATATGCATACTTGGCCAATAAACTTATTCATTCATTCATTCATTTGCCATCCTACCATATAAACCTCCACTGCCCATATCCCAACACATAAAGAGGTACCAAAGGACAAATGATTTTGTTTTCCAATCAGCGCTTGATATATCAATGTGCTAATATTAAAATTCTCATCTAGATATTCAAACATAAATGTAGAACTTGCTCCCTCTTTACAGAGTCTGAAGAAGGGTCTCGACCCAAAACGTCACCCATTCCTTCTCTCCTGAGATGCCGCTTGTCCCGCTGAGTTACTCCAGCATTTTGGTGTACCTTCAATTTAAACCAGCAACTGCAGTTCTTTCCAACACACTTGCTCCCTCTTTACTTCCTTCAGCTCTACACACCTTAATGAAATTTAAAATATCCTCCTTATGGCACATAAACCCATCAGAATAGGAGGTTCACCAGTGTGTAACAAAATAAATTAATGATATATTATATCCACAGATGAGGCTTATAAAATATCCGCAAATAACAGTAAGCCTGAGTATTGAGAGCATTTGGAACTCAGCAAAGAAAGACGAAGAGTTTATAAAGAAAGCCAAGATTCAACATGAGAGTAGACCGGGCATAGCACAGTGTTGCAGCAATTAATGGTGCTACCTTATAGCTCCAGGGATCCAGGTATTATTTTGACTTCCCCGAGAGGGTGGCGGATTTCCGCTTCCTGGGAATCCATATTGAGGAGGACCTGACGTGGAGCGTGAACACCTCTGCGCTGCTGAAAAAGGTCCAGCAGAGACTGCACTTCCTGAGGGTGCTCAGGAAGAATAACATCACTCAGAGACTGCTGTTGTCCTTTTATCGGTGCTACATTGAGAGCATCCTAACATACTGTGTATGCGTATGGTACACCAGCTGCACAGCGGCTCAGAGGAAAGCGCTCCAGAGGGCCATTGACAACGCCCAGAGGATTGTCGGCTGCCCTCTACTTACCTTGGAGGACTTACACAGTTCCCGCTGCATCAAAAAATCCCAGAGTATTATAAAGGACATTTCCCACCCCGGACACTCCCTGTTTGAACTGTTACCGTCAGGCAGACGGTACAGATCTACAAGGACAAGGACAAACAGACTTAAAAATAGTTTTTACCCCACTGCTATAAAGGCACTAAATGTAGCCGCCAAGGAACGCAGGGGCGATACATAATAAGAGACTGTGAAATCGACAGAAGGATGTAGGGTTGGGTGTTTATGCGTGCTATTTTCATGATATTTATTTTAGTTGTTTATCTTTTTTAAAATATTTTACCTTGTATGTATCGTTAGCTTTTAGAAATGTTTGAATGGTGCACTGACTGGCTGACATTTTACAATTTCGTTGTACATGGCTCATGTTACAATGACAATAAAGGAACTATTCTATTTTCCCCGTGACCACATACGGATGAGGTAATAAATGACTCCTTAGTATAGATGCATTAGCATCAAAATTGAGTTGATTAACATAGAAGAGGGAGCCAGTTACAGGATTATGAAGAAATAAAAAGGGAATGGGATTGAAGAGACAGTGTTGCTGGGACCTAGCGAGGACCTGATGGGCCAAATGACCTCCTACCGAGTGGTAAAACAATTAACATGTTTTGGCTGATTGCACTTCTGTGAAGCACTTTGAACTATATAGTGTCACTGAAACTATTACAAAAATAGAAACTTATCTTAGGTATGGTGCATTTTGGAATAATAAAGAATGTGAATGATATTATATAAATTCTTCATGAATGAATATTAACATTTTTGCTGCTAAAGTTAACCATATCTCTATTATTAATACAATGGACAAGTGAAACAGTAGAACATTGCTAAGTGGTAACTTAAAGAATACCTTAATATGAAAACCAACTCGACATAAAATTCAGATGAACATGCATTTCTGAAGCAATTATTAAGAACATGTTCAATTAAATTCTAATGGAAACTCTTGCTTAATTATTAAAATTTTCCAGTTATACCAACTGCAATCCTAAATAATTTATTGCTACTCAAGCAGATTTGCTGTGAAGAATATAATGGGCCATAATTTGCTGGAGCAATGCATCTAACGGCATCTGCTCTTCCCCTTGCACAGTCAGGTTTAAAGAATTGCATGGCAAGTTGCTGAAAGTGCAAACTGATAAAGCTGCAGCAAAGGAAATCTAGCCATCTGGAACCTGAGAGAATAGGCTAAGCAATTAACCAATCATATTGAGGTATTGTGGAATCAACAGTGCAAGGACTGATAAGGAACTGTAGCGTTAAATCAGGATCAGAAAATGACACGGGGAAGACAGATTGGATTGTGTGTGAGAGAAAAAAGGTATAAAGTAAGTTATGTTTTTAATGATGAAATTCAGATTTTAACAAGAGTCAAAGCCTGAGAAAATCTGATATTACACTCCCAATTGTTCATTTTCAGTTCTAGATATTATGCCTGGCTGTAATTAACAGACACTTTAAACAGGTATTAAAGGGACATGATTTTTTGTGGGGAGTTCAATTTGTACATAGTAATACAGGAGCCGGACATCACTCATTCACATTAATAGCAAACCACACTGCTATTTTTAGGATTCACATTAATAGCAAGCCACACTGCTGTTCTTCTGGGTATTAATAGAGTGTCGATACATGAGAAATTATATTCTGCATTCTGGTACATTTCTTCTTGCTCAACCTTTTGTACTTTTGTTTGGTTTAGTTTAGTTTAGATTAGAGCATATAAACAGGCCCTTTGGCCCACTGAGTCCATGTTAATCAATGATTAACATGTACACTAGTTCTATCTTATACACTAGAGACAATTTACACAATTAACCTACAACCCTGTACATTTTTGGAATATGGGAGGAACCCGGAGCAACTGGAGAAAACCCACTCAGCCACAGGAGGAACGTACAAACTCGGTGCAGACAGCACCTGTAGTCAGGATCGAATCTACCAACACCTGTCACTGTAAGGCATCAACTCTACTGCTGCACCACTGTGTCTTTTGGTTTAATGGTGCTAATGTACAGCATTATTTGATTTGATTGGATAGCACGCAAGTAAATGTTTTTCATTGTATCACATAACAATAACAACATTAAACCTAAACACAATTTGCACAGGTACCACAGTTTACAAGGGGCCACAGTTTAAGAATAAGGGGTAAGCCATTTAGAACGGAGAACCATTTCAGTCAGAGAGTTGTGAATCTGTGGAATTCTCTGCCTCAGAAGGCAGTGGAGGCCAATTCTCCGAATGCATTCAAGAGAGAGCTAGATGGAGCTCTTAAGGATAGCGGAGTCAAGGGGTATGGGGAGAAGGCAGGAACGGGGTACTGATTGAGAATGATCTTCAGAGCTCTCAGACAGTTGTGAATCTGTGGAATTCCTAGTCTGTCTCCTGTGATGGAGATGGTGAGGTCCAGAAACGGTAGGGAGATGTCGGAGATAGTCCAAGTATATTTAAGAGCAGGATGGAAATTGGTAGTGAAGTGTATGAAGTCAGTGAGTTCTGCATGGGTACAAGAGGTAGCACCAATGTAGTCGTCGATGTAGCGGAGGTAGTGTTCGGGGATGTTTGGTGTACGTCCGGAACATGGATTGTTCGACGTACCCGACAAAGAGGCAGGCATAGCTAGGGCCCATGCGAGTGCCCATAGCTACGCCTCTGGTTTGGAGGAAGTGGGAGGAGTCAAGGTTGTTAAGGGTAAGAACCAGCTCTGCTAGGCGGAGGAGACTGTTAGTAGATGGGGATTGGCCGGTTCTACGGTCGAGGAAGAAACGGAGGGCTTCAAGACCATCCTTGTGGGGCATGTTAGTGTAGAGTGACTGGACATCCATGGTAAAGGTGAGGGAGTGGGGGCCTGGAAACCGGAAGTTATCGAGGAGACAGAGAGCGTGTGAGTTGTCTTGGACGTAGGTGGGGAGGGTTTTGACCGGGGGAATAGGATGGAGTCGAGGTAGGTGGAAATAGGTTCAGTGGGACATGAACAGGCAGAAACAATGGGTCTGCCGGGACAGTTTTGTTTATGGATTTTAGGTAAAAAGTAAAATTGGGACGTGCGGGACTGGGGAACAATAAGGTTGGAGGCATTGAATGGTAGAGCGCCGGAAATGGTGAGGTCCGTGATGGTGTTGACGATTAAGGTCTGGTGCTTGTCGGTGGGGTCATGGTCCAAGGATAAGTTGGAGGAGGTATCTGAGAGGGGAGTGGAGAATTTGAGGCGGTTAATGTCACGCCGGCAGTTGGAGATGAAAAGTTCTAGAGAGGGTAGTTGGCCAACCGGGGGAGTCCAAGAGGAGGGGGTCCACTGGAGACGGGAGAAGGGGTCATCACTGGGGGGGGGGGTGACGACTCCTTCCCATGGAAAAAGGCTCGGATGCAGAGGCGACGGAAGTAGAGCTCCACATCATGGCGGACCCGGAATTCGTTGATGTGGGGGCGGAGGGGAACAAAGGTGAGGCCTCTGAGGACAGACCATTCAGTGTCTGAAAGAAGGAGGTCAGGGAGGATGGTGAACACCCGGCCAGTGTGGGGGTTGGGGTCGGATGAAGGCAGGCAGAGGTGGAGGTGATGTATGGTCAACATGGTGATAGGTTAACAGAGCAGAGGAGGGCATGAGGACCGATGCGGGTCGCCTGACTCGAGGGGGAAGGGGGAGACCCAGTGGAGCCTCTGCTGTGGTTCCCTGTAGGAGGGGTGGGCAGTAGGACCCAGCAGAGTCAGACCACGCGCTGTGGGACTCTGCCTCGTGGGGACTTAAAATATTCAATGATAACTACTAATTGATTTTATCAACTCCAGCATACTACTACTTGTTTGTAAGTGCCAAAGAAAATTCACCAAAACGTAAAAAGATATAGCAATAAATGGCTGGCTGTATCAATGAATTTCCACCTTCCTCAACCCACAGAGCCAGTCCATTTCTGGCCATTGTCAGACTTTACAAAATGTCTACTTTGGAGTCGAAAGTGATCTGGTATCAAATTACATTTTAAGCCACTTACACTTAGGGTCTAGAGACGGCCTTATGAATTTAAAGCCAAACACAGTTGACATTGTTAGTTTAATCTACATGAAAACCTGTTCTTCAAAGTCCTCAGGTTCTATTTACATCTTGCTGCAAAAGGTGCCTGTGGAATCTGCTACGATCACTGCAATTGAAGCATTTAGATGGACACTTAAATAGGCACAGCAAACAAGGATATGGACCTAATGCAGGCAAATGGACAATGGTGACCCGGCGTGGGCGAACCGCCATGGGGGAGGGGAGGAGAGCAAAGGAGGAGCCGGCGTACTTTGTAACTTTGTCTGCGCCGTAGGTGGCCGCTATTTGTATACCTTGAGTATGCAGCAAAGAATTTCACTGTGCCTTGTCACATTTGACAATAAAGTATTCCATTCCAAATGCGATCAAGAAAGATAGGCCAACGCCAAGGCTCTGTGGGGAATGACCATATTCTAGGGTCCATCTGCTGCTGCATATTGGAGCACAGGATTCGGTTGGAGATGCCCCTCAAATAATGGAAGGACTGTCACCCCAGGGGCGACTTGAGTGACAAGAGTGTACATATAATGATGGTCTTGTGAGCACTACCAAGTATAACGCTAATTCATGTATAACTGCTGAGATTGTCGGAAATGTTTTTGCACTGTACTTGGTTTGTATATATCTTTTATTCTGAATAAAGTTTATTTTTGGAAATAAAATAAAGCAAGCAGTCAGTCAGTCAATCCGATTTTCATCAACTCCCGAATGGCAAATACCTCATCCCACCCTTAGTCTCGAGACATTTCCAGCTGAATTAGGTGTTGTTTAGGTTGTTTGTGTCAGAAATGACAGTTTCCAAACTTAATATGGATGCAAAGTGATCATCTAACTTGCATTGAAAAAGTGCAGAGACTAACCGTCAAAAAATGATATGCCCAAACAATTTGAAACAGATATTCTTGAAGCGCAGTGAGCTTACAATGAACACAACCTCCCCCACTGTAGTGTGAAATCAATCCCAAGACATTTTAATAGATCTGATTGATAGTGATGTCAGTACTAGTATTTCTGTTCATGCATTCCAAGTCCTCCCTTGCTCTCCGGCATAAATATCTGCACTTCAAAATCAAATAAAGTAGATCAAAATTTAATCTTTGTGCTACTTAATCAGAGTGTTATACATCAGCAAGGTATCAATAACATTCATCCTTTTATGATTGCTAATTTTTATATTTTTCACATTTAATATCTGATGAACATTACATCATTGAAAATCCCTATACTCAGCTGCCCTTCTTCTCTTGAGCAGTCCCTCAATGTCAGGAATCTCTTGCTTCTTCGTTGTTTGGTGAGCTGAGGGGTGGCTGAAGTAACCAGTGTGTTATTCACAGGCTTTGTCACTGGTGGGGCAAATGACATTTGACAAAAGTGAAGCGGCAACTGCCTGATCTGCTGAGTTACTCCAGCATTTTGTGATACCTTCGATTTGACAAAGGTGGGACGAGTAGGGGTGTTGTGGGCATCTAGCGCATGCCCCCATGTAGAATCTCGAGGTGGTCAGTGCCCTTCCTGGATACTTCATTTTTATATTGAGCAGTTACATGTGGCAGAGATTTCAATGAGTCAGTGAGGATATTGTTTTTTTCCCCGAGTCTTTGAGAACATTCTTGAAGTTTTTTCACGATCCTTCTGGGTGTCACTTGCTGTGAAGAGTTTGAGAGTCTTGATTTGGGAGCATGAAGATGTTAAGGCCTTCCTTGTGGTAATCAGAGCTTCGATGCTGGAGATGGTGGCCTGAGAGAGTAAGCTGACATTGGCGTGAAAGGCAAACTAATGGACTTGAAGAATTTTGTGAAGAAAGCATTGGTGGCACATTTCAAATGTATTTCAGAGTTGTCTACTATGCACACCTCTGAAACATACAAGAGGGCAAAAATCACTTTCTCAGAGAAGAACTTTGAGGGTTTGTTACATGAGCAGCTGTATGGTGGCACAAGAGTGATCTTAGATAGTGGTTCTCTCAGCCAGTTGAAAACCTCTTTTGTGTCCACCACCTGTTATCTTTTAATTAATATTAGTCATTTGCAGATGTTCCAGGCACAAAATGCTGGAGTAACTCGGCGTGTCAAGCAGCATTTCTGGAGAAAAGGAATAGGTGACGTTTCGGGTCGGAACCCTTCTGCTTTCCTTCCTACTCAATTGCAAGTGCTTTGTCATAGCGGCATACAGCACAGAAACATATCCTGTAATATACTAAGTTCATCAAGCTAATCCAACATAAGAGACTGCAGATGCTAGAATCTTGAGCAAAACACAAAATGCTGCAGGGACTCTGCAGGTCATGCAATATCTGTGGAGGGAATGGACACATGACATCAACGGGTTGTTGAACCAATATTTTACATCAGTCTTCATGGTCAAGGATACTGCAAATATCCACCGGGTGGCGACGTACAATGGCTGCCTCACCAACAGCCCATCTCGTCCCTTTCTCTCTCTTGTTGTTTTTTAGTCTGTAGTAAAATGTTGTTTGAGTGTAAGCTTAGTTTTGTATTATGTGGGGGGTGGAGGGGGATAAACTTTTATTATCTCTATCCTTGACGGAGATGCGACTTTTTCCTTATCGTATCTCTGTCTGCACTGCATCGTGGACCGGGCAGCCTCTTGCTGGGGATGGACCTTGGGAGCTCCACCGTGGAAGCCTGCGGATTTAACATCTCAGAGCTGGCGGTCCCTTTGCCAGGGATCAACCTCGGAAGCTCCAACCACGGGAGCCTGCGGACTTTAACATCATGGAGCTCGCGGTCCCTGGTTAGGGACCGACTTTGGGAGCTCCAAGCCGCAGGAGCTTCCACCACCCCGATCACGGAAGCTTCAATCGCCCCGACGTTGGAGCTTCAATCGCCCCGAATGCAGATGGTTCAACTCCCCTGACCGCGGGTAAAAAAGGTGGAAAAAAGATAAGACTTTATTGCCTTCCATCACAGTGAGGAATGTGGAGGAACCGCTGTGATGGGTGTTTATGGTGAATTTTTATGTGGTTGCATGTTTTGTTGCTGAACTGAATGGCAAATCAAATTCCTTGTATGATTAACATACTTGTTTTGTTTTCATACTTGGCTAATAAAATCAATGAACATAGTAAAGAGTAGCGGGAAGCCACAGGATTGGGCAACTTTCAAAGGACAACTTTCAAAGCTAGAGAGAAGCCTCGACCACAACCAAAAACAAGGGCAGGCCTCCTCTACACGGCCACTGACTGGCAGCTGCACGTCGATCTGGGCAAACAGCTCAAATTTCCACAGCACATCACAGCAACATCACTCCGGCCAGACATGATCACAACCTCCGAAGTGGCAAAACAGCTGATCATTCTGGAGCTGACAGTGCCCTGGGAAGAGTGTATTGAAGAAGCTAATGAGAGGAAACGAGCAAAGTACCAAGAACTGGTGGAGATGTGCCAGGACAGAGGCTGGAAAACATACTATGAACCCATAGAGGTGGGCTGTAGTGGCTTTGCAGGATGCTCACTCTGCAAAGTCCTCAACCAATTGGGCATTACGGGGCTGGCAAAGAAGAGGGCCATTCAATCTGTAAGCGAAGCCGCAGAGAAAGCCACTAGGTGGCTTTGGATTAAGAGGGCTGATCTGTGGGCGGTTGCTGCTGGAACGCAAGTCAGGGCCTGATCAGCCCTGGCTGGGACGCCTGGGCGAGGGTGTCTGATGTTGTGAGGCCCGAAACACCTGATGACCCCAGGTCACATCACTCAGGATGCGTCCCAGTGCATTCAGAAGATGTATCTTTCACAAAACAAAACAAATGCCCGAAGTCCCTAGTGCAACCAAAACAGTAAGTAGTTTGGTTTAGTTGGTGTTTGCAGTGTTCAATAGCCTGATGGTTGTTGCGAAGAAGCTGCTCCTGAACCTGACCTTTGGTTTTAAGGCTCCTATGCCCTCCTCTCGAAGGCAGGAGTGAAATGAGAGCATGGCCAAGGTAGTATGGAACCTTGATGATGCCACAGGCAGTACCTCCAAAAGATCCATTCAATGGTGGGGAAACATAGAAACATAGAAAGTAGGTGCAGGAGGAGGCCCTTTGGCCCTTCGAGCCAGCACCGCCATTCATTGTGATCATGGCTGATCCTCCACAATCAGTAACCTGCGCCTGCCTTCTCCCCATATCCCTTGATTCCACTAGCCCCCCAGAGCTCTATCTAACTCTTTTAAATTCATCCAGTGAATTGGCCTCCACTGCCTTCTGTGGCAGAGAATTCCACAAATTCACAACTCTCTGGGTGAAAAAGGTTTTTCTCACCTCAGTTTTAAATGGCCTCCACTTTATTCTTAGAATGTGGCCCCTGGTTCTGGACTCCCCCAACATTGGGAACATTTTTCCTGCATCTAGCTTGTCCAGTCCCTTCATAATTTTATATGTCTCTATAAGATCCCCTCTCATCCTTCTAAACTCCAGTGACTACAAGCCCAGTCTTCCCAATCTTTCTTCGCGTGACAGTCCCGCCATCCCGGGGATTACCTCGTGAACCTACGCTGCACTACCTCAATAGCAAGGACTTCCTTCCTCAAATTAGGAGACCAAAACTGCACACAATACTCCAGATGTGGTCTCACCAGGGCCCTGTACAACTGCAGAAGGACCCCTTTACTCCTATATGCAAATCCTCTTGTTATGAAGACCAACATTAATGGGCTTTCTTCACTGCCTGCTGGACCTGTACGCTTACTTTCAGTGACTGGTGTACAAGGACACCCAGGTCACGTTGCACTTTCCCTTCATCTAATCTGACACCATTGAGATAATAATCTGCCTCCTTGTTTTTTGCCGCCAAAGTGGATAACCTCACATTTATCTACATTATACTTCATCTGCCATGCATTTGCCCACTCACTCAACCTGTCCAATTCACCCTGCAACCTCCTAACATCCTCTTCGCAGTTCACACTGCTACCCAGCTTTGTGTCATCTGCAAACTTGCTAGTGTTACTTCTCAGTAGTCAGTACCTATGAAGGATTGTGCAGTGTCCTCCACATTTTGTAATTTCTTTTTTCTTGGGCATTTAAGTTGCCGATCTAGGCCGTAATGCAACCAGGCAATATGCTCTATACCGAGTGCATTTATCGACATACTGTATCACCTCAGTCTTCTAAAGAAGTAGAGACATTAATGGGCTTTCTTTATGATTATGTGCTGGGCTCAGGACAGATCTTCAGAGATATGCACACCCAGGAACATAGTTGCCAACTCTCTCCACTGACCCATCGATGAAGACAGGTTCATTGGCCTTCTTCTTCTGATGTCAACAATCAGCTCCTTGGCCGTACTGACATTGAGACATTGGTTGTTGTTCTGTCACCATTCAGAAGATCGATCTCCCTCCTATACTCTGACTAATCATTATCAGTAAATTGTCCAACAACAGAGGTGTCATCAGCAAATTTAAAGATAAAGTTGGAACTGTGTAACTACACAGTTATGGGTAGAGAGTGAGTAGAACAGGGGACTTAATATACAGCCTCAAGGTGCCCCTGTGCTGATGGTTATCGAGCAGGAAGTGATCTTGCCAATTCGTACTGATTGTGGTCTGTTGATGAGGAAGTCGAGGATTTAGTTGCAATGGGATGCGCAGAGACAGTTACCTGAGCTTGGTAACAAGTTTGAAGGGGCTGATGTTGTTGATCGCCTTGTTCAACATTCCTTGTTGAAATCTCTGGCTACAAATGAAATCAAACGGCGTTTGCTGCAAATGGAATCACAATGTGTTGGAGCTGGTTTCTGCAAATTGATATTAGGCATGAGATCAAATAGAACAACAAAAATGCAAGTATAGCCTTGATTGTAAAGAAACATTTTTTGTAATATAAAACCAGTTTCCTTGATGGCTGTTCTTGGCAATATTTACACAATGTATATGGTTTGCGCAAGAAAAAGAAACGATCACACTTAATTTGCAAAGGATAATTCTCGAAGTACCGGTGCAGAAGGACCTAAAGGAATTAAGTTTAAAAAACCAGAAATGCATTGCAATAAATTAAGCTCATTTATAACCAAATTTAGATAATGGTTACCATAAAATGAAGAGTGAAATATTTCATAAGATTTCCATGTTTTAAATGGTAGATGCCTTATCATTAAAAATGCTATCAATATAAAAGATAAGTTTACCACATTTGAAGTACTTACCTATACCAAAATAAGCGGAAAAATCTTTTCCAGGAAGGTTGTCTGCAAAACTCTAAAGCATCTTTTGCAGCTTTACTAATTTGGAACCTGTAGATCAGTGCATGTTCCTTTAACATAATGACCTCACCACTACTAACCACTCCCCATTGTCTCTTGTATAATTGTAGCTTCCCCACCTCCAGCTCGCTCTCTAGATCCAGTGATGACCACGGACAGCTAGGGCATAACTTGTGTAGTGAAATTAATAAACAATATCCAGTAAAAGACTCTGTGTGCAAAGGACGTCTCTTTACATGGTGTCAGAGCGGTAGACTTGCGTCTCCTGTTTATCGGGTTTTTATTTTTAGCATTTGTTCGTCCCAGTTGTGTCCCATCCTTCCACTTTGCCATGGCTCCCTCGTGTCGTCGTCCGGACACGCTTGTTTTTGATGAGGACATAGTGCACCGCTGGACTGTCTTCCAGCGGGACTACGAGCACTATATAGCGATTGCCCATCCTGATGCAACTGCTGCGATAAAAGCTCACCTGCTCCTCAACCTGGCTGGTCGGGAGGCAATGGAACGCTATGCGTCGTTCGAATTCGTCCCTCCGGAGGACCACAACGACCCGGTATGTCTCATGGCTAAGTTCACTGCCCTGTGCGATATACCCACCAATAACATTATCGAACGTTTCAACTTTTTCTCGCGGCGTCAGACTCCAGGGGAGCACGTTGACGCCTTCATTGCATCTTTAAAACATATGGCTCGGCGGTGCCGCCTTCAAACGATTACACCCGACGAGATGATCAGGGACGTCCTGGTCAACGGTCTCCTAAACTCTAAGCTGCGGGATGAGCTCCTGATGAAGCCTGACCTGTCGCTAACGGACGCCATACATGCCGCACGCATGGCCTCTGCTGTTGGCTCAGTATCTCGGCCGGCGCCCCAGGACATAAATTTCACCGGCCGCCGGCGATTGAATGACCCGCAGACCAGGGTCACCCCCTCCGCGCCCACTATGGTCACCCCTCGCAGATGCCCAAACTGCAACTTCTCGTCACACAGGTATAACGTTTGCCCAGCGCAGGGCAAAACTTGTAATTCCTGCGGGAGGCAGAACCATTTTTCTGCAGCTTGTCGTTCTCGTGGGAGACCTGTCCCTGCTCCTAGAGGGAGTCTAAACAACCTTGCGACCGATGATAGCGCAACCGGTTCCCGGTACCAACATGAGGATCTCCATGGCTCAGATACGACTTCCTCCCATGGAGACTCTATGCTGTTTTCGCTTTTGGGTGCACCTGCATTGATAACGGATCCATCCGTGCATGTTACAGTCAATGGACACTCCTTCCCTGCCAAGGTCGATACTGGGGCTTTTGCGAATGTTATGTCTGTCGGCCTCTTCGAGCAGATAAGCTCGGGGGAGAGGGTTACTCCTGACAACTCCCGCCTCCATGCCTATGGGGGAGGCGTTCTGATTGCCGTGGGAAAGGCAACGGTTATCTGTACTGTTCTGGAGACCTCTCGGCCCCTCACGTTCCTCCTGCTAGCATCTGACAACGTCACCCTGCTGGGCGCCCGTGCATGCCAGGACTTCGGTTTGGTCTCATTCCACCGCGACATCCACCTGGTGCAGGCCCCCATGGACCCCCTGATCGAGTACCCTGACCGATTTGATGACGTCCTGGGGAAGCTGCCCTGTGCCTACAAGATCGTTGTGGACCCGGGGGTCGACCCAGTGGTCAGACCGGCCCACCGTGTGTCTTTTGCCATGAAGGGCCGCGTGGAGTCCACACTACGTGGCATGGTGGACATGGGCATCCTCAAGGAGGTGAGTGCCCCCACCCAGTGGGTCTCCACCATGGTGGTCGCTGCCAAGAAGGACGCGAGCGAGATCAGGATCTGCATCAACCCCAAGGACCTGAACCTGGCTATTAAACGCCCGCACTACCCCATGCGGACGGTGGAGGACGTCGCGGCACAGGTCGGTCCAGCCACAGTTTTCTCGGTCCTGGATGCCAAGAGCTCCTTTTGGCAGATCCCGCTGGATGCACGTTCCTCCTTCCTGACCACCTTCAGCACACCGTTCGGCAGGTTCCGTTTCCTCCGCATGCCTTTTGGGATCAACTCGGCAAGCGAGGTTTTTCAGCGTACGATGGAGCAGCTGTTTGCTGGGTTGCCGTGCGCCATCATTGTGGATGACATCCTGGTGTACGGGAGGGACGTCGCTGAGCATGACCGACACCTCCGCCAAGTCCTGGACAAGGCTCGTGAGATCAATCTCAAGCTTAATCGAAGGAAGTGTCGGTTCCGCGTTAAGGAAGTCACCTACGTCGGCCACGTTTTCACGGCGGGGGGCCTGAAGCCAGACCCCGAGAAGACGGCGGCGATCACCGAAATGCCCGCTCCCACTGACGTGCCCGGCCTGCAGCGCTTCCTGGGCATGGTCAACTACTTGGGTAAGTTCATACCCGACCTCAGCGAACTGAGTGCCCCCCTGAGGGAGCTGACCAAGAAGGACAATGCCTGGGTCTGGCTCCCGCACCACCAATCGGCCTTCGTGGCCCTGAGGTCCAGACTCGCACGGACCCCCACTTTGCAGTTCTTCGACCTGAACAGGTCAATCGTCCCAGTGGTCAGACCGGCCCACCGTGTGTCTTTTGCCATGAAGGGCCGCGTGGAGTCCACACTACGTGGCATGGTGGACATGGGCATCCTCAAGGAGGTGAGTGCCCCCACCCAGTGGGTCTCGGTTCGGCCTTGGTGCTGCCTGCCTGCAGCTCTACGACGACCGACAGCTGCCCGTCTCCTATGCCTCTCGTACAATGACCCCTGCTGAGCAGCGCTACGCCCAGATTGAAAAGGAGCTCCTTGCCGTGGTGTTCGCGTGCTCCAAATTCAGAGACTACGTTCTGGGAAAAACTTTCACCATCGAAACTGACCACCAGCCGCTGGTCTCTATTTTAAACAAGCCCATCCACGCAGCCTCGTCCCGCTTGCAGCGAATGATGCTGCAGCTGCAGCGTTTTACATTCGAAATCGTGTACCGCAAAGGCAAGGAGATGTTCGTGGCAGACACTTTGTCCCGTGCCCCACTACCTTCCATTTCCCGCCATCCGTACGAATCGGCTGACCTGATGGTGTTGAACGTCAACATCGTTCCATCTTGGCAGATGCAGTCCCTGGTCACACACACTGCCGCTGATCCGAACCTTCAACAGCTTGAGGGCGTCATCCGCCGTGGCTGGCCTGAACGACGGTCTTCCCTGCCGGCTGGTGCCGTGCCCTACTTCCTGGTTCGGGATGAACTGGTGCTGCACGCGGGCGTGGTGGTGAAGGGTCACAAGGTTGTGGTGCCGGCTGCGCTGCGAGATCACTACTTCCAGACTGCCCACAACGGACACCCAGGGGTGGAGGCCACGTTATCCCAGGCCCAAGCACAGTTTTACTGGCCTGGCATGGTCAAGGACATCCGGGACAGGGTCTCCGCCTGCGCTGCCTGCAACAGCCTATTACCTCATCAGCAGCGCCAGCCTCTCCTGCAGCAGCCGGCTCCCGAGTTGCCGTGGATGGCTGTTGCCGCCGATATTTTCGAGTGGCGTGGCAAACACTACCTGGTCCTGGTGGACTCCTACTCCAGCTGGTTCGAGGTGGACCTGCTGCCGTCCCTCACGTCTGCTGCCGTCATCGGGAAGCTTCGCCGCCACTTCTCTACCTTTGGTTCCCCGGCATCCCTCCAGTCCGACAACGGCAGCCAGTTTACCAGCGCGGAGTTTGCTGCTTTCGCAACCCGGTGGAACTTTCGCCACATCACCAGCAGCCCCGAGTACCCGCAAAGCAATGGACTTGCAGAGCGCGCTGTCCGCAGCGCTAAGGAACTGATGGAACGTTGCCGGCTTGACAGTTCGGACTTGTACCTTGCCCTCCTCAACCTCCGCAACATCTCCCGGGACCCCGCGCTCGGTTCCCCTGCCCAGCGCCTCATGTCCCGCACCACTAGACCCCCTATCCCCGTCTCCCAGCAATCCCTGCAACCCACGGCTCGGAGCCCTGCCGCTGTCAGGGAGCGCTTCACTGAAAAGCAGCTCATTCAGAAGCGCTCCTTTGACAAATCGTCCCGTCCCCTTCCACCTCTGTTCGCTGGCCAGGTTGTCCGGATGGAGTCCACCTCCGGTCACCACCGGCTGGCCGTGGTCGTCGGCAATGCTGACTCTCCCCGGTCGTACCTGGTCAACTACGAGGGCACCGTGTACCGTCGTACCCGCCAGCACCTGATGCTGGTAAACGAGCCTGCACCGCCTCCCGCGGTCCCGTATTCACCTCCCGTCCAGTCCCCGGTGCCTGATGTGCCTCCTGCTCCGGTACATCCGCAGTCGCCCCAGCCCCCTTCCCCTCCCTCGCCTGCGCGTGTATCGCTTCCCAGTCCTCCTCCTTCCCCTGGTTCCCCAGCCTCTGTACCCGCACCCGTCCATGCTGTTCCTTCGACCGGAGGGGATGGTGGGTTGCGCACCCGCTCTGGGAGAGTGGTCAGGCCGCCTGTCCGGTACGGTGTGTACGAGTAGTCTGTGTTGTGCTGCATTCTATCTGCTCCCTGCTTGTAGTTTGAGCCTAGCGCATGAGCCGTGGTCACTTTTGTTTCCAAGAGGAAGGATGTAGATCAGTGCATGTTCCTTTAACATAATGACCTCACCACTACTAACCACTCCCCATTGTCTCTTGTATAATTGTAGCTTCCCCACCTCCAGCTCGCTCTCTAGATCCAGTGATGACCACGGACAGCTAGGGCATAACTTGTGTAGTGAAATTAATAAACAATATCCAGTAAAAGACTCTGTGTGCAAAGGACGTCTCTTTACAGAACCCTTCTTCAGAAAGCTGGAAGTGAATTGGGGGCAGGACAAAGCCTGGCAAGTGATAGGTGGATTCAGGTGAGGAGGGTTTTTGATTGGTATATCAAAGGCCAGAGATGAAAAGACAAAAAGTGTAAGATAAGGATAGATGTGGTGCGAACTGTGTAGCCAGAGGAGGGAATATAGGTGGAGGAGGAAGGGAACAATAGTGGGACACATGGCAGAGAGGGGGAAAGAGGTAAGAGTGTGTCCTCTTAATCTTGCAGGTCTGCTCTCGCCCCCTCTTAACCCACACGGAATAAGAACAGTGTTCACCTGCTTCTTCCGTTTCACCCCACCAGCCTCTGCATCTGGCACATTATTCTCTGACATCTCACCCACCAGTCACATCTTCCCATCCCCACCCCACTCCCTTTCCATTTTCCGCAGAGACTGCTCCTTTGGCAATTCCTTTGTTTACTCACCCCTTCCCACTCAAACCATGCCTTCCCAGGTACTTTCTCCTGCAACTGCCGTCCGTCTCCGTCCAGGTGAGACTGAGATCCACGTGCACCTTCTCCAACCTCAACTACTGTATTTGGCGTTCCCAATATGGCCTCCTTTACATCGGCAAGACCAAGCATAGACCAGGTGACCATTGCAATGAACTCTTGTGCTCGGTCTACCAAGGCCTACTGGTTCTCCCAGTTGCTAGCCATTTTAACTCTCCTTCCCATACTGACCTCACTATCATCAGCCTCTTCCATTGCTAGAGTGACACCACACACAAACTGGACTTTACATTTCACTTGGGAGGCTTACAGCCTAACGATATAAAAAAATAAATTCTCCAAATTTATCTTCCATCCCCCCCCCCTCCTACAATCAGTCTAAAGAAGGGTCCACTCCCAAAACAACACCTATCCATGTTCTCCAGAGATGCTGCTTGACCTACTGAGTACTCCAGCACTTTTTGTATAAATCAGCATTTGCAGTTCCTTTTATCAACTTCAAAAGAAATGCAGGGAGCGCACCAACCACTGAACATTAGCTTCTTAGATCTTTAGTTTCCTCCCACACTCCAAATATATACAGGTATGTAGGTTAATTGACTTGGTATAATTGCAGTTTGTCCCTAGCTTGAGTAGGATGGCGTTAATGTACGGGCCTGAAGAAGGGTCTTGACCCGAAACGTCACCCATTCCTTCTCTCCTGAGATGCTGCCTGACCTGCTGAGTTACTCCAGCATTTTGTGATACCTTAATGTACGGGAATCGCTGGTCAGCAAGGACTCGGTGGGCCGAAGGGCCTATTTCCATCTTCTATCTCTAAACTAATTCATGGCAGAGGAACCAATACCCAAACTAGATTGGAGGATGCTGGGATCTAATGCAACAGTGAGGCAGGTGAGAAGCTGGAAATCTGTATCAAAGGCAATGAAAACAGGTTCAGGAGACAGGATAGGCTGCAGCAAGGAAGGACAGTTGGATTAAATTGCATTTATTTCAATGTGAGGGGCCTGATAGGTAAGGCGGTTGAACTCAGGGTATGGATAGGTATGTGTGACTGGGATGTTATAGACATTATGAAAACCTGGCAAAAGGAGTCTATTGTAGTTCGTAGTTTATTTGAGGTTGTAATGTTTAATAGCCTGATGGCTGCGGGGAAGAAGCTGTTCCTGAACCTGGACGTTACTGTTTTCAGGCTCCTGTACCTTCTTCCTGATGGCAGGGGTGAAATGAGTGTGTGGTCAGGATGGTGTGGGTCTCTGATGATGCTGGCTGCCTTTTTGAGGCAGCGACTCCGATAAATCCCTTCGATGGTGGGGAGGTCAGAGCCGATGATAAGACTGGGCAGTATTCACAACTTTTTGCAGTCTTTTCCGATCCTGGACGTTCAAGTTACCGAACCAGGCCATGATGTAACCATTCAATATGCTCTCTACTGTACACCTGTAGAAGTTCAGGAAAATAGCATCAGTGTGCTAGGTCCAGGAAAGATCTTCGGAAATATTCATGCCCAGGAATTTGCTCTCTACTGTACACCTGTAGAAGTTCAGGAAAATAGCATCAGCGTGCTAGGTCCAGGAAAGATCTTCGGAAATATTCATGCCCAGGAATTTGAAGTTTTTGACTTTCTCCACTATTGTCCCGTTGATATAAACAGGATTGTGGGTCCTCGTCATCCTTCCATTTCCAAAGCCCACAATCAGTTCATTGGTTTTACTAATATTGAGACCCAGGTTGTTGTGCTGGCACCATTTGGTCAATCGGTCGATCTCACTTCTCTACTCTGACTCATCACTATCTGTGTCCACTGCTTAGCATGGAGAAAAACATGAAGGCTAGGGAACTTGGGACAGTTGATGATGGTCTTGAGGACAGTCCATATTACGTTCGAGTAGGCGTTGGACGTCCTCGGGTGTATGAAGGTAGATAAATCTCCTGAGCCTAATCAGATGTATGTAAGAACACTGTGGGAAATTAAAAAATAAATTGCAGAAGCCCTGACTGTGATACATCACTAGACATGTGTGAGGTTCCAGATGACTGGAGGGTAGTGAACGTTGCACCTCTATTTAAGGGTTGCTAGAAACAGCCTGGGGACTATGGACCAATAACATCTGTGGTAGGAACATTACTGGAGAGAATTCTGAGGGATTCGATACATATGCATTTGGATAGATAGGGGCTGATTAGGGATATTCAGCATGCTTTTATATGCGAGAGATTGTGTCTTACGAATTAGATCGAGTAGAAAGTCCATATAGACATTGTCTATATGGACTTCAGTAAGGCTTTGGTAAGATTCTGGATGATAGGATGCTTGAGAAGATTAGTTTGCACGGCTTTCAGAGAAAGCTAGTTAACTGGATACAGAATTGGCTTCATGGAAGGAAGCACAAGGTGGTGGAGGCAGGATGTAGGACTGGAACTGGTTGTGTGCCTCAGGGATCAGTGCTGGGCTCATTGCTGCCTATGGTTTATATCAACGATTTAGATGAGAACGTAAAGGCATGATGTCAGTTTGCAGATGACATTAAAGGATATGGTATAATAGACAGTGAAGATGGTTATCAAAAATTACATTAGTATCTTTGACTAGCTGGAGTTTAATGGAGTGACATCTCTAAGTTTGCGGATGACACGAAGCTGGGTGGCAGTGTTAGCTGCGAGGAGGATGCTAGGAGGCTGCAGAGTGACTTGGATAGATTAGGCGAGTGGGCAAATGCATGGCAGATGCAATATAATGTGGATAAATGTGAGGTTATCCACTTTGGCGGCAAGAACAGGAAAGCAGAGTATTACCTGAATGGTGACCGATTGGGAGAAGGGGAGATGCAAAGTGATCTGGGTGTCATGGTGCACCAGTCATTGAAAGCAAGCATGCAGGTGCAGCAGGCAGTGAAGAAAGCGAATGGTATGTTGGCATTCATAGCAAGAGGATTTGAGTTTAGGAGCAGCGAGGTTCTGCTGCAGTTGTACAGGGCCTTGGTGAGACCGCACCTGGAGTATTGTGTGCAGTTTTGGTCTCCTAACCTGAGGAAAGACGTTCTTGCCTTAGAGGGAGTACAGAGAAGGTTCACCAGATTAATTCCTGGGATGGCGGGACTTGCATATGAGGAAAGACTGGATAGACTGGGCTTGTACTCGCTGGAATTTAGAAGACTGAGGGGGGATCTTATAGGAACATATAAAATTCTTAAGGGGTTGGAGAGGCTAGATGCGGGAAGATTGTTCCCGATGTTGGGGGAGTCCAGAACCAGGGGTCACAGCTTAAGGATAAGGGGGAAGTCTTTTAGGACCGAGATGAGAAAACATTTCTTCACACAGAGAGTGGTGAGTCTGTGGAATTCTTTGCCACAGAAGGTAGTTGAGGCCAGTTCATTGGCTATATTTAAGAGGGAGTTAGATGTGGCCCTTTTTGCTAAAGGGATCAGGGGGTATGGAGAGAAAGCAGGTACAGGCTACTGAGCTGGATGATCAGCCATGATCATATTGAATGGCGGTGCAGGCTCGACGGGCCGAATGGCCTACTCCTGCACCTATTTTCTATGTTTCTATGTTTCTAATGTAGTTAAGTGCGAGGGTTTCATCAGTCAGGGTATTTAGTAAAACATTATGTTACAGTTACACAACATATTGGTGAAGTCATATTTGGAGTGCTCCCTTTTGCTCACCCTACTATAGGAAGGATGTCATTAAGCATGAAAGAGTGTACATGGGATTTACAAGGAAATTCCTTTTAATTCCTTCATCAAAATCGTCAATAAATATTGTGAATAACTGGGGTCCCAGTGCCTTGTGGCACCCCACTAATCACTGCCTGCCATTCTGAAAAGGACCCGTTAATTCTGACTCTTTGCTTCCCGTCTGCCAACAGTTCTCTATCCATGTCAATTTCCTACCCCCAATACCATGTGCTCTAATTTTGCATACTAATCTCTTGTATGGGACCTTGTCAAAACAAAAGCTTTTTGAAAGTCCAGATACACCGCATCCACTGTGTCTCCCGTATCCATTCTACTTGTTGCATCTTCAAATAAATGTTGTGTGATGATAATAAAGATTTATTGTGCGAATGGATAAATTTGAGTCTTTAGTTTGTACCAGACCAAGTGGACCCGTTGGGTCCAAACCTCTCCTCCATTGGTGCAGCACTCTCTCCTTCCCCCCCTCCCCTCTCCCTCCCTCCTTCCCCCCTCCTCTCCCCCCTTCACCCCCTTCTCCCTTCTCCCCCCTTCTCCCCTCTCCCCCCCTCCCACCTCCACCCCCCTCCCCTCCACCCCCCTCCCCTCCCCCTCTTCCTCTCCCCCACTCCATCCCCCTCAACCCCCCTTATCCTCCCTCCTCCCCCCCCCTCCCCCCCAGGAGATAGATTTAAACTTGGAAATGTGAATAACTTTAAAAATATAACACCGATTTCAATGAAACTTCTTCCATTAGCACCAAAGGGACGACAGTGAGTAAGGTGGGCCTAAAATTGTTGCGCGATCGTGTACCGTTTTGGCTGTAGTTCAGGAACAAACAAACAAACAAACAAGAGTTTTAGTATATAGATATGGCACGGGGAGTAATTTCATGACTCAAACCAAAGAACAAATACAGTTATTGGGAAGCAAGTATCAGAGTCTAACTACTGGATGTGATAGTATTCTATGCAACTACTTGTGTCTAATTTATGCATATGTAATTTTGACTGCTGTTAGCCTCGGTTTTATATTGAGAGACTTCTGTCCCAATTTGAAACCGCAACTGACACACGATTCTCTTATTGGAACATAAAGTGACAGAGAAAACAGATCTCTCATTCTTCGGAAAGAAGCCAGACTAAATTGACAGTGTTAACACCGTTATGCTTATTGAACAAAAGCAGCATTGAGATTAATAAAGTTATAGACAATTGACTTATTTAACCTTTTGGGAATGCATCCATAAAACACAGAGCTCTTACATTTTACTCTACATTATAATCAGTTTTAAAATCCAATATAGTCTGAATGCTTTCTATTCAATACAGAACTACTTAACAGTTCTTTATAATTCAAATAAGCATCCCCATCGACAGCTTTCTCTCGACTTAATATCATCAATGATCATCAAAATCTACGTGTACAAAACAAATCCAAAAATTAGACAATACAACTGTTATATCTAAATGACTCTGCAGGGAACTTTGACTAAATTGAATATCTTCAATTTTTATTTGCAATGTAACTGAAGGAAGAAATTAGCGTTCCCCATATGGTGATGCCTGTTTAAGGTAAATGTTTAAGATTTTAACCTTTCACTGTTTAGCTTGTAAATAATGCAGCTCACAGATCAAAGGAGGCACTTGATTTTCATAATTTAAAAACCCAACACCATTTCAGAGTGATAGTCTCAGCCACATTTTTGAAATAATAATTCAAGTACAATGTTAGAAATAACCTGGATAGAGTGAATGTGGACAGGAAAGCTGGATGGAGTGAATGTGGTGCGGATGGGCCGGAATCGAGTGAATGTGGAGAGGATGTTTCCAATACTGGGAGTGTCTTGGACCAGAGACGAAAGCCTCAAAATAAAAGGATGGACCTATAGAAAGGAGACGACGAGGAATTTCTTAAGTCTGAGGGTGGTGAATCTGTAGAATTCATTGCCACAGACAGCTGTGGAGACAAAGACAATTGATATATTTAAGGCGGCAATTGAGATTCTCGAATAGTAAGGGTGTCAGGGGTTATGAGGAGAAGGCAAGAGAATGGGGTTGAAAGGGAAAGATACAGTGCCCTCCAAAATGTTTGGGACAAAGATCCATCATTTCTCAAATCTCAAATTGTGGAGTACCAAGGCAAATAAATAAATGATGGGTTTTTGTCCCAAACATTATGGTGGGCACTATAGATCAGCCATAATTGAATGGCAGAGTAAACTTGAATGGCCTAATTCTGAGCCTATAACTTCTGAATTTATGAAAGAGGTGACATACAGATTTATTATTTACTAAGTGACAATTTTCAACTTCTGCTTACCGATGGAATGAATCACTGTCTTACTGTATTTCCTTACATGATTACTGCTTTTTGCAGAAATAATAATTACTTGGGAGCTTTAAGCTATCCATGTTCTCCAGAGATGCTGCCTGACCCGCTGAGTTGATCCAGCACTTTGTGTCCTTTTGTGTAAACCAGCATCTGCAGTTCTTTGTTTCACATTCCAAAGATGTACCGACCGGTTTGATTGGTAAAATTATAAATTGTCCCTAATGTGTGTAGTGTTAATGTGTGAGGATCGCTGGTGGGCATGGACTCAGTGGGCCGAAGGGCCAGTTTCGTCGCTGTATTTCTAAACTAAACTACATACAATGATAATACCTTGCTCGGTTATAGTGGAATATCAGCAATAAAGGACACCATTGACCCCCCTACAAGTTGGTTATAATGAGGGTTTGCTGTAAGCAAAACTGTACCTTAAAATGTTGTTTCCCTCAATATCTCACTTGTATCTATTCTTTGTCTCCGCAGACTCTGGGGAACCAGTTAGTGAATTAGCCTTTCAGAAAGGAATTTGGATTGCTATAGATGTGCAGAATAATTACGAAGGAATTGGCAGCCTCAACCGCATCTAATTACACACTGCAAGTAACAAATATCCTCGAGGAACAAGCATGATCTAAAAAACTTTGACAACTTGCCAATGATGAAGTTCATCTCGCACACCAGTTTCACCCTGTACGAGACATTCTATTCTCCCATTCTCTTACAAGCTTTGTTCTTTTCCTTTCCATTCTGGTGAAGGGTCAACAACCTAAAACATTGACTTTTCACGGATGCAGCCAAACCTCCCAAGTATTGCCACCATTTTCTGTTTTTACTTTAGAATACAACACCTGCATGTTTTTATTTCCATTAACTGCTGGACAATTTTTTTAGTAAGGTCCACAACTTTTCTACCGTGCGTAACTTATAGTGCCCTCCATAATGTTTGGGACAAAGACCCATCATTTATTTATTTGCCTCTGTACTCCACAATTTGAGATTTATAATAGAAATAAATCACATGTGGTTAAAGTGCACATTGTCAGATTTTAATAAAGGCTATCTTTGTACATTTTGATTGATTTCACCATGTAGAAATTACAGCTGTGTTTATACATTGGCCCCCCATTTCAGGGCACCATAATGTTTGGGACACATGGCTTCATAGGTGTTTGTAATTGCTCAGGTGTGTTTAATTGCCTCCTTAATGCAGGTATAAGAGAGCTCTCAGCATCTAGTCTTTCCTCCAGTCTTTCCATCATCTTTGGGAAATGTTATTGCTGTTTCTCAACACGAGGACTAATGATGTGCCAATAAAAGTCAAAGAGCCATTATGAGACTGAGAAACATGAAAAAAAACTGTTTGAGACATCAGCCAAACCTGAGGCTTACCGAAATCAACTGTTTAGAACATCATTAAGAAGAAAGAGAGCACTGGTGAGCTTACTAATCGTAAAGGGATTGGCAAGCCAAGGAAGACCTTCACAGCTGATGACAGAGTTCCCTCTATCTATATAGTGTTTGTTTATTTGTATATTTGTTGATATATTTGTTTTCGAAATACAGCCAAAACTGTACAAGATAGCGCAACAATTTTAGGCCCATCTTACTCACCATTGTCCTGGGGTTCAAATGTTTGTTATCTTTTTTAAATATTTTCCTTTTAAAACTTTAAAAATCACCAATTTAAAGTTTAAAAATTCACTTCTCCATTTTAACCTGGCCATCAGCCGCGTTCGACGCCAGAGTGACGGGAGTGGTGGCCAATGAAGGGTTCAGTTCTCCTCCGTCTCCTCCAGCGCCCGCGGCCACACTCCATCTTCTCCACCTCCACCCGCTCCACCATCTTGTGCGCGCCTCCCCCCCCGCCGCGCTGCCCGCCAGGAGGTGTAGTCCGCGCTCAAGCCCGGACCTAGCGCCCCGGACCATCACCGGACTACGACCCCCACCGGACTACGACACACACACCTCCAGGGTAACAGCAACTTCTTGTCTTCCTCCTCCCACGTCTCCTCCAGCGCCCGCTTCAACTGATCTCGTCGTCACAATGGGAGAAGGTCTGCGCATGCGCAGTTGGGAGCTCGGAGGGAGGCGGGCCCTGACCAAGTGACGGAAGTGGTGAGGAGAGCTCTCCTGCTGTTGCCTGCCTGGGGGGGGGGGAGGGGGTAAGTGATTCTCTCTCCCCTTTCTTCGCCCCCCTCCAGCTCCGGGGGAGTTTTAAAGGGGGTTGAGGGGGATGATGGGTGAGAGTATGGGGGATAAGGGGGGTTGTTGGGGATGGAGTGAGTGAGTGGGGGGGGGGAGGGGATAAGGGGGGATGGAGTGGGGGGCGAGGATAAGGGGTGTTGAGGGGGGATGGAGTGGGTAAGTGGGGGTAAGGGGGGAGGGGAGGGTGCTAGACAATGCAGGAGACGTTGGGGGGTTGAGAGGGATGGAGTGGGTGGGTGGATGGGGGGGTAGGGGAGGATAAGGGGGGGTTGGGGGGGATGCAGTGGGTGAGTGGGAGAGGGGAGGATAAGGAGGGTTGAATGGGGATGGAGTGGGTGATGGGGAGGAGGGGGGGTGCTATACCAATGCAGGAGAGCTTTGGGCCCAATGGGTCCACCCTGTTCTAGTAATACAGAAAATTCCCCAAACATCTGTCCAATAGATCAGAAACACTCTTCAGGAGTCAGGTGCGGATTTGTCAATGACAACTGTCTGCAGAAAACTTAATGAACAGAAATACAGAGGCTACACTGCAAGATGCAAACCACTGGTTAGCCGCAAAAATAGGATAGCCAAGTTACAGTTTGCCAATAAGTACTTAAAAGAGCAACCACAGTTCTGGAAAAAGGTCTTGTGGACAGATGAGACGAAGATTAACATATCAAAGTGATGTCAAGAGCAAAGTATGGAGGAGAGAAGAAACTGCCCAAGATCCGATGCATATCACCTCATCATCTGTGATACGCGGTGGTGGGGGTGTTATGGCATGGGCATGTATGGCTGCTGAAGGTACTGGCTCACTTATTGTCATTGATGATACAACTGCTGATGGTAGTAGCATAATGAATTCTGAAATGTAGAGACACATCCTATCTACTCAAGTTCAAACAAATGCCTCAAAACTCATTGGCCGGCGGTTCATTCTACAGCAAGACAATACTGCTAAAGCAACAATGTTTTTCCAAAGCTAAAAAATGGTCAATTCTTGAGTGGCCAAGTCAATCACCCGATCTGAACTCAATTGAGCATGCCTTTTCAAGTCAAGTCAAGTCAAATTTATTTGTCACATACACATACACGATGTGCAGTGAAATGAAAGTGGCAATGCCTGCGGGTTGTGCACAAAAAGAATTACAGTTACAACATATAAATAAAGTTAATAAGTTACTATTAGTGTCGACAAAAATTTAGTCTCTGGGGTTATAAAAGTTGACAGTCCTGATGGCCTGTGGGAAGAAGCTCCGTCTCATCCTCTCTGTTTTCACAGCGTGACAGCGGAGGCGTTTGCCTGATCGTAGCATCTGGAACAGTCCGTTACTGGGGTGACAGGGGTCCCTCATGAACTTACTTGCTCTGGATCTGCACCTCCTGATGTATAGGTCCTGCAGGGGGATGAGTGTAGTTCCCATGGTGCGTTCTGCCGAACGCACTACTCTCTGCAGGGCCATCTTGTCCTGGGCAGAGCTGTTCCCAAACCAGACTGTAATGTTGCCGGACAGGATGCTCTCTACAGCCCCAGAGTAGAAGCAATGAAGGATCTTCAGAGACACTCTGAATTTCCTCAGTTGTCTAAGGTGGTAAAGGCGCTGCTTAGCCTTACCCACCAGTGCGGCAATGTGCGTTGTCCACGTCAGATCCTCTGCGATGCGCACTCCCAAGTATTTAAAACTGCTCACCCTATCCACAATCGACCCATTTATCTCCAGTGGCGTGTACGTCCTTGGATGTTGAGCCCTTCTGAAGTCCACAATCAGCTCCTTTGTTTTAGTGACATTCAAGAGGAGGCTATTGTCCTGACACCAGAGTGCCAGATCAGCCACCTCCTCCCGGTAGGCCTTCTCATCGTTGTTGGAGATCCGGCCCACCACCACAGTGTCATCAGCAAACTTGATGATGGAGTTTGAGCTGAACCTGGCCCCACAGTCATGTGTGTACAGGGAGTACAGTAGGGGGCTAAGGACGCAGCCCTGGGGGGATCCTATGTTCAGGGTGAGGGAGCTAGATGTGTGTTCCCCCATCCTGACCACTTGGGGCCTGGCAGTGAGAAAGTCCAGGACCCAGGCACACAGAGGGGTGCTAAGCCCCAGTTCCAGCAGCTTCTCAACCAGTCTGCTGGGGACTATTGTGTTGAATGCTGAACTAAAGTCAATGAACAGCATCCTCACATAGCCCCCCTGGCTGTCCAGATGAGAGAGAGCGGTGTGTAGAACCTGGGAGACCGAATCATCCGTGGACCTGTTCGGACGGTATGCGAACTGTAGTGGGTCCATGTTGTGAGGAAGGAGGGCGCAGATGTGCTTCTTGACTAGCCTCTCAAAGCATTTCATGACAACCGAGGTGAGGGCCACCGGTCGGTAGTCATTTAAACACGCTGGAGAGGCATTCTTTGGCACCGGTACAATGATGGATCTTTTGAAGCATGCAGGGACCACGGACTTTGCCAAGGAGAGGTTGAATATTGTGGTGAGCACTGGAGCAAGCTGAGTAGCACAAGACTTTAGTACTCGCCCAGATATACCATCTTGGCCTCCAGCTTTCCTCGTGTTCACACGCGTCAGAGCCCACCTCACCTCATGCTCGGACACCGAGAATGTGTGCACATCCCCGGCGGTGGATCCCCCTCCAGCCTCACTAGCCAGCGCCCCTTCGGTGCTGTTTTTAGACGGCGAGCTGGTGGTGTTACCCGTCTCAAAAAGAATTCAGGTCATCAGCTAAGGAGGAGCCGGCACTTCCGGTTGAGGGGGTGCTGAAGAGTTTTATATGCTGAAGAGAAAACTGAAGGGGACTAGCCCCCAAAACAAGCATAAGCTAAAGATGGCTGCAATACAGGCCTGGCAGAGCATCACCAGAGAAGACTCCCATCAACTGGTGATGTCCATGAATCGCAGACTTCAAGAAGTCATTGCATGCAAAGGATATGCACCAAAATACTAAACATGACTACTTGCATTTACATGATATTGCTGTGTCCCAAACATTATGGTGCCCTGAAATGGGAGGACTATGGATAAACACTGCCGTAATTTCTCTATGGTGAAACTAAAATGCATAAAAATGGTCTTTATTAAAATCTGACAATGTGCACTTCAACCACATGTGTTTTTTTTCTATTAAAAATCTCAAATTGTGGAGTACTGAGGCAAATAACTAAATGATGGGTCTTTGTCCCAAACATTATGGAGGACACTGTCATTTTGCTGTTGATGCAGCTGCCGCACTACTGCAGGGACCCTGAGTGCCATCTGCAGGAAGTTTACACATTCTCCCTGTGACTGACTGCTTGTCTTTCTTCCAGGTGCCACAGTTTTCTTGCACATCCTAAAAACGTGCTGGTTGGAAGGCTGTAAAATGCCCCTACTGTGTGTGAGTGGTAGGAGAATCAGGGGGACCAGGAGGAGATGTTGGAGGGGAAGAGTAGACGAGGAAGCGAGAAGTATCAATGGGACTAATGCAGATGGGTACTTGATGATCAATACGGACAGGATTGACTGAAAAGCCTCTTTCATTACTCTGTGACTCCAGAGCAGTTTGGAAGTTGTATTGTGAACAGCATGAGAAAAGAAGTCAATGCAACTGTCAATGACAGGAAGTAAAGTTCTCCTTATTACAGGATGCTGATTAATTAAGATGATTAACAGACAGTAAACTGGATGCCTTTGATATTTCCTATCTTAATGGTGGCAATGAAATGGGATCATTGTTTCATTAAAGGACACAGTGCTGGAGTAACACCGGGTCTGGCACATCTCTGCAGAACATGGAATGGTGATATTTTGGGTCACCCTTTTTTAGACCTTTCTTGATCATTGTTTCATACTGTGCCAGTGGAACATAAAAGTCTGGTACTTAGAACTTTGTGGAATGGGACCATAACCTCTTTTCTAATACCGCTTGGTTGTGGAATATAGTGAGAACTGATTATTATTGCTGAAGACCCAAGAATTAGATCTCTTGAGAAATTAATCAGTTAGCAATGTGAAACACAAAGAAAATTAATATTTAGCAATTTTGAAATGTAATATTAAAAGGGGATTTGAAGGTTTATGAGAAAAGTGGACAAACAGAATGAACAATTAAAAATGTGATAAAATACAAAGTTGTGAACTTGAATAAACTGTACAATAAATACATTTTAAGTAAAAATTGCTACTCCTATAACAATAGTGATTGCCACTGATAAAAATTACACTCTCATAAAGGTACTGCTACATTCAAAGAACAACATTAACTCATCCCACTGAGTTACTCCAGCAGTTTATGTTCTACACAAGATTCCAGCATCTGCAGTTTCTTATGTCTCTATTAATTAGACAATAGACAATAGGTGCAGGAGGAAGCCATTCGGCCCTTCGAGCCAGCACCGCCATTCAATATGATCATGGCTGATCATTCTCAATCAGTACCCCGTTCCTGCCTTCTCCCCATACCCCCTGACTCCGCTATCCTTAAGAGCTCTATCCAGCTCTCTCTTGAATGCATTCAGAGAATTGGCCTCCACTGCCTTCTGAGGCAGAGAATTCCACAGATTCACAACTCTCTGACTGAAAATGTTTTTCCTCATCTCAGTTCTAAATGGCCTACCCCTTATTCTTAAACTGTGGCCCCTTGTTCTGGACTCCCCCAACATTGGGAACATGTTTCCTGCCTCTAACGTGTCCAACCCCTTAATAATCGTATACGTTTCGATAAGATCTCCTCTCATCCTTCTAAATTCCAGTGTATACAAGCCTAGTCGCTCCAGTCTTTCAACATATGATAGTCCCGCCATTCCGGGAATTAACCTAGTAAACTTACGCTGCACGCCCTCAATAGCAAGAATATCCTTCCTCAAATTTGGAGACCAAAACTGCACACAGTACTCCAGGTGCGGTCTCACTAGGGCCTTGTACAACTGCAGAAGGACCTCTTTGCTCCTATACTCAACTCCTCTTGTTATGAAGGCCAACATTCCTTTGGCTTTCTTCACTGCCTGCTGTACCTGCATGCTTCCTTTCAGTGACTGATGCACTAGGACACCCAGATCTCGTTGTACGTCCCCTGTTCCTAACTTGACACCATTCAGATAATACTCTGCCTTCCTATTCTTACCACCAAAGTGGATAACCTCACACTTATCCACATTAAACTGCATCTGCCATGCACCCGCCCACTCACATAACCTGTCCAAGTCACCCTGCAACCTCATAGCATCTTCCTCACAGTTCACACTACCACCCAGCTTTGTATCATCTGCATCATTAATCTTAATGTCTATAATCTATCAACCAGCATTTAATTCTGTCCAGGATTAGAGCACGCATCATGACTAATTTGCAGTCGACGTAATGTTTTGGAACATTCATCACTAATGGATAAGCACCTTGCTGCTCATTGCTGTTAATTAACATCCAACTAGTAGTTTTATATTGTGTCTAATTCCTGAAACTGCACACTGCAATCTGATTCAAAAGCCATTCAAAATTAATTATCTAGGTAATTAAAATGTTTTTGTTGCAAAGAACAACCATGCACACAATACTTGAACCAAAATACAAATTTGTCAAATTGTCTTGTCAATCATTTCAGCTATAATATAATTAGAATTCTTATGTCTGTCTATACTTCATTTTGGTTTCTGTCATTACAACTTTATTCATTTACATGAATGGGAGAACATTAAAGGGTTCAACTTACCATTCCCCCTGGAGGTCCGTATTACAGCTCTCATAAATCGGGCCTTCATAATCCAGGGAGGATTCTACTGATAGGAATACACTGATCCTATGCTATCCCATTTTATTCTTCCCACATTCCTCTCAACTCAACCCAGATTTTACCCCTCACCTACACTGAAAGCAGTTTACTGTGGCCAATTAACCTTCCAACTTGCTCATCCTGGGGATATGGAAGGAAGCTGAAGCACCCAGAGGAAAACAGGGAGAATGTGTAAAGTTACAAAATTCACACAGGCAGCACCAGACATCTGGATTGAACAGTTCATTGGTGTGATGTCCTACGGCAGAGAAACTGGTCTGAAGAAGGGTCCTGACCAATCCTTTTTCTCCTGGGATGCTGCCTGACCCGCTGAGTTACTCCAGCACTTTATGTCTAACATTCATCGTTTGTCGTGCAAATATGACTCCACTCCTCATTGCTTACATCCCACTCCCCAGGCACCCTTGGTTTACCCAACTTCAACAACATCAGCATCATCATCCCAGCAAATTCATCTTCAACATCAGTAAAGGTAAGAAGAAATGCCAAATTTCTTTCATTTATTTAAACAAACACTTGAAGTTGATAAATTAGGAAAATGGTCAAGAATCTAAATCCTTCTTTTCCACAGAAACTGTACAAAAACATTTGCGCTGTGTAAACACTAATATATGTACGTACAAGACCTGGATATTATAATATACAGTCAGATTTGAAAAAGAGGTAACTATCTGAACTTTGAAGTATGGTAAACGGCGAGGATGATACCATCAAATCAATGGGATGTAGATAGGGTGACAGAATGAGCAGATAAGCAATTGATTTAAATTTATACAGAGGAGTGTGAGGTAATGCATTATGGGAAGAGACATTGTGGCCTCAATGGTACTCAATGAGAATATTGGAGCAGAGGGACCTGGAAGATCATGCGGACAGAACTTTGAAGGTGCTCGGCATATTGGAAGGGATCCTGAGTTTCATAAGTAAAATATTGAATAGAACAGTTGGAAAGTTATGTTGAACCTTTATTAAGCTCTGAGTATTCCACGTTAAAGTTTCTTCATTCAGCTTTCTCATTATGTGAAGTTTAGTCTAATTTAGTCCAGCTTGGCTTAGAGATATCACATGAAAACAGGCCATTCGGCCTACCAAGACCACGTCAACCACAGATCACGCATTCATACTAGTTCCAGGTTAACTCACTTTTTCATCCACTCCCTGCACGTTAGGGGTTAGCTTTTTCCCCTGACACTCAGTCTGAAGAAGGGTCTCGACCCGAAATGTCACCTATTCCTTTTCTCCAGAGATGCTGTCTGACCCGCAAAGTTACTCCAACTTTTTGTGTCTATCTTCGGTTTAAACCAGCATCTGCAGTTCCTTCCTACACTAAACTTACAGAAATGCAGGGATAGAGCAGTAGAATGGCACCAACTTGTTTGCTCTAAATGCTTTCAAGCGAGAGTTAGATAGAGCTCTTAAGGATAGCGGAGTCAGGGGGTATGGGGAGAAGGCAGGAACGGGGTACTGATTGAGAATGATCAGCCATGATCACATTGAATGGTGGTGCTGGCTCGAAGGGCCGAATGGCCTACTCCTACGCCTATTGTCTATTGTCTTGAGGGCTAGTACGGCCTTGGTGGGCCAGATAGTTGCTTGGTGTCCTGCAATGAATATTATGTGTTCAATTGTTTAAAGATTGTAAGAACAAATATATTTTTGTAAATAAATGTTAAAAAAAAATCTCCAAGTAATAATGAAAACATGTACAAAAGAGGTTGCGATGAATAATGTTAGGAAGTTCTTGTATCCCCTATTGTCGACATAAGTTTTCAAATGAATTAACACATTTTCTTGACTTGCAAAGCAACTGAGTTATTCCAAAATAATTTAGACTGAGAAAATTTGATTTGTAAGCAGAGTACAAAAAATATAGACTACTATTGTTGAAATCAGTTATTGCATAATTCAGCAAAACTCGATTGAAATATGTTTGGAAAAACCTGTTTCTGCGAATCTGTGAAAAAAAATCATCAAATTACTGTGGCATAGATATTAGCACATCATTCACAACACAACATAACATACATTACTGTGACTGGCGCCGACGATGGCTGCCACGGTGTACTGCTCCTTGCTGTTTTGTCTGTGTTTGTTCATTTGTGTCGTCTGTGAAAATCCCATAAAGATCACTTTCATGCGAGAGGTACTCATTAACATCAGATATACGGCACCTCCAAACATTGTTCCGGATTTCTCTCACTCGCTGGATTATGTGGACATACTTGTCGGCAGGGCTGTGGCTGTGGTCAAGGTCTTGAGACGGAGGAAGACCTGGGAAAGCGCTCTGGAGCACTCGCCTGACTCTGGCGACGAGGATTACGCACAACGCTCCCGAGTATATTCCTTACAAATCTACGTTCTCTCAACATCAAAGTGGACGAACTGAAACTGCTGTGCCAAACAAACAAGGACTTCTCTCGAGCCACTGCCCTGTGCTCCACCGAGATCTGGCTGCGTGAGTCGACCCTGGACAAGGCGCTGCAACTGGCTGGCTTTCAACTACATGGAGCGGACCGAGAAGCGGAGGCAGCGGGGAAATCAAGAGGCGGTGGAATATGCTTCTATACGAACCAGGGCAGTGTTGTGCGGGCACCTGGAGGGTTGTGCGGGCACCTGGAATATTGTGTGCGCACCCCTGTGTGAGCCCCCCTGTGAGTCTCCAGAGAGGAGGAGTGGATGAAACGGCAGTGGCAGAAGTCACACCTGAAGTGCCTGTCAGTCGGCTAGTGCTGCGGCAGGTCGGAGGAAGATTAAGGAGGAAGAGCTGAGGAAGCATAAGAAAATAACTGCAGATGCTGGTACAAATCGAAGGTATTTATTCACAGAGTGCTGGAGTAACTCAGCAGGTCAGGCAGCATCTCAGGAGAGAAGGAATGGGTGACGTTTCGGGTCGAGACCCTTCTTCACACTGAGGAAGCTCTTGTACTGCAGGTCTCGCACCTGAGGGCCACTCGCCGCTGTGGAAGCGCTGATGGATCAGCAGGTACGAGGCGCTGGTGTAACCGCACCTGAAGGACCACCTGTCGGCAGGTAAGGCGGGTTGCAGAACGCTTTGCCGCATAACCTCGCACCCGTGGTTGCACCGGCGGTGGGGCTCTCAGCTGCAACGTGCTGCTGGAAGCTCGGCCGTGAGACCTCGCAGGCGAATGTGGTCTCGCCGCTGTGCAAGAGGCGGGTAACCGGAGCTGCGGAAACCCTTCCCACGGCCACAGACAGGCGTCGGAGCGGAGCGGGAGCCGGCCGCTCCAGGGCACGCACTGGCGGTGCTACGACATCCCAGAGCGGGTTGCGATGCCAATACCTGGCCGCCGGTGGATGCGCCAACTGCATGCCATGGGGAACAGCTCGCCTGCTCGCCGGTGTGCAAGCACCAGTGCTGTGTTGCAGCGCCGAGGCTGCATGCCTTGCATTGCATTGCATTGCACTGGCCGGTCACGGTGTGCCTGTGTCGGTGCCTCGTCAAATTCGAGGAGTGGCCGAAGCCCTTTCCGTACACCTCGCCTTAGAAGGACGAGAGGGGATCTTATCGAAACGTATAAGATTATTAAGGGGTTGCACACGTTAGAGGCAGGAAACATGTTCCCCAATGTTGGGGGAGTCCAGAACAAGGGGCCACAGTTTAAGAATAAGGGGTAGGCCATTTAGAACTGAGATGAGGAAAAACTTTTTCAGTCAGAGAGTTGTGAATCTGTGGAATTCTCTGCTACAGAAGGCAGTGGAGGCCAATTCTCTGAATGCATTCAAAAGCCATGTGATCAGCCATGATCGCATTGAATGGCGGTGCTGGCTCGAAGGGCCGAATGGCTTCCTCCTGCACCTATTGTCTATTGTCTATTGTCTATAGGGCAGGTGCAGCGACATCACGGATCTTTCTAACTTCTGTTCTCCAAATCAGGAATCTTTTTTTATAAATTGCAAACCCTATTATTCTCCGAGAGAATTTATCTCTTATTCTCGCTGGAGTTTACATCCTACCCACAAGCCTGCGTACGTGAGACGCAAACGCAAGTCGCTGACCAGGTAATGAGAGTAGAGTGACTTCCCGGACTCTGTGGTGATTGTTTTGGGGGATTTTAACAAGGCTAACCTCAGCCGAGAGCTTCCAAAATACAGACATCACGTTACCTGCCCCACCAGAGGAGAGAGAATACTCGATCACTGTTACACTTAAATCAAGAACGCATATCGCTCTATTCCCCGTGTAGCTCTGGGACTCTCTGATCATTGTTTTGTTCACCTTATTCTGACCTACAGGCAGAAACTAAAGTCTGCTAAGCCTGTGGTCAGAACAATGAAAAAGTGGACAAGCGAGGGCATTGAAAACCTACAGTCCTGCTTCGACTGCACTGATTGGAATGTATTCAGGTAAGAAATCACAAGCCTCGATGAATATGCAGACATGACATCATATGTCAACTTTTGTGAGGACAGTTGCATTCCCACTCGGACCGGGATCAGGTTCAACATCGACAAGCGCAGGTTTACACCAGAACTCAGACAGCTCCGCCAGACAAAAGATGAGGCCTACGGTAGCGCAGCGGTAGAGTTGCTGCTTTACAGCGAATGCAGCGCCGGAGACTCAGGTTCGATCCTGACTACGGGTGCTGCACTGTAAGGAGTTTGTACGTTCTCCCCGTGACCTGCGTGGGTTTACTCCGAGATCTTCGGTTTCCTCCCACACTCCAAAGACGTACAGGTATGTAGGTTAATTGGCTGGGTAAATGTAAAAAAAAAAAATTGTCCCTAGTGGGTGTAGGATAGTGTTAATGTGCGGGGATCACTGGGCGGCACGGACTTGGAGGGCCGAAAAAGGCCTGTTTCCGGCTGTATGTATATGATATGATACAGGAGCGGGGATGCAGACCTCTACAGGCAGGCCAAGTACAAGCTGAGAAGAGGAATCAGAGCTGCCAAGGAAAGGTACTCTGAGAAGCTGAGGAGCAAGTTCTCAGCTAATGACTCATCTTCAGTGTGGAAGGGCTTGCAAGAAATCACCAGCTACAAGAGGAAAAACCCCCGCTCCTTGGACAATCGTCAGCTGACCAACGACCTGAACGAGTTCTACTGCAGGTTCGATAGACAGAAACATAACACCGGTACCCCCTCCCCCATCTACTCCTCCCCAATTACCCTTCGCACCTACTCACAGCCTGACTTCAGTCTGCAAAGACTGGGCCCTTCCCCACCCACCCCTCCCCAATCACCACTTCACACCCACGTACAGCCTGACTCCAGTCTGCAAAGACTGGGCCCTCATCCACTACCCACCCCCTCCTTGCTGCCCAACATCAGTCTGGCCACTTATCCATCACCAACAATAGAAATTGTGGAGGTGGAGAAGCAATTCAGGAGACAAAAAAGCCAGAAATCTCCAGGTCCAGACAATGTTCCCTCTCCACCCTCAAGCTCTGTGCCGAACAACTGGCACCAGTCTACACAGACATTTTTAACCAGTCCCTGCAAACCTGCACTGTCCCTGCCTGCTTCAAAGTCTCCACTATTGTTCCTGTACCCAAAAAGTCAAGGATTACTAGTCTTAATGACTACAGGCCTCTCGCACTGACTGTAATCATGAAGACCCTTGAAAGACTTGTGCTGGCCCACGTGAAAAATATCACAAACCCCCTGCTGGACCCCCTGCAGATTGCGTACCAGGCCAACAGATCAGCGGATGACGCAGCCAACCGAGGTCTGCACTTCATCCTCCAGCCCCTTGACCGCCAATGGACCGGTGCAAGAATTTTGTTTGTGGATTTTAGCTCTGCATTCAACATCATTGTGCCAGAGCTACTACACTCCAAACTCTCCCAGCTGACTGTGCCTGAACCCCTCGGTCAGTGGATCACCAACTTCCTGACAGACAGGAAGCAGCATGTGAGGCTGGGAAAGCAAATCTCTGACCTGCTGACCCTCAGCAAAGGAGCACTGCAAGGCTGCGTACTCTCCCCTCTCCTTTATTCTCTCTACACCAACGACTGCACCTCCACAGACCCCTCTGTCAAGCTTCACAAGTTTGCGGACGACACAACCCTGATTAGACTGATCCAGGATGGGGAGGAATCTGCCTACAGACAGGAAGTGACACAGCTGGCATCCTGGTGCCATCGCATCAACCTGGAGCTCAATGCTCTTAAGGCGGTGGAATTGAGTGTAGACTTTTGGGAGCTCCCCATCCCCTCCCCCCACTCACCATCAACAACACCACAGTCACATCTGTGGTGTCATTTAAGTTCCTTGGAACCATCTCTCCAGGGACCTTTAATGGGAGGGCACTATCGACTCCACAGACAAAAAGGCCCAACAGAGGATGTACTTCCTGCGGCAGCTGAGAAAACACAATCTGCCACAAGCAATGATGGTCCAGTTTTATACTGCCATCATAGAGTCTGTCCTCGCCTTCTCCATCATGGTCTGGTTTGGCTCAGCCACCAAGCACGACATCCGGAGGCTGCAGCTCATCGCTCGATCAGCCGAGAAGGTTGTTGGCTGCAACCTTCCCCCATCAAGGAACTGGACACTGCAAGGGCCAGGAAGCGAGCGGGTAAAATCATCTCTGACCCCTCTCACCCTGGCCACAAACTCTTTGAAGTACTTCCTTCAGGAACGCGACTCCAGACTATCAAAGCACCACAGCCAAACATAAAAACAGCTTTTGTTCCACGAGCTGTTGCTCTACTCAATAACCAAAAGTCTGTCGCCTCCTTTTGCTCTGGTATTTTATTTCATTTGTCATATGTTTAAATTATAATATTTTATTCTTAATTGTTTAGACAAATTCCTTGTCCATAGAGATGCTGCCTGACCCGCTGAGTTACTCCAGCATTTTGTATCTACCTTTGATTTAAACCAGATTCTGCAGTTCTTTCCTACACAAATTCCTTGCATGTATACATACTTGGCTAATAAAATGTATTCAATTCAATTCAACTTGCTTGAATGTCCACATTATCGTAAGAATGCAGTGTGTGCATGGTTTAAACAAGTTCACATTTTCAAGCAAAGCACACACACCAAAACAGTAGCTTTGGTACAATAATAAGCCAAAACTCAATGAATCGGATGAGTTTCACAAATATTTCTGCATCTAGCAAGCTTTTAGTTAAATATCAAACTCTTGAGTAAAATTCTCAGTCCTCATTATTAATTGATAAAAATTACATTGAAATGTAATTCAAATAGATGCAAATCTCTAGAAGTATGAGTGCATTAAACAGCTGTAGCCATAAACCACATCAATCTGTTCTGCTTTGTTTACATTCAACAGTCTGCCTTGTACTCCCTGAAAAGAAAACTGACTGGTTCCAAGCCCGAGGCAGGTGCATCTATGCATAATCTTCCTTCTCCTCACTGCGCATGAGGCATTCTGCGATAGTTTGCAAGGACTGAAAGTAACAGATGAGACCATCTGTCGATCCAAGCAAACAGATCTGTAAACTGCTGGATACCACGTTTGCACCAAAGAAGTCAGGCATCGACAAACATCCTGCTGGGCTCCATTTATGGAGCTTAGACAAGCCCAACAGCATGCTTCAGACTCTGTCAACCTGTATTTCTCTAAGCGGCCTCATGTGAACCTGTCGCACAATGATCAAAGGACCTTTTAATTTGAATTTAATTACTTCTTAGAACCATCAGCATCGTCTCTAAGAACTTTAATGTAGTCGGAAACATTAAATCACTGTCTTACACAAAGCAGAAGATTGCCTGCTCTTCAGATTTAACACCAGTTTGACAGAGTTTAACATTTACACAAGAAAGTACATCGAGATTTATTATACCAATTCTAATTCATTGCATGTGCCTTGGAACGGGAGGAAACTATGATTTAACAAAAGCAGCATTATTTCTACAAGAAGCATTTGTTGTGGTAGAATAAGATTGAAAATGAAAAATTACAACAATAGGAAATAATATAAAGGACATGGATTTGTTTCTAACTACAACCAAAACCATAACGGACATCTCTAAACTTGCAAAATTATGGATTTTGGATCATTTTGGTGAATTTAGGCTCTGCTTGAATAAAGCATTAAGAACAAATTCAGGGGCAGACCAGTGACACAGATTTTATTTTTAGATTTAGAGATACAGCGCGGAAACAGGCCCTTCGGCCCACCGGTTCCGCGCCGCCCAGCGATCCCCGCACATTAACACTATCCTACACACACTAGGGACAATTTTTACATTTACCCAGTCAATTAACCTACAAACCTGCACGTCTTTGGAGTGTGGGAGGAAACCGAAGATCTCGGAGAAAACCCACGCAGGTCACGGGGAGAACGTACAAACTCCGTACAGACGGCGCCCGTAGTCAGGATCGAACCTGAGTCTCCGGCACTGCATTCGCTGTAAGGCAGCAACTCTACCGCTGCGCTACCGTGCCGGAACATGCTTCAATCCAGCCTGGCATTGTGGAGTGTGGGGGAGGAGGGAGCTACGTCTTTTTGGGACTATCAGTGCAGAAAAGGGAGCAGTAGAAGACAGGAGAAAGATTGGCATTTAAGAAACATGATTTTAAAATTCATGCTGTCTGTCCCCTGGCACTAAATCATTAGGATACAACAGAATATATAGACAGACACTTTTACTGCTGGAGGTGCAATAAGTCATTTTGCAGGCAGCAAGTTCTCACAAACATGAATTACATAAAGAGCAAATAACTTCACAATGACCAGCTTTTTTGAATCATGAAGATCCAGGGCGCTGGGAAAAAGTGTCAATGTTTTTTTTTTTGTCCACCCAAGACCAATAAATGGGCTTAATTCATCATCTCAACTGAAATACTTCAGCATGCCCTCATCACAATTCTGCACTGTTAAGTCCACTTTGGAAGAGAAAAGAAACCTCATGCAAGGACGAGAGAAGGTGAATGGCGAGTCTTCACAAAGATTAAGTAGAAATAGGAACAGAATAAAAAGGAAGGTGAGGGCCAAAACAAAAAACTAGAGTGCAAAAAGATGCTGAGAGTATGAGAAGTATCAGAGGGTAGAACACAAAAGAAAGACTAGACTCATACAGATAGGAAATTGTAGTGGAAAAATAAAATCAAATTTTTACAGCTTCAATTTCAAAAATCTAATACAGTGTATTATCCTTCAAAATGTCGCCCGTTTGTATAAACTTCCTTCTCTGACAGACTGATAAACATTATCGGAACATATACTGTATCTTATTTCATTAAGTGGCAACCTTAAATTATCATGTGCAGGGAAGAACTGCAGATGCTAGATTAAATCGAAGTTAGACACAAAATGCTGGAGTAACTCAGCAGATCAGGCAGCATCTCTGGAGAGAAGGAATGAGAGACGTTTCGGGTCGAGACCCTTCTTCAGAATGATCTTTTAGGTCGAGACCCTTCGTCAGACTGCATCATGATGAGTTCAACGATGATTCATGAGGGAAATGTGGCAATTTCACTAAACAAAGAGTTTATTGTCATTTGCAAAATTACCTGTGAGGTACAGGTACAGTGAAAATCATCGCAAGGAACATACGCTCAAGCAACACTCACAAGCATAAACATCTGTGACAGGCAGCTTACAGGAGAGTATTCTAAGGGATAAGATATATCTGAAATTGGATCGATAGGGGTTGATTAAGGATAGTTAGCTGGTTTTGTACATGGGAGATTGTGCCTTACAAATCTGATTGAGTTTCTTGAAAAGGTAACCAAAAAGTTACCTGTCTTTCTGGAACAGCAGGACCTTGGATAAGGTTCCACATGGTTAGCTGTTCTGGAAGGTAGGTTGCATGGAATCCAAGGAGAGCTGGCTGACTGGATTCAGAATTGGCTTATTGAAAGGATGATGGTGATGGTGGAAGGATGTTTTTTGATGTGGAGGCCTGTGACTAGTAGTGTGCCTCAGGGATCTGTGCTGGGCCCATTGTTGTTTATATCTACAATTCGGATATTCACCCATTCACACAAGTTCTATTTTTCCTATTACTTCTAATGCTAATAATCATAATCATTAATTTAAGATTTTTCATGACATTAAAATAACCACTTCAAATATATATTTTTTAAATGTGGCCTGAATGAAGCTGTACAAACACTTGAATACAACAAAGCATGCAGAAATCCATAATTTGCCACATTCAGCAGAGCAAAGTCGGAGGGAATGCTCCTGTAATAAATTATTCACTTTCATTCATACATTTCATTAGCCACATTGAACAAAACATAACTTGATCCTACAAAATGTAGACACAAATTATAGATAATTTTAAACACGTATATAAACTATAAACTACAATTTCTTTGAAGAAACAAAATAATATTTTAATAAAAAGGCTGGCAAATAAATACCTGTATTTACATGAGTTAACTAGAATGGGCTTTGAATTATAAATCATACAATACAATATATCAATACAATATATCTTTATTGTCGTATAAGAAAATAACTGCAGATGCTGGTACAAATCGATTTATTCACAAAATGCTGGAGTAACTCACCAGGTCAGGCAGCATTTCGGGAGAGAAGGAATGGGTGACGTTTCGGGTCTGAAGAAGGGTCTCGTCCCGAAACGTCACCCATTCCTTCTCTCCCGAGATGCTGCCTGACCTGCTGAGTTACTCCAGCATTTTGTGAATAAATTGAAAATATCTTTATTGTCATTGTACAGGGGTACAATGAGATTGGGAATGCGACTTCCATTCGATGCAATAAATTAATTAGCTAATCAACAGAACTTTAGACAACCCAGAGAAACAGAAAATTAGAAACAGTTAAAACAGTATAAAGTGCAAATAGGTCTGTGCCAGGTCGATGTGCGAATAGGTCTGTGCCGGGTCGATGTGCGACGTGACCATCTGAAGGAGACAGTTCATGGGGGGGGGGGGCACTCAGCAGGACCGGTTCAGAGCAGCTATAGCTCTGGGGATGAAGCTGTTCCTAAGTCTGGAGGTGCAGGCGTAGAAGGCCTTGTAACGTCTGCCGGATGGTAGAAGTTCGAACAGACTATTGCAGGGGTGTGAGGAGTCTTTATGAATGCTGGTGGCTTTCCTGAGGCATCGTGTATTGTAGATGCCCTCCGAGGCTGGTAGCTGTGTCCCGATAATCTTCTGAGCTCTGTAGACTCCCCGCCGAAGAGCTCTCCTCTCCGCCTCCGTGCAGCTGAGGTACCACACAGAGATGCCATACGTTAGGATGCTCTCTGTGGTGCAGCGGTAGAAGGTCGTCAGCAGCTGTTTGGGCAGACCAGTCTTTTTCAGTGTTCTCAGGAAAAACAGTCGTTGCTGTGCCTTCTTGACCAGTGCAGCGGTGTTAGTGGACCATGTGAGGTCCTCCGAAATGTGTGTGCCCAGAAACCTGAACACTCTCTCCACACTGTCCCCGTTGATAAAGATCGGAGCGTATTCCCCATTATGTGACCTTCTGAAGGTCACATTGTGAACTTCATTGCAAATAATTAAAAAATAAATGTAACTACATAAACTAAATTAAACTCATAATCTACAAACTATCAAAGTAATGAAACGGCAACAAATTTTAGTTTAGTTTAGAGATACAGTGCGGAAACAGGCCCTTTGGCCCACCGAATCCGCACCGACCAGCAATCCCCACACATTAAAACTATCCTACACGCGCCAGGGAGGAAACCGAAGATCTCGGAGAAACCGAAGATCTCGGAGAAAACCCACGCGGTCACGGGGAGAACATATAAACTTAGTACAGACAGCACCCGTAGTCGGGATCGCGCGCTGTAAAGCACCAACTCTACTGCTGCGGCATTGTGCCACAATTACTTGATAAAATACTGGCTTTAAACCAGTCAATGGTTTTGGGAGCACCACTTTGAAAATGTAAAAGCCTTTGTTGTACATCAAGAAACAAATCAATTCACCAATTACTGGAACAATTTGAAACAAAGAGAAATAATGCACGTAAATGACCATCAAGCAATATCACTTTCTCAGTCTTCTTGACAACAGAATATCATGGTCAGAAGTCAGATGCAATGAAAGTGGCAACTTTCTCAGAGTGGCAACCTCTACGAGTTCGAGACACCCACATCTGTAGTACTCTGGTGACTCAATTTGTCTGTCCATCTCACCCTGCAAAGAAGATGTGCACCACTATCTGATATTTTAGATTTCATACTCTCTGATTTTCCAACTTTCAAAACTGATAGGATGTTCCTCTGAACTTCATCTCATTTCTTTCAGCTAACACCAAGGACTACACATATGGTCCTTCACTGCACAACACCAAGGACATGATTTCAGCAAATTCCAACTGAATGTTGTTTCAGACAGAGCCTGCCAAGCGAGCGAATCATCAGACTCAACTGATTTTACATTAAGTTTGAAAAACACTTTTTATAGCTTCAACTTCAGCATATGTTACTCCATGATAGGCAAAATTTGGCATTTTTTGCAATTTTATAAGCAATGAGGAAGTCTGGAAGAAAAAAATAATTCATAGAAATTCCTTAAAATAAAATGTACACATCTTCCCAATTTCAAATAGTGAAACATTGCAGCGAACTGTTGAAGAACAACCTTCTTGCACTGCATCCGACAGTCTTAATTAAACAGATGATGGATAGATCTTAATAAATTTCCCCATCCCCATTTCTGGTTCAATAAAAGAAAAATCGTAACATCTATCAAGATTAATTTTGAGAAGGCATGTCCAAAGTTCTCATTTATCAACACTATAAAGTCGAATTTTTAGCATATTCTAAAAAAGCTACTAAAACTAAATTGTATGTGACGGTGTGTGAGACTTGTAGATTACTTTAAAATATAAAAGTATTTATATTAAAAGTTAAATTACAGAATTTAACAAACAATAATAGAGAGAAGCCTACGCAGATTATACACTCAATATGTTATACACTTTGTTGCCCGTCGGCAACAAATTTAGGAAACCAGAATAGCAGATCAAGGATTCTGCTCAATCCTGGAGTATACTGGAATTTATGTTCCATTGGTTATTGTTGTCAATTCCAATTAACTCGCTTCCTGATCAAAATCTTGGAAACGATGGAACTTTTGATTGCTGGTAGATAAGCTATTAAGGGCAAAACATCTATGCTGAAAAGCAGTTCCCAAATTCCAGTATGTCAAAATATAAATATGTCATATGCCTCAAGATAGTACACTGTCTCCAATATCATTATATAAAGTCACATTTAACTAATTAGATTTACTTAATTATGAATCACCATTTATCTAAAAAATTCGAAGGGTCACAAGCGGATGCGTTTGTGCAGAAAATGATCTGTTCTGAACAGAATGGCCCCATTGGTAGTAACACATTATTAGAATTAACTTTTGTTAAGCATAAAAAATACAGCAAAAGATGTAAGAAATATGACATTATAATTCGTTTGAATAAATGACAAAAACAAATCGTTAATATTATATGTTTCTAGTTGGGAATGACTACTTTGCATAGTCAAATTTGAGCAAACATTTATAACTCAATGGGCAGCAATGCAGAGCTGTCACTTCACATGCATCGGTTATCCAATTAAGCATTTCTTTAAAAACAAAAGCAATATTCTTTAACAAACCTATTACATATCTGAAAACAAAATTACTCACCTGCACTAATGTCATCGTCTGCTAGGTCAGGTTCATCTTCTTGAACTTTGGTATCTGTTCCTTGTAAATCAGAACTTCCACCAACAGCTTGGATAGTTTCTGTTGACGCACCAGCTAAAAAGAAACCCAAAGAAGTTATAACAATGTTTTTTTTAGCTAAATCTAATCTTTTACCAATATATTGTCACATATATTTAACTTAGAATTGACCATACACACACCCAAAGCAAGGCAAATAGAAAGCTGCGGTTATACCAATGAGTTGCAAATAATGGAAATTCAAGGAACTGAAGATGCTCGTTTATACAATGTGTAAAAAGACAAAGTGCTGGAGTAACTTTGGAGATTATGGATAGGTGAGGGTTTGGGTTGGAACACTTCCTCAAGCTGTGGTGGTGGGGGGGATCTGAAAGTGAGGTGGGGGCAGAACAAAGCCTGGCAAGTGAATATCTGGATATTGGTGGTGGGGGGGGTGGTGTGAGTGTGATTGGTAGATAGTTAGACGAATGCCAAAGATGAAAAGACAAAAAGTTGCAAATTGTGAAGCCAGAGTAAGAAACATAGGTAGATGGGAATGGGGGGAGGGAAGACATGGGTGCACATCGAGGCGAACACAGAGAAGGAAGGTGGGTTTCTGGTTAGTTGCCTAAAATTGGAAAATTCAATGTTCATACCATTAGTTTGTAAGCTACCCAAGTAGAAAATGAGGTGCAATTTCTCCAGTTTACCACTGTGATAATGGAGGCAGCGCAGGAAAGATCAGTATGGGAATGTGAAATGGGGAGTTAAAACGGTTAGGAACCAGAAGATCCAGCAGCCCATGGCAGACCGAACATGTCGCCTTGTTTACGCTTGGTCTCATAGATGTAAAGGAGAATACATAGGAACACTAAATGCAGTAGGTGATGTTAGAGGAGGTGCATATGAACATCCATCTAACTTAGAAGGACGCTGGGGTTCCTGGATGGATGTGAGGGAGAAAGTATAGGGAATGGTATTACATCTCCTGTGGTTGCAGAGGACGGTATCTAGGAAGGGATTGGTTTGGGTGGGAAGGGATGAGTGAACCAAGTAGTTGCAGAGGGAGTGGGCTCTGCAAAAGGTGGAAAGGGGTGGGAATGAGAAGATGTTGCTGGTGGTGGGCTCATGTTGAAGGTGGCGGAAATGTTGATGAATGATGTGTTGGATGCTGTTGGGGGGCGGGAGGGAGGGAGCCCATCAGGGGTGATCAGCAGAAGCAGTCAGGGCTGTAGCACCAAACCTGGTCCTGAGGTACAGTAGGGAAGGGTAAAGTAAGGCAGTGCCATTATGGTTGGAGTCTCATTAGTTAGGGGGGCATACAGGAGATTCTGTGGCAGCAATCGAGATTCCAGGATGGTGTGTTGCCTCCCTGGTGCTGGGGCCCAGGACGTTTCAGAGCAGCTGCATGACATTTTCAAGGGGGAGAGTGAGCATCCAGAAGTCATTGTACACTTTGGCACAAATGACATAGGTAGGGAAAGGGATGAGGTCCTGTAAAACGTACATAGGGAGTTAGCAAATGGTTAGAAAGCAAGACCTCCTGGGTAGTGGTCTGCAGATTAATCCCAGTGCCATGTGCTAGTGACGGTAAGAACAGGAAAAAAGAACAGATGAATGCATGGCTGAGGAGTTGGTGCAGGGGGCAGAGATTCATATTTTTGTTCTATTGGGATCTCTTCTGTGGCAGAGGTGACCCGTACAAGAGGGATCAGTTGCACGTGAACTGAAGGGGAATCAATATTCAGGCAAGCAGGTTTGCTAGTGCAACACAGACAGGTTTAAACTAGATTGGCAGGGGGGCTAGGACCTAATGCTGGACTGAGGCGTTTGAGAGACTGGGAGTAAATCGGAAAGTGATAGTAGAAAATTAATTGGACGGTATATGCAGCAGCACAGCAGGATGCAAGGAAGGATTGAATTGCATTTATTTTAATGTGAGAGGCCCGACGGGTAAGGTGGATGAACGTGTGGCATGGCTAGGTACATGCAGCTGGGACATTATAGCCATTACAAAAACCTGACTAAGAGACAGACAGGACTGGCAGCTTAATGTTCCAGGGTACAGGTGCTACAGGAGAGATAGAGGTGGAGGCAAAAGAGGAGGGGGTGTTGCTTTATTGTTTCAGGAGTATGTCACAGCAGTAACCCAAGATGACATTACAGGTGGTTTATCCAGTGAGGTTACATGGGTGGAGCTGAGAAATAAAAAAAGGGGATGATCACCTTGTTGGCAATGAACTCTAGGCCCCCAAACAGACAACAGAAATTAGAATAACAAATATGTCAGGAGATTGCAGGCAGCTGCAAGACCCAAGGTTGTCATAGTTAGGGATTTTGACTTTCTAAATATAGACTGGGATATCATAGTGCCAACGGTTTAGGTGGGGTGGAATAAGTCAAATGTGTTCAGGAAAGTTTCCTTGGGAAATATGGAGAGGCCCCTACATGGGAGTCGGCAAAGCTTCATTTATTTTTAGAAAATTTGGAAGGGTAAGGGTCCATTGTTTCTTGTGGATTATTTCAACGATTTGGATGAGAAGGTACAAGGCATGATTAGTACATTTGCAGATCATACAAAAGTGGGTGGTACTGTGGACAGCAAAGGTGGTTATCAATGAATACAACAGGATCCTGATCAGCTGGGCAAGCGGGCTGGGAATCGTTAATGGAGTTAAATGCAAATAAGTGTGAGGTGTTACATTTTCGGAAGTCAAATCAGGGCAGGACCTTCACAATGAATGGTAGGGCTCTGAGGAGTGCTGCAGATCAGAGGGATCTGGAGTGCAGGCACTTAGTGTCCTGAAGGTGGCGTCACAGATAGATAGGGTGGTCAGGTAGGTTATCGACACGTTAGAACATAGAACTGGGATGTTACCAGAACTTGAGGGCCTATGTTATAGGGAGAGGTTGGGCAAGCTGGGACGTATTCCTTGGAGCGAAGGAGGATGAGAGATGACATTATAGAGATGTACAAGATCATGACGGGAATGGATAGAGTTGATGCAGAGTCTTTTACCAAGAGTAGGGGAATCAAGAACCACGGGACATAGGTTTAAGGTGAGGGACAGTGATGGGTATATGGAATAAGGTGCCGGAGGAGGTAGATGAGGCAGGTACTATAATAACATTTAAAAGGCATTTGGCCAGGTATATGGATAGGAAAGGTTAAAAATAGTCTATGTTTAAACACAGGCAGGGGGGAAGAGCGTAGATCAGGCATCTTGGTCGGCATGGTTAGGTTAGGGCCAATGGTTTGTTTCCTTGCTGCATTGCTCTAAGACTGTCTGACCCTATTACCGAGGGACAGTGAAAAGTTTATTTTTGCATGCTATCAATGCATACTATCCAATCAAATCAGATATTACACTTAAATACCATCAAGCTAAACTCAATTACAATAGCTAGAGCAGAGGGAAAGATACAAAGTGCGAAAAAATAGTTTTCAACATTGTCGTGCAACAGCAAAATGTCTTGCAGTATGGTAATGTCTTCCTATTACAGAGGTGCCACAAAAATGCAATTTTTGTTCAAGTGCAAATCCTTTGTCCTTCTTCCCGCAGCAAATCAACTACATATGCATACATCAGACCTAAATGTACAGTGCTAACTTGCATTATATTCCACAATATCAATATCAACTGCACTCCTTACTTATATTTAGTCAGTTAGTTCCCCTAGTTCTTTTACTACAAAATTAGGTTTAGCAAATTCGCATTTCAGCTCACTTTTCCATTTAAAGAACATCACAAGACTTTTAACACCCCACTTTTTCACTTGCTACTGGGAATAGATTTGGTGAATTATAAATTTCATACCTTATCTTCAATCAAAAAACATAGCTTTAAGGTGACAGGGGGTAAGTTTAAAAGATATGTGCGGGGCAAGTATTTGTTTTAATACGGAACGTGGTAGGTGCCTGGAATGCACTGCTAAGTGTGGTGGTGGAAGTAGTTGAGATTGTTTAAGAGGCTTTTAGATAGGAAAATGAATAGCCAGGGCATGGAGGAACATGGATCATGCGCGGGCAGAAGGCATTCATTTAATTTGGCATCATGTTCGACACAGAAATAAAGCTGTATTGTTCTGCATTCTAAGTGAGTTCAACGATTTCTGAACAGATATTCAGGACATCAAGAAGAGGATGTGCCAGGCCATTTGTTTTGATGAAGGGAGCAGTCACAACTGTAAGATTAGTTAATAGTACAGATCTGGATTGTGATGGGTATGAGGACGTGATTGTGAGTCAAGACAAATCATGGTTGCTGGAGCCTTGGCCGTTGCCCTTTTTGAATAATGAAGTACAAGGACCTTGCCCTTGGGTAAAATGAGATTAAAGTCACGAAGATGGGTCGTCAAACTGACATCATGACTGTGATACAAGTGTCATCTGACGAGAGGGTCAAGAAAACAAATGTGTTAGTGATAGGGTACAGTATTGTTAGACATTATGCTGCTCTCTGTGGAATCTGATCATTCCAGGAAACTGGACAAGCAAAATGGGAAAAATGCAGAAAGTCCCTGATTAAACAAAAAGATCAAGATAGAAAGAAAAAAAAGATTTTAGCTTAGAAAATCAATATGTAGAATCAGTTGGAAATAAGAAACCAAATTTGCTGCAATAAACGTTGAAGATGAGTTCATGGTGTGCTTTCAAATTACTTTCTGTATGGAACCCAATGACAAATCGAGATACATCCTGTGCTGAACCATGGAACAGGGTTTAAAATACCTTGTCATAAGTAAGATTGATAATAATAATATAATACGATTTTAAATCCAATTTGTGGGTGTTTTAGCTATTTCAACAGTTGGAACAAAGCAAACCAAACACTGAAGTACATTGTGGAAGTAAAAATGTGAGAAGCTAAAAAAATGGGATACAGACAAGTTACTTGAGCGGGCAGGATTGTGGCAGAAGAAATGTGTTGTGGGTACATGTGAAGTTACCCGTTTTGACAGAAAAAGTTTTTTTTTAAATTGTTAAGCAATGAGAAGACCTTAGTATTCAGAGGGATTTGATGTATTTGCATTTACATTGGTTAATATGAAGGGATAGCAAGTAATTATGAAAATACATAATGTCTCAGGATTCATTACTGTGGGTTTGGAGCATGAAAACAATAAACCTGATTGCAATTACAAATTACGTGAGACGCCACTGGGCGTTTAGTCCGAGGTTTGCTCTTGCCGTGTCAGGGAAGATAACGATGCCCCAACGGTTTACGGGATTGACCTCAAGAGGCTTATCCAATTAGAATACGTTTAGATGAGATAGAACCTTGTTGAAACATAAAATTCTCGTAGGACTTAGAGTGTGAATGCTGGGAGAATGATTCCTTTCACATGGTTGCCTGGAACCAGAAATCACAGGCGCAGAAAAAGAAGTCATCCAATTAGGTCTAAAGGATAAATTTCTTCCTGCTGAAGGCTGTAAATTTTCAAATTCTTCACTCCACAGACCACTGTAATCAAGGGATTGATAGATGACTGAATAACAAGAGAATCAGGGGATATGCAGATGGTAAAACGATGGCAGAAGATTAGCAGTAATCTTATTGAATGGTGGACCAGTTTCTAAGCAGTGGCATAATGGCGCAGCTGGTAGAGCTGCTGCCTCACAGCGCCAGAGGCCCGTGTTCGACCCGGACCTCGAGTGCTGTCTGTGTGGAGTTTACATGTTCTCCCTGTGACCACGTGGGTTTTCTCGGGGTGTTCTAGTTGCCTATATCCCAAAGACGTGAGGGTTTGTCGGCCTCTGTAAATTTCCTTTATTCTGTCGGGTCACCAATGGATGAGAAAGTGGGATAACATAGTGCAAGTGTGAATGGGTGATCAATATTGGTCCATTCACCTAGCATTATGCTAGGTGCACTATGAATTTTTTCAGCAAAGGACCATATTGCAAAGTAAGACACTTTCATGTCTTGACTTGAGTCTAAAACGGTGTAGAAATTATACATCAAAATTAAGTTCAGTAAAAAATAAAAAAAATGACAGATGTGTGTGTGTTTTTTAGCTATCACATTTTTCGACTGCTCCTTCAAGATTAAGTTTAGTTTAGATATACAGCATGGAAACAGGCCCTTTGGCCCACCGGGCCCACCAGCAAGCCCAATACACTAGTTCTATCCTACACAATTTACAGGGAGAATTTACAGAAGCCAATTAACAATTCCGGTGTAAATTCCAATTCCTGCACATCTTTGGAATGTGGGAAACCGGAGCACCCACAGAAAACACATGCGGTCACAGGAAGATCGTACAAACTATGTACAAACAGCACACGTGGTCGGGATTGAACCCAGGTCTCTGGCACCCTAAGGCAGCAACTCTACCACTGCACCACTGTGCTGCCACTCTCCCACCTTAATATAGATCTTTTGGCAGGTTCTACATTTCAAATACCATGCAATATTGACTGTTGGCTTGTAATTTTTTTAATAAATAAATTATGCTGACTGAAGACATTCGTTTAATATCTGGCTCCATTTTCAATAGATAAACTGAAGCACTATCAATGGATTATTCTTACAATCCTCAAACCAAGAGACAAAAAAATTAAAGTGTCTGTTATATATGTAGTTCAGCCCTCAAGTAAATTGAGATTGCTACCACAGATCAGTTCTGCCCTAGATTCTTTGGATGTTTTGATAGACAGACTGACTGCCTCACATTAATTCACTCCACACCATTTCAATCGATCAATGGAAGACTCCCCAGCTACTTGAGGCAGTGCCTGTCTGGCTGCTTGCATGCACAGGAGCACACAAATTCAGACAAAACAATGCTCAGAGTGTGCTTAGATTGAGTGTTCACTATAGTCAAGGTCTTGAAGGTGGAGCCTGATGGGAATCCATTCCCTGCTATTCAGATTGGCTGATCATGCATATCACGTGAAGCAGCTTCAATTTCTTTGCTCATTTGTGACTACTATTGTCTACGTCGTATGCATTTGAGTGATAATAAACACAGTAGATATGTGACCTCCTCCATTTAACCCTTTTAAAGTGATTATCCTTTCATTTAAGAGATTTAACGACCAAATAAAAGTGAACTGATCTTTGTATGTCATTAAATACCAGGCATAAAAGAGGAAAATATGTTCTTTGTGCATTCTTACTAAAAAAATGTCTAAAGGGATGAAAAAATGTTTTTAGTTCCCAATAATAAATTTTTACTTTAAGATAAAAGAATAATTTCTCCTCTACATGATAAAAAGTGATTTAGATAACAGCAGACATTGGTTAAGATGTTACCATATAAAAACACTGAGTTACTCCATCACAAAGGAACCTTGAACAACAACAAAAAAGATTTATCTATAGATTAAAAAGTCTGAGACCATTTCGGCAAAGCCACTTTATCCTTCCATGTGTACTATGCTTTATTAAATAGACTCAAAGCAGTTTAAGGCAAGAGCTCGCCACCATCTCCTGAAAAGTAATTATTGATGGGTAGTATAACACCAACCTTATCAATGATAGTAAGATCCCATGAATGCACTAAATATATATATATATCATGCCTCACATATACAACAATTACAACCCAAAATCTGCAATCCACACAGAAATGTGTGGTTATCCACTTTGGCGGCAAAAACAAGGAAGCAGGTTATTATCTCAATAGTGTCAGATTAGGTAAAGGGGAAGTGCAACGATACCTTGATGTCCTTGTACGCCAGTCACTGAAAGGAAGCGTGCAGGTACAGCAGGCAGTGAAGAAAGCTAATGGCATGTTGGCCTTCATAACGAGAGGGTTTGAGTATCGGAGCAAGGAGGTCCTGCAGTTATATAGGGCCCTGGTGACACCACATCTGGAATATTGTGTGCAGTTTTGGTCTCCTAATTTGAGGAAGGACGCCCTTGCTATTGAGGCAGTGAGGCGTAGGTTCACGAGGTTAATCCCTGGGATGGAGGGACTGTCATATGAGGAAAGATTAGAAAGACTGGGCTTGTATTCACTGGAGTTTAGAAGGATGAGAGGGGATGCAGGAATAATGTTCCCAATGTTGGGAGAATCCAGAACCAGGGGCCACAGTCTAAGAATAAAGGGGAGGCCATTTAAAATGAGGTGAGAAGAAACCTTTTCACCCAGAGAGTTGTGAATTTGTGGCATTGTCTGCCACAGAAGGCAGTGGAAGCCAATTCACTGGATGAATTTAAAAGAGAGTTAGATAGAGCTCTAGGGGCTAGTGGAATCAAGGGATATGGGGAGAAGGCAGGCACAGGTTACTGATTGCGGATGATCAGCCAATGATCACAATGAATGGTGGTGCTGGCTCGAAGGGCCAAATGGCCTCCTCCTGCACCTATTTTCTATGTTTCTATGTAGAATTCATAAGAAAACAAGTTCTTCAAAATTCCCTCAGAATTCTTCAGAGACTTTGTGGTTCTTCATCCGATCACAATATGCATTCCATTCCAGAATTCAAATGTTAAAAAATGACAAAATGCCTCCTTTTTCCAAGGCAATGGTCATGGGGGAAAAGGAAATACCAACAGTGATGTTGTGCCTACCTCAGAAATTCCATTCTTCAATTCTCTTTTGGTTGGTTTAGTTCAATTTTGAGGTACTGCGCGAAAACAAGCCCTTCGGCCCACCGAGTCCACGCCGACCACGGAACCCCACACACTTACACTATCCTACCAGGGACAATTTATAATTATACCAAGCCAATTTACCTACAAACCTGTGCCTCGTTGGAGTGCGGGAGGAAACTGAAGGTCCCGGAGAAAACCCACGCAGGTCACAGGGCGAATGTACAAACTCCGTACAGACAGCACCCACAGTCAGGATCAAACCCGGGTCTCTGGCACTGTAAGGCAGCAACTCTACCGCTCTGCCACTGAGCCGCTCTCAAATCTTGTTAAGCAGTGTAATGAAGTTGATGAACTGACATGGAATAAATATTTTGGACACTTTCTATCATCACTGTGTAATATTGAATACCAATGTTAAAGTAATGAGTTAACTGCCTGAGTTACAACCTTTCTTCACTCGTATCCTATTGAATAATCCAAAGCAGACAAAATTAAATGAAAAATTTAAAATAAGGACCTCAGAACCAATCAAATGCAACTTAATTGCTGGTTGGAATTGTTATTTAACAGCAATTACATTTCTGGTAACAGTAACTATTACTTTGTTTGAACTTGGATTAACACAGCACAGTTATTTTTCTCCTCAGAAAAAGCTGGCTCTTTTTTTTATAAACTTATACAGGTTTTCATTTAATTGTTTTTTTTGCTTGTGCTAAGTTAATATAAATAACCTCTTGAAAGAAAGTCAAGACATTTTTTTCTTACTGCTTTAAACCAAAAGGTCAATATATTAATCTTGATTATAAACAATTGTTCATCAGAAGGGTTGTTATTGAAGGGGATTTTAACTTTCCCAATGTCGACCGAGACTGTCATAGTGCCAAGGACTGAGATTGGGTGGAATTTCTCAAATATGTTCAGGAAGGTTTCCTCAGGCAATATGAAGAGAGTCCCACAGAGAGCAAGAAAAGCTTGATCTACTCCGAGGAAATTGGTATGGCAAGTAACTGAAGTATCAGTGGGCGAGTATTTTGGGATTTGGGGGAGCAGTTTCATTAGCTTTAAACTAGTTATGGATAAAGACAGGGCTACCCCATAAGTTAAAATTATGAATTAGAACAGGGCCAACTTTGATGGTATTAGGCAGTAATTTGCGAAAATTGATTGGTGTAGGTTCTTTGCGACAGAGAGAGAACCTGAAAGTGGGATACTTTTTAAATTGTGAAGCCGAAAGCTCAGGGTCTGCATGTTCGTGTTAGAGTGAAGGGCAAGGCAGGTGGGAGTAAGGAAACCTGGACAATGAGAAAAATTGAGGCTCTATTCAGGAAAAAGCAGGAGACATGGGACAGGTATAGGCAGCTAGGATCAAGTGTATATATGGAAGAGTTTTGGGAACTGGGAAGCATACTTACAAAGGAAATCAGGAGGGCAAAGAGAGGGTAGGAAATAGCTATGGTAGATAATATTTTTAAAATCCAAAGAGATATTCTAAGTATATTAAGGGACAGAAGGTAATTAGAGAGAGAATAGGGCTATTCAGAACCAAAGCAGTCACCTCTGTGTGATGCCGTAGGAGATGGGCAACATCCTCAATGAGTATTGCGCCTCTGTTTTTACCACTGCGAAAGACAAAGAATGGGGAACTTGGGACAGATAATTAGCTACATGGAGAGGTTGGACAGACTTGGATTGTTTTCTCTGGAGGACCTAATAGAAGTATATTGTGGGAGGACCTAATAGAAGTATATACAATTATGAGGCATAGACAGGGTAGACAGTCAGAACTCTATCCCCAGGATAGGAAATACCAGAGGGCAGAGCTTTAAGGCAAGGGGGCCAAAGTTTAAAGGAGATGTGGACAAATTTTAATTTTACACAGAAAGTGGTGAGTGCGCTGCCAGAGTTAGTGGCTGAGGAAGATACGATAATGGCAGTTAAGAGACTTTTAAATAGACATATGGAGATGTCAGGAATGGAGGGATTTGGATCATGTCCAAATCCCTCCATTTGGATAAGAGATAGTCTGGGCATCATGTTCGGTACAGACATAATGGACCGAAGAGCCTGTTCTTGTGCTGTACAGTTCTCACATGAAGGTAGATAAATGAAGGGCCTGATCAGATACACCTGAGGAAACTGTGGGAAGCCAGAGAATAAATTGCAGAAACCCTGCCTGATACTTGAATCATCATTAAACATGGGTAAGATGCCGAAATACTGGAGGATGGCTAATGGTGTGATTCTAAGAAAGAAGAGCTGCAAGGAAAAGCCTGGGAACTATAAACCAGTAGGCCTACACCAGCCTAACATCTGTGGTAGGCAGGTTATTGGAGAGGAATCTGAGGGATAAGATATAAGCATTTGGATAGACATGGGGTGATTAGGGATAGTCAGATTAAATTTGTACATGGGAAATTATGTCTTCCAAACCTGAGATTTTTTGAAGAAGTCAAAAAGGTTGATGAATGAAGAATTATGAATGACATTCACAGCGATGTAAAATTTACAATTGGGCCTGTGGATGATTTCTGCATCATTCCAGATTTCCATTGACAAGCACAAATGTATCGTGAAGAGCAAAACTGATTCATAGAAAGTCAACTGGTGTGAATTCCTTATGAATCTATTTCTTTAGAGCTGTTCAATTCTTTTTAAAACAATATTGATTGAAGGGAATTGGTGTTTGGGAGAACGAGTTGCTGAAACGCCAGTTGCTTTAAGATATTTACCAAGAGCAGACCTATTTTAGAAGGCTTTCAGAGGTTTTGAGGGTTATAAATGCATTCAAAAACATCATTCCAAAATACTTATTTTCATTTTTTTTAAATGTATTCCTTTATGCTTACAGACAATTCTACTCTCCAAAAGTAAAATATTAGGTTACATTTTGGAATCGCCGAAAATAAATATTTTGACTGTTGAGATGCTGAAAAGTTAGATGGCATGGACAAAGGCCCTCGGCCCAACTTAGCCACACTGGCCAAGATGCCCCATCTAAACACGTCCCATCTGCCTGCATTTGAACTATATTTCTCTAAACCTTTCCTATCCATATACCTGTCCATATGTCTTTAAAATGTTGTTAAAGTACCTCATTAGCTACCACCTTTGACAACTCATTCAACATACTACACCCCCCCCCCCCCCCCAACACTCCTCCCCTCACCCCCCTTGAAAAAGTTGTCCCTCGGGTTCCGATGCAATCTTCCCCCTCTCACCTGAAGCTATGTCCTCTGGTTTTTGATGGTTTGGGTAAAGGACTCTGTGTATTCACACTATCTATTCCCCTTATGATTTTATACACCCGTGTAAGATCAACCCTCAGCCCCCTGCACTCCAAGTAGTAAAGTCCTGGCCTACCCAACTTCTCCCAAAGTTCAGGGCGTCGAGTCCTCGCAACATCCTCGTAAACTTCCAACTAAACAACATCCTTCCACTAACAGGGTGTCCAAAATTGTGTACAATTCTCCAAATGCTGCCTCACCAATGTGTTGTACAATAGTAAATAACATCCCAATGTCTAACCTCTCCCTATCGCTCAGGCCCTCAACATCCTAGTTCTATTTTCTAATGCATCAAAAGCTTTCTTGACCATCTTATCCAACTGTGACACCACTTTCGGAGAACTATGTACCTGCAACACTTCAAGGCCATGCCATTCATTGTGAGGGTCCTTCTCTGGATTGACCTCGCAGAGTATAGGTCCTCACACCTATCTGCATTAAAATCCATTAACCACTCCTCAGCCCACTTGCCCAGCTGATCAAGATCCTGTTATAATTTTTATATATCATCTTCATTATCCACGATTCCACCCACTTTAGTGTCATCTGTAAATTTACTAATCATGTTTGTACATTCTCACCAGAATTGTTGATATAAACCAAAAGCAGCAATGGGTCAGCACCGATCTCTGAGGCACATAACTTGTCACAGGCCTCCAGTCTAAAAAAAACTGCCCTTCACAATCACCCTCTGCTTCCTTCCATGAAGCCAATCCAGTTGGCCAGCTCCCACTGGATCCCATGCGATCTAACCTTCCAGAGCAGCCTACCATGCAGAACCTTATCAAATGCTGTGCTGAAGTCCATACAGGCAATGTCTGTGGCTTTGCCCTTGTCAATCTTTTTGATTATGTCTTCAAAAAACTCAAATTCGTAATTTACGATTTTCCACAAAATATGCTGACTATCCAAATGCACACATAGTTTATCCTTCAGAATCCTCTCCAATAACTTGCCTACTGCAGATGTTATGTGTAGGAAGGAACTGCAGATGCTGATTTACATCAAAGATAGACACTAAAATACTGGAGTAACTCAGCAGGACAGCATCTCTGGATAGAAAGGAATGGGTGACCTTTCGGGTCCCGACCAAAAACGTCACCCATTCCTTTTATCCAGAGATGCTGCCTGTTCCGCTGAGTTATAGGTTTGCTGGTTTATAGCTTCCAGGCTTTTCCTTGCAGCCCTTCTTAAATAGAGGCCATCCTCCAGTCTTCAGACACCTCACCATTGTCTAATGATAATTCATGCATCTCAGCCAGGGCTCCAGAAATTTCTTCTCCAGCTTCCCACAGAGAGAAGAGGGAATGTGACGAGGATTGAGGAGCGAGTGTCAAAATGTGAAGGATTCCATTTACCATCACTTGGTCCGTAGCTCTCCATGCCTCGGCAATTCGAGTGTTCATCGAGAAACTACTTCAAAGTTGTGACAGTACATGCTTCCACCACAATTTCAGGCAGTTTGTTCCAGATTCCAACTACCTGCTGGGTGATAATGTTCTTCACTTCTCTAAATTCTTAGTCCTTATGCTAAACTTATACCAATTTTGGATCTAACTTGCAAACTTGTCCTGAATCTAATTGTATCTAATCTTTTGGGCACGTTTTCCATGTGGCCTATCAGCAAAGACCTTAATGAAGTCCATGGAGACCACATTGAGTTTATCAAAATATTTTGTTACCTCTTAAAATAGACAGGATTTCTACTTAACAAAGTCATACCATCCACCTTTTGCAAGCATTCCTTTGTTTTACAAAAATCCATGAACTTCAGATTTTAAATTAATAATTCACGTAGAATCAATGTCATATGTGGAAGAACTTCAAACCTGAACACCCTTTGGACTTAGAAGTATTTCTTAACTTCCCTGTTCAAAAGTCCCAAGATTTTAGATTGTGACTGCAAGTTCGGGATTCCCCAAACATTGGAAATAATATTTTCTCCTTCCATCCCTTGCTTCTTTAATAGTAGACACCTTTCATTAAATCACTTCTTACACTTATAATTTTAAAGGATTATAAAATTAGATTTTGCAATCTTTGTTTGCCATTTATTCCTGAAATTCAATTGTTTGAACAAAGAAATGTCACAGTTCGATGACCAGAACTCCTCAGGGGTTCTAGTATTGTTTCTAAGGCTTTGTATTTGTGCAGCCACCGGGTCATCTCTTACTTGATGAAGGTTAAATTACAGTGGCTGCTCCAAGTTCTATCCCTGCAAGAGATAATCAGGTGGATGGAAGAAAGACTTCATGAAAAAGTCATACAGCACAGAAGCAGACCATTTGGCCCAACATGTCCATGCCAACCAAGATGCCCCATCCACGCTAATTCCATCTGCCCACGTTTGGCCCATATTACTCTAAACATTTCCTCTCCGTGTACCTGTCCGAATGTCTTTCAAATGTTGATATAGTACCTGCGTCAACTACGTCCTCTGTCCACACTTTCCACGTACTCACCACACGCTCATTAGGTTCCTATTAAATCTTTCCCCTCTCACCTTATAATTGTGTTTATTTTAGACATAACATAATTGCAAAATTAAATAATTGCAGTTGTTTGTGCATTTCCTTCACATTTCAACACTCACTCCTAAATCCTTTTCTCATTCCCACTTCTCTCCATTACACTTCCCATAATACGCCATTTTCTGGCTCAGCTTTTGCAACTTTTATTGAAGAATCAACTATATTTTGGCATGTTACCATTGAAAAAAATAATTCTTATCTCTTAGAATTTTGTAAAGATGTTATTGGATAAAAAAACTATTATTTCTGCGATTTTCAATGCATTCAAAATTGAATGATTTTTTTCCAGTGAAGCCAGATATCTAATTTTAATGACAAAAAATATTAAACTTCCATCCATAGATGACCACAGGTAGATATTTATATACATCCTGCTAAGTTTTCAGAATCAATGCCATTAATGGGTAAACTTACAAGGCAAAAAACATATCAAATAAGAAAACGAGCAGCCTGGCTCCTGGTTCCATTTCAGTGCAATATTCGGTTGTTGTGGTCAATTCTTAAATCCAGCTTCCCCGATATATACCCACTTTTCTAAATATGGTAGAACTAAGATATTTACTGGAATTTACTAAGCAGAAGCCCACTGTTAATTGCTTGTAGTTATGCCATGCATTAAATAAAAGCTATCCTGAATATAAGTTAACACGAAAACAAAAACAAAAAAATATATATATGTATATTACATTCTAAACCATTTAGGTAGAATCAAGTGAAACATATACTTCAAAAAATTGAAAGATCCAGAAAATCATTTACTAATTAAGAAATTAAGAGGTTCAGGTGTAAGAAACTTTCAACAGGTGTAGAAATTATTTCAAGTAGGAAACAAATGTGGACACACAATGAACTGAAGATGCTGGTTTGCAAAAAAAAAGAGACAAAGAGCTGGAGTAATTCCAATGGGTCAGGCAGCATCTCTGGAGCACATGGATGGGTGACATTACTGGTCATGACCCTTCAGACTGATGAAAGCTTAGCAAGTGATAGGTGGATACACGTGGTTTTGATTCACAGATGTTGGACAAAGGGCAGAGATGAAAAGTTAAAAAGTGTGAGAAAAGGATAAGAGAGAATTGTGAAGCCAAAGATATATAGGTAGAAGGAGCTGAAGCGCTGAGGGAGGGGGGGGGGGGGATGGGTGCAAATCCAGGTGGGGCACAGAGAAGAAAGGAAGAATAAAGCGGGTTTGTTTATTTTGTGTGGTAGTTACCTACAATCGGAGTATTCAATGTTCATATCATTCATTTTGTAAGCTACCCGTTGAAATAACAGGTGTTGAACCTCCAGTTTGGGTATGGCCTCACTCTGACAATGGAGGAGGCCCAGGATAGAAAGGGCAGTATGGGAATGGGAAGGGGAGCTAAAATGGTTAATGTGTTTCTTTGTTGATAATATTTTTTGGATAGCCAAGAATATCTGCACTGGATATATTTTTCTCATTAATACACCATGATTTTTGTTTTTCTTCATTTTCAAGATCTGGATGCTGCCGGCAACGCCAGCATTTATTGCACATAAGTGTCCCTGTAAGGTAGTACTCATTCAAGCAGGTGCTACATAGACTTTGACTTGGGTCTTGTCAACAGAAAACCCTAAAGGGCCTGTCCCACTTAGGCGATTTTTTAGGCGACTGTCAAAGTCGTAGCAGATCGCCAAAATTTTATTTTACCCTATGACAATGACCACGACAAGGCTGAGTCAGGTCGATACAAGTCACTTTTTTTGTGAAACTAGCACCTGGCTAAGAGATTACCATCTTCCGAAACATCGCGAAATTCCCACGCTTATCAATGCTTCTCCGGCGTCCTAATTTTCGCTGAAATCACTGACGAGTCTGTAATTACTTGAGTTTTGAAATATAACATCTTGGCCGGGTTACACGGTAACAAGGCATAAACTGGATTGACTTGCAGTTTACTAATAGCAGTATTAAGAAATTTAATTCTAAACGTGGTTAAATGGATTTTTGTGCGAGTGTGGGCATTCTATGAAAATGTACGGGAGATGCATATCTGGTTTCTAGGTTGCAAATCTGGGTTGGGAGCCTACTTTAAAAGTAATCGTTGATGGCCATAAACATCGCAAAATTCCCACACTTACCTGACCGTCAAACTGTCGCCTCCAATCTACCTGTCAAATGTCCTGACGGTAAATAAATTGGTTGAACACAAGTATTTTATGGTATCTTCAAATGACTTTACTTAATTTAATATTACGTGCTTCTAAATGCATCTGCGACAACCTAGCAAATCTGGGGACAGCTTGTGACTGCGCCCGCAATAAGCAACGATACCTGGCGACAAGCCAGCTGTCGTCGAGAAATTTAAATCCGGTTAATTTCTCAGCGACGGGCCGAGATCCACTACGATTCTTTGAAGACTCCTCACAATCATGCCCACGACACCCCGGCGAACTGTCAGCGACAGCCTAGTCGCCGGCAGTCGCCTTAAAATCGCCTAAGTGGGACAGCCCCTTTAGACTATCAGGGAGAGAGCCCTCACAACAGAATATCCAGCCTCTCAACTACTCTGGTAACAATAATATTTATGTGGATCATCCAGTGGATATCCCATCAAGGTCTTGTCCCAGGATGTTGATAGTGGGGATCGGGCATATATTTGTCACAATGATTATGCGTTTATGTGACATGAAAAAAACATTAAAGCAGACAATTCTCTTCCTTAGCTGGATGAATTTCACACTAAGATAATCCTTGAAATCACTCCCCTCCTTCACCTCACCACCAAACCGCTCCACCTCCACCCAATTTGGTAACACAAATCTATCATTGTCCCAAGTCTAGGTTGTCGAGTCATACACCATGGAAAAGGGCCCTTCAGCCAAACTTGTCCATGCCGATCAAGACACCCCCATCTACACTGGTCACACCTGCCCACGTTGGGGTCATACATTCCTCTAAACCTTTCCTATCCATGTACCTGTCCAAATGCCTTTTAAATGTCGTTATAGTGCCTGCCCAAACTACCACCTCTGGCACCTTGTTCTATATACACAACATACTCCGTGCTCAGTTAAACTGAGCCACTTTGGAGGATCAATGTACAATTACAAGTGTCTCTAATATGCTTAAATTATTTTATTGCTGGAGTCTGTACTCATGGTGCGTAAATTTGCCACACCACCTATCTCTCCCCCAGGACCCACCACCATGTCAGCAACATTCCAAGTCTGGTGTTCCTCTATTCATTCAAAATTTAACATTTTATTACTGTTCTTCCAAACTAAAGAATGAAGTATTTCCCTGAATCGACTGCCACATATATTTCTAGGAGCGCTCTATCTGACTGCAGTTTCTGATTTCAGAATTTATATTTCCACACTTCAAAGTCATTCTTCTAGAGCATAGTCTAAATTATTTACATAGATGTAAAATCAATTATGTCCAGCACAAATTCTTGGACGCGTCACATAAACCAATCTCAAAAACATTCACTTACCCCTAAATCTAAATATATTTACAATTGCATTATTTCTCTTTTTTTTTTCAAATGCCTCTCAACATTTTCATCATGAGATAAATCCTCTTTATATTTGGAGATACTTTATTGGAACCAAAAACCCAAAATACACCAATACTGTTACATTCTGAAGTACACCTCACCAAGCTAGAACCAATAATATAATTTAATCCAAGATAATGTTTCAAATATAAATAGCTGCCATTTGGACCACTGTTACAATTAGGGTTATTGTGATATAATTTTACCAGAGACCTTTGTTCTAGTGCTTATATTTTTGATTTTTCTGCAAATATTGTTAAAGCATGAAACATAGGAAATTGCTCACTTTTTTAATAAAAAAGAAAAATATTGCCAGATCCAAATGTGGTTTGGAAATGGAGATTTTAAGTTGATTTTACAGCCCAGTGTAATTTTTCATGTAACATTGTACATTTTGTTGCACAAAATTGGACCATGTCAAAATAGCTTTGGTATGCCATGCCATAAAACTGTCACTTCAGCTGCTATCCTAATTTTGATTGCACAAGAAAATCAATTGCTTTTGGTCTGAGACTTTTACAGGAACTGACAAAATGAAGAAATGGTTTAACATGCGTTCTGTAACGCCAGCTGCATCATAAAGCAATATATTCAGTACGTCATCATTTGACAAAGGCTAATCAAATAATGAATAACACACCGACTGACATCTTACATGTACATACGCATTTGTCTGAGAAATGGGCTGAAATGCGGTAGACCTGGCCTCTGTTGTATTATTAACATGGTCTTCAGGGACAACCATCTGACATATTATCCTTTATAGTAATAATTATAATTAGTAAATGTTGTAAAACTTGTAAAATTAACAATGGCATATTTATTATTGGTGAATCTTGTGATTACAAAATGTAATATAAACAACCTGAAACTCTATCAACCACCACAATCCAATTTGACCAATTTGTCTTGAGAACAGGAAAAGGATAAGGTACTAAGATATAGTACTGATGCTATTCTAATATTATGAAAAAAATTACTGCAGTAAAATGGTACGCTCTACAACAAATAAACATAAACTGAATCCTCTGATTGAGCATCATTTAAAAAGGGCATTGGTTTTGTGGCCTGATGATGGTCAGCTTGCTTCTGAATATAAAATGGAATTTAGTGATCTTATGACCCAACTAACAGAAGGGTCAGGCAACATCACTTCAGCAGAAACAAAATACTGACCATCAGCCGTTGCTATGGAAGTTGCTCCCCAGAGCAGGGCACTGACTGCTTTCAGCATCTAGTCATTCCTCTGACTGACCAAAGCTTGCAGCATATTTCAGGAAATGAATACTTAATTACTGCTACACAATTCATGCCGTGCCATTTCTTTTTTTTTTCCAATGAGCTGCCCCAATTGAAACAAAACCAAATATACAATATTAGGAATTTCAACAATATGATAAAGAAGGAAGGCTTTATTTGAGATATAGATTCCTCTTATTTCTCTGAATTGTACTGGTAAAATTGCTTTATCGCATTGGGTAGTCCTTTTGAAACAACATGTATAGATTTTATGGTGCAAAGAATTACATGTCCATTTGAAAGTCCAATAACATAATCACTGCACTAACATACAAGGGCACCAAAGGGTAAAAACAATAAAATCCAAGAGGTCCAGGAAACCGAAAATACAGGAAAAACATAGCAGGGCTGACAGCAATCACGCAGAAAGAGCAGCGTAAACATTTACCATCTAAGTCAATTAGTGTCAAAGAGCTGAACTATTTGCCCTGGTCAATTTCCTTAATATCTTCATGATCATTTTGGCAACATCTTGTCATGGTTTGCAAATAAAAAAATGGTCTAACAATCAAAATGACTACAGTCATTTTATCTCCATCAACTGACTGACTAATGTGAATGAGGATCTGAAGTCCATTAATGTTCTCATTGTCTAATTCCTGCAACCAATCTCTTATCTCAGAAGAAAAATATACCTTGTAAAACGAGGACCGAAAATCATAAAAACAATTGCAAGGAACACAGCATTATCCAAAGATAGAAAACACAACACTGTTTAGAGTATAACAATTTTAACCAGTGGTTAGATTACATTTTTCTTCTACAGTTTTGCTGACATAACACAACTGGATCTGGAGAAACCTTGACCGGAAAGTTATTATAAAGAGGACCACTATAGTTGCTGGATGTTTGCCCAAAATACTCCAAAATCTTTTAGTTATGTTTTATCCCGAGTAAATGCATTCGTATGTTCCTGCTATCATATTCTCCAAATTTAAAATAGGTACAAAGTACAACTTCACGCTGTTTTATCTCATAAAAATTGTGTGCACTTATTATTGAGGAAATCCTTGGGGTTCTTTCATAAACAATGAAGCCGTTTTCATTTTGTTCTCATATTCCTCACTCTAACCCAAACTTTTTATATCTGTTGTTTCAAACTTCTCCACTAAAGCTGAGTCAATTCAGTCAACTTAGTCATAGAGTCAGTCAGCACAGAAACATGCCCTTTGGCCCAACTTACCCATGTCGACCAAGACCAGCATGCGAGGCTGGGAAAGCATATCTCAGACCCGCAGACCCTCAGCATAGGAGCACCGCATGGCTGCGTACTCTCCCCTCTCCTTTACTCTCTCTACACCAACGACTGCACCTCCACAGACTCCTCTGTCAAGCTCCTCAAGTTTGCGGATGACACAACCCTGATTGGACTGATCCAGGATGGGAAGGAATCTGCCTACAGATGGGAAGTGACACAGCTGGCATCCTGGTGCCTACACAACAACCTGGAGCTTAATGCTCTTAAGACAGTGGAACTAATTGTAGACTTTCGAAGAGCTCCCCCTCCCCTCCCCCCACTCACCATCAACAACACCATAGTTACATCTGTGGAGCCATTTAAGTGCCTTGGAACCATCATCTCCAGGGACCTTAAATGTGGGGCCACCAATGACTCCTGGTCAACGTGGGTTGTTTTTAAATGTGCTATACAAATAAAATTGACTTGACTTGACTTGACAGTCAAAAAGGCCCAACAGAGGACGTACTTCCTGTGGCAGCTGAGGAAATACAATCTGCCACAGGCAATGATGGTCCAATTCTATACTGCTATCATTGAGTTCGTCCTCAACTTCTCCATCAGGGTCTGGTTTGGCTCAGCCGCCAAGCACGACATCCAGAGGCTGCAACGGATCGTTCGCACAGCTGAGAAGGTTGCACCCTTCCCCCCATTGACGAACTGTATACTGCAAGGGCCAGGAAGCGAGCGGGCAAGATCATCTCTGACCCCTCTCACCCTGGCCACAAACTCTTTGAAGCACTTCCCTCTGGAAGGCGACTCCGGACTGTCAAAGCAGCCACAGCCAGACATAATAATAGCTTTTATTCCACGAGTGGTAGTTCTACTCAATAACCAAAGTTTATAGTTTCTTTTTTGCTCTGGTTTATTTTCACTCACATGTTTAGACCGTAATGTTGTATCCTTATTGTTTTGATGTGTTTATGCTTTATTCTTAATTGTTAACTGCATGTTTGTGTTGTCATTTGTGAGCGGAGCACCAAGGCATATTCCTTGTAAATGCACATACTAGGCCAATAAACTTATTCATTCATTCATTCATTAATTCATGTCCCATCAATAATAGTCCCACCTGCCTGTGTATGGCCAAATATATGCGCTGGAAATGTTTGGAGAGATATGCCTCTAAACATTTCCAACGCATATATTTGTCCAAATGTTTTTTAAATGTTGTTATAGTACATGCCTCAACTACCTCCTCTGGCAGCTTGTTCATTATGCCCACCACCCCCTGTGTGGAAAAAGCTGTCCCTCAGGTTCCTATTCAAATTTTCCCTTCTCACCTTCCACTTCTGGTTCTTGATTCCCCTGCATAAAAGGCTTTGCATTCACCCTATCTTTTCCCCCTCTTGATCATGTACACCTCTGTAAGATCAACCCTCAGCCTCCTGAGCTTCAAGGAAGCTGTCCTAGCCTGCCCAACCTCTCCCTATACCTCGGGCCATCAAGTCGTGGCAGTATCCTCGTAAATTTTCCCTGCACTCTTTCTAGCTTAGCAACATCTTCCCATAGCACAGTGACCAAAACTGAACACAGTACTCCAAATGCAACCTCAGCAACATCTTTCATTAGTGTTAATTCATCAAATTACTCATCATCTCACCACCTCCAGGATCAAAATACAGTTCAGACAATGCACTATGCTGCTGCATTTACAGTTCAAACAGGTCAGGGTGCTTCACATGCCAGTTAACACAACATTCACCCTGACTGTACATATTAACAGTGTTGTACACTGTAGGAGCCATTTACGCTTAATTTAGTTACTGTCATTGTATTATGGTTATGTTTAATATTTCTAGTTTCTGTCTTTTTTGCATGCTTGTGGGTGTGATTTGATATGTAATGGGGAGTGTCTACATTGGAGAAGGCTAGCATAGCAACAGAGATTGTGGGTCAGTTTAGTCTCGGAGGATGGAGAGAATACAGTGTTTTACCACACTCACGTCTGCCACACTCATGACTGCCACACTCGCGCCAGCCACACTCATAAGGACCACACGGTAACGACTACACAATTTTTACTGTATTGTTTGAAGAAGAAACAGTTGATAAGAACAAAAAGTTATGAATTTGTGCTACTTTAATAAAGACCAATTAATCAAGAAACAGCGTTTGGAAGTTTGGTTTTTGTTATCTCAGAGTGTGGTGTGTGCGTAAGCTATACCTCCATTCCATCCCCGAGCAATAATGGCTATCGAAGTTGGACTTTGAGAAGGTATAGAAATTGCCATTAAATACACCGTTCTCCCACACAAGAGTCAACTTAGAGCACATGCTGTTGGGGGTGGGGTATTGACATGCATAGAGAACTGGTTGGCAGACAGGAAGCAAAGAGTAGGAATTAACGGATCCTTTTCAGAATGGCAGGCAGTGACTAGTGGGGGTGCCGCAAGGCATGGTGCTGGGACCCCAATTGTTTACTATATTAACGATTTAGACGAGGGAATTAAATGTAACATCTCTAAGTTTGCGGATGACACAAATCTGGGTGACAGTGCGAGCTGCGAGGAAGATGCTATGAGGCTGCAGGATGACTTTGGATAGGTTGGGTGAGTGGGCAGATGCAGTATAATGTGGATAAATGTGAGGTTATCCACTTTGGTGGCAAGAACAGGAAGGCAGATTATTACCTGAATGGTGTCAGATTAGGAGAAAGGGAATGGCAACGAGACCTGGGTGTGCTTGTACATCAGTCACTGAAAGTAAGCATGCAGGTACAGCAGGCAACAAAGAAAGCCAATGGGATGTTGGCCTTCATTGCGAGAGGATTTGAGTTTAGGAGCAAGGAGGTCCTATTACAGTTGTACAGGGCCTTGGTGAGACCACACCTGGAGTATTGTGTGCAATTTTGGTCTCCTAATTTGAAGGACATTATTGCTATTGAGGAAGTGCAGCTTAGGTTCACCAGGTTAGTTCCCGGGATGACTGGACTGACGTATGATGAAAGAATGGGTCGACTGGGCTTGTATTTGCTGGAATTTAGAAGGATGAGAGGGGATTTTATAGAAACATATAAAATTCTCAGAGGATTGGACAGGGTCGATGCAGGAAAAATGATCCTAATGTTTGGGAGTCCAGAACCAGGGGTCACAGCTTAAGAATAAGGAGTCGGCCATTTAGGACTGAAATGAGGAAAAATCTTTTAACCCAGAGAGTTGTGAATCTATGGAATTCTCTGCCACAGAAGGCAGTGGAGGCCAATTCACTGGATGTTTTCAAGATAGAGTTAGATTTAGCTCTTTGGGCTAAGGGAATCAAGGGATATCGGGAAAAAGCCGGTACAGGGTACTGATTTTGGATGATCAGCCATGATCATATTGAATCATATAGGGCGGCACGGTAGCGCAGCGGTAGAGTTGCTGCTTTACAGCGAATGCAGCGCCGGAGACTCAGGTTCGATCCTGACTACGGGTGCTGCACTGTAAGGAGTTTGTACGTTCTCCCCGTGACCTGCGTGGGTTTTCTCCGAGATCTTCGGTTTCCTCCCACACTCCAAAGACGTACAGGTATGTAGGTTAATTGGCTGGGTAAATGTAAAAATTGGCCCTAGTGGGTGTAGGATAGTGTTAATGTACGGGGATCGCTGGGCGGCACGGACTTGGAGGGCCGAATAGGCCTGTTTCCGGCTGTATAGATATGATTATGATGATATGATGAATGGCGGTGCTGGCTTGAAAGTCCGAATGTCCTAGTCCTGCACCTATTTTCTATGTTTCTGTGTTCTAAATCAGTCTGATGAATGGTCTCGACCCGAATCATCACCTATTCCTATTCTCCAGAGATGCTGCCAGACCCGCTGAGTTACTCCAACACTTTGTGTCCAACTTCACATCTAAAAGCAATGTTCAGCTACAAATGCTGAATGGGTGACCCAAATAACTTCCTCTCAAGATCCTTACCACTATGAAAGCCAATTAAATTCACTTCATGCAATATTAAGAAACAGCTGCAAGCACTAGATACATACAGGGTATGGACACAGTTATTTTTTTAAATACTTGAATCCAGTACTCCAGAACTACCTGCATCCAATGCCATTTACAGCACCACCAAGAATAGGCACCTAAAAGGGTCAAGAAAGTCTAACAAAGTGAAGCATGGGAGTCCGCCTGACAGTTTCCATTGGTGGGTCAGCAGTAGAGAGACACAGCGACTTCAAATTCCTTGAGGAATTCCTTATCATCTTGGATGACCTGTTCTGGACTCAGCACATAGATGTAATCAGGATGAAGGTGTGCCAGCGCCTCTACTTTCCCAGTAGTTTAGCATACCAACAAATACGCCAACAAACGCACACCTCCAGATTCAGGGACAATTTCTTCAGGCAGCTGAATCATTCTACCACTAGAGAGCTGTCCTGAACTGCTATCTACCTCATTGGAGACCATCGGACTATCTTTGATCGGACTTTACTGGCTTTAGAACTGGGTTCGATCCTGACTGGCGTTGTCTGTGCAGAGTTTGTACATTCTCCCTGTTTTCTCTGGATGCTCCGATTGACCCAGACATTGCAAAGACGTGCAGGTTTTTCGGTTAATTGGCTTCTGTAAATTGCTAGTGTGTAGGATATAGAACTAGTATACGGGTGATCGATGATCAGCATGGACTCGGTTTTTGAACTATCTTAATATGTCAACCAAACCTGGAGCGTCAGATTCAAAGTGCATCCAGTCCTCAGGTTACCACAATTGAGCTCCATGCCTTAAATCTACAGTACCAGAGATCAGATCCGCTGGTATCTGACCTCCAGCCGATTCCCAATTTCGGAACTGCTGTGCATTGGCACATACAATACAGCTAACCCACCAGTAGTTCTCTATAGAATCACTAGTCAGAACAGCTGTCCAGGGAACAGCTGATGAACGATCAGTACAATCCACCTCAATTATCAGCAACATCAATGCATGCCATCTGTACAATAATCAGCAATAACTGGCCAACCTTCTTGACTTCTTTGATAAAGTATGAACAAAAACGTACTGTTGCCAACCCTTTGATGTTCTGGTCATCGATTTTCAAAAGGTTCCAACCAAGTTCTATATGGCAGAGAATTAATTAAACTTAAAGCTTTGAGGATTCACTACGCTGTAGGAAATGAGTTATTATTAGTTAATTTGTGTGGAGAAACCTAAACAGTGTGCTCCCTATCAAGGATAAGTGCTGAGACAATAACAATTCACATAAATAGGCAGGAGTCAGAAATTTGAGGCCAAAATCTAAAATTTGCAGATGGCATCATGTTAAATGGAGAAATGAAACTGAAAAGAAACGCACAAGTTGAACAAGGTATGCAATGAAGCATTACAATGTTAGAAGAAATTTAATGTCGGCAAATGTAATGTTCTGCAGAATAAAAGGAAATATAGATAATAGATTATCTAGAGATTGAGAACATTTAAAGCCAAGTATGTCCAACAAATTCAGTGTAGCAATCATAGCAAAGAATACCAGTCAATGAAAGCAATGATTAACTTTACAATGGTGCCATCAGAGCTCATCTTGAATAAAATGACCAATTCTGGTTGCTAAGGAACAAGAGAGACATTTAAGCATCAGGGCAGTGAACAGACACGATGTATGTATGACCCTTAACGTCAGGGATAGTTGCTTTAGTGAATGAGAAAACTTGAATCCTTCAGCTTACAAGTCGTCCGAGTGAGGATTTTATAGACTTTGGTAAGATAATCAAAGGTGTAATAAAATATTAATCAAGAATATCAACTTTAAATTAAATTGTAGGATTGGAGTTCAGGAACAAAAGGCACAGGTAAGGGAATGTACTTCCCACCACTGATACCAAGTGAACTCTTCAGAAAATGATCATATGGAATAAGTTCCTGAAAGATGATGAAAAGAAAAACCCTTTGCATCTTTTAAGAAACAATTGAGCTTTGTGACTGGTACAACGTAAACAATACTAGTAACTCATGCATAGGGCAAATCCTTAGCCTCAAACTCAACCTCAACTTTACTGGATAGATGCAGCACAGAACCATTAAAAAAACAGTTGTATCTCATACTTTCTGCTACTTGATATTGCTTTCAGTTGAAAATGGCAGAAGGGAATTAGATTTTGTAAAAAAGTGGATTCATGAATATTGCAAGAAGAAAATCCATAATATGTTATTTTACATGTTCTGATGGAATGAAGCAAGCCATGCTGAATTGCGTTTTGTTGCCTTGAATTCAATATTTCCATGCAATACCAATCTATTGACAAGCAGTCTTCTAATTTTTCCCTTAATTAATCAGCTGGGTACTGAAAAAGCAAAGAAAATGAATCAGATACTTCTCAGTTTACTCCAAATGGCACAACTGTCACATCCAAATCTTAAAATAATGCTCCAGTTCGACTTCATGGGTCAAACACACAGCCAAGCTAATGTCATACAGTCATCCTGGATCGGTCACTTAAATTGATGCAATAACCTAAATAGTCGGCCTCTATGACAGATGCCCATCCTTAATTGTCCTAAAGATGACATAATTGAATCATCTTCCTGAACTGCTGTCGTCCCTGTGGTTAGTTGACCCCACGACTGGTAGTGTAGGAAAATAACTGCAGATGCTGGTACAAATTGAAGGTATCACAAAATGCTGGAGTAACTCAGCAGGTCAGGCAGCATCTAGGAGAGAGGGAATGGGTGACGTTTCGGGTCGAGACCCATCTTCAGACTGATGTCAGAGGGGGCAGGACAAAAAAGATAAATAACCACGACTAGTACCAAAAAACTACAAAGACTTTGACCTAACAGCAGTACTGGAATTGAAAAACGATTCCGATTCAGGCTGGTTTGTGATTTGGGGGGAGAGGAATGTGCAAGTGATGGTGGTCATGGGTTTGACAGAACTAAATAGTGGGGGGGGGTGTTTCAAATGGGATAGACAAGGATGGAGTTAAAGGGAAAGAGAGTATAGGAATAATTAAGAAACACCCCAGAATTAACAGGACAGAAAGCTCATGAAGCAATAGGAAAGAATGGCCGAGTGTAATAGGAATCCATGTGGAAGCTGAGATGAGCAAAGGATTAAAAGTACTATATATGAATGTGCAAAGTATAAGAAGTAAAGTGGATGAGCTTGAGGCTCAGTTAGAGATTGGTAGGTATGACATTGTGGGGATTACAGAGACGTGGTTGCAGAAGGAACAGGACGGGGAACTGAATATTCAGGGTTGCACGTCCTATAGAAAGGACAGGCGGGTGGGCAGAGGAGGTGGGGTAGCTCTGTCGGTGAGGGATGGAATTCAGTCCCTTTGCGAGGGGTGACATTGGGACTGACAATGTAGAGACACTGTGTTGAGGAATTGTAAAGGTACGAAGACACTAATGGGAGTTACCTACAGACCCCCAAACAGTAGCCTAGATATAGGGTGTAAGTTGCAGCAGGAGTTAAAATTGGCATGTAACAAAGGTAATGCCACTGTAGTTATGGGGGATTTCAATATGCAGGTAGACTGGGAAAATCAGGTTTGTTCTGGACCCCAAGAAAGGGAGTTTGTAGAGTGCCTCTGAGATGGATTCTTAGAGCAGCTTGTACTGGAGCCTACCAGAGAGAAGGCAATTCTGGATTTAGTGTTATTCAATGAACCAGATTTAATAAGGGAACTCAAGGTAAAGGAACCACTTGGAGGTCGTGACCATAATATGATTAGTTTTAATCTGCAATTTGAGAGGGAGAAGGTTAAACCAGGAATGTTAGTGTAGCAGTTGAACAAAGGGGACTATGAAGGCATGAGAGAGGAGCTGGCGAAGGTCAACTGGAAAAGGATCCTAGCAGGAATGATGGTGGAACAGCAATGGCAGGAATTTCTGGGCATAATCCAAAAGATGCAGGATCATTTCATTCCAAAGAGGAAGAAAGATTCCAAGGGGAGTAAGAGGCAACCGTGGCTGACAAAGGAAGTTAGAGATGGAATAAAACTAAAAGAAAAGAAGTATAAGATAGCAAAGAGTAGCGAGAAGCCAGAGGATTGGGCACCTTTCAAAGGACAACAGAAGATAGCAAAAAGGGCAATACGAGTGAAAAGATGAGGTACGAAGCGAAGTTGGCCTAGAATATAAAGAAGGACAGTAAAAGCTTCTTTAGGTATGTTGAGAAAAAGAAACAGGTGAAATTATTATGGGTAACACGGAGATGGTAGAAGAGTTGAACTGGTACTTCGGATCTGTCTTCAATAAGGAAAACACAAACAATCTCCCAAACGTGCTAGAGAACAGAGGTTCTAGGGAGACAGAGGAACTGAAAGAAATTTGCATTAGGCGAGAAATAATATTGGTTGGACTGATGGGACTGAAGGCTGATAAATCCCCAGGGGCTGATGGTCTGCATCCCAGGGTACTCAAGGAGGTGGCTCAAGAAATCGTGGACGCTTTGGTGATAATTTTCCAATGTTCAATAGATTACGGATCAGTTCCTAGGGATTGGAGGGTAGCTAATGTTATCCCACTTTTCAAGAAAAGAGCGAGAGAGAAAACGGGGAATTATAGATCAGTTAGCCTGACATCAGTGGTGGGGAAAGTGCTGGAGTCAATTATTAAAGAGGTAATAACGGCACATTTGGATAGCGGTAACAGGATAGGTCTAAGTCGGCATGGATTTATGAAGGGGAAATCCTGCTTGACTAGTCTTCTGGATTTTTTTGAGGATGTGACAGGTAAAATGGATGAAGGAGAGCCAGTGGATGTAGTGTATCTAGACTTTCAGAAAGCCTTTGATAAGGTACCACACGGGAGGTTGGAGAGCAAAATTAGAGCACATGGTATTGAGGGTAGGGTATTGATATGGATAGAGAATTGGTTGGCAGACAGGAAGCAAAGAGTAGGAATACACGGGTCCTTTTCAGAATGGCAGGCAGTGGAGAGTGGAGTGCCGCAAGGCTCGGTGCTGGGGCCACAACTATTTACAATATATATTAATGATTTGGATGATGGAAGTAGAAGTAACACTAGCAAGTTTGTGGATGACACAAAGCTGGGTGGCAGTGTAAACTGCGAAGAGGATGTTTGGAGGTTGCAGGGTGACTTGGACAGGTTGAGTGAGTAGGCAGATGCATGGCAGATGCAGTATCATGTAGATAAATGTGAGGTTATGCACTTTGGCAGCAAAATTAGGGAAGCAGATTATTATCTCAATGGTGTCAGATTAGGTAAAGGGGAAGTGCAACGAGACCTTAATGTCCTTGTCCTGAAAGTAAGTGTGCAGGTACAGCAGGCAGTGAAGAAAGCTAATGGTATGTTGGCCTTCATAACGAGAGGATTTGAGTACAGGAGCAAAGAAGTCCTCCTGCAGTTGTATAGGGCCCTCGTGAGACCACATCTGGTGTATTGTGTGCAGTTTTGGTCTCATAATTTGAGGAAGGACGTCCTTGCTATTGAGGCAGTGCAGCCTAGGTTCATGAGGGTAATCCCTGGGATGGAAGGACTGTCATACGAGGAAAGATTGGAAAGACTTGGCTTGTATTCACTGGAGTTTAGAAGGATGAGAGGGGATCTTATAGAGATGTATAAAATTATAAAAGGACTGGACAAGCTAGATGCAGGAAAATTGTTCCCAATGTTGGGCGAGTTCAGAAACCCGGGGACACAGTCTAAGAATAAAGGGGAGGCCATTTAAAACTGAGGTGAGAAGAAACTTTTTCACCCAGAGAGTTGTGAATTTGTGGAATTCTCTGCCACAGAAGGCAGTGGAGCCAATTCACTGGATGAATTTAAAAGAGAGTTAGATAGAGCTCTAGGGGCTAGTGGAATCAAGGGATATGGGGAGAAGGCAGGCACAGGTTACTGATTGTAGATGATCAGCCATGATCACAATGAATGGCGGTGCTGGCTCGAAGGGGCAAATGGCCTCCTCCTGCACCTGTTTTCCATGTTTCCAAATAACTGTTGAAAAGTAGTCTTGGAGAGTTACAATACATATTATAGATGGAACTTGTTGAAAGCACAGTGCTAGAGCGATGAAAGTGTGCATCCTTTGGGAACTGCACTCATCCAGACAAATATGAAGCATTCTATAATACCTCCGATTTCTGCTTCGTCATCAGTGTCTTAAAAGTTTGGAGGAGTCAGATGGCAAGTTACTTGCCCAAGAATACCCAGAATCTGAGCAAGTCAACACCTCAGTATTTATAAAGCTAATCCAATTACGCTTCAAATTGACAATTATCCTTCACCTATTATCCCCCAGGGCAATGGTCATGTGGGATTCAGCAACAGTAACTATTTCCAAAGTAAAAGAAAGGTTGTTTGGCTTCCACGACTCAGTAAGGTACATGACACATTCTTTATTCAATCAATAAAAATCATAATCGTTTGTAGAGACACAAGAAACTGCAGATGCTGGAATCTTGAGCAAAACACAATGTGCTGGAGGTCAAGCAGCATCTGTGAAGCAAATAGACAGATGACTTTTTGGGCTTCTTCGGACAGATTAAGTAGGTAGGGAGAAAGCTGGAAAAGAGAGGTGGGGAGGGGAAAAGCCTGGCAAGTGATAGGTGAACACAGGTGATAGGGTGGTTGGCAGATGGCTGGAGGTGAAAAGGAAACAATGGGAACGAGGAGGAATAACATGTAAAGTCAGAGAGAGGTATTTAGATGGAAGGGGACAAGGGACAGAGGAGATAATAGGAAACATGGACCAGGGAATGAGAGGAGCGTGGATTGGGGCACAGTTTAAAACCAGAGTGACAAGGGTGGTGGGAGATGATACCTATGCACATGGAGCAAGGAGGGGGAGGACACAGGAAATAGAGAAGGGGAGTGAAGGAGGTTTTATTTGAAATTGGAGAATTCAGTGTTCATACCATTAGGTTGCAGGTTACCCAAATATCAAGTATATGAGGTGAGGTATATGAGATAGAATATGAGGTGTTGTTCTTCCAGTTTGTGTCTGGCCTCATTCTGGTAAGGGGGGAGACCAAGGACAGAAAGGTCAGTATGGAAATGGGAAAGGGGGGGATTCAAATGGATAGCAACCGGGAGATACAGCAGTCCATGGTAGACAGAGCTCAAATGTTTGGTGAAACCACCACCTCATCCATCCTTGGTCTCACTGATGCACAGGATGCCGAAATGGGATGAGGTTGGAGGAAGTGCATGGGAACCTCTGTCTCACTTTGAAGGCTTGCTGGGATCCCTAGATCAAAGTGAGAGAGGAGATGTCAGGACAGGTGTTACATCAGCGGTTGCAATGGAATGTCTGGGGAGGGGTTGGGAAGTGGTGAGTGAACCAAGGAGATATGGAGAGTGGTCTCCATGGAAAGAAACCCATTGGGACCAGAAGGCTCCATCCACAACAGTAGGTGATAAACAACGTTTACTTAACATCTTGGATATCCAGAGTGGAAACCCTCATTTTGGGAGCAGATGGGGCAGAGATGGAGACATTGACAGTAACGGGTGGCGTTCTTGCAAGAAGGGAGGAGATGTCGTCGAGGTAGCTGTGAGAGTCAGTGGGTTTGTAGTAGATAGTCTCGATAGTCAGTAGTTTAACCCCTGATGGAGATGGAGATGGAGAGATCAAGAAGGGGGGGGGGGGGGGTTGTTGGTGTCAGAGATGGTTGTTTTTATGTTACTTGTGCATAATAATCTTATTTGTTTACAGGATTCGTTGTGGAAAATCACTGACAATGCACCCACATAAAAACAAAATTTCAAAAAAGACTTTCATTGAATTGCACTAAAATCACTTTGAGTAACTCGAGGCACACAATTGCACTGCATAGAAATGATACAAGTAATTTTTTTTCACTATAATATTTACAATTGTGCGGTTTCCTGATTATTTAGGCTTATTTTTTTCACACAAAAGCCACAGGGATCCCAATGCCATCTCAGCAGTACTCCCGAATCTGCAGTGATTTATCCAAACTGGTCTAAGCTGCAACAGTCACATCTAATTAACATTGAACATTATCCAAATACATTCTGTTCACAAAAAAAAGTAGAAGCAATCTAATACAGCTAATTATCTCCACATTAGTGTACTCTAATTATTAAAGTCAAGAATGTTTAATTGTCCTGTGTACTGAAAATGGAACAATGAAAATGGAACAATTAAGGAAGATAAAAGGGCATCCTTCTGCTCTGCAGCATTTATTCACTAAACTGATCAGCAATGCTCATTTTGGCTTCCAAGTCATTGGCTCATTGATACCTTAGCACAAACATGGACAAAAGAATTAAACGTCAGTGAAGGCAAATGACACTCAGGATATTAAGACAGCACTGCAGCCAGAGTGACATCAAATGGATCTTGTAAAACTGAAATTGTTAGACCCAAAGCTTTCCACTGGTTGAAATTATTCCTCACAGAATGTAATCTAACTGATTATCCAAGGCCCAGGACATTGATGAAGGACAATGTCCTGGGTGCCAACAACTTTATCAATTACTTCTTCCATCATAAGTTACGAAGTGGTGACAAACATCACTGGAAACAAAATGTTCAGGTCTGTTTTCAATTCTTCAAATAATGAAGCATTCTACACCCACCTGAACCAAGAGCTAAACGGTGTCCACATCCAGCCTGTAAGGTAGTAACATTCACCTCACTAAAGTGCCGGAAAGGGCATCTACAAAAACAGAGTCTAGATGCCTCCTACTGCCATTCAATAACATTACGACAAATTTGAATCCTTGACTTTCAACATTCTTGGTATCATCGTTGCCAAAAAGCAAACAAGGACCAGACACAAAAATACTGAGGATATGAATGTAGCTCAGAAGTCAGCCTGCAGTTTAGGAGTGTGATGGAATATTCTCCATTTGACTACAGCTCTGACAATCCTAAAGCTATTCAACACCATTGAACACAAAGTCTGTTTGATTCCCATTGACCCACCAGCTTAATCAACTAATCCTTCCACAGCAGTATATTGTCATTTTACACAGCGTAGTAACAGCCCTTCAACCCTACTCTTCCATAGTGGGCAAGTTGCCAAGCTGAATGACCCTCTTGCCTTTGACCTATATCCCTTTAAACAATTCCTATCCATGTACCCATCCAAGTGTCATTTAAACATTGCAATTGTACCCACCACGACCACCTCCTCTGGCAGTTCATTCCAAGTTCACACCACCCTGTTATACTACGGCGGTGATCAATGAGGGTGCTTCAGCAGACATTGTCGACATGGATTTTAATAACACATATGATATAGTCTCTCATGGTATACTGATCCACAAAATTAAGAGACATGGGTTTTCTCCGGGTGCTTCGGTTTCCTCCCACATTCCAAATTCATGTGGGTTTGTAGATTAATTGGTTTCTACAAATTGCTCCTGGTGTGTAGGATAGAATTAGCGTACGATGATCATTGGTGGGCGTGAACTCGGCGGGCCGATGGGCCTGTTTCCATGCTTTATCTTTAAACTAAACTTAACTAATCTATCCACCTTTTCTATGCCCCTCATGATTTTATATTTCTCCACACTGTATTGGAGTTTGGCTTGATTGTATTTATCTACAGTATTATCTGATTTGATTGGATAGCATGCAAAAACAAAGCTTTTCACTGTACCTCAGTACATGTGGCAATAATAAACCTAAACCCAAGGTCACCCCCCTCCACCTCCTATACGCCAGTGGAAACAGGCCCAACCTATCCAACCTCTATTTAAAACACATGCCATCCAGTCCCGGTGACATTCTAGTGAATTTTACAAAAAATCATTTCCAGCTTAAACACATCTTTGCAATAGCTACGTGAACTCGACACAATATTCCACATGTGGTCTTAACAACATTTTGCACAGTTGCTGCATGAAGCCCTAACTCTTGTCCTCAATGCTCTGACTAATGAGGCAAGCGTGCCAAACATCTTCTTCACCACCCTGTCTACTTATGTCGCTACATTCAGGGAACTATGTACCCCATGTAACCCTAGGTCTTTCTGTTCTACAAAATTCTCCACTGTGCATGTCTGCGTAGTTTAACATACCTAAAGGCAACTTCCAGTTGTCTGAGTTAAATTCTATTCAGCCATGCCTTGGCCCATTTTCCCAGTTGATCAACATTCTGTTGCATCTTAGATACCTTCTTCACTATCTAATATACCACCAATTTCACGTTATCAGCAAACTTACTAATCATGCCAACTACATTCTCATCTAAATCTTTAATGCTGACAATGCACAACAGTGGATCACCACTGATCCCTGCAGCAGACTGTTGGCCCCATGTTTCCAATCTGACAATCAACCCTTCACATCTACCCTCTGATGTCTACCACCAAACAAGACTGATAAAAGTATACAAAGGGATATAGAACAGCAGCAGAAATGGGCAGATGGCGTTTAATCCACGCAACTGTGAGATGTTGCACTTTGGAAGTTAATAGAATGGTAAAAAGGCGTAAGGTATGCTTATTTTCTTCGATTTTGGCATTGAGTATAAGAAACAGGAAGCTATGATGCAGCTTTGGCGTAATATGATTTGGCCACATCAGGTGGACTGTGGGCAGTTCTGGTCAAACCAGACCAGGAAAGATGTTGAGGCTTTGGAGAGGGCACAAAAAAGGTTTACCAGAATGATGCCTGGATTAGAGGGTACCAGCTATAAGGTGAGGTGTTCAACTCTTAAAAAAAATGAGGACATAGACCTCTGTAAATTGCCCCTTGTGTGTTGGGAGTGGATGTGAAAGTGGAATAACATAGAACTTGTCCTAACGGATGATCGATTGTGGATTCGGGCTATAGGACCTGTTTCCATGCTGTATCTTTAAATCAATCAATTGACAAAAAAGGCCATATACTTTTAGGAATTGTAGCCATGCACGGAATTTCCCACTTTTGATCATCTGAAGACAAAAAAAAAATTCAAGCCCTGAAGGATTTACAAAAAAAGGATCATGAGCACATTCCGAGGGCCGAATAACTATTTTTGTTTATACAAATAATGTGTTGTTTTTGACAAAGGCCGTTCTTAAGATGGTCTTTTTGAAATCTCTCAAATATTTTTCTTTTAAGACATGTGACTAAGGCAGCCGACACGTCAAGTATATTTTTATTATTTGCTTTTACTTTGTGAACTTACTAATTGAATTACCTCAAAAAATGAAAGGTTCGGAAACCACTGTAATTACTGGTACCCCACTAGCCCTTCACAAGGTAGGCATGTGGGAATGATATGCGAGTCGAGTGTTATGAATCCAGATTGGGAACAACTGCTCTAAATTATTGCATTTACAAACGGGTTTCAGACTAATTAGCTATGGTGTCGTCCCAATCTCCCAATCTAACACATTGCAGACCCTACACTTCTTTTATTTGTACTTTCTCTGTAACTTAACGCCATAACACTACATCCTGCACCGGTATTTTTCTCCCTGTGCTTGTGTATGGGTTGATTGTACTTATGTATCGTACGATTTGACTCGTTAGCACACAAACAACATTTTTCACTGAATCTTGATACACATGACAATAAACCAATACCAAGAATCTATCCAATTAAAAGATACCAAGTGGGCACTTACGTGACAGAACATTATCGACATATTGTGGCAAGTATGGTGCCCAAATGTCTATAGTTTCTTTTCGTCCTTCTTTCTCAATTCTGCGAAGCTCTGCTAACAGTAAAGCTTGAGCAGCTTCTCTCACCTGTTGCAGAAAAGTAATTGAAACATAAGGATTTTAGTATAAGATTATGGACATAAATAGTAAATCAAAATTAAATGCAAAAACCCATAAATTGTAACCAATGTAGGCTCATTTCAACAAGAAAGTGGTCAATCATTCACTCTAATTCTCAAAAGTATAGGCTTTTTATAAATAAAAGCATGTCTCTGGCACCAGGCATACAATATTATTGTCATCTATGACCTTGACCAGTGTGTCAATGACATAAATCTTCCAGTCGCCCCATTACAGTTCTAGTCATTCCATTACAGGAAGGCTACGGAGGCATTGGAAAGGGTGAACAGGAGTTTACCAGAAAGATGCTTGGATTAGGGGATAGTAGCTACAGGAAGAAGTTGGACAGACTTGGATTGTTTTTTCTGAATACCAGAGATTGCGGGGAGACTTGATAAGAGTATATGAAATTATGAGATGCATAGATGAACAGTCAGAACCTTTTTGGAAGGATGGAAAAATCAAATACTAGAGGGAATAGCTTTAAGAGGAGAGGAGCAAAGTTTAAAGTAGATGTGCGGGACGTTATTTTACAAAGAGGGTGGCGAGTGCCTGGAATGAGCTGCTGTGGATGGTGGTGGAGGCAGATACAACAGTAGCATTTAGGAGACTTCAGGATAGACATGCGCTTTTGCAGGGAATGGAGGGATATGGATTATGTGCAGGCAGATAAGATTTGGTCTTGGCATCATATTCGGCACAGGCATTGTGGTCCGAAAGGCCGGTCCTGTGCTATACTGTACCACTTTCTGTGCTCTATGTAATTCCTTGACCAAACTATTCCCCATGAACCTATTGCAAAGCAAACTGACCCAAGACTACATCAGAAAGGAGATCAGAATTTGTTTTATAATACGACCCATTAGGAGATATTACGGTTCAAACAAAAGCTTATAGAAGATAATTTTCAGAAGACTCCACAGCAAATAGAGATGCAAAAGTGGAGGGTATGAAGGAGGGGTTTCCAGATCTTGGGGGTCCAGTTAGTTAAAGACAAGGAGAGGAGAGCACAGATCACAAAGAATTGTAACCCAGAAACGGATAGAAAGGAAGAAGGAAAGGGGAAAGCAAGGATAAACAATTTAAAACCGAAGCTCTGCCAAACAATTGATCAGCAAGCAAAGGAGTGATGTATGAGCAGATCCTGATACAAATTAACCTGCAGTGTTCTTGAGTTCAAGTTAGGGAGACTGGCTAGAAGAGCAGTGGAACAGTCAAACCACGTGACAATATCATGGATGACAGTGTTAGCAGTGGAGTCAAGTTTTAAGGCTGAAATGTGTGATATTACTAAGACATCGTCTCAAAATAGTAAATTCATTTTTCCATAGTAAATAACAGAACAGACTTGAAGTCTCCTCAATGAATAGTTCTCCAATGGAATTCAATGTCAGCATTAGTCTTGAAAGCTGAACAAATATTTGTGCTTTTAAGAAAAGTTGAGAATGTGTGGAATTCTCAGCCACAGAAGCCAATTCACTGGATGTTTTCAAGAGGGAGTAAGATTTAGCTCTTAGGGCTAAAGGAATCAAGGGATATGGGGAAAAAGCAGGAATGGGGTACTGATTTTAGATGATCAGCTATGATCATATTGAATGGCAGTGCTGGCTCGAAGAGCCAAATGGTATACTCCTGCACTTATTTTTCTATGCTTCGATGCTTCGAAAAGTGGACTGCAAGGAGCCACGAAACCAAATCCATTCAAAAATTAAATAGTGAGCGTGAAAGGCATGGCCAACAAATCCAAGGAACACAGGTTGTTAAGGGATAGAGAAAAGGTAATTGATAGGTCTGAAGAAGGGTCTCGACCCAAAACGTCACCCATTCCTACTCTCCTGATGTGCTGCCTGTCCCCGCTGAGTTACTCCAGCTTTTTGTGTCTATCTTCTGGATAGGTAATTGAGTCAGATATAGAGAAATGAGAATAAGAGAGGCCTTTATAGGCATACAGAAAATGTAGAGGGGCACTTGAAAAGGTAATTGGAAGAGCATGACTGGTGAGAAAGTAACCAGGAAAATGTTAGGTCCCATTCGACATCAAAGTGGCGAGCACTGTTTGAAGGCAGAGTACATACAATTTGAAAGGAAGAAGGTTAAATCAGAAGTGTCAGTGTTGCAGTTAAACAAAGGGGACTATGAAGGCATGAGAGAGGAGCTGGCCAAGGTCGACTGGAAAGGGATCCTAGCAGGAATGACGGTGGAACAGCAATGGCAGGAATTTCTGGGCATAATCCGGAAGATGCCGGATCATTTCATTCCAAAGCGAAAGAAAAATTCTAAGGGGAGTAGGAGGCAACCGTGGCTGACAAGGGAAGTTAGGGATGGAATAAAACTAAAAGAAAAGATGTATAACACAGCAAAGAGTAGCAGGAAGCCAGAAGATTGGGAAACTTTCAAAGGACAACAGAAGGTAACAAAACGGGCAATACGGGCTGAAAAGATGAATTACGAGGGGAAGCTGGCCAAGAATATAAAGGAGGACAGTAAAAACTTCTTTAGATATGTTAAGAGAAAAAGAGTAGCAAAGTCAAATGTGGGTCCCTTGAAGGCAGACACAGGTGAAATTATTATGGGTAACAAGGAAATGGCAGAAGAGTTGAATAGATACTTCAGATCTGTCTTCACTAAGGAAGACACAAACAATCTCCCAGATGTACTAGAGGACAGAGGGTCTAGGGGGATAGAGGAACTGAAAGAAATCTGCATTAGGTGAGAAATAGTATTGGGTAGACTGATGGGACTGAAGGTTCATAAATCCCCAGGGCCTGATGGTCTGCATCCCAGGGTACTCAGGGAGGTGGCTCTAGAAATAGTGGACGCATTGGTGATCATTTTCCAATGTTCAATAGATTCAGGATCAGTTCCTGTGGATTGGAGGGTAGCTAATGTTATCCCACTTTTCAAGAAAAGAGCGTGAGAGAAAACGGGGAATTATAGATCAGTCTGAAAATAAAGGGGAGGCCATTTAAAACTGAGGTGAGAACGAACTTTTTCACCCAGAGAGTTGTGAATTTGTGGAATTCTCTGCCACAGAAGGCAGTGGAGGCCAATTCACTGGATGAATTTAAGAGGGAGTTAGATAGAGCTCTGGGGGCTAGTGGAATCAAGGGATATGGGGAGAAGTTGGGCACAGGTTACTGATTGTGGATGATCAGCCATGATCACAATGAATGGCGGCGCTGGCTCAAAGGGCCGAATGGTCTCCTCCTGCACCTATTTTCTATGTTTCTATGTTTTTCCACGTGAGATCTCAAAAGAACACTTGTCTGTACACACTTGGAAAGGTTGCTGCATTTGGAGAAGTCCGGCAAGGAATGGTGGAATTGTACATCAAATTAACATTGTAAACATAATGGCATTAAATATCTTAGCAAACTTAACGGCTAATAAATCGTCACACTCTTAAGAGATATGTTCCAGGCTGCTCCTTTAATTCAAAGGGAAAGAATGCATGATTCTAAACATTTCTGAAGCAACATTGCTCGAAGCAGCTTCTCCATCATTTAATCAGCTGGACACATTAAACTGAAAGCATCTTAAATACTTATTTACCTCTAAACACCGATCTTGCCATCTCCGGGCCAACATCTCCAAAAGTGGAGGTCTAAAGTTGTTCTGTCCAAGGTGATCAGGAAGCATGACACAATGCATGGCTGCAAGTTGACTCCAGCCTATGGAAGCAGAGCAAGTGCATTGTTTAAGGTAGAAATAGGACATGTTGACAATTGATCTAAGCTACAGCATAGTTACTTGACTGGTACACATTTCACTCAATATTAGGTATCAGTAATTATATTCAGCTGAAATTACTTTTCCCTTGATCATCATTAACATTTGCTATTGCCAGAAAAAGATCCCAAAACACTCCTTAGATAACATTTTTTTCAAACCCATAGCATTTTTTATGCAAATATGTCAATGACTCTTTTAATACAAAAATGTCAATTAAAAAGTAAAAGTCAGTAACATTTTAAAACCGTAACAGAAAAAGGATCAAAACAAACCAACTGCAGAGATACTATGGTTACCAACTTCAAATACAAATCGAATAACATCTAAAATTATGAAAACTACTAATAAGAAATTTGTTCATCTAGTCATACTTTAGTGGTCTTGTTAAGTGTGACAACTAAATTTGGTAAAATGTTCAAGACAGTGAACGGACAATTTGGATAAAATATTCAACAGGGACTATGAAACATTATTCACTGATATGCACTGTTTTTCATATATGTACAGATGATTACAGTCAGTTTATAATTAGCCATTTTCAAGAGCTAAATAATTTTACAAACTGTTTTAAACAGTAAAATGATTAGTAAATCCAATGATGCCCTGACGTCTGGAATAAGTACAATCCTAACCGAGGCTGATTCTATTTAATCACAATGAAAAGTATGTTTAAGGAATGTAATACTACCATTTCTGCTGAAATTTAGTTTCCCCTTACAACCACCTTGATATTAAAATATATATTTTTAACTATTTGGCAGACTTAAAAGATATATATTCTTTCCAATTGGCAAATTAAATTCCTCTGTGTTGTAGGCAGATCTCTCATCCTGATATGATTGGAATCAAGTGTTATGTTGTTGCACCTGAAGAAAGCTACACGTGCAATTTCTAGGAAATGTTAAGCAGGGGACAACTCGACAACACCAGTCCTGACGCCGTGTGCTTAACAAGCCAGTCTTAACACTACGGGAGACTTATCTCCCTTTGAGGTATTTGGGTATGGATTCCAGTACCAAAAATAGTTATTCAATCATTTGTTGCACAACCATCGATCAGAATTAACTCAACAGTTAACTTTTGTGCAATGATTTCTAATGAATAAAAAAAATCAACTCTTTTTCCTAAAATAAGAAAACATATGTTCATCACAACCTATTGTACCGCAAGAATACCAAGCAAATTCCCTTCTCCATGACTGCACTTACCGGTAAGTGGATGATGCTTAATTAAAAATAACTTCTGAAATTAAAGTTGGTTAAGGTATTAGAGGGAGGAGAATACCTTCATTGACAGAGGGGCAACTATGTAAAACAGTGCCAGAGCAGTCAGCCTCAGTGGCAGCAACAGCAGCTTGCAGAGGAAAAAGTGGACAGAAAAGAGAAGAAGCAGAGTAACTTTGAGGACAAAATAAAAATAATAGCATTAATAAGAATGGAAAGTAAAACTGTAAAGCTGTATTAATATGTGTTTTATCCAAGGTTGTGTAAAAGTTACATTGAGTAGAACCACAGGCCTATCACTTTAAAACACACAAAATATTAAAACATTGCTTCCTTTTGACATATAGCAGTGCAATCTATTTTAAAACAATGTACATCACAAAAAGTAACTGAACACTACAACACTTGCTCTGAAGCTATATATTAATGCTGCAGTTATATTATAGTTGCAGTTGTGTAAAGTGTGCAATGCATTTTCTAAATATCTTTGCAATAACAATTCATTCCTTTAATCCACAATTCTAACCATCGAAAACTACAAACACTGCCTTTCGTGCCATTTGGACTATGAAACCTTCTGCTGAGACAAAGACTACACACAACATAAAAAATACAAGATTTATTCCAAGATAACATTATTTGTAGATACTGGCAGCATACAACAGGATTTTAGTGACAATTATTTAGTCCCCAAATTGAATACTTCCACCCATATCTAATTGCACAGATGGCAATTTGTAGAAAGGACAATACAAAGCAAAATACTGTTTTAAATCTTCCTTGGATTTTAGGAAATTTTACAACCACCCCACACGTCACTTGCACTCTAAAATGGATTACTTCCTTCCTCAAATTTAGTACACGACAGGATAGTGTTTACTACTTTCTCAAATAATTAAGCATTCTCTCCTAGATATCATCAAAAATGTACATATTCATCAAATACAATGTTGACAAGGGGGCAATTGTTTTCTTTTTGTTTTGCTCCATTTCAGATTTTTGCTGTTGTTACAATCAACTAATAAAACTGGAAACATTCTTAATTTTTATGCGGTTTACCATCATATGGAGGGTTAAAACAATGTTTGGGTTGCAGAACATCAGACACAATCTAACATGAATATTAGATAAATGTTTAAAATAAATCTTGCGTCAACATGCTTGGAACAACACAGGATTGGAAGAATATTTAAGTCCTCTACAACAGTAATTCATATTGTAACTTTACATTGTTTTGTGATCACACAATCATACAGCACAGAAAATAGTTCTTCGGCTCACCTCATCCATCCCAATTTTGATGCCCGTTTATGCTCGTTGCAATGGCCTGCATTAGGTCCAGATCCCCTTAAGCTTTTCTTATCCAAGTACTTGTTCAAATGCCTTAAATGTCATAATTACCTCCTCTAATAGCTTGTTCTAGATTTTCACCCCCCCCCCCCCCCCCCCCCCCCAACTGTATCTTTCAGATCTCTTTTGCATTTCTCTCTCCCACCTTAAACCTGTGCCCGCTAGTTCTAGATTCCACTTGCACTGGGGCAAATATTGTAATTACCTATTCTGTCTATGGCCTTCGTAATTTTATAAACCTCTATTAGGTCATCCCTTACCCTCCTACATTCCGGTGAGAATAAACCCATCCTGTCCAATCTGTCCTTACAACTACAACAATCAAGAATATGTTATTCTCATATGTACCAAAATGAAACTTACTTGCAGCCACATTCTGGTGAATCTCCTCTGCACTCAAGAGTCAAGAGTGTTTAATTATCATATGCACCGGGAACAAAGCAATTACATTTTATTTGCTGCAGCTTTACAGACACATTAACGTACCAACACAATAACTGAATATGCAATAATCAATAATACAATGAATTACTAGTAACACTAGGTAACCAGACCATAACAGTGCAAAGTGCATAGTGCAACCTATTTCAAATTTGTGGCAGTTCATTGCTGAGGTGGGGTTGTGGTTAACATTGTGCAGTGTGGCTCTTGATGGTTAATGGAGTGTGGTTCAAGAGCCAGATGGTTGATGGAATCTCTCAATTTCTGCCATATCCTTCCTGCCGAGTTGAAACTGCATGCAAGCGAACCAATGTTTTGTACAGCTGCAATGTGGCAACTCAACTCTTGCACTCCATGCCTTGGCCTTTGAAGACAAAGTGCCTTCTGAACTACCATATCCACTTGTGTCCCTACTTTCAGTGAACTCTGCACTTGTACCCCAAGTTCTCCCTGTAGATCAATTCTCCTAAAGTCCCTGCCATTTACTCTATACGTCCTGCTAGAATTAATGCATTACCTCACACTCATCTTCATTACATTCCATGTGCCACCATTCTGCTCATCTTTCCAGCTGATTTATGTCCCACTGTATCCTTAGGCAAACTACTTTGCTATCCACGTCACCATCAATTTTCAGGTTGTTTGCAAACTTAACAGCCAAACCCCATACATTATAATCCAAGTCATGTATATTTATTAAAAAACACACATTCCTGTGGTAAACCACTTGTTACAGACTTAAGTCAGAAAATAACCCATCCAACCCTACAACCCTGCCACTTATCATCTAGTTTGGCAACTCCCATACATCCTTTGCGCATTAACCTTCTGGCCTAACCGACCATGTGGGACCTTATCTGAGCCTTACTAAAGACATTAATCATATCTAGTGTTCTTCCCACATCAATTTTCTTACTTACCTCCTCAAAAACCCCAGATCAATGAGGCAAGATTTCCCCTGCACAAAACCCTGTTAGCGGCTCTAAATCAATCCATGCCTTTCTAAGATTCCCTGCGTTTCTAAACAAGCATAAATCCAGTTCTTCAGAATCTTCTTCAATGATGTAAAGCTTACTGGCCTATTGTTTCCACACTTATCCTGGCTGCCCTTTTTGAACACAAGGACAACATCACTTCAGTCTTCCAGAACCGCACCCATGGCTCAGAAGAGGCAACAGTTTCCATGCTGTATAAGTTGTTTCTATGTAATACTCCATAGTCTAACTATAAATGCTCCAAAACATACTTGTGGAGTACTATGTCCAGTTCTGGTCACCCAGCTCTACGGAGGATATCACTAAGTTGGAAAGGGTGCAAAAGAGATTGACCAGGACGTTACCTGGGCTTGTGCACTTGAGTTAAAGGGAGAGGTTAGATAGACTGGCACTTGTCTCTTTACAGCGTAAGAGGCTTAGGGACGATCGTATTACGGCATACAAGATCACGAGGGACATGGATAAAGTGATTGCTCGCAGTCATATTCCCGGGGTAGAGGAATCCAAAACCAGAGGGCCCTAGCTTAAGGTGAGAGAAGAAAGACTTTAGAGGGACCTCAGAGATAACATTTTCAATGAGATGGTATTGCATATCTGGAATGAACTGCCAAATGAAACTATAGAACAGGCTATAATTATGTATTTTAAAAGACATTGGTACAGATATGGATAGGTAGGACTTAAGAGGACTATTGGCAGAATGTAGACAAATGGGACCAGCCAAAATGATTGACATGGACAAGGTGGCCGAAGGGCTCGTTTCCACGCTAACAGCTTTATGATTTTATGACATCTATTTTCGGTGGAAGAATTGAAAATCAGAATATCATTAAATGAATCAAGGCTTTGAACTAATGATGTTCAGAAAGATTTGGGTGTCCTTAAACAAAAAAATACAGAAAATATGCATGCAGTAAAGTAAATAATTATGATAGCATACAGAACATATTTGCACAGGGGAAAAAGTGCAAGAGTAAGAAAATCTTGCCACAACAATACAGGATTTTGGTGAGTTAGTGCTGGACGAATGTACTGTTTTGATCTCCCTGTTTATTAAAGGATAGATACTTGCCAGATGAACCACAATGAAGGTTCACTGATTAGGATGAGGGGCTCATCTTACGAGTAAGTCTGATCAGAAAATGACTTCACTATGAAGGGAGAGTAAAATATGCAAGGTTCTGAGAAAGCTTCTCAGGGTGAATGCTGAAAGGACTTTTCTGCTGTTGGGTGATTTAGGACCAGGGAACATGATCTCATGACCACTTAAGACTGACACGAGGAAGAACTACTTTTCTCAGACCATTGTGTACCTCTGGAATTCCTTACCTCAGTGGGTTATGAATGTCAAATCACAAGGCATATTAAGTGTTGCAATAGGGTAAGAAAAGAGAGTTAAGAGCACAAATAGAGTTAACTGTAATCTTACTGAATAGCGTGGCAGACTCACAGGGCTCTTTAGCCTCCTACTGCCATTTACTGTGTGCATCCTCTCATTACAACTTCAGGCTACTTTTTCTCTGCTTAGTAAGATGACTACTGTATATTTATCTATTAAAAACAAAATAATCTACAAAAAAAGTGTTTAAATTCAGCAATAAGCATTAAATTCAGAGAAAAAGTAGCCTGGAGTTATAATGAGAAGATACACACAGTAAATGGCAGTAAGAGGCTAAATTTCAGAGGAATGGTCACATGGGCGGCACGGTAGCGCAGCGGTAGAGTTGCTGCTTTACAGCGAATGCAGCGCCGGAGACTCAGGTTCGATCCTGACTACGGGTGCTGCACTGTAAGGAGTTTGTACGTTCTCCCCGTGACCTGCGTGGGTTTACTCCGAGATCTTCGGTTTCCTCCCACACTCCAAAGACGTACAGGTATGTAGGTTAATTGGCTGGGTAAAATGTAAAAATTGTCCCTAGTGGGTGTAGGATAGTGTTAATGTACGGGGATCACTGGGCGGCACGGACTTGGAGGGCCCAAAAAGGCCTGTTTCCGGCTGTATGTATATGATATGATATGATATGGTCCACTAACACCGCTGCGCTAGTCAAGAAAGCACAGCAACGGCTGTTTTTCCTGTGAACGCTGAAAAAGGGCGGTCTGGCCCAACAGTTACTGATGACCTTCTACCGCTGCACCACAGAGAGCATACTGACAAATGGCATCTATGTGTGGTATCTCAGCTGCACGGCAGCGGATAGGAGAGCTCTTCAGCGGGTCGTCTGCAGAGCGCAGAGGATCATTGGGATACAGCTACCAGCCCTGGAGGACATCTACAACGCACGCTGCCTCAGGAAAGCCACCAGCATCTACAAGGACTCCACACACCCATGCCACCATCTGTTTGAACTACTTCCATCTAGCAGATGTTACAAGGCATTCTACACCCGCACCTCCGGACTAAGAAACAGCTTTATTCCTAGAGCTATAGCTGCTCTGAATCGGACCTGCTGAGTGCCCCCCATGATCTGTCTCTGCCCCCATGGTCATCTGGCACAACTGACCCTGCATGAACCTTTCTTTGCACTTTACCTTGTTTCCTTTTTTTCCCCCTCCCTTTGTTGTTTTTGGTTTCGCCGTGATTTATTTATTTTATAGCAATCGATATGGAAGTGGTATTCTTAATCTCGTTGGACTTGTACTATGACAATAAAGATATTGTATTGTATTGTAAGAAATTACGAAAAGGGGAAAAGAGCTAAAATTATTTCCTGAAAAATGCTACAGATTTAATTGAAATTAAGAAAATATCTTGCTCCTGAACTATCTATTTAAATATAAAGGTGGGAATTGTTAATTGGCATGAAATTTGATGAAATGAAACAAATCACAGCGAACTCAAATCAAATAATTTATTTAAATCAATTTTACTATGCAGGTTTACGAAAAATGCATTAGCTACAGTAAATGTAAACGGCATGCTATCTTAAAAAGTGTGAAATCCCCACAAGACATGAAAAGTCAACTTCAACTACTAACGCACTGCCAACATCTTGGCCAAAGCCATGAAAATCTATCTGTCCTTTCTTCATCTTGATATAATACAAACCTTTGCTCTATCATTGGTGCAATAGATAGAACACCAATAAAATTTTGTACACCAAAGCTCCATAAAGCTGAAACAAAAGTTAAAGTATAATGACAGAGAAAGACAAACAGCTTTACCGATTTAGCAATGGGAACCTAGCTTTTAAACAAAGTTTAATGAAAACTGTATACAACTATAATTGCTCCATTTCAAGATGCTAGCAGAAAGGTAATAAGATTATTCTTAATTTCATGAGTGAAAATCCAAAGAGGGAAAAGTACAAAATGAGATATTTGAATTTAAAAATGGAAAAGGACTGCGAAATTCAGTGGCTCTTTTTTTAAAGGTTTTTAAAATAAAAAGACTAATTGCCAGATGTCAGGTTTTTCTCAGAAATTTCTCAGGAATGCATTAGAAGATACACACAGTACTTAATTTCATCAAGTGCAATCATAAATATTTAATGTAAAAGAGAAACTACATCTTCAGGAGATTCGGCATATTACATGTGGATACTTTTACGTCAGGTCAAAAAAGGTAAGGCATGGAAATCAATGAAGCACTCACAAACTGATTACCAACCACTATATATCACATCAAAGGCTTCCAACACGGCTTCCTGTTGCATTACGTCCCTCATAATAATCATTGCCTCATAACATAAGATATTTAAAAACACTAAATGAATTATGAACAGTTTTGTAGTCATGAACCAAATCTGGTGAATTTATTTGCACACACAAACAGAACAGTGCGTGTGGCTAAACAAAAGAGATATTATATACATGGACTCCAATTGTCAATTCAATTTTCATGTTGCTTTTGGATTACCTTTTAACTGTATCCAAGTTAATCATGCTCACTAACTTATCTGATTTGTGAATAGGGCAACATTATGATCACAAAGCACTCCACATGACTTCCTTGAAATTTAAATTGCGTTGGAGGCTGCTGCAAGCGACAGTAAAAAACAGTCTGAGTAAGATAAACAAATTAAATCTGTAATGTTTGTTAGACTGATGGAGATGTATAAGCTGAGCAAATTCCCAATGACACTGCACAACAGTAGCAAGTTGTTTATTGTCAGAGCCAATTGATTATATTAACACATGCACAGATAATGGAGAAATATAAATGTTGTGCATTGATCACACCAGAAGGTAATACGTTGATGGTAATGGGTTGAAAATCTGGGAGTCAATCACTGGAGTTTAGAAAGTTAACAATGAATGCAACAGTTGTGACCGAAATTAAAATAGATCTAGAGGATCACATGGTGTAATGTCACAAACTATGACAAAAAAAAGAGGCTCCACAAATTCACTAAGCTTGGTTAACTGGTACAACCTACAGAAGAAACACGAAATCGCTGCAAATAAGTATAACGAATCAGAATCAGAATCAGAATAACCTTTATTGTCATCCAAAAGAAGTCTTTTGGACAAAATTCCCTTATCCACAGTCCAAGAATAAGAGCAATAAAAATAAGCAATAACACTCGCAATCACCAACCAACACACAAAAAAAAAAAAAGAAACATCCATCACAGTGAGTCTCCTCCAGTCACCTCCTCACTGTGATGGAAGGCCAGAATGTCTTTTCTCTTCCCCTGCCGTCTTCTCCCGCGGTCAGGCTGTTGAAGTTGCCACGTCGGGGCGGTCGGGGTTCCCGACATTGAAGCCCCCGCCGGGCAGAGAAAATCCCGCGGCTTGTTCCAGGCCACGCCGGATGGTGAAAGGTCCGCAGCGGGCCGACCCAAGCCCTGCGATTCGGGGCGGGCGAAGACACTGCCGCTGCTGGAGCCCCCGATGTCAGCCCCCACCCAGGGGCCTGCGAGTTTCCGATATCCACGCGGCCCGCGGCTGAAGCCTCCGAAGGCGAGTCGCAGCCACACTCACAGCGTCACCACAGCCTCCAAAGGCAGCCAGCTCCGCAGGTGGTGAGTACAGACCGCGGGCTCTACGAACCAGAGCCCAGGTGGTCCCAGTTGGAGGCCGCCAGCTCCAGGTGTTTGGCCGATGGTCGGCCGCAGCGGGAACAGACACACGACCCAGAAAAAAAGGTCGGGTCTCCATTCGGAAGAGACAATTTTACAGTTTCCCCCCCCACACATAGTACACAACCACAAAAAACACTACATCACATCTAAACACTACAATTAAAACAAAAAACAACAAAAAACACAAAAGACAAACGGACTGCAGGTGAGTCGCAGCTGCTGCGCAGCGCCGACACTTCCCTTGTGGAATTAAAAGATTTCTCTGAAGAGTTCCACTGACGAATTACATTTCTGTCATAATGGATTTAGAGTCAGAGAACATGGAATCATACCCTTTGGCCGAACTGCTCAATGCTGACCAATATGCCCCACCAAAGCTAGCCCCATGTGCCCACATTTGGCCCATATCACTCAAAACATGTCCTATCCATATACCTGTTCGAATATCTTTTAAATGTTGTTATTGTACCTGCCTCAAACACTTCCTCTGGAAGCTCATTCCATATACCCACCACACTCTGTGTGAAAGAGTTTAGTTTAGAGATACAGTGCAGAAACCGTCCCTTTGCCCCCTCCGAGTCCGCACCAACCAGCGATCCCCGCACACTAACACTATCCTACACACTAGGGGCAATTTACACCTATACTAAGCCAGGGATCAAACCCAGTTCTCTGGCGCTGCAAGTGCTGTAAGGCAGCATCTCTACCACTGCACCACTGTGTCGTGCTGCCTCTCAGGTTACAATTAAATATTTCCCTCCTCACCTTAAACCTTTCACCTCTGGTTCTTGATTCCCCCATCCTGCGAAAAAGACTTTGTCTTTTTCATCTCTGGTCGTTGTCCAGGCATCTGAAAATCAAAGCACCCCGCTCCCACTTACCTGCATCCATCTAACACTCACCAGGCCTCGACCTGCCCCTAACCTCTTTTCCAGCTTTCCCCCTGCCACCACAAACAGTTTGATGAAGTGTCGCAACCCAAAACATCACCTATCCATGCTCTCCCAAGATACTGCCTGGTCAGCTAAGTTACTCCAGCACTTTTGAGTCTTCTTTTCCCCTGACTTCTATACTCAATTCTCTGACTGAAGATGATCAATGTGCTTAAAGCTTTCTTCACCACCCTATCTACCTGCAATGCATGTTTTCTAGGACTACTCAGGAGGGTTATCTGACCTTGACACTGCAGGAGTCCCAGTCTTTACTGGGAAAGTTAATGCCCCATGGTGTGACAATGCTATTAGTCTTGCAGCCGACTGAAATTGCCAGTATATTTAGCCCTCTATTTTCCGTTAACTTGCGGGCATATGGTACAACCCAATAAGGAATCATTCCCCTTTTGTTTCTCAGCTCCACCTATGTAGCCTCACTGAACAATCCCTCAGTAATATCATCTCAGACAACTGCCGTGATGTTCTCCTCGATCAAAAATGCAATTCTCCCTTCTCCTGTACTCCTATCTCTATTTTACCTGTAGTATCTGTACATGGAATATAAAGCTGCCAGTTCTGTCCCTCCCTTTGCCAGGTACCTTTAATGACTAATATCTCAGTCCCATGTACCTATCCATATCCTGTAAAGGACCAAAACAGGACAGCGTATATTGACAGGTTCGGCAACTCAAATGCCAAGAACAAAGGAGATTATAAAAAAGGGGCAGACATTGTCCGGTCCATCATGGGTACTGACCTCCGCACCTTCAAAGGGATCTATAGGAGGCACTGCCTCAAAAAGGCAGCCAACAACATGAACACCACTCTGGCCACACTCTTATTTCACTCCTGCTATTGGGAAGAAGGTATATGTGAAAACCGTAACCTCCAGGTTCAGGAACAGCTTCATCCCAACAACTACCAGGCTATTGAATATTACAAAAAAACAACTAAATTCAAACTACAAAATGCTTTGGTTGCACGAGGGACTTCAGGCTTTTGTTTTGTTCATGCACAAATGCATGTGTGTTTTATTATGGTATCTATTGAGTTCTGTGTTGACAGACCTGTTATGCTGCTACAAGTAAGAATTTCATTGTTCCGTTTTGGTACATAAGAGAATTAAACTCTTAACTTTTGAAGCGTGTGGGTGTTAATATTGGTTTAAGGAACACTTGAATATGGTGTTTAATTAAAATTGAAGTCAATCAGAAGACAAAACTTATTACTGCTGATCCATATGCAGCACAAATGGAAAATAGTTGAACTTGTTGGAGGCCAACCATTGCAAACCACAAGGCAGTGCCCCTGACATAGCCAGAATTAGCTGATTCACAAGAACCTTTCTTTTAGGTGAAATGTTCACTGATGATTGCACATTGTTGAATTACATTGACATATTTTTAATTGACGAAGCAACTGGTGATGCAGCATAATGCCATACAAATGTTGGGCATGATCATGTTCAAAGAGGGGTTAACCATAAACAAGTGATTATCAGAAATGAATTACCCACCAACACCCTGGAGCCACCAATAACCAGAAACTTGCTGAATCAGTCATACCAACACAGCACATGAAGAGCTAAGCAAGAGCATCCTACAGAAAAGGTTCTTCTTTGTACTCAATAACCCTTACAATATTTACAAGGCACTATTTACAAGGAGTTTAATAAAAATTTGCTGCATTTATCCACATGACAGATGCTCCAACAAATAAGCTTCCTACTGTTCAGGACAAACAGATCACAAGGTATTTGAGTTATCATTAACTTTGAAATAAAGCCTGAAAATACTGGAAATACTCAGCAGGCCAGGCGGCATCAGTGGGTAGAGAAACAGGGCTAACGTTTCAGATCAAAGACCCTTTGTTCGTATTGGGAAGGAGACAACGAAAGTTTGTTAAACTGCATTGGGAATGGGGGCACGGGGATAGCCCTGTTTTTGTGTAAATCTTAGGTGACCCTGGGCTATGTTGTCAACAAGGTTTTCTGGTCAAATGGGAGCAGCTAAAGAGTGAGAACATGGACAACATTTCACGGATAAAAGAAAGTCGGAGTTGCGAATGCAGATTAGGAAGAGGTGTTCAGCAGGATCGGCTTGGCAAGTCTTTCACCTCCAGAGGAAGACGAAAAAAGGGAAAGAAAACAATCAAGCTTGGAATATCACAGATGATAAAGCAATGGAGACAACGAGGTCAAAGCAACTGAAATTTAATATTAAATCCTTGTGCAGGGAGGTCATCCTGCAAGCTTAACTGCGTTTTTTTAAGGAGGATGTGAAGATAATTAATGTGTGTAGAGCAGTGGAAGAGGTCTACATGGACTTTAATAAAACATTCAACATTCGGTATTAAACTGATCCAGAAGATTAATGCACATGGGAATTCACGAAAACCTGTTAGACTGGATTAAAAATCGGCATGGCCAAAAAAAGACAGAGGATTGTGGTGGAGGCGATGTTATTCTGACTGTGGTCTGTGACCAGTAGTAAATTTGCAGATGGCTCAAAAATTGGCAAGATTGTGAACAGTGAGGAAGGTTATCAAAGGATACAGCAGGACATAGATCAGTTGGAAATATAGGCAAATAAATGGTTTACAGAGTTTACTGTGGAAGTGGGAGATCAAATGCAAGAGAAAATATACAGTAAATGACCAGACCTTAGGATATAGAGGGATCGTTGGATGCAAGTTCCCGGAACTTGGCAACGCAAAGAGATAGCCAGTACTTTGCATTTATTGTTTGGGGCGTTGAGTATAAAAATTGGGAAGTCATGTTGTAACTCTATAAAACTTTGATTTGGCCACATTTGGAGTATAATGTGCAGCTCTGGTTGCTACTTTGCAGGGAGACTGAGGTGGCTTTGGAGAAGGTGCAGACAAGATTCACCATGATGTTGCTTGGATCACAGAGTATTAGATACAAGGAGAGATTTGGCAAAAGTGCTTTATTTTCTCGATAGCATTGGATACTGAAGGACGACCTGATAGAACTATAAAATATGAGGCGAAATAAGAGCTAAGGAAGATAGTCAGAGTCATTTTCTCAGGGTGAAAATATCAAATACTAAAGGGCATAGGGTTGAAGTAAGAGGGGTGAAGTTTAAATTAAGAGAACAGATTTTTAAAAACCTGGTAGATGCTTCGAATATTCTGCCAGGGACGTGGTGGAAGCAGACACAGGAGTAACATCAAGAGATGTTTAGATAGGCATATAAACAGTCAGAGTATGAAGGGAATGTGTAAGAAAGAACTGCAGATGCTGATTTGTACCGAAGATAGACAAAATGCTGGAGTAACTCAGCAGGTCAGGCGGCATGGAGTCATAGAGAGATACAGTGTGGAAACAGGCCCTTCGGCCCAACTTTCCCACACGGGCCAACATGTCCCAGCTACACTAGTACCACCTACCAGCATTTGGCCCATATCCCTCCAAACCTGTACTATTAATGTACCCTGTCCAACTTTTTTTTAAAAAATGTTGGGATAGTCCCTGCCTCAACTACTTCCCCTAGCAGCTTGTTCCATACATTCACAGCCCTTTGTATAAAAAAGAGATCCCCTCAGATTCCTATTAAATCTTTTCCCCTTCACCTTAAACCTTTGTCCTCTGGTCCTCGATTCACCTACTCTGGGCAAGAGACTCTGTGCATCTACCCGATCTATTCCTCTAATGATCTCATACACCTCTATAAGATCACCCCTCATCCTCCTGCGCTCCAAGGAATGGAGTCCCAGCCAACTCAACCTCTGCCCACAGCTCAGACCCTCTAGTCCTGGCAACATCCTCGTAAAATCTCTGGAGAAAAGGCTTTAAGGTCACCTAATAAGAAGGAATCGGAACCCTTCTTCTGATCCAGTCCCTGAAAAAGGGTTCCAACCTGAAACTTCACCTATTCCTTTTCTCCAGAGATGCTGCCTAACCTGCTGGATTACTCCAGCATTTTGTGTTTATCTCAGGTACGAAGGGAATTAGACCATATGAGGCAAATGGGATCATGGTTGACACAGATATCGTGAATCAAAGGGTCTGTTCCTGTGCAAAATTGTTCTATGTTCCACGTCTAGAGACTGCAACTTGTTCCGACAGATGAGATGCTTTTGCTCAATCTTGTACTGGGCTGCAATATAACAGTGCAGGAAGCTACAGTCCTATCAGTCAAAATGGGAGTGGGATGGAGAGTGAAACTGGCATGCAAATGGTTGCTCAAGGTTTCCCCTGCAGATTAAACTCTTGGTGCTCCGCAAAACGGTAATCAAAACCTGTGGTTAGTTTCTCCAATGTGGAGGAGACCACATTTTGAACATGGAAAGCAGAAGAATGGATTGAAAGATATTCAAGTGAATCATCATTTCACCTGGAAAGATTGTTTGGGTCCCCCAGGTCAAGTGCTACATTAACTGGGGTTGCAAGTGAAAGCGCTGTTAGAAGGGTCGTGGTTACTGGAAATGGAAGAATAGATCATGCACGTTTAGTCTGCAGAGGCAACCTTGAGCAAACATTTGCGTGCAACTTTGGGGAAGTGTCCCACAGATCTAGCCTCTCATGCTCTGTTTCTCTTCCTGCATATGTTACCCGATCTATGAATATTTGCAGCATTTTCTGTTTTATTTTAGATTTTCAGCATTTGCAGATTTTTGTTTGATTTTATTACCTTTGAGATTCATTATCTCCACAAATTGCATGCAATGCACCATTTACAAGATGCACTCTAAAAACCTACTATGACTTCTTTGACATTTCCCAAACATTGGATTTCTGCTGCCTGGACAAGGTCAACATACGGCAGGGAATCTCAAAGTCTGAAGGGGGGGTCTCGACCTGAAACGTCACCTATTCCTTTTCTCCAGAGATGCTACCTGACCCGTTGAGTTACTCCAGCATTTTGTGTGTATCTTCGATTTAAACTTGCATCTTCCGTTCCTTCCTACACATATCTCAAATTCTACTTTGGAATCTGCGTAAATCAATTTCTGGGTCATTCTTTGCCGAATTGTATCATGTTCCTTGTCCTCGGGTTTAATGTATACTTTCGGCAACTTTTTTAGCCTTTGCCTTAGATTTAATAATTTTATAATTTCTTCTGCAATCCATGATTGGATCATTTATCCTATTGCATTTTTGAAGTTTAAAAGAATTAATATTTATTGTAAAACATGTAATTTTTTTTGCATGTTAACCTTCAATATTCAAATCAACTACACTTACTGCCCCTCATATCCCTTCATAGTTACCTTTGTTTAGAATGAAAACCATAGTTTGAACATCATGTAAAATTCTTTCACAATATAGTCAATCTTTTTTCAGGACACTTTCCAATAATATTCATTAACTCTTGCTTAGGTCAAAGAACATAGGAACAACCCCTTCTGCCCACAATCTCAGCGCCTCTTCCACACAAAGAAATGCTATTTTTGATTTTATGTAGAAAAAATACTGTCCTCCATTTCATGCTGATCTTTGATCTTTGTGACAACTCAAACTACTCAAACTGCAATAGCTACAACATTGCAAAGACATTAAAAGCGCACTGATTTGCTAGTACATCTCAACAATAATAATCCTACTTTAAAAGAGTTGTTTTAAAAGAGTTGATTTAAAGTGGGAGGAAGAAACAAAGAATACAGTAACATTTCTTTGCAATTTTTATACATTTGGTCTGTTTGTACCAAAACAAAAGTAATAAAAGAAGGTTTGGGTCAATTATTAATGCTGATTCAAATATTTGATCTAATATTTCTTTTGGCTGAATGATACTCTGTTTACCTTCTGGAAAAAAAAGATGGCACAGAAGGTAAAGGAATAAAATGATTTTTTTTTAAAACTTACTTATTCCTAACTAAGCTTGAAATCTTAAAACCAAAAGAAAACAAAATTTGACAAAACAGGACCATCTGCAGGGTGGAAACCCTGACAATTAACATAACAAAAACAAGGGTCTATATGGTTAAGCTGGCTATCCACCAAAGGTCAGCATCAAGATTTGAAGGTCATGACTTGGCATTTCTTGTTTAAGCAAAAATCTACCATATGTCCCACAAGAATAGATCGAATTAAAACTACAAATTCATTTCATTAGGAAAATCCACTAAACATTATTCAGCTTTAAGCAGACATGGGTTTTTTTCTTTTAACACATGCCATTAAGTATTTCCTTTCTTTTACAATCTCACTAAGCAAGGCTATTTTATAATTACTCATTTAAAAACAGTATGCATAAAACATACTGATGGTTGCTCATTGAAAAAATTATTAGCAAATATTCAACAACTATACTAAAAAGTAATATGTATCCAGTACATATCCAGATTTTATAATTAATCTGATGTCTGAGAGTATTTCTCAGGACTACATTAAATTATTATTTTTTCTCACAAAATATGAAAAAAACTCATTGTCTGATAAACTTGAATACAATCTAAGAGCTCAGCAAAGCACTGCATACTATTATCCAATTTTGGATTAAATACCATAAAAGAGATAGAATTTTCTTTTCCCTTCAACAATTTTCTACCTATTATTCTGTCAATCTAAAAGAGCTTTAACCATAGGAGTGTGAGCATAGAAATTGCTACATTTTTTATTCAATAAGGAATATGGGCATTTCAGTTGAGGTAAGTATTTAATAGCTGCCCTAAATTGATTTTGAGGTGGCAGGGGCAAACTGTTCCTTTGGGCCACTGCAAGGTTTAATTTAGAGAAGGATAAGGGGGGGTTGAGGGGGGTAGAGTGTGGGGGAGGAGGGGAAGGGGGGGGAATGGGGAGGGGAAGGGGGACGGGAAAGGGGGGAGGGGAAGGGGGGGAGGGGAGGGGGGAAGGGGGAGGGGAAGGGGGAGGGGAAGGGGGAAGGGGAAGGGGGAGGGGAAGGGGGAGGGGAGAGGGGAAGGGGAGGGGAAGGGGAAGGGGGGAGGGGAAGGGGAAGGGGGGGAGGGGAAGGGGGGGAGGGGAAGGAATTCCTGAATATAATATTGCGGGAAGCTGGAGGATTGGGAAGTTTTAAAAAACCAACAGGCAACTAAAAGGCAATAAGGATTTTTTTAAAAGAAATATGAAAGTAAGCTATATCTTCAAATATATAAAGAGTAAAATAGAAGCAAGTGTGAACATTAAACCACTGTAAAATGCCACTGGAGAAGTAGTAATGGGGAATAAAGAAAGGTAGAAAAATAGAATACGTTTTTTGTGTCAGTCTTCACAGCGGAAGACACCAGCAACATTACAGAAAATCAAGAGAGTCAGGAGGCAAAAGTTAGCGGAGTTGCTGTTACTAAGGAGAAGGTACGTGGGAAGCTGAAAGGTCTGAAGGTGGATGTAACATAGACCAGATGGACTACACCCCAGCATTCGGAGAGAAGTAGGGTTGTCAACTTCCTCACTCCCAAATACGGGACAAGGTGATGGGTGGAGGGAGGGGTGGACACCAGGGAGGGGTGGACACTCTGGCTGCAGCGCTGGCGACACAGGGCTGAGGTGAGTGGCACCCTCTCCCCTTCCCTGTCCCCCCTCACCCGTCCACGACCCCGGGGGACACTCCCTACCTGGCAATGGGATTCGTCAGTTGGAGAGGGTTGCCGGGCCCACAGGTTCGTCAGTTGGGGGAGGGTTGCCCCAGGAGAGGCCCACAGGAGAGTCCACCTCAATCTAGTGGGATTATAAAACTGACTGAAAAGTTGGCAGAGGACCAGAATAAATGGAAAGAAATGATTGTTTCATCAAAGGTTTCCCCATTAGGGAGAGGAGCCTCAGGACCAATTTAACCTTGGTATTAGCAGACCTTATATGGAATGATTGGCTAAAGCAAAATCTGTGATAAGGTGCAAAGCTTTGGTAGAATCGGATGGGGAATAGATTAAGGAGGATATCACAGCTGTCTTAGAAACAAAACATACACACAAATGGGAAGCAGCTGTTTATCTCACAATCGGAATCTATAGAATTTGTGGATTGGGGATTGGGATGAAAGTTTCAAGATGAAACACACATCATTAATTCTGGACAAGACGCCAAACATTTTTGCAATTACATATTGCAACAATTATGAAGCCGTAATGTTATCTTCTCAAGTTAATTCATTTTTCTCCCCGTTCACTCCATTGATATAACATTCCTTGACGTTAGTTCTGTCAAATGGTGTGGTGAATTGGATATTAAGTCTATCCTCCAAAGTAAATAGTTCATTTTCCTATCAATCATAAAGAAAAACCCTGAAATGCAATGCAACACCAAAGATAATGTTTAGTGAAAAATCCCCATTTCCTTCGTGGGGTAGACTGACTCCCATTCCCCCTCCTCCCGGGCTCCCCGCCCCCCCGTCCGCCCCCCCCCCCCCCTTCCCTAATCTTTGCACATGTATTTTGTGTTTTTATGACTGTTGGCAGATCAATTTCCTTCCTGGGATAAATAAAGTTCTATTGTATCGTATCGTAAAGTAAGTTATGCATTCTAAAAAGATAGTCCACGGAATCCTGACAGAGAGTGACAATGGTTGATTCAGGGAGAAACTATTTTCGCTGACCAAAGCATCCTGTGGGAAAAGGTGTCGGGGCGTTTTGTTATTTGCAAGTTTCACTTAGTGAATGGTAACTCGGGTGGAAATAGCTACATGAAGTCCTTCAAATTCAATAATTGTGAATAAATGTAAGAGAGATAATTGACATGAGTTGAAAGATACAACATGGAATTAGGCCCTTTGGCACACTGAGCCCAAGCTCATCACACTAGTTCAAGATTCAAGATCCAAGATGGGTTTATTGTCACATGTACCATAAGGTACAGTGAAATTCGAGTTACCATACGGCCACACCAAGTGAAAAGTAGTAAGACACACAACCACATAAAATAAAATTTAACATAAACAGCACCACAGCAGCTCCCCACATTCCTCACTGTGATGGAAGGCAATAAAGTCCCATCTCTCCCACTTTCTTCTCCACAGTCGGGGCTGTCAAACCATCCGCGGTCAGGGCCATCAAAGTTCCATCTTATCCCACTTCTGCATCCGCAAGCTACACGCCATGGGTAATTTACAAAGGCCATGTAACCTACAAACACGGATGCTTTTGGGATGTGGGAGGAAACTGGAGCACCTGAATGAAACCCACCCGAGGTCAGGATTGAACCCAGGTCTCTGACACTGTGAGGCAGCAGATCTACCAGCTGTTTCAAAGATGGTACCAGAAATATATGAAAAAAAGAAAGAATCATTTGCTGGAAAATGATTGGTTAAGAATTAAACAATCTTTTAGCTATTTTTCAACACAATGTCTGGAATTAGTGGCAAAGAAGACAGGTATTTTCGTTCTGAAACTTGTCAGTTCTTTTACAGGTATTGGCTTTTTAGATGTAGATGCCTGATCAGTAATTTGGCATATATCAATGGGTACCCAAATCGTTTTGTGGCAAATTACTTTCCTTAAAAATAAATATGATCTTTAAGCTAAAGACCTTGCGGTTGGCCTTGCAAGCGAATCCAGACCAACAGATCATATGAAAAGGCAATTTGTACAATAAAAACATTCATTTTTTCAACAAAACTAAAACATATTTTCTGCTCACCAAATTTTACATGTATTTGGATTATAAAAAGTATAAATAATTTTAAATACCTAGCTAAATTTATGAAAATATCCACTGGATAGAAATTACATTCCACGATTACCTCCTGTATATTTTTATTTGAATTAATGAACTTTAAATCTCAGGGTTTGGCAATGTAGACAAATATTTCAACACAAAAGAAGTGGAATCATTTCATACAGTGCGTTTAGCCTTCCCATCCACCCCTTCCACCATCCCCGCACCCCTGTCACATTAATACTGTGGTCCTTGCCAAGCTTTGCTTTGTAGTTACCTTGTTTGATCTGTCCCTGTACAGCATTGAATACTGAAGGGGAAAGTTTCCCTTTAGTCATCTCCAGGGTGCTTGGTTTCTGTGGTCTACAAGGAATAAAAATCAAATATTAATTACAAGTCTTTCAGAACAGGTCAGGATTCCTTGAGGTTAAGAATTTGTAGCTCTACCACCATCAGTCATATGTTGTCAGTTACAGTGTCTACCCATCTCATCAACAAATCTCTAAGTAACCACAGACTTATGGTTACAACCTCTTTAACTACAAGAAAATAATAAATCAGAGACTATTTCTCCACAACATTTCAGAACTAAAATGCATCTATTTAGGCTACATGTCAAAGTTATTTAAGAACAAAGCAAATCACCAATGTTTAGTTTGTTGTTACAACAGAAATGCAAAAGTCTCAAGCGAACCTCAGATTCATTATTATAAAACTCCCTAGAAAGGCTTCAAAAAGAAACAAATAATTGATAGGTCTGATCAGAATAATGTTTCAATCTGAAAATCAGACTCCTTTTGTTCCTTTTATGAATCATTAATTACTAATGAAAAAAAACCCATAGTGACATTAAATTTAAATAATATTAAATCCTAAACACATCCAAAATAATTACTTTTGGAAAACTGGAGCCCCCAGCGTTATTACCATCTTTGTCTTCAAATTTCATCAAACCTAAATGGTGCCTTATTCATATAATAATTTTAGTTTAGTTCTTAACATTGTTAAGCTACAATTTGGATAATAATTATTTTGATTTTCCATTCAAGGTGGATGTACACCTTTCAGGTGTTTTATCAGTTTTTAAATATTTTATTTGCTACTTCACTAAACACACCAAATAATTTGTCCACCAAAATTGAAGTACAGTATTTGCATCTTTCAATCTTGCCCTACAATTTATGGAATTGTACAGCATAGGCCATTTTGGCCCAGCTTGTCCATGCTGGCCTAGATACATATTTATGCTAATCTAAATCGGCCCGTTTGCCTCTGTGCCTTTCCTACCCAAGTACCTATTCAAAAGTCTGTAGCCTTTTTTTGCTCTGGTTTATTTCACTCACATGTTTAAACTGTAAAGTTGTATTCTTAATGTTTTAAGCGTTATTCTTGATTGTTTACTGTATGTTCGTGTTGTTACTTGCGGGCGGAGCACCAAGGCACATTCCTTGAATGTGTACATACTTGGTCAATAAACTTATTCATCCATTTTAAACATCTGCTCTAACACTTCCTCTAACCGTACCTAGTCTTTTATTCCCTGGCCTTTGTCCAACCATCTGCCTATCAAACCCCCCTCCCCTATCGTGCATCTTGCCAGGCTTTGTCATGCCCTCCCCTCTTCCAGATTTCTTTCCCCTCCCACCACAATCACTCTGAAATGTTCAACCCAAAATGTTCCCCAGAGTTGCTGCCTGACCCGCTGAGTTACTCCAGCACTTTGTGTCATTTTGTATTACTATGTAAACTTGATTGAATCTTCATCTTAAATTTTTCAAAATGTCAAAATGTTCCACAAAAACGCAGCAGACCCAACAGTGCCTTTGTTTATTATCAGTAGAATCAATCAATCGGTTCCTTATCCTTAGCCTGATGTCGTGTTAGTGCTCTCTCCCGTGTCAGGTTTTGGGTTTGAGCATTGGTTTTGAGCATCTCATGTCGAGGTTTGTGCTTTCAAACTTAGGCTGGCACCATGCAATACTGAGACATATGTTTCACTACCTTGCAGGTGATAACTTCACGTTTCCGTTTGCCATGTAGGCAGATATGACTGATATCATCCCTCCTCCTGCACTCCAAGGAATAGAGACCCAGCCTACTCAACCTCTCCCTATAGCTCACACCCTCTAGTCCTGGCAACATCCTCGTAAATCTTCTCTGAACCCTTTCAAGCGACAACATCTTTCCTATAATATAGTGCCCAGAACTGAACACAATATTCTAAATGCGGTCTCACCAACATCTTATACAACTGCAACATGACCTCCCAACTTCTATATATACTATGACTGATGAAGGCCATATGCCATAAGCCTTTTTGACCACCTTATCGACCTGCGACTCGACCTTCAAGGAACCATGCACTAGCACTCCTAGATCCTTATGCACTACAACAATCCCCAGAGGCCTACCATTCACTGTGGAGATTCTGCCCTTGTTAGATGTCCCAAAATGCAATACCTCACACTTCTCTGCATTAAATTCCATCAACCATTCCACAGCCCACCTGGCCAATCGATCCAGATCCTGCTGCAATCTTTCACAACCATCTTCACTATCTGCAAAACCACTCACATTTGTATCATCAGCAAATTTGCTAATCTTGCCCTGTATGTTCTCATCCACATCATTGATGTAGATGATAAACAGTAACGGAACCAGCACAGAACCCTGAGGCACACCACAAGACTAATGTCCTTCCTCAAATTAGCAGACCAAAATTGCACACAATACTTCAGGTGCGGTCTCACCAGGGCCCTGTACAACTGCAATAGGACCACTTTGCCCCTAAACTCAAATCCTCTCGCAATGAAGGCCAACCACCTTTCTTCACTGCCTGATGCACCTGCATACCTACTTTCAAAGTCGTAGCAAATCGCCGAAAAAAATAACCGTACGACAATGTCCATGACAATGACCAGGACAATGCCCGCAGCAATGCCCGCGACAAGCTAAGACAACCTACCACATAGGCGACGGCAAGCTGACGAAAACCGGCGACTCAAGGGCCTGTCCCACTTAGGCGATTTTAAGGTGACAGATGGTGACTAGGCTGTCCCCACAGTTCGCCGGGGTGTCGCTGGCATGATCGTGGGGATTCTTCAAAGAATCGTAGTGGATCTCGGCGCGTCGGGAAGATTTCAACCGGTTTGAAATTTCTCGGCGACAGCTGGCTTGTCGCCCATTACCGTAGCTTATTGCGGGCATTGTCGCATGCTGTCCCCAGGTATGCAAGGTTGTCGCCTGTACTTTTTCATGACATGTCATTCACAGAATCTAGTAGCATTCATTTTGACCATTAAAATCAAACGCTGACACACGCGTTGCGCTATGAGAACTCTTTTCATTCATTCATAATCTAAATTCCGACTCCTGTTTTTTTTTTTAAATCACCAAGATCAACTTTATTCAACAACAATTTTTCCTATGAAAGAAGTAAAACTGCATGCATAACGGACTCCGCCCACAATCCACACCTGGCTGTTGCAGCTGCTTTTCAGTGGACGGATTTAGACCACAGATGTCATGCTCGGAGGCGGCATTGACGTGTGAAAAGGGCTGGCCAGACCTTGCTGTACTCATGGTCAGGTGTGCATTTCCCCTACAAACAACACAGCAGTAAAACTCAGTATATCTTTTTAGTAGTGTCTGTTTATGTGTGAGCTTTGGTTTTAATAAACGTCTTGAATTGCCTGTGGATGTGCTTGCCTCATTGATCTAAATGAATGAATGAAAAGAGTTCTCATAGCGCAGGGCGTGTGTCAGCGTTTGATTTTAATGGTCAAAATGAATGCGACGAGAATCTGTGAATGACATGTCATGAAAAAGTACTTAGAAATTCAATAACTTCCGACAGCTATTTTTAAAGAAATCAACAAAATCAACTTTATTCAAAAACAACATATTCCTATGAAAGATGGGTACTTGCATACAAAAATCTTTTTTTTTAAACGGGCACTTCAAACAAATGCAAAATATACCTAGAAACTTCACTGGGCGGACCTTGCTGTCAGTTTGTTCACGTGCGAGTTGTGCTTGTGACACCACCACATAAGTGCAGGTTTTTGTTGGTTGTCTTGCTTGCCATGATCCCTGTCGTAGTGGACGTCCTAGGTAGCGAAGACTGAGTCGCCGGTTTTCGTCAGCTTGCCGTCGCCTATGTGGGTAGGTTGTCTTAGCTTGTCGCGGGGATTGTCGTGGTCATTATCGTGGACATTGTCGTATGGTTATTTTTTTCAGCGACAGTCGCCAGCAGTCGCCTAAAAAATCGCCAAAGTGGGACAGGCCCTTTACTGATCTATAATTCTCCATTTTCTCTCTCCCTCCCTCCTTTCTTAAAAAGTGAAGTTACATTAGCTAACCTCCAGTCCACAGGAGTTACACTCCAGTCAACAGAAGTTGCAGAAAGAAACTGTGTCAGCTTCAACAACTATTGCTGTGTTTGGAGATCAAGTCATTGGATAATTTTAAAGCAGAGATTAAGGGTTCTTGATTAGTAAGGGTGTCAAAAGTTACAGCGTGAAGGCAGGAAAATGGGGTTGAGAGGAAAAGATAGATCAGCCATGATTGAATGGCGGAGTAGACGCGAAGGGACAAATGGCCTAATTCTGCTCCTGACCTATGAACATTAACATGTAGATAAAATAAATCCATTGTGTATGTTTACGCTATTGATAAAAATCATGCATTCACCATCATCTGTAATGGTTATTACTTTGAACTTGATGACACAGATAAACCAAGTAGGCCTTTGGTCCACCTGTCCTTAAAAGCTGAAGTGTTGAGTATAAGAGTTGTGATGTCATGTTGCCGCTGTACAAAACATTATTTAGACCACTCTTGGAGTTTTGGTCACTATACTGGATGGATGTTGCAGCAATGGGAAAAGCATACGTTTGAAGTGAGAGGGTAGGTTTAAAGAAGATTTGAGGGGGACGTACAGAGTGTGATGATTATTTGGACAAGTCATACTGTAGGAGGGATGTTGTTAAACTGTAAACAGGCTGGGAAGATTTACATGAATGTTGCAAGGACTTGAGAGCCCTTTATTGGGGAAGGTTGGGCAGGCGAGGACTATATTCCTTGTAGCACAGGGGGCTGAGGGGTGATCTTTTTGAGGTATATACGATTATGAGGGGAATAGATAGGGTGAATGCACAGAATCTTTTACTCAGAGTAAGGGAATCAAGAACCAGTGGATACCAGGGGAATCAAGAACCAGTTTTAAGATGAGAGGGGAAAAATCTAATAGGAAGCCAGGAATTTAGACAGGTACATGGTTAGGTCAGATTTAGAAGGATATGGGCCAACTACAGGCAGGTGAGACTAGTATAGATGGGAATTATTGGCCAGTGTGCGCAAGTTGGGCCAAAGGGCCTGTTTCCACGCTATTAGACTCTATAACTCTAGAATTATGTGGACATCAATGTCATGCATAACATTGGCCATTAAAATTATAAATAGATGGAGATCAAGGGTAGAGAAAAATTAATATTGCATTGAAGTGTTTTTTATCGTAACTGCCTGGGATAGACAGGAATAGACAGGGATATGGAATTAATGCAGGCAAGTGGGAAAAGGAGACGTAATGGTAGACATGGACATAGTAGGCCAAAGGACCTATTTCTATGATGTACAATTGGACGGCTCTTGAATCTTAAGAAGTGCAGGTGACAAACTGATGAAAAGCTGGAGAAAAGGCCAGTTTGAAAATGTCCCAAAGGCTCCGACAAACAAGTTGCTTCAAATGCAGCAAGTGTTCTGAAAGTGAAGCGAATAATTATCCAAATAATTACTTTACTTCGAGGCAAACAAGATAGTGGCAGGGCTCAGTCATTTGCCACACTTGCCGCTATATACTTAAATAAGAATGTGGCTGATTTATTTGTACCTCAATTTTGCATTCCTGAATATCCTTAGTAAACATTTACCATCTTCTTTATCAAGAATATGTCTTGTTCTGCCTTCAAATTTATGTTTCAAAGTTTCACAAGGAACAAATTTTCCTCAGCTCTGTATTAAATATGTGACTTCTTGGTCTATTTTCTCCTACAAAAAGAAACATTCTCGCCACATGCAACCTGTCAAGACCCATCTGTTTTTTTAATGTTTCAATCAAATCCCTTTTCATGCTTCTAAACGATTTTCAGCAAACCTCCTCACAAATAAACGCACAAATTCATAGAGTTCTACAGCAAGGAACAGACTCTTTGGCCAAACCGACCAAGACGTCTATGTGAGCTAATCCCTTTTGTCTGCGTTCGGCCCATATCTGTCTAAATCTTTCCTATCTAAACACATTTAGATGCACCGGTCCAAAATTTTTATTTAAAATATAATCGTGACTGTCTCAACCATTTCCTCTGGCAACTTGTTATCCACCACATTGAAAGGACAGTGAGAAGCAAGAACTGGATGTGCAAAATTTAATTAATGCTAAGGGTTTGAAAGCATGCATAGGGCAATAATGCTGTGACCAAAAAAACATCCATTGATGGTGAATGATATTAGAGGGAAATCAGATTTGAGAGGACAGAAGAATAAATTCAAGAAAAGATAGATGGAGATAATGTTAAGATTGGGAAAGCAAGACCAGGAACATTTAAAGGCTAGCACAAAGCCACTTATCAATTCACCTGGATATCAATAATCAAGATGGTGATAAAGGAAATAAAGAGACAAGGGAAGTGTGAGACCAACAAGAAAACAGCAACATAAGTCGTTAACACAAAACATCTTTGCTGGGTTTCTGGGACCAGGAGCCTTGAGCAGAGGTAGGAAGCAGAGCCAGAGTCATGGAGTTGTATAGCACAAAAACAAGCATTCCGTCCACCACATCACTGCTAATCTAATAATCAGGTACCACCTTCCAATTAACCAACAGTTGTTCCTTCAAGGTTGATAATGTTTTGGGAAGTGAAGAAAGGAGTTATTAGCAATACATTAAACAACGGGATATTATAATGAACTTGGGGGTCATATAAATTTAATCATTCAAACATACAACATTCTGAGGAGGCTCAACAACGTGAATGCTAAGTGGATATTTCCCCTCAAAGGAATCTTGAATGAGCGACCATAGATTCAGACTCAAGGGTCGAGGATGGATATGAGAGAGAATTGTTTCCTTCAGAAGATCATTCTCTACCACAGAGAGATTTAAGCAGGCTGAATCAGTGGATGTATTCAAGGTCACAATGAACAGATGTTTAGTGTACAGGGGAATTAAACGTCTTGGACGATGAGCAAGAAAGTGGAATTGAGGCCTGGATCAGATCAATCATGCCCATGTTCGTTTCTTACATTAGGATTTCACATCTCCAGCCATCTTTTGCCAATGGCTAGATATAATCCAAGTCCAAAGAGGATGGTTTTCCTTTAAGACAAAGTCCAAAGAGGACTTGTTAACTTTCATTACAAGTGCAGCGTAGGTTCACTAGGTTAATTCCCGGAATGGCGGGACTGTCGTATGTTGAAAGACTGGAGCGTCTAGGCTTGTATACACGGGAATTTAGAAGGATGAGAGGGGATCTTATTGAAACATATAAGATTATTAAGGGATTGGACACGCTAGAGGCAGGAAACATGTTCCCAATGTTGGGGGAGTCCAGAACCAGGGGCCACAGTTTAAGAATAAGGGGTTGGCCATTTAGAACGGAGATGAGGGAAAACATTTTCACTCAGAGAGTTGTAAATCTGTGGAATTCTCTGCGTCAGAAGGCAGCGGAGGCCAATTCTCTGGATGCTTTCAAGGAAGAGCTAGATAGAGCTCTTAATGATAGCAGAGTCAGGGGGTATGGGGAGAAGGCAGGAACGGGGTACTGATTGAGAATGATCAGCCATGATCACATTGAATGGCAGTGCTGGCTCGAAGGGCCGAATGGCCTACTCCTGCACCTATTATCTATTGTCTATTCACCCACTTCCCGCTAATGTGACAATACCCTCAAGATCAAAAGGAGAATGCAGTGAAGAAATACAGGTTTTAATGTGTAAGCAGTATCTCTCCACATACAGGCACCTCGTGCTTGATTTACATCGTTTTGGAATAACACGCGTATCTAATTATTACCAAATTTTAAATTATGCGCTCCTATTTTTGGAATAACATGGTCAAATTTATGCCTGGCACTTTGCGACAGCATAGTCGCATGCGGTGCTTGGCATAAGTTTGATTCACGCAGTTTTTGATTTACGCACTGCTTTTCAAGCATGTAACCTCCACATAAAACACGAGGTGACTGTATACCCAAATTATAAAAATTAGAAATTATGTATAACACAAAGTCAAAGATTTGTGAAATGTCAGTTGTGAGAATTAACATGAAAAAGACATGAAAGGAAATAATTTGAAGGCACTCACTACAATCAGATGCACATGGGTGAATCAATTGAAGGACAGTGCCAGGACAGAAGCCATGAAGGAAGAGGTAATTGACTTGTTGAAATTGAATTGAGGAATAATTGACAAGACAAAACAAAATAAAGAAAAGTTGAAAATTGCATCTCATTTGAAACTATACCTTGCTCTTAAAATTATTATTTTTGTCGAAGAGAATAGCATACATGTACACCAGTGTATTAAAAAAACAACCCAATTGATGCGAGTCCCAAGAAGACACACCACTTTTCATGAAGACCGTGGAAATTCGACAAATTTCCAATGACGCTTACAAATTTCTGAGGATGCACCATACCGTTGGGTTGCATCTCAGCTTGGTTTGGGGATAACTCTATCCATGACCACAAAAATTGCAGAGTGGTAGATGTACCCCAGACCATCACACAAACCGGACATTCCACCATTGATTCCATCTCCACTTAACTGCTGCCTCAGGAAAGCAGCCAACATAATCAAAGACTTGCTCCACCCTGGTAATTCCTGCATCTCCCTGCTCCCGTCTAGCAGAAGGTACAGAAACCTGAAAGTGCACACCACAGACTCGGGAATAGATTCTTCCACTCTGCTGTCAGGCTTCTGAACGGTCCTCCCCTATTGTTTGATTCACCTCTATCCCAATTCGGGACATTTGTCTATGGAACCGATGTGCTAAAATGCTGAGTGCAATATTCTGCACTCTGTACCTTTCCTTTTGTTCTATCTCTTGTACTTAAGTTTGACTTGATTGGATTTATGTATAATAATATCTGATCAGTTTTAGATAGCATCCTCAATTTCTCTACATCGGCGAGACCAAACGCAGGCCTGCCGATCGTTTCGCTCAACACCTTTGCTCAGTCTGCCTTAACCAACCTGATCTCCCGGTGGCTCAGCACTTCAACACCCCCTCCCACTCCCAGTCTGACCTTTCTGTCATGGGCCTCCTCCATTGTCATAGTGACGCCCAGCGTAAATTGGAGGAACAGCACCTCATATTTCGCTAGGGCAGTTTACACCCCAGCGGTATGAACATTGACTTCTCTAACTTCAGATAGTTCCTCTGTCCCTCTCTTTCCCCTCCCCCCTCCCAGTTCTCCCACTGTCTTCCTGTCTCCAACTACATCCTATCTTTGTCCCGCCCCTCTTCTGACATCAGTCTGAAGAAGGGTCTCGACCCGAAACGGCACCCATTCCCTCTCTCCTGAGATGCTGCCTGACCCGCTGAGTTACTCCAGCATTTTGTGTCTACCTTCCAAAACCAATGCCTTTTAGTATACGTGACAATATTAACCTAAAAAATAGATGGGTTATCAAAGTTAAAATACAATTATTCTGCCATAGGTTTTCCTCCACAATAGTTCTCCATCAAAATTCATTGTTAATTTTGACGTTAAATGATTTTGCTTTAAAATCAAAACAGTTGAGAATAATTCCCACCTTTGTGGCAGTTTTTTCATATGTTCCCCGATGAAAGTAGCATTGGTCATACTCATTAATGTGTTGGCTAAGGAAATAAGAGAGAGCAGGTGTTGGGTTGTGACAGCTCGGGAGACATTGTATGTGCTGTTTCCCAGAATCAACTTTTTTCCTTTTTCAACAGCACCATCTAGCGTCTTGGAAACAGTCTGTTTAAAGCCAGGAAGCATCAGTGACATATGTCCTCCCCTCGACAGCAAACCGAAAGATACAGGGCAGTGAGGTTTTAACATACCAAGTCGCATGAGGCAAATCTCATCTAGTATTTCATTCAAGCCCCAAGCATGAAGGCAAGACATGAATAACTTGGCTGTGTCCATTGTTAGATTATATTCTAACAATGTGAGGGGTTTTGACTTGTTGCCCTTGTATTCAGAGTCACCTTCTTCCCTCTTCTGCCTCTTTATGTCATCATCTTCATCTTCATCATCATCTAGCAAATGCTCTTTAATATTCTCTTTGATCGTTTCCTTCACTTGTTGGAAGAGGACTGCTGCTCTCTTTCCTGTCAGGAACGAGCTGCTTTTGTCAGTGCTGCCCGGTGCTTTCTGGAGGCTCTCTGGAGAAATAAGAGTGGGATTGGGTCGGGATGCTTCTTCCGTTAGTAGTTGGATGATCAGTGCTTCCACATCAAAAAATAATATATGGATATCTGGGTCTATCAGATTGGTCTTCATGGCTTGCACCATAAGTGCATTGTTGGAGTACTTTGGTAAAGCCCCCTACAGAAAAAGCCAAAACAATTGAAGTCAACACACAAATTAATAGGCAACAAATTGAAACTTCCAAGCAAAACATTTTACACTAACATATCCCAAGACCTCTTGGAAATAATTTAATTATTTTACTATAAATTAATATATTAACTAACTTTACTTGAAGGCAATATAATTGTATTGGAATGAGAATTTTTACCATCTTGAGGCCAATACATCTATTCACCATTAATCATTATCATCTACACCTGCTCTCTCTTGAAATCTGATTTCTGCCTGGAGGCAGTCGGGAGAGCAGCTTGATCCAGTGGCAGAGGTGGAGCCTCGGTCTTGGAAGCGGGCGGGCATGCAGTCCTTGGCAGATGGCAGGTAGGAAAAGAAGTAAAAGTTGAAGGTGTGGTTCCGGCAGAGGATGAAGCTTTTAAAGAACAACAGAAACAGCGTGTTTAAATTACTACCGACCGGTGGCCCTCACCTCGGTTGCCATGAAATGCTTTGAGAGGCTAGTCAAGAAGCACATCTGCGCCCTCCTTCCTCGCAACATGGACCCACTACAGTTCGCATACCGTCCGAACAGGTCCACGGATGATGCGGTCTCCCAGGTTCTACACACCGCTCTCTCTCATCTGGACAGCCAGGGGGGCTATGTGAGGATGCTGTTCATTGACTTTAGTTCAGCATTCAACACAATAGTCCCCAGCAGACTGGTTGAGAAGCTGATGGAACTGGGGCTTAGCACCCCTCTGTGTGCCTGGGTCCTGGACTTTCTCACTGCCAGGCCCCAAGTGGTCAGGATGGGGGAACACACATCTAGCTCCCTCACCCTGAACATAGGATCCCCCCAGGGCTGCGTCCTTAGCCCCCTACTGTACTCCCTGTACACACATGACTGTGGGGCCAGGTTCAGCTCAAACTCCATCATCAAGTTTGCTGATGACACTGTGGTGGTGGGCCGGATCTCCAACAACGATGAGAAGGCCTACCGGGAGGAGGTGGCTGATCTGGCACTCTGGTGTCAGGACAATAGCCTCCTCTTGAATGTCACTAAAACAAAGGAGCTGATTGTGGACTTCAGAAGGGCTAAACATCCAGGGACGTACACGCCACTGGAGATAGATGGGTCTACTGTGGCTAGGGTGAGCAGTTTTAAATACTTGGGAGTCCGCATCACAGAGGATCTGACGTTGGCAACGCACATTGCCGCACTGGTGGGTAAGGCTAAGCAGCGCCTTTACCACCTTAGACAATTGAGGAAATTCAGAGTGTCTCTGAGGATCCTTCATTGCTTCTACTCTGGGGCTGTAGAGAGCATCCTGTCCGGCAACATTACAGTCTGATTTGGGAACAGCTCTGCCCAGGACAGGATGGCCCTGCAGAGAGTAGTGCGTTCGGCAGAACGCACCATGGGAACTACACTCGCCCCCCTGCAGGACCTATACATCAGGAGGTGCAGATCCAGAGCAAGCAAGATCATGAGGGACCCCTGCCACCCCAGTAACGGACTGTTCCAGATGCTACGATCAGGCAAACGCCTCCGCTGTCACGCTGCGAAAACGGAGAGGATGAGACGGAGCTTCTTCCCACAGGCCATCAGGACTGTCAACTTTTTATAACCCCAGAGACTAAATTTTTGTCGACACTAATAGTAACTTATTAACTTTATTTATATGCTGTAACTGTAATTCTTTTTTGCACAACCCGCAGGCATTGCCACCTTCATTTCACTGCACATCGTGTATGTGTATGTGACAAATAAATTTGACTTGACTTGACTTGGTAACTAAAAAGGCAATATGGGGAGAAAAGATGAAATACGAAGGTAAGCTAGCTAATTATAAAAAAAGAAGATAGCAAGAGTTTCTTCAGCTATATAAAGAATAAGAAAGTGGCAAGACCACGAAAATAATGCAGAAGTGATAATGGGGAATGAAGAAATGGCAGAGGAGTTGAATGACGTTTTTGTATCAGTCTTCACAGTGGAAGGCGTGCCTGAAATTTAAGAGAGTCACGGGGTGGAAGTTAGTGGAGTGGCTATTAGTAGGGAGAAGGTGCTTAGGAAGCTGAAAGGGCTGAAGGTGGATAGGCTGCGTGGACTAGATGGACTGCACCCTTGGGTTCTGAAAGAGGTGGCTTTAGAGATTGTGGAGGCATTGATAGAGATATTTCAAGAAACACTAGAGTCAGGAGTGGTTCCAAATGATTGGAAAATTGCCAATATTACCCCGCTGCACAAGAAGGGAGCAAAGCAGAATAGTGGGAACTATAGGTAGACACAAAATGCTGGAGTAACTCAGCGGGACAGGCAGCATCTCTGGAGAGAAGGAATGGATGACGTTTCAGGTCGAGACCCTTCTTCAGACTTGTGTCTACCTTTGATTTAAACCAGTATCTGCAGTTCTTTCCTACATGTAGTGGGAACTATCGGCCGGTTAGTCTGACTTTGTGAAGGGGAGGTCTTGCCTGACAAATTTGCTGGAGTCCTTTGAAGAAGTAAATAACAAGACAGACAGAGGAAAGTCAGTAGATGCTGTATACCTAGATTTTCAGAAAGCCTTTGATAAGGTGTCACATGGGAGGCTGCTAAGGAAGGTGCGAGCCCATGGTATCAAAGGGCAGGTATTCTAACATGGATATCAGGTTGGCTGGATGGCAGAAGGAAGGGGGCTTTTTCTGGTTGGCTGCCAGTGACTAGCGGAGTTCCACAGGGCTACTACTCTTCACGTTGTATATTAATGATTTGGATGAGCGCATTGAAGGCTTTGTGGCCAAGTTTGCGGATGATACAAAAATAAGGTGAGGGGCAGGTTGTGCAGAGAAAGCAGGGACTCTGCAGAAGGGCTTGGACAGGTTTGGAAAGTGGGCAGAGAAGTGGCAGATGGAATATAGTGTAGCAAAGTGTGGAGTCAATGCATTTTGGTAGTAGGAATAAAGGCATAGATTATTTTCTAAATGCAGAGATAATCCAGAAGTCGAAGGTGCAAAGGGACTGGTGCAGGATTTCCAAAAAGTTAATCTGCAAGTCAAATCAGTAGTAAAGAAAGCAAATCAAAGCTTAATTATTTCATCTCATTGAAATCTCATTTATTTTGAGAGGGCTTGTCTATAAAAACAGGGATGTAATGCTGAGGCTCTATAAAGCACTGGTCAGGCCGCATTTGGAATATTGTGAGCAATTTTGGGCACCATATCTGAGGAAGGATGTGCTGGCTCTGGAAAGAGTCCAGAGGAGGTTCACAAGAATGATCCCAGGATTGAGTAGGTTAACATAGTATGAGCGTTTGATGGCACTGGGCCACTATTCGCTGGTGTTTAGAAGATTGAGGGGGAACCTCATTGAAACGTACAGAATAGCAAAACGATTGGATAGAATGTAGAGAGGATGTTTCCACTGGTGGGAGAGTCTAGGACTGGAAGGCATAGCCTCAGAATTAAAAGACGTTCTTTTAGGAAGATGAGGAGGAATTTCTTTAGTCAGAGGGTAGTGAATTTGTGGATTTTTTTGCCACAGAAGGCTGTGGAGGCAAAGTCAGTGGATATATTTAAGGCAGAGATAGATAGATTCTTGATTAGTATGGGTGTCACTCTTTCTTACTCTTGCATAAACAAAGCAGAGAAGTTTTACGAGAAGCTAAAGGACCTTCAAAGGCATGTTCTTCATATCTACGTGAAAAAATTTAGCATGGCGTAAAAACTGTTCAAATTAACTTTATGTACATGACCTTTATCTTTACTGAAAACAAATTTCAGAATTGGTAACTGCTTATTCACTACCTGTATTTATCAATAAAACAGTAATGGAATAAACTCCAAAGATGTACAGATTTGTCAGTAAATTGGCTTGGATTTGTACAAGTGTAAATTGTCCCCAAGTGTATGCAGGATAATGTTAATGTGTGGGGATCGCTGGTCGGCGCGGACTCAGTGGGCTGAAAGGCCTGTTTCTACACTGTATCTCTAAAATGAACTAAACTAAACCTCACTTTTATAACATTAGAAAAATACAATTTCACAATTGTAAACCACTAGGTGTGATGCAAGCAAATGGTCGCACAACTGATTTACAATGCCTGGTTAGCCTCTGCAACACAGAAAGCCACTTTTGGTTTGTAGCCATGACGTCTTTATCCATTGGGAATTGTGAGAAATTACATTAATAACGAATGAGTAGCACAGAATGAGATTGGGGGCAGTCAGTCGCAGAGAACAAAACAAGCTCAGCACACTTTTATACGTTTTCAATGTCAACAATTCCATTGCAAAATAATATACCGCACAACATATTACTGGAATATAGCAATTAGGTTTTCTCATATTCAAATGATATTTCTCATCACCCAAGAAATCACCTTAAAGTTGGACGTTTTTCACAGAAAGAATGTCATCCCTTTCAAAATAGAACTACTGTGGTGGCAGGAAGTGCATAAGGAGACAAAAATCTAAATATTGGGTGGCAATCCAAAAACAAATTTTGCTTCTTCATTTGTGCACTAAGATTTCTCAATTTCTAACTGAGAAAATTGTGAAAATCAAAAATGAATCCTGACGAAGAATCACAGACCTGAGACATTGAATCTTTCTCTTTTCACAAGTACTAACTGACTGAGTTTGCTCTATTTTTGCCCCCAAAAATGTGCCTTTTCATACAAAGTGTTTTCATCTCAATGTGATTCAAAAAAGGTGACAGCACCCTATTTTTCTGAACCTGACACCTGCTTACCCAGAAACACCTTTTCAAAACTGCTTTTGAGAGTCAATCAATTCATGCCAATCTCATCACCTCCTAATTTTCTAACTTGGGGCATGTATAAATCCAGAAACTAATGTTGATTCTATGACTCCATCAATGAAGCTGAATCATACAGCACAGAAACAGGCCCTTCAGCACCAAATTGGCTGTCGACCTAGATGCAATAGCGAAGATACTCTCATATACCTGTGATTGGTCTATATTTGGTCCTCACCTTTCCTATCTATATTCCTGTCCAAATGTCTTTCAAACATTGATATTGTACCTGCCTCAACTATTTCGTCTGGCAACTCATTCCATATACCTCCCCCCCCCCCCCATATAAAAGAAAATGCCCCTCAGGCTCCAATGAAATGTTTTCCCTCTCATCATAATTTCATGCCTTCTATTTCTTGATTCCCCTATATTGAAAAATACTCTGCACATTCACCCTATTTATTCGCTTCTTGATTTTATAGACCTCTATAATAATACCGCTCAGTCTCTTGCACTCAAGCAATAAAGTGCTTGACTGCCCAACCTCTCTTTATCGTTCAGCCTTTGAGTCCCAGCAAGGTTTGTGAAAGTCCATTTGTGGGGAACACTCTCTGCCTGCCTGCTACCCTTCCTTGCAGTCACCGACCTGCTCTCTTCCTGGACCTTAGGGGTGACCACCTCGCTATAAGTCATATCCAAGAAGCTCTCCTTCTCCCTGATGTTCCCGAAGTCCTCCAGTTGCAGCCCCAGTTCAAGTATATACAATCTATGAGAGCCATAGATAGGTTCAACAGTCAGAACCTTTTTACCCCAGGGTGAAAATATCAAAGAATAGGCATAGCTTCAAAGTGAAAGGGGCAAATTTAAAATGAGATATGCAGAGCAATTAAAAAAAAAAAATTTACACACAGGGTTGTGAGTGCCTGGAACGCGCTGCCAAGAGTGATGGTGGAGGCAGATAAGCTAGTGGCATTTAAGAGACTTTTGGATGGGCACATGGAGATGCGGGGAATGAAGGGATATGGCTCATGGGCGAGCAGATGAGATTAATTTATCTTAGCATCATGTTTGGCATAGACATTGATTGTGGGCTGAAGGGCCTATTCCTGTGCCATAATTTCAATGTACTACATTCTAGATGCTGTATGACCTACTCGGTTCTGTTGTTGCTTAATTTTGTTTGTTAAATTATATTATTATGCAAGTGAGAGACCATAAGGTTATTTGCATCATCCACAGCACAGCAGGACTAATGATGTTGGATAGATAACAGCTTAAATTAGATTATCAGTCTGGTTCCTAAAACAGAAGCAATGCTGCTCGAAAATAAAATGTTGTAAGGAATCCACAAAGAAAGCTCTTTTCAGACCACACAGCATAGACAAATGGGAGCCTCAACTAACAGAGGCTACACAGTCCAATATCTGCACTGCCCTCAAGTCTAACATAATTAGCACACGTGAAGAGGCATTCCCTCTCTCTCTCTCTCTCTATCCCTCCCCCAACCAAGTTGCACTAGCTTCTCATTTTCACCCTACAAACAGCTTAGAATGACCTGTTTCCCTTATCATCGTTACTTTTTCGCATATCTTTAATTCATTGTTCTTTATCTCTCCACATCGCAGTCTATATCTCTCGTTTCCCTTAACCCTAACCAGTCTGAAAAACAGTCTCAACCCGAAACATCACCCATTCCTTCTCTCCAGAGATGCTGCCTATCCTGCTGAGTTACTCCAGCTTTTTGTGTCTATTTTCAGTTTAAACCAGCAACTGCAGTTCCTTCTTACACACCACCTTTAGTTACCTTTTCTGACCCCACAAAAGCCTTAAATTCTATCATTTGAAAAATAATTTGGAGGACCCCTCCCTGCAGCCTGCAGCCTGCAGCCTGCAGCCAACCGAAACTTGCCTCATCCTTGGAGGTGCAAGTCATGCCATTAGCTAACGGGTCCAAAAATGACCCAATCTCAATGTAGAATGGTAGCAAGATAGACTGCTTGTTTGCCCAAATGCTTCTCGCAATCTTTCTCACAACAATACTGAACTTTTCAGGCCTTTGACAAGATACTGCATGATAAGTTGGTCTGGAAGTTGTATATAAAATTGACTTTAAGGTAGAAAACAAAGAATGGCAGTAAAAGGTTGTTGTTTTGACCAGAGGCCTGTAAACAAGTGGTACATCCCCTGGATCGGTGCTGTGCCAACTGCTATTCATTATTTATATTAATGATTTGGATGAGATTGTAGGTGGCATGATTAGTAAAAATTTGCAGATGACACTATAAATTGGTTGTAAGATGACAGTGAGAAGGTTATCTAAGATTACACCTGGAAGTTCATCAATTGGTCCAATGGGCTGAATAATGGGACATGGAGTTTAATTCAGGTAAATGTGAGGTGTTGCATTTTGATAAGGCAAACCAGGGTAGAATTTGCACAGTAAATGGCAGAGCTCTGGAGGGCAGGCAGGGGTGAAGAATATAGAGATGAAGGGATGCAGGGACATAATTCAATGAAAGAACCGTGCAGCCAGACTGGGGAGGATGGATGAGGAGATGAAGAAGACATTTGGCAAGCTTATGTTTATCGAGTTGGGATTACATATTACAACTGACATAAGATCAGTAAGGTCACATTCGGAATGCTGTGTACAGTTCTGGTCGGAAGGATAGTAAACTAAAAATGTTTTTTGTAGTTTTAGTTTCAGATATACAGCGCAGAAACAGGCCCTACGGCCCACCGAGTTCGCACCAACCAGCGATCCCTGCACATTAATGCTACCCTACACACACTTGGGTCCATTTACACTTATACCAAGCCAATTAATCTACAAACCTGTACGTCTTTGGAGTGTGGGAGGAAACCGAAGATCTCGAAGAAAACACATGCGATCACGGGGAGAACGTACAAACTCCAAACAGACAACACCCGTAGTTGGGATCAAACCCGTGTCTCCGGCGCTGCAAGCCAACAACTCTACCTCTGCACCACCATGCCATGCAAAAAAGATTTATGAAGATGTTACTTGGTCTGCAGGGTTTTAGTTATAAGGAGAGGTTGGATACTCAAGGTCTTATTTTTCCCTGGAACAGATGAGGTTGAGGGATTTAAAGTGATATGGGCTAGAATACATGGAAGTGGGACCAGCTAGATTAGGCAACTTGGTCAGCATGGATGGCCTGGGCAGAAGGACTTGTTTCTGTGATCTAACAAGCTTTCCATGGCTAATGTTCAGGACAAGTTAGAAATAGATCATGTTATATCACCTCAACTCCAGAATATAATATTACTCAAGTTTACTCAGCAGTGCAGGTGTGCTTGCACATGGACATGTTTGGAGTCTGACTTCCAAATTACCATTGACTTTTTCACCAAGGTTTTGTAGAAATTGGGCCTTGCAAAAAAATTCTCCAAAACTATGGTTCCATACCAACCTGCTCCAATGTAAAACAATGCCCTCTGGGAATAAAGGCTATGACAAGCCCTGGGAAAATGTGAGCATATTCCATTATCTCTGGAGCCACCACAAAGTGAAGGTAATGAATAAATTTGTTATTTCATTCACTGCACCAGCACTTTAGGTCACCTAAGGAAATGAGCATTTGAAAATTAAGGAAACTCATTACCTAACGGGCTGCAATAATCTCTGAGCCCCCATACGTTTCTGAGTCATGTACTACCAACATCAGACACTTCACAACATTGGATAGATGTCACCATTTATGTCACCACATAGTCCTCCAAATGCACTGCAAGGAAAGCATATCAACAGCAATCTCTCAGAGGAAGTGAGGAAGCCATCTCTAACTTTGAAAAAATGCACAAGATGACAATTTGCCTTCTGCACAGATTATCTGAAATAATCTTCTAAATCATAAAGACACGAAATTTGACTTTGAGCCAAATGGAGCATGGAACTGCAGACCACACAGTCCTGGTGCAAATCCATTTTTTTGCATGAGGTTGGGGTGTATTATAAGCTTGGAATGAATCTTTATAAAAGTCCAAGAAAATCGAGCAGAATGCAAAGAATATGTGCGTCATAACTACATAAACGTTATTAATCCTTTATGCTGAAAATCAGAATTATACCACACTCCACAAATGCTTTGGTACAAATTTCAAGGAAATGACAGGAGTATTTTTCCTCATTATTGACCATGCAAAGCATGGATAATACACCAAAAAGACATACTGAATAAAATGTCACAATGCCCTGGACTAACTCAGCGAGTCAGGCAGCCTTCTCCAAACAAGCTGCCTGGCTTCCCCCCCCCACCCCCGAGTCACTCCAGTACTTTGTTGAGGGTTTTTTTGTAAACCTGCATCTGTAGTTCCTTGTATCTCCTGAATAAAATGTCAGTTAGTAGGTTTTGCAAATCCAATTGAAAATCTCTGCAGTAAACTTGGAATTTTAAGAAGAGTTAAATGTGTTCAAGGCAAGCATTATTCATAAGGGAAGACAAGCTTGACTGCTTGTGTTCAAGACAAATATTTTCTTTCAATTCAATAGCCAACTTATCAAGACAGAAGAGATGTCCAATTGAAACCAACATTCAAAGAAAATCACGGGGCTACTGGAGAATCCACAAAGCATCACATGAAGTGCTTTCATACAGCCCAGTGAATCTGTAGATTTGATTAACAGGCTGCCGTCGGCTAACTTCAGCTAGAATCTGGTTGTAGAATCATTATGATTATAAATATTTCTTGTCTGAAGAGAAGGGCAAGGAGGGCAAAGAATAAGGTCGCTAGCGTTCCTCCCTATTTCATGTGACTCCCACAAAAAGAACGGCACTTCACATCTGTACAGACAGACTGAATCAACTTCTCTGAATCACTGCTAAATTAACACAATTCACATTTTTAACTACATAAGTTACAAGCAATAGGCTAAAGTTTGTACAATTTTCCTAAATTATAAAAATTTATAAAAATAATTTATAATTTATAAAAACAATCTATCTCATTCCGTTCCTTGCCCTTTTTTAAAAATCTGCATGTTATCTGCAGCTATATCACTATATTCTGTCCTGTTCGTTTTCTCCTTGGCATTACCTAATATACTCGCCTATGGTATGATTTGCCTGGATAGCATGCTAAAAGATTTCTACTGTATCTCAGTATACGTGATAATAATAAACTAATACAAGGAAAATTGAAGATAAAAGATTTTCAACTGACTGTTATGCTGTTTATTTTCCATTCTGCAAAAATGCCACCTCAAGAGGGTCAAAACAAAAATACTTCATGCCTTTGAATTCCTAACATTTTTGAGAAGAATTCCTGCTCATTGAAATGCTGCTAATCATACCCATTTGTTCAAAATATGTGAACTTCTTGTAAACAATTTTGTAAGATATTTTTTTAAATTTCTAATAGTCTCCCAACACAGAAAGCCAGCTCTCACCCTATTACTTTTCAGAGACATTTAAGAGCTTTTAATACTAGCTTAATTTCTACAGAGTCCCCAAGAGTGGTTACATCTATGCTTCATAAAATGATGTATTCCTCATTGCCATGATTCTAACCAGATAAATAATAAAAACAACTGCACTGTTTCACACCTTTACAGATAATATATTTTCATGTATAGAAACGCAAGACATGTTTGCCTGTTCTAAAGATATTATCTCTAATTGCATGATACAACAGTGTTATTAAAAATTCACAGCAAATAAAAAGTAGGATTTGTAATGGTAGCATTCCATATAATGTACATGTTGAATGTGCAATCTTGTAGATCATCCAAATTATATAGATAAATAATAATAATAATAATGTATTTTATTTATATAGCGCTTTTCATATACTCAAAGACGCTTTACAGAGATTTAGAGAACATAGGGAAATTAATAAATAGATAAATAAGTAAATAAATAAACGAACAGAGAAAGGAGACAGAAGGTGAGGTGACCTTCAGTGGTTGAAGGCAGTACTGAACAGGTGAGACTTCAGCGATGTTTTGAATGTGGTGAGTGTGGAGGAGTCTCTAACGTTTTGGGGTAGTGAGTTCCATAGGGTGGGAGCAGCGATGGAGAAAGCCCTGTCCCCCCAGGATCTGAGTTTGGTCCGGATGTGGGGGGATAGGAGATTGGCAGCAGCAGAGCGGAGGGTGCAGGTGGGAGTGTGCCTGTGGAGGAGGTTGGTCAGGTAGGATGGGGCCAGGTTATGGAGGGCTTTGTAGGTTATGAGGAGGATTTTGTACTGGATTCTCTGGGGGATGGGGAGCCAGTGGAGTTTATAAAGGACGGGGGTGATATGGTCACGGATCGGGGTGTGGGTGAGTAGACGGGCAGCGGAGTTTTGAATGTATTGAAGTTTACTGATGATTTTTGAGGGTGCGCCATAGAGGAGGCTGTTGCAGTAGTCCAGACGGGAGGTGATGAAGGCGTGGATGAGGGTTTCTGCAGCTGTGGAGGAGAGGGATGGACGGAGACGGGCAATGTTTTTGAGGTGGAAGAAGGCTGTCTTTGTGATGTGTTTGATGTGTTTGTCGAAGGAGAGGGCTTGATCAAAGATGATTCCAAGATTCCGGATGTGAGGTGAGGTGGATACTGGGAGACCATCAATGTTGAGGATGAAGTTTTGGGTGGATTTGGTGAGCGTTTTTGGACCAATGATGATGATTTCAGATTTGTTGCAATTGAGTTTGAGGAAATTTGATTGAAGCCAAGATTTTATTTCAGTGACGCAGTTTGTCAGTGTAGAGTGTGTGGTGGGGGAGATTGACTTGGTGGAGATGAGGAGCTGGATATCATCGGCGAAGCAGTGGAAGTTGAGACCATGACGGCGGATTAATTGACCAAGGGGGAACAGGTAGAGGATGAAGAGGAGGGGGCCAAGGACTGAGCCTTGAGGGACACCTTGGGGGAGGGGAGCGGTGGGGGATTTACAGTTGTTAATGGAGATGAACTGGTGTCTGTCAGAGAGGTAAGATTTGAACCAGGATAGGGCTGTGCCGGTGATGTTAAGGGAGGTTTCAAGTCGGGTGAGGAGAATGGAGTGATTTATGGTGTCAAAGGCGGCGCTGAGGTCAAGTAGGATGAGGATGTTAAGGTTGCCTGCGTCGGAGGAGAGGAGAATGTCGTTTGTGATTTTGAGGAGCGCAGTTTCAGTACAGTGGTTTGAGCGGAATCCGGATTGGAAAGTTTCATACAGGTTATTGGTAGAGAGGTGGTATTTGAGTTGGGAAGCTACAGCACGTTCCAAAACTTTGGACAGAAAGGGTAGGTTGGAGATTGGTCTGAAGTTGTTTGGGGTGTCAGGGTTTAGACCAGGTTTTTTCAGAATGGGGGTGACAGCAGCGATTTTGAGGGATGGCGGGACGATGCCAGTGGACAGGGAGGAGTTTATTGTTGCAGTGATAAGTGGAGAGAGAGCAGGAAGGCAGGCCTTGACAAAGCTGGAGGGGATGGGGTCCAGAGAGCAGGTGGCAGTTTTTATTCCTGTGAAGAGGTCAGAGAGGTCGGTGGTGGAGATTGGGGAGAATTGAGGCAGGGGCTGACAGGATAAGGGGGGGCAGGTGGTTTGAGGGGGAGCAGGTGCGTTGGTGGTTAAGGTGCTGTAGATGTTGTCTATTTTGCTTTGGAAGAATGCTGTTGCACAGATAATTGCAACATTTCACATTTGCTGATTGCCCTTTGAATGTTCATATACAATCTACATTTAACATTGAAGAACAAACCAATGTATAGCAACAGTCTGGTGGAGAAACACAGCAAATCGAGCAGTATGGAGAAATGATTAGTTGACATTTCAATCCTGATGCAGGGTTTCAACCCAAAACGTTGATAATTTCTTCCCCCTCACAGATGATGCTTGACACAGAGCACTACCAGTAGATTGTTTATCATGTTAAAAAAAACAAATTGCTTATGTAACTTAACAGGTCATGCACCAATTACTAGACAAGGGCAGGTGGCTTTCTGGGTCAGGATCTTTCACCAGATTAAATGTAGTATAGGGAGCAGACAATGCCAGGCAAGTGATCGGTTCATACAGATGAGGGTGGGGTTAGATAAGGAGAAGAGTGATATGTGAAGCTAGAGGAAGGAATATAGGTGGAAGGGGGAGAGAGAAATAGTGGGTGAAATGGTGCATATCCAGGTGGGGCAAGAAGAGAGGGGGGCAAAAGCGAGGTGGTGGCAAGGTGAACCGAAAATTGGAGAATTCAATGTTCACATCAAAGTAGTTGTGGAGGGAGCATTCTCTGTGGAAAGCAGAAAAGAGTGGGGATGGGAAGATGTTAATGGCCGCAGGATCAAGTTGAAGGTGTCAGGAATGTTACAGATGATGTGTTGCATGCAGAAGCTTGTCGGGTAAAAGGTAAGGACCAGGGGAACACAATGCCTGAACTCTATCAAGCATTTTGTTTTTTGTTTGTAAATCAGCATCTGCAGTTCCTTGTGTCTAGATTGTTTATTGTTCCAGATTCCAGCATTTGCAGATTAGTGTAAACTAATTTCTCAGCCCATGAATACATTGGTGCGATATTCTCCAAAAAAAAATCGGTACTAATCAAAGTTTGTTAGGTCCCTATTTAAAATATTACAATAGCACCGAGAGAATGTAATACTGGAAAAAATGAACTATGCAAGTATCACACATGGTAAAGCATCACACATGGTGAAGCATCACACAAGGTCAACTTTCTTTTTTTTACATTGTACACTGAATACCAGAATATATTCACCTCTTCTGCCTAAATCTTAATTATACGGAAATCTAAATTCACCAGTTAGTCTACATCATTTTCCCGAAACTCAAAATCAGAAACCCTCTGAATTTATTTCACAAGCTTAGGAATCACTTTCTGATTTGTTAACTTCCTGTTGTGCAATGTAATGTAGACATTAGCCTTAATTTCATTTTTTTTACAAAAGCACAAAAATCTTTCTTTACCCTTCAAAAATGTTCTGCCTCTGAGCTGGCAGGGATTTAAGAGATTGGATTCAAGAACCTCCTTCTGTGTCATAATACGCAAGGAATGATTGCAGCCCAATTTATAAAACTCAGCATTTAATCAATTTAGGAAGAAATTAAGAATTTTGTAACATTTTACTGTAAGATAAGACACAGAGGGAATGATAGGTTTTTATGATACCTTATCAGCAGCTTCAGAAGCCAAAAGATTGGTGGCGAGAGTCTGCAACTTGTGGTGCGCCATATGTTTCAAAGCTGTGAGGCTCCGCCGAGTCATTGCTTGTTTTAGGTTAATTGCCGGGTGACTCAGGGTATCTACCGCAGATGGAACAGCTTCATCACAGGCATTCAAGATTTCGATTGCAGTGATTCCCATGACACAGCGGTCCAATGCACCTGCAGACAAAAGAAAAAATTGCAATATCGTATTTTCCATTGCGATTAACACTTTCAAAAACTTGGGCTAATGCAAGCAAGCAGAATATCAATAGATAACCATTATGTACTGCCCTTGGAAGATGTAGTTTCCATTTATTACATGTTCTTTGATGATTATTATATTCCATGTCAATTTTAACCTTAATATTCTAAACTTTGTTCATTTATGTATCCGATTCAAATGTGAAGTTGCTTTATATTTCCACTCAGTTTAGCATTGAAATACACCGTGGGAGTAAATAAAATGCAATGGTCTAATAAAGGCATTGGATGTTTAAAACATCATACTTCCATTTTAGTTGATCATTTTCACAAATAGACAAAGTTTGCCCTTGCATCTTAACCCTGTGCAATTACATCAATATACACACACATTATTACTTTCATTATCAACCATAAATTCTCTCTCCTATCTGTTATATATTTGCACTGCTAAATTAACATGATTTAGAACGGTTATCGGGTTTATCCTTCAATTCACATTAGGATTAAAAATGAACAGTGAGTTATTAAATCTGCATGGAGAAAACACAATGCAGCCATCTACTTACACAATTTTTAAAGTGCAATTTTACTTTAAGAGTCCTAGAATGTGATCATAAATTGTACTTCCAAAATAAAGAATATTTTCCTTAATATTTATCTGGAAATTCAGATTTTTACACTGAAATGTGGGATTATCACTCCTGAATGGTTTGTGGTCAGTTGTGCCCAGATGATCCTTGTATTATAACAAATTAATTTTGCTTAATATTGCCACCTACTGTAAGGTTACAAATATTGCAGTTACAAATGTATGCATGAGTTGTGAACTTATTATGCGTGAAGGCTCATGAAAGCTTTTTTCACAAGCAGTTCAGCGGGTTGAGTGATAATAAGGTGGATAACGGCCCTTGCCTTGTGCAAGTACTTTAGCTAAGTTCTCCCATTAATTAAAATCTTTGTACTCAGTTCCCAGTTTATTTATATCCTCTCAATCAAATAAATCACAGCCACTGACATGAATTTTCATCAAGGAATAACACAATTGATTTGTGAAATACATGAAGATTTTTCATGCACAATTTCTTCTGTGAAAATATTTATATTACATACACCAAATCTTCCACTTGTATTCATGAAATTTTGAATCAAGAATTTGTCATATTATCTCAGGTTAAAACAAATGTGACAAAAGTGCAGTCTTCATTAAAAATACAAAATCAGAACAGCCAGATCAGGTTACGTTTCTTCCAACCAATGCAATTTTGCATGTATTTAATATTGTAACATGATTATTTGTTAATTAATCTTCGGCAGTCGCTCGGGATTAAGAATGATTTACACCAATGAAGAAATACAGGGTTGAGCTGCAGTAAAAGGTTTAACAATTGTTTTATAGCCATGAAGTGTTTAATACGCCGCATCAAATCGTCAAAATTAAATTCTTGTGCAAGCCGCAGATGCCAGGTGATGAAGGAAAATAACTGTAGATGCTGGTACAAATCGAAGGTATCACAAAATGCTGGAGTAACTCAGCAGGTCAGGCAGCATCTAGGAGAGAGGGAATGGGTGACATTTCGGGTCGAGACGTTTCGGGCCCGAGTCTGAAGAAGGGTCTCGACCTGAAACGTCACCCATTCCCTCTCTCCTAGATGCTGCCTGACCTGCTGAGTTACTCCAGCATTTTGTGATACCAGGTGATGAAAGTATCTCTGATAGCTGCAAAATCTATATCTTTCTTTTCAATTGATGACTACTCAAACGGTACTTATCAAAACTATTGAAACTGTTGTCTGTTGATACACCATGAAAATAGTACAAGTAAGTCTTCTGTTAAATAAAAATCCAATATGTGTGATAATAATGGAATAATCACTATTTTGCACCCAGCAAAAAGTCATCAACCTGCAAAGTTAATCCCTACGGGGCTCTATTCACAAATGCTGATTGACCTGCTGAATGCGACAAACATTCATTGTTTCAATTCAGATTTCTTGTTTTTGCAGTATTTTGCTTATTAACAGCCAGAGAGCCGTTTAAGAGAGAGAACTGCGGTCATTAGGACTTTGGCACCTGGAGGTACAGCCACCAATGACAGAGTGAGCAAGAGGTTAGAATTTGAATTCCCATATCTCAGCAGGGCTGAATGACATTCCAAGGGTAAGCATCCTACTCCATACCCTCTTTGCAAATCCACACTCTGCAAAGTGGTGGGCAACCATCTCCCCTTAATGTCCAACTGCAAAGGCTGAATGAAATAAGGGAAATAAAGATCTCACTGTTACAACTGGATATATGTTCCGTATGTTCTGAGTTAACTTGTAATATCACAACAACATAAATGAGAATCTGGGGAAATGCAAAACAAACAAGATGCCTCTGTATCTAATTAAACAGTGGCAGAAAAATAAACAAAGGAAGGACTGAAATGTAAAATCAGTCAGAGTGGTGAATTCAATGTCAAATCATGAATAGATATATTGTTTTCTCTTGTCTTAAGAAACAAAAACAAATCAAATGGAAAGCCAGATTAAACTTAAAACTAAAAGAAATCATCCTCAACTCAAAGAAATGAAACTGCAAATAACCTGGTTACTTTTTAGGCATGAAAGATTAGCCATTAACAATAAGAATGCTAAATATGTGCGTCTGCAATTAATTACTACAGCATTAGATTATGAAAGAGAATCTGTGAGCGTTCTAAAAAGCTAAGCTGAAACAAAATTGGAATTCAGCATACAGTTCTGGGCAATGCCAATGGAAAATATTTGTTTTGAAAAGAGAACATATTCAGCAGGAAGTTCCGTCTGAGGATGGGAAAGTTTACAGCATTCTTCGACATATCCTTCAGCAGTCGAGGATCTGACAGCAATTGCTATAAAATAGTCCAGAAATATTCTGTTGCGCAAGGCATGCAAAACCAATGGTATGGATTTTGTTGTCATGGCACCAAAACTACTGTGAAGTGGCTATTACTTTAAATAATGTGGCACTATTTCATATTATGTTTTTTAAACCATCGGATAAAAATTGCCAAAATATAAACTAATTTTGCTTCAAACCATTACTTTATATCAAACAAAAATCTTTTGAAGTTTATATTGCAGTTTTATTCTTATCTATATTTCAATCATTATTTTGTAAAATATTGAAAAAGTCAGTTGAACCATTTAAATGCCGCAATTTCATAAAGATTAGAGGTTAACAACATCTTTCACTAAACCTATGGCAAAATGTTCCTCGAGTTATTCATGAGATGTGGGCACTATCTAGGTCAGCTTTTAGTGCCGTATCACATTTTTCTGTGGGTTTGCTGTCACCAAAAGATCAAATTGTATCAGCAATGCTGATTTCCTTTCCCAAGTGAATCATTTAAAAAAAAATAACAGTAGTCAGTACCTTCATCGTCAACATTTCCATTGCTGTATTTTTAATTCCAGAGTTATTTAAATTTTCACCAGGTTGGAATAAATAGCCCAGGCCTCTGGATACAAGACCTGCACTTTAACCACTAAGTTGCTATATCCATAAAAACTTACACAAATAAGTGGCAATTTGCAGTTCATAGGCCAACACATCCTTGTGACAAGTTGCTGTTCAATTTGCACATCAATAATACTACATCATTCAGAGGAATTTCTCTTCAGCAAAAATTTAAACCACAACTTAGTCATTTATTTTAGATTGCATTTTTAAAAATTACATCGTAATGACAAGATATTTAAAAATTCTCAGAGGAACAACCAATATTAAATATTGTATCCAATTTCCAAATAATCAATTGCAAGTTGCATAATGTGACAACATTTTGACCATCTCGAGTGAAGATGATTGGGAATTCCCTTTTATTCAAGCTTTGTGGAAGATCAATTGGAGGGATGGAATGAAAGAATATTGATCATGTGCAGGCAGAGTTGGTCTTGGCGTCATCTTCAGCATAGACATTGTGGCCGAAGCATCTATTCCTGTGCTGTACTGTTTCATATTCTAAGCACATAATTTAGGAGCAACTTACATTCGATTTATCTCCAAACAAATCTCTATATCCCATTCTCTTTGAATGTTTACTGGGTAAATTGACTTTAATTTGAGTCAGAGGACACTCCCCTGCCACCAACTCATTATCCAGCAATTTTTAATAATAGTGTCCTCCATAATGTTTGGGACAAAGACCTATCATTTATTTATTTGCCTCTGTACTCCACAATTTGAGATTTGTTGAAGAACGAGAGCACTGGTGAGCTTACTAATCCCAAAGGGACTAGCAGGCCAAGGAAGATCTCCACAGATGATGACAGAAGAACCCGCTCTATAATAAAGAAAAATCTCCAAACACCTGTCCAACAGATCAGAAGCACTCTTCAGGAGTCAGGTGTGGATTTGTCAATGACCACTGTCCGAAGAAGACTTCATGAACAGAAATACAGAGACAACACTGCAAGATGTAAACCACTGGTTAGCTGCAAAAATAGGATGGACAATAGACAATAGGTGCAGGTGCAGGATGGTGTAGCGGGAGCGATCGGTTCAGCCCGAAGTAAGGCTGGATGCCAGGTTAGACCAGTCGGTATGCTTTATTAACACTACAAGCTGCCAGCGCACATGTTCACTCTCCTCTCCACAAAAACCCCTGCTGGGAAACCCCGTGGACTGGCAGTCCCAGAACCTGTCAATCTCAGTGCCTTCGGCCAAGGAGTGACCTAACTCTCAGGAGTCGCCACAGGATCCCCCCAGAACCGGAGGCACAAAACGAACCGGCGGACGAACGAGCGTGGACGAGGGTGGCTCCTGCTGTCCGTGCGCCAACGGAATAAAATCCTCCAGAACTGTGAGCGGAGAACCGTACACCAGTTCCGCAGAGGAAGAAGCGAAGTCTTCCTTCGGGGCCGTACGGATCTCCAACAAAACTCACGGCAGTGCGTCCATCCACTCTGGACCCGTAAGCCACGCCTTCAGTGTGGCCTTGAGATGACGGTGGAACCACTCCTCCAGGCCGTTAGCTTGCGGATGATAGGCCGTGGTGTGATGGAGCTGGACCCCCAACAGGTGGGCCATCGCAGACCACAGTTCTGAGGTGAACTGAGCTCCCCGGTCTGACAAGATGTTCACCGGCACACCAAAGCAGGCAATCCAGTGGGCAGAGAGGGCTCGGGCACACGTCACAGATGAAGTGTCAGCCAGCGGAACGGCCTCCGGCCACCGCGTGAATCGATCCACCACAGTGAGGCGGTGAGTGACGCCCCGGGATGGGGGAAGCGGGCCCACGATATCCACGTGGATGTGGTCGAAGCGACGGCGAGGCATAGCAAAATCCTGTCTGTAGGCATGCAGGCTAGTGATCCTTGGTGGAGGCCAAGTACGTGAAGAAGCATTTGTTAAAGGTATGTATCCAGCAGAGATTAGAGGTCCATTGTCGGCCTGTGTGAGTGAGGCCCATGGCAACGGGAGAGATGAAGCAATGGCCTGTTGGTGCTGACTCAAAATGGCAGCCAGCATCATCAAGGTCCCACACAACTCTGGCCATGCTATCATTTCACTCATGCCATCGCGAACAATATAGGAGCATAGGAGTCTGAAAACTGTAACATCCAGGTTCCAGAACAGCTTCTTCCCAACAACCATCAGGCTATTGAATACTACAAACTCCAATTAAATTCTGAACTGCAAACTACCTCGGTTGCACAAGGGACTTTGAGCTTTGTTTTGCTTTTGCACTATATTAGATTTTTTATTCATTGAACAACTTTATTTTTGTTAGGTTATTATATTAACTATTGAGCACTGTTTACAAACCTGTTATGCTGCTTTCATTGTTCTGTTTTGGTACATGTGATAATAAAACAGCTTCTTTTGCATTGCCTAATGTAGTGAAAAGTTGACTTTTAACATGTAAACACAGATTTATTAAGAATGAAAATAGCAATGAAATGAATGGCCTCTATTTTCTGTTCTAGTGCACACTTACAGCATCAATTAGCTAAATGCCATTTAAATGGGAATTGCACAAGCTACATTTAAAGCAATAAGATCACTGAAGCATACTGAACAAGGTTCCAGCTATTGAGTGAAGTAGTTTGGTCTACTGGGAAGTAAGAAAGGAGGAAGTAAGAAAGGAGGAAAATGCATTAAAACAAACTGCACTTGATAATTATTATCAATGTTACCTATCTTCACCATTACACATGTTACAATGCAGACTATTTTAAAAATGATTATGCTTTGAGACCAATTCAATGAACTATCTACAATCAAGTTTAAAAATCTTCATTGAACAATAAAATATTCAACAGTTTTGCAAAGGATTCTTACATAAAGAGAAAACCAAAGATCATTGGATTGAGAACTTCTTAAAAACATACATCACAAGAGAGCAACTTGTTCAGCTGTTCACCCAATCCTGTGCTTCAAAATTAAGCCATATCTATTGTCCTAGATTTTGCATTTTTAACAGCAAAACTGTCAGTACTTAGTGTCATTTATAGAACCAACAGCATCTCCTGGTGTGGTTTCCTCCCACACTCCAAAGAACTACAGGTATGTAGGTTAATTGGCTGGGTAAATGTAAAAAATTGTCCCTGGTGGGTGTAGGATAGTGTTAATGTACGGGGATCGCTGGGCGGCACGGACTTGGTGGGCCGAAAGGGCCTGTTTCCGGCTGTATATATATATGATATGATATGATATGATTCGGCATGGGGTAGAGGTGAATCAGACAGTTCCCCAACTTATAGAAAGATCGCTCAAAGCCTTATAACAGAGGAGAAGAAATCATTCCCGAGTCTGGTGGTGTGCACTTTCAAGATGCTCTATCTTCTGCTCAAAGGGAGCAGGGAGAAGAAGGAATGGAGCAAGTCTGTGATTATGTTGGCTGCTTTTCCAAGGCTGCATGAAGTGTAGAGGGAGCCAATGTTGGGGAATCTGGTCTGTCTGATGGACTGGAACTCACTGAAATTTCGTAACATAATCTTCCTTCTTTTTCTGTCTCTATTTATGGATCAATAGACAATAGACAATAGACAATAGGTGCAGGAGTAGGCCATTCAGCCCTTCGAGCCAGCACCGCCATTCAATGCGATCATGGCTGATCACTCTCAATCAGTACCCCGTTCCTGCCTTCTCCCCATACCCCCTCACTCCGCTATCCTTAAGAGCTCTATCCAGCTCTCTCTTGAAAGCATCCAACGAACTGGCCTCCACTGCCTTCTGAGGCAGAGAATTCCACACCTTCACCACTCTCTGACTGAAAAAGTTCTTCCTCATCTCCGTTCTAAATGGCCTACCCCTTATTCTTAAACTGTGGCCCCTTGTTCTGGAGATGTGGCCCCAGCATCTCATACCACGCACCCAACATGCCCTACTATTTTCCAAGAATTAAGTACATACAGAGCGCATACATTGAAATTAAAGCTAGAGTCAAAGGTTCATACCGCACAGAACCAGGCCCAACAACCACCTCGTTCATCTGTACATCACATTTACCAGCATTTGATCCATAGCTTTAAGTCCCAGCCACTCAGGTGCTCATCTCGGTACTTTGTGAATGTGGTGGAAGCACCTGTCTCCACCCTCCCCATAGCAGTATTTTCCAGGTTCCAACCACTCTGAGTAAAAATAACTTCCACCTCAGTTCCCCTGAAACCCATTATTTGTTATCCTAAATCTATGCTTTCTAATACTACACACCATTGTAGAAAAGTGTCATTGATTCTGCCTTTCTTCGTTTTGTTCAGGAATGAATATCACTTCACACTCAACCATATTAAAAAAATACATTATTAATTTTCCAGCAATCAGATTTTGCTGGCAAGGCCAATATTTATTGCCAATCCTTAATTGCCCTCAAGATAATGACAGAAAGCCATCCTCTTGAACCGTGTTTAGTAAAAACACCGGTTTAGTAAAAATCCAACTATTCCAGGATTTACATCTAGCAATAATAAAAGAGCAGCAATATATTTCAAAGTCAAAGTTGTTATCCTTCTTGGTACTGAAGGTTACCGACTTGATAGGTACTGACACAATAGCCAAGGCAGATTACTACTGAGCATCGCTAAGATGGCATATTTTGTAGCCACAGTGCAATGGTGCCGAGAGAATGAATGATTATGATCATGGAGAACGTACTGATCAAGCCAGATACTTTGTTCCAGCTGGTGTCAAGCTTCCCAAGTGTTGTTGGAGCTGCATTTACCAAGGCAAGTGGAAAGTGTTCCATCAATGGTTCAATGATTTTTTATTGTCACATGCACAGTGAAATTCTTTCTTTTGCATACATTTCAGTAAAGTATTATTATAAATAAGCATGCTTCTGGTTTGTCATTTGTACTTGGTGGAAGGGCTGAGTGTAGCAGGAGGTACATCATTTGCCATGGGATACAAAACATTTGACCTGCTTGTGGACACAGTGTTTATATTTGGTTTATGGAAAACAGTGACTGCCATATTGTCGATAGTAGAAATTGCGTGGCCAGGATTTGTGGTTTGGTCCACTTATTGGTGTTCGTGTTAATCATCTGATGCCAGGCAAGATATCAGAGTTTGCCAGTCATACATTATTGGATATATACTGTTTTTACCAATACACACTGAACACAATGTTGAGGACAGGCCAGCTGTGAATTAATCACCAAGGTCAACTTGGTCAACATTTTTCAGGTGGGCCGAAGGGCCCGTTTCCATACTGTGCAGCTCTGTCACTTCCTGACTCAATTACATTAACTTTACAGAAATGATGGAATTCCTGAGCAATGCTTGTCTCACTTTTACTCTCCTTTTTAATTTTAAAACTCCTTCAATGAAATATGTTATCAAAAACAACAATCTTCTGGCCCCTAATTGGTGTCTGCAGAGGGCTAGATCTGTGGCTTTAGGACTGGTGATCCAGAGACATACGCTTCCTGATACAATGTACTGAAGGGCAACAAGACCTCGAAGGGGCAATTCTAGGCTAAGCTGAACCCACAGACAGACGTGTCAGGGCTGCACATTATCACCTCCTACAAGGCAAACCCAGGCAGCATTATTCGCAACAATGCATCAATTACAGAAGAGATGTAAGCTTTTTATGCACGTTTTTAAATTGAGAACAATGACACCTACATGAGCCCCCACAGCCCTGACAAATCTCTGAGTCCAACATAAGAGCATCCTTCAAGATGGTGAATCCAGACCAATCGTCCAGCCAAGCAGTTCCCACCTGTTTCAAAAGGGCTTCTGTCATACCATGCCCAGCAAGTTGACCTACCTCAATGACTACCAACTGGTAGCTCTTATATCCACCATAGTCTTCCGAAAGGTTAATAATGACACAAATCAACTCCTGTCTCACTGGCTCTTCACTCTGCTCTGCACCATCTGGATCATGGGAACATGCATGTAAGGTTGTTTTTTATTTACTGCAGCTCGATGTTCAACACAATCATCTCCTCCAAATTCATCACCATTCTCCAAGATCTGGACTCCTGTATCACCTTTGACACTGCATCCTTGACTTCAATTGCAGACCTTAATTTGTGCAGATCAGTAGCATCACCTCCTCTTACTGACCATCAACATAGGCTCAGTTCAAGACTGGGTGCTTCATCCCCTGCTCTACCCTCATTATACCCATGAGAATATGGATAAGCATAGCTCCAATGCCAAATACAAATTTACAGGTGACATCACTATGGTTGGCTGAAAATGGGTGGTCATGAGTCAGCATTCAGGAGAGAGATAGAACACGGGTTGAGTGGTGCCGCAACAACAAAAACCTCCCATTTAAGGTAGGCACAAAATTTTCCGAGTAACTCAGCGGGTCCGGCAGCATCTCTGGAGAGAAGGAATGGATGACGTTTCGGGTCGAGACCCTTCTTCAGATTCCTACACAAACTCCATTTAATGTCAACAAAACCCCTTGACTTCAGAAAGGGGAAGTTGGGAGATCACACGCCAATTTTCTTTCATGCGTTAACAATGGAAAGAGGAAGCAGCTTCATATTCTTGGGCATTAACATCACGATGACCTGTCCTGGGGCCAACATACAGCTGTAATTACAGAGAAGGTACACCAGCACCTCTACTTTCCTACAAGTTTAAAGAGATTTGGGATGTCACCGAATACTCTAACAAACTTCTACCGATGCACTTTAGATTGTATCCTAACAATAGACAATAGACGCAGGAGGAGGCCATTCGGCCCTTCGAGCCAGCATCGCCATTCAATGTGATCATGGCTGATCATTCTCAATCAGTACCCCGTTCCTGCCTTCTCCCCATACCCCCTGACTCCGCTTACTCCAGCATTTTGTGAATAAACCGCTATCCTTAAGAGCTCTATCTAGCTCTATCTTGAATGCATTTAGAGAATTGGCCTCCACTGCCTTCTGAGGCAGAGAATTCCACAGATTCACAACTCTCTGACTGAAAAGGTTTTTCCTCATCTCAGTTCTAAATGGCCTACCCCTTATTCTTAAACTGTGGCCCCTTGTTCTGGACTCCCCCAACATTGGGAACATGTTTCCTGCCTCTAACGTGTCCAACCCCTTAATAATCTAATACGTTTCGATAAGATCTCCTCTCATCCTTCTAAATTCTAGTGTATACAAGCCTAGTCTCTCCAGTCTTTCAACATATGACAGTCCCGCTATTCCGGGAATTAACCGAGTAAACCTACGCTGCACGCCCTCAATAGCAAGAATATCCTTCCTCAAATTTGGAGACCAAAACTGCACACAGTACTCCAGGTGCGGTCTCACTAGGGCCCTGTACAACTGCAGAAGGACCTCTTTGCTCCTAACTGGTTGCATCATGACCTGGTACAGCAATTCCAATGAACAGGAAAACAAGAGGTTGCAGAATAGATTGGACGAGCCAAGCAGATTGAGCGCATAGCCTTCCCAACCATTGAAAGCATCTACACGAGAACTGCCTCAAAAAGATGATATATATCAGCAAAGATTCCCACCATCTAGGTCATGCTCTCTTCTTGTTCCTACAGTCGGGTGGTCGGTACAGAAGCTTGAAGTTGCACACCATCAGGTTCACAAACAGCTCCTGTGCTACAACCATCAGGTTCTTGAACTAACCTGCACAACTCTAATTCTACTTCGGCAATGGTACACTACAGCGCACCTCTTGCACTATCATAGGATCTTCAGCCCATCAAGTCTGCCCATCATAGCTGATCTATCTCTCCCTCCTAATCCCATTCTCCTGCCTTCTCCGCATAACCTCTGACAGCCATTTTAATCAAGAGTCTATCTATCTCTGCCTTAAATATATCCACTGACTTTGCCTCCACAGCCTTCCATGGCAAATAATTCCACAGATTCACCACCCCCTGACTAAAGAAATCCCTCATCTCCTTCCTAAAGAATGTTGTTTAATTCTGAGGCTATAACCTCTCATCCTAGACTCTCCCACTATATATATATATATATATATATAGATGTTTTTGTGCATTGCCTCAGTCTATGATGCTGCTACAAGCAAGATTTTCAATGTACCCGTATATAGGTACATTGAAAATCCTGCTTAAAGCAGCATTAGAGACAAAGGAATATGAATTATACATAAAATATACATACATTGCATATAAGTGATTATAGTACTTGAATATATGACAATACACGTGAGAGAAGATAGGCAAACAGACATCGGGTCCGTTTGCCAATCTTCCAATAAGGAGCGGCATTAAGTCTCGAGTTATGGATGTACAGGTCCTCCCCAGGTTACGCACACTTGACTTATATACAATCTCACACATACAAGTGAGTATTTAGGGGATCGGCGGGATGGATTTGCAGGCAGCTGCGGTAGGACCTGTACAGGCAGAGTATCAGAAGGTACGTTCACAGTGCTGATATGATTACCTATAATCACACCATTTACCACATGCCGCAAACAGCCTGCATGGCTTTCACTATCTAATCCTGTTATGTATTGCACAATTTGTTACAAATTACTAGTTTGAAATATTCATTGCTCAAAGTTAAAATACAGCACCGCTGTGTGCTGTTGATCTCATTTACCCTCTCCTACATGTACATCCTTGCTTAATTTCAGCAATCAAGAGTTGAACCTTTAAAGATCAACTCGATAATTCATCTACTGGATTGTCATGTTTCATTTCAGATTAGTTGTCCACATTGCATTTTTCATTTTGATCAGAAGGATTTCAAACATTTCATCATCTGTTGAAGAATGGAGCACTCCAACTAATAACAACAGAAATATCTTCCTGCTTGATTTGCATATTGCCTGGATACATAACACAAATGGAATATCATAAATTATCATTGCTAAATCAGATCACAATCATAATTTCTTAACCTGATATAAAAACTCCAATATTGAGCAACTCATAGTTAGTAATTCCAGAACTATTTTTTCCATTTAAATACCTTCAATTTATAGCTTTCAGATATTTAATCCAAATTAGGTTAAAATACACAGATCTAGTTACCTCACTTAAAATTTACATTGTGTTTTTTTTAATATACCTTGACAGATACATTACAAGTATCCTTGAGATTCAATTTGCACTCCATTTGTGGTATGTCTATTGCTCACTGTCATCCATTGTAGAACATAAATCATAACCCGTGATCCATTATGCTTCTTCTATTTACTCTGTGTATGATACAATCAGTCTACTCTACAAAATAATTGACGCTGTTATTTCAAAAGGGCAGCATCCTTCATCCTGGTTAACATAAGCCGTATACACAGTTAAAACATAGTCTAGGTTTTCGGAGTTTCCTCCTTCTTGTTAGGAGCAAATATTTACCTAGACTTAATTTCTCTGCACATGAAAAAGAGGAAAGAGGAGACATCAGTGTCACGGAAGTTATGAACGATGAAAGTGCTCTTACTTTCGTGAACAAGAGTATGATTAAAGACCACTGAAATATTTAAAAGCACAGATAATGTAAGTGGATAGTTTTGGTCAATATAATTGCCTGCATTTGATAAGAGCAACAAGAACAATCCCATGTGAAAAACAATGAAGCTTCAAATCTGACAAATATAAAAGAAAGAATAGAGAGCATCCAGTGTGTTACAACCAAGACACATTAGAACATTGACAAGAGGAGACACAATTTTGGCAGGAAGTTATTGCACAAGTAATTAATTGATTCTTAACTATTTGGTACCTGTCCACCAATTTGAAAGGTACTCAATAAAATGTAAATCCCTTCTTAGACAATAGACAATAGACAATAGATGTAGTAGTAGGCCATTCGGTCCTTCGAGCCAGCACCACCATTCAAAGTGATCATGGTTGATCATTCTCAATCAATACCCCGTTCCTGCCTTCTCCCCATACCCCCGGTCTCCGCTATCCTTAAGAGCTCTATCTAGCTCTCTCTTGAATGCATTCAGAGAATTGGCCGCCAATGGCTTCTGAGGCAGAGAATTCCACAGATTTACAACTCTCTGACTGAAAAAGTTTTCCCTCATCTCCGTTCTAATTGGCCTACCCCTTATTCTTAAACTGTGCCCCCTGGTTCTGGACTCCCCCAACATTGGGAACATGTTTCCTGTCTCTAACGTGTCCAACCCCTTAATAATCTTATATGTTTTGATAAGATCCCCTCTCATCCTTCTAAATTCCAGTGTATACAAGCCTAGTCGCTCCAGTCCTTCAACATACGACAGTCCCGCCATTCCTGGAAATTAACCGAGTAAACCTACGCTGCACGCCCTCAATAGCAAGAATATCCTTCCTCACATTTGGAGACCAAAACTGCACACAGTACTCTAGGTGCGGTCTCACTAGGGCCCTGTACAACAGCAGAAGGACCTCTTTGCTCCTATACTCAACTCCTCTTGTTATGAAGGCCAACATTCCATTGGCTTTTTTCACTGCCTGCTGTTCCTGCATGATTCCTATCAGTGACTGATGCACGAGGACACCCAGATCTCGTTGTACATTCCTTTTTCCTAACTTGACACCATTCAGATAATAATCTGCCTTCCTATTCTTACCACCAAAGTGGATAACCTCACACTTATCCACATTAAACTGCATCTGCCATGCATCCGCCCACTCACACAACCTGTCCAAGTCATCCTGCAACCTCATAGCATCTTGCTCACAGTTCACACTACCACCCAGCTTTGTATCATCTGCAAATTTGCTAATGGTGCTTTTAATCCCTTCATCCAAGCCATTAACGTATATTGTAAATAGCTGCAGTCCCAGCACGAAGCCTTGCGGTACCCCACTAGTCACTGCCTGCCATTCTGAAAGGGACCCATTTATCCCCACTCTTTGCTTTCTGTCTGTCAACCAATTTTCTATCCTTGTCAGTACCCTACCTCCAATACCATGTGCTTAATTTAGAATCAATGTATGAAGAAATTTCTTTGCTTGAGGCATTATAAATGTTTGAAATTATCTCCCAAACAATACAGAACTTAGTGCTTACCATTAGGACATATTTTAAACACTGAGCAAATTAAATTTTGAGGAGTATTATATAGCAGGCAGGACACATGGAGCATGGTCTGACAATCCGCTGTCTCCTGTATCACACAATTCCAGCATTGTTTGTTTGCACATTTTTTTACATTCCCTCTCTCTCTCTCTCTCTCTCTCTCTCTCCTCCCCTACCCCCACAGGATTACATTCTTGAGAATTATTTGTAATCCGAACAGTTTGCATGTCACAAATATGGCTGTTAACTGAGCTGGGTTGTCCCATTCGGATAGGTAGCCTGCAGGTGCATTTTCAATCTCATTTTCCCATTCTTAAGAATACACCTGATATTAACAAATATAGCCCGAGCCTATCTCAAGCTAATGATACTATTTTGTAAGATTTAACGGCAGATAAGTTTTGGAAATGCTAATGACCATGTTAAGAACACTGCTGCTCGCCCAGACAGCATGTCACTATGTAGGATTCACAAAATGGACATCCACAGTCTGAAGAAGGGTCTCGACCCGAAACGTCGCCCATTCCTTCTCTCCCGAGATGCTGCCTGACCTGCTGAGTTACTCCTGCATTTTGAAATAATAACCTGTTAACTACAATGAACTCTTCCTGGTTTTGATGCGGCAACATTACAGCTAGCGCCAATAACAATTGGTTGCATCCTCACAGCTGCCAGCAATGCATCCTAGCAGTCTCCCAAACGCTTGTCCATATGCACAGACTATTCGCAAATCAGTTATAAATTCCTCCATGATCTCGCCTTCAATTAGTTTAACTTGAAGTCTTCTCTTTCCTTTCTAGACATCGGTCCCCACCTCAGGGAATAGGCTAGTGACAAACAGCAGATTCAATCCCCCAGAATTACACAGCTGCCTCAACTCTATTTCCTCCAATTTCTATTTCCTCCAACTCTATTTCCCTTACTTTCCTTTCTCCCAGCTCCTCTGTCTAAAGTTGCTGTTAAAGACTTTCCAACCAGATACCTCCAAACGCCTTCCTTCTACCATAATTGTTGCTCTGCCATAGTTGTCAGAACCATTGATTGCATTTCATCCATTTTACACTAACTCGCTGCTTGCATCAGAGATGGTCAGTTTTGCTGTAGGTTATCCATCCCTGTTAATTCAGTTTTTCACCCTCTATTAAACAGCATGGTCTGGGTGCTTTTCCAATTGCTTTAATCAGGATGCAGTTTATTCATGTTGCTCAGTTTACATATTTTATTTTCCCTCTGAATCAACCTTTAAATATATGCTTCCTTAACAGTTATCATACAGCAACTATACACTCAGCTAGAGATATTACCTTTGATCTATCCATCGCTCCTCCACACTCCCTTTAGAATATTTAAGCAGAAACATTAACTTTTCAGAGATGCGACTAGTTTCACGAATGTTTCAGATTGCCAGCAGTGTTTTTGATTTCCTCCGATTGACAGAAAATGTTCACTGTTTCTCTCTCGACAGATGCTCGCTATCTAATAAATATTTCTAGCATTTTATTATTTTTATTTCATGCTAAATACAAAGTCTTGAATATTGTTTCCTACAATTAAAATAAGGCTCAGAGGTGTCTTGTAAGAGTTCGGGATGAAGGGTTTCCCCAGCCTTTTCTAATATTAATTCATTATCTGCTCCTTCTTAAAGATAAATTCACATTTTCTCATTCTTGGATAATATTAGTTCCTTTGGGCTTTGTAGATATTGGGATGTAAATGTATAATCTCTTCAATTAATAATGGATATAAATTTCAATGAGTTGCTCATCTGAAAATTTCCAAGTCTTTAGCCATTATTTTAATGACACTAAGCTTTTCCAATAAGCTCACCACTCTGAAGTTAAGGATTCTTCCTTAATTGCAGTTAAAACGTAATATGCTTTCAGAATTTTATTTCTTCTATTTTCCCATCTGCAGGTAAATTTATAACGTCCTTCTGCTTGTTCTCTTGCTTTTGATATATTTAAACATGTAAGTCTATAAATGTTCCTTTAAGACTTGAGTTTTTTAATATTCCTGCCTGGCTTCATAATTCTCTTTTATAATTCAGACTTTATAGTCACAGGCAACATCATAGAACAATATCTTTTACCCCAATAATATTATCGATTATTAAAGATGTTATAGCAGCGCATTTGAAAAGCAGTGACAGGATCGGTCAAAGTCGATCATAATGAGAGGATTTCAGTATAGGAGTAAAGTGGTCCTTCTGCAGTTGTATAGGGCCCTGGTGAGATCACATCTGGAGTATAGTGTGCAGTTTGGTCTCCTAATTTGAGGAATGACATCCTTGCTATTGAGGCAGTGCAGCGTAGATTCACGAGGTTAATCCCCGGGATGGCGGGAATGTCATACGAGGAAAGATTGGAAAGACTGGGCTTGTCACTGAAATTTAGAAAGATGAGAGGGGATCTTATAGAGACGTATAAAATTATAAAAGGACTAGACAAGCTAGATGCGGGAAAAAATTTCCCAATGTTGGGGGAGTCCAGAACCAGGGACCACAGTATAAGAATAAAGGGGAAGCCATTTAAAACCGAGGTGAGAAAAAACATTTTCACCCAGAGAGTTGTGAATTTGAGGAATTCTCTGCCACAGAAGGCAGCGGAGTGCGGTGCCGCAAGGCTCGGTGCTGGGACCCCAGTTATTTACAATATATATTAACGATTTAGATGAGGGAATTAAATGTGACATCTCCAAATTTGTGGATGACACAAAGCTGGGTGACAGTGTGAGCTGCGATGAAGATGCTATGAGGCTGCAGGGTGACTTGGATAGGTTGGGTGAGTGGGCAAATGCATGGCAGATGCAGTAGAAAATGTGGATAAATGTGAGATTATGTGATGTTTCTGTTTTCTATGTTTCTATCCATGTTGCCCTTAATTAAACAAGCAAACACCCTCAAATCTCTTACAATTTCTTGTGTTAAAGCTATGGTCGCTCTTCCCCCTTTGTTAATTAGACAGTAGCAAGTCTAATACCCTCTTTCCTCTTGGGGGCTTTCCTAACCTGTATGTCAGTGTGTACGCCTCACAAAGCAAGACAGTGTCAAATCGTTAGTTTTTTAGTTCATACCAGCGATACCCGCACATTAACACTATCCTATAGTGTATTTTGCCTTAGATAAGTCAATCCACAACACAAAGAGAGCAATGGAGGAAACACTGCTAAGTGCAATAAATAAACTACTCGGAGATCTAGTAGCGGGTCAAGCAGCATCTGTGGAGACAATAGAATAGTCTATGTTTTGGGTCAAAACCCTACATCATTCCTGATGCCGACAAACAATGTCATCAAGGAGCAGTAAATGAAGAGGAGGGTGACATTTATGAGCCATGAGTTACTTTCAGTTTGACCTCTATAATGCAGATAGATTGTCTATAAACTGAAGAATATCGAGAACAAATAATCAGGTTTCGGTCGTTTTCTGGCAAGTTACCACTTTATCATCATATTTGCAGACCATATCACACCACAAATCCACCCAAGGCTTTTTTAAAATTATAACTACAGATCAACTTTGGTCCTCATGTAATCAGATTTGCAATCACCTATACAAAATAGAAAAATGTATGGCATCATTAAATTCAGTCATATTGTTTGAACAATTGACACATAAATATGAAAGCGTTTATTTACAATAAATATAGAGCTAACATACAAATGGATTGGGAAAAGTGCTGGCATTAGGAATCAAAATGTAATGAGCTAAAGCCACTTGTTTTCTATCCTCATTTGCAGCTGAGTTTTACCAAGTTACTATGCACCACAATTTACATGAAGTTGACTGCCATGCACCTTTCCCCCGCAACGTATCTGTCTTATGTAAGCAGCAATACAATACAATACAATATATCTTTATTGTCATTGTACACAGGGGTACAACGAAATTGGGAATGCGCCTCCCATACGATGCAATAATTTAAGTAATTTAGACAACAGCAACCCAACGAAACAAATGTAACAGTTTTAGACAGGGTAAAGTGCAAGTTGATCTATGCGTTGTGACCATCCGGCTCAGCAGGACCGGTTCATAGCAGCTATGGCCCTGGGGATGAAGCTGTTCCTGAGTCTGGAGGTGCGGGCGTAGAAGGCCTTGTATCGTCTGCCCGATGGAAGGAGTTCGAACAGACTGTTGCAGGGGTGTGAAGAGTCTTTGTGGATGCTGGTGGCTTTTCTGAGGCATCGTGTGTTGTAGATGCCCTCCAAGTCTGGTAGCTGTGTTCCGATGGCCCTCTGAGCTCTATGGACTACCCGCTGTAGAGCTTTCCTTTCTGCCTCCGTGCAACTGAGGTACCACACAGGGATGCCATGCGTTAGGATGCTCTCTATGGTGCAGCGGTAGAAGGTCGTCAGCAGCTGTTGGGGTAGACCAGACTTTTTCAGTGTTCTTAAGTAGAACAGTCTTTGTTGTGCCTTCTTGACCAGCGCAGCAGTGTTATTGGACCATGTTAGGTCCTCCGAAATGTGAGTGCCCAGAAACTTGAAGCTGGACACTCTCTCCACACTGTCCCCGTTGATAGAGATCGGGGCATATTCCCCGTTATGTGACCTACGGAAGTTGATGATCAGCTCCTTGGTCTTGGTGGTATTTAGGGATAGGTTGTTATCCGAGCACCAGCCGGCCAGGTTCTGCACCTCCGCTCTATAGTTTGTTTCATCCCCGTTGGTGATAAGCCCGATCACCGTTGTGTCGTCTGCAAACTTGACAATGGTGTTGGTGTCGAATGCAGGAACACAGTCGTGTGTGAAGAGGGAGTAGAGCATGGGGCTCAGAACACAGCCCTGTGGTGTGCCGGTGCTCAGGGTGATAGTGGAGGACAGGTGCGGGCCCATTCTCACTGCCTGCGGTCGTTCCAGCAGGAAGTCCAGGATCCAGTCACATAACGACGAGCTGAGGCCTAGCTGGTGGAGTTTGGTGATGACCTTGGTGGGGATGACCGTGTTGAAGGCGGAGCTATAGTCTATGAATAGCATCCTCACGTACGTGCCCTGTCTCTCTAGGTGAGTCAGGACAGTGTGAAGAGCCAGAGAGATGGCATCCTCTGTGAATCTATTTGCCCTGTATGCAAATTGATGTGGGTCCAGTGAGTCAGGGATGCTGGATTTGATGTGTGAGAGGACCAGCCTCTCAAAGCACTTCATGACTATCGGCGTTAGGGCAACCGGGCGGTAGTCGTTCAGGTTGGAGATCTTTGCTTTTTTCGGCACCGGAACTATGATAGCCGACTTCAGGCACTTGGGGACCGTAGCTAGAGATAATGACAGGTTAAAGATCCTGGTGAATACCTCAGCCAGCTGTTCAGCACAGTCCTTCAGTACCCTTCCTTGAACTCCATCCGGTCCTGCAGCCTTGCGTGGGTTGACCCTTTGCAGAGCGCGTTGCACCTCCTGTGTGCTCAGTTGCAAGACCTGTCCCTCCGCCTCGGCTGGGGTTCTTCCACTGAAGGTGGTTTTGCCAGTTTCAAAGCGGGCAAAGAAGGTGTTAAGCTCGTTGGTCAGTGCCATATCGCTGAGGGGGCAGGCAGGGCTGCTCTTGTAGCCAGTGATGTCCCTGACACCCTGCCACATGCTTCTGGTGTCCGTGGTGTTGGATCAGAGCAGGATGGAGCCAGAGGTGTTGCAGAGCTGGAAATAGGAAATCTCAGAAATCGTACGTGTGTGGACAAAGATCACCTCAAGCCAATCATGACAGAAGGGTTGCAGACAATTTTGTACGTTCTCCCCGTGACCTGCGTGGGTTTTCTCCGAGAAGTTCGGTTTCCTCCCATACTCCAAAGGCATACAGATTTGTAGGTTAATTGGCTTGGTACAATGTAAAAATTGTCCCTAGTGTAGGATAGTGTTAATGTGCGGGTATCGCTGGTTGGTGCGGACACGATGGGCCTGTTTCTGCGCTATATCTAAACGAAACTAATCTATCTTGTGATATTTGCAACAAATTGTTTTTTCTTCTAAGACAGAGAGAAGAGAGTCAAGCGTGTTTAATTGTCATATGTCCCGAAACAGATGTAATTCTTACTTGCGGCAGCACAACAGGTAACGTAAACTTGGTACTTGTAAATAGTACAATAAACAACAAAAACCGTGTGGAGATGTGGAGATATATATAAAAAACAAACAAACATTAATACTGCTTCATTGGAAGGGGTTTGTTTTCCTCTCATACTAGAAACTTTTTTTTCACCCCTGTGCTGAGTTGGAAAATATTTCCTCTCATCAGCCATTGAATATTGAGGAAGCAGATGAAGAATATAGGGGTGAAGACAGATGGTGAGGTAGAAATGGGTAACATGTAATGATGGGCCGTCCAAAGATTCAAACTATAATTCACCTATTTTCTCTGTTGTATATAAATGAAATTCTGTCCATCATGGTGCATAGATTAATTTAAATAATAGCGATGATTTAAAGCTCTTTTCAGATCTTAATTTGCAACATTTATTGCCATGAGAAAAAACTGTATTCATTGTTAAAGTACAAACTTACCCGTATCCATTTGCCAGACATACACCGATCCATCTGAGCATCCGACCACTAGGTAATCATCAGAAGGTCTCCATTTGATAACTTGAATGGGAAATAGATGTCTCGATGCCAGCATTATACATTTCTTGTCTCGAAGACTGAGAAGACCCACCGAATGATCACTGGCCACCGAACAGATGCAATACTGAACTCGGGACTACAGCCAAATGAAAAAGAAGAAAATATAAACATTTTAATATGGTAGCCAATTTGGTATGAGGACATTTTTACGGAATAGATCAGATTCTTTGAAAAATGCACATTTTATGCCATCTTGCAAAATACCGCAATGTTGAATGATTAAAACTAGTATCAAGGGCATGGGAGAGAACTCTCCGTAAGCCATTTTAAATGCTACTATCGAATCCGCCTCCACCATCATTTCAGGCAACACGATCCAGGCACCCACCACTCTCGATGTAAAAAAAACGCCACTCTCACCTTAAAGCTATGCCTTCTAGTCTTTGACATTTCCACCCTCGGAATATGTTCTGACTGTCTACCCTATCCACATGTCTCAGAATTGTTTTATATTTCTATCAGGATGATCCAGAAAAGAACAATCCAAATTTGGCTAACCTTTCTTTATAGCTCATACCCTCTAATTCCGGTAGCATGAATATGGAGAAACTTATATTTCCACAGTGAATTCCAGGAATAAAAGTGCATAATAATTATGCAGGGAGCAAAACATAATGACACAAAGTGTGGGGAGAGACGTGGACAAAGCAGAAGTTTTATAAACTGCGTGAGATATTGAAATGGAGAGTTTCTGAGCAGGAGCCAGGTTAATTGAGGAAAAGACATGGACAAGAAACGGTGACGCAGCGGTAGAATTGTTGTCTTGCAGCGCTGGAGACCCGGGTTCGATCCCGATTACGGGTACTGTCTGTACGGAGTTTGTATGTTCTTCCCGTGACCTGCGTGAGTTTTCTCTGAGATCTTCGGTTTCTTCCTACACTCCAAAGGTGTATAGGTATATAGGTAAATTGGCTTGGTAAATGTAAAAATTGTCCCCAGTGTGTGCAGGATAGCATTAATATGCGGGGAACGCTGGTCGGCGTGGATCCAGTGGGCCGAAGCACCTGTTTCTGCTCTGTATCTCCAAACTAAACTAAACTGTCGATAGTTAAATTCAATCTCTGTAAAGCAGCTTGAAATGCCATTCATAAAGTTAGGTGCAGTCATGACAAAAAGCATGTGCTTTTTTGTGCATCCAATTCTAATTATCCCAATGTTCAGCAGCAGTGCATCTTATCTTACACTTACCAGATGTGTCTCCAGGACATTCAAATCCATGGTATTATTGAAGTTTTTGTTACTTTTTGTCATACAAAACAATTTCAAAAATTATCTTTGGAGTCTTTGAGACCTCAGGACTTGTTGAAACTTGCCTCACTCAGTTCTCTTTCAAAGCTGTTGAATTGCATAATTGCAACTTAAAAAATGCCATAAATATCTTCAAAAACAAGCAAGGAGAAGTGTCGCTTTGTGTCGGAAAGAACTGCAGATGCTGGTTTAAATTGAAGGTAGCCAAAAAATGCTGGAGTAACTCAGCGGGACAGGCAGCATCTCTGGAGAGAAGGAATGGGTAACGTTTCGGGTCGAGACTGAAGAAGTTACCTAAAACTGGAGAGTTCAATGTTTATACCATTGCAGTGTAAGCAACCCAAGCTGTATTTGAGGTGCTGTACGTCCAGTTTGAGTGTGGCCTCACTCTGGCAATGGAAGCTGCCCAGGACAGAAAGGTCAGAATGAAAAATAGGAAGGGGAATAGTTAGCAACTGGTAGATCCAAGTGTTTGCTGAAACGGGCTCTGAGTCTAAACTTGGTCTCTTGGTAAAGGAGGCTACATCGGGAATACGAATTACAGTAGATGAGGTTAGAGGGGGTGCACATCTACTTCTGTCTCATCTGAAAGGAATGCTGGGGTCCTTGGAATGTATGTGGGCGAGGAGGTATATCGACAGGTGTTGAGGGAGGAGGCATAGGGACAAGTGTGCAAAGGAGGTTTTGGGACAGGTGTTGAGGGAGGAGGTATAGGGGTGTTTCTTTGTTCAATAATAGTAATGGACAAGAGTGTTGCATCAGTGACTACTGTCTGTATCAGGGAAATAGGATCAGAGAAAAATGAACCTTTTTCTCCAATTTGAAAATGATTTTTAAGGTGGTTCTTTGAAAAATTCTAAGCAGCCTATTTTGAAGTACTTATTCATCACATCCTTTTCACTCACTACGAATATAACAACTTACACTCTAATGACTTCTGAGGGCCTCTTAAGTGGCCTTCCTTGGCGATTTATTCCATTTGTTTGCTTCTGTGTGTTCTTTAGAAGGGAAAGATATGTTTGTATAACTGAGCGCTGTTGTATATTTTGGTTGAATGGAAAATAAATTCACTCTTCTGAAGCCAAATTAGGTCAGTTATCTAATAATTGCCTCAAAAATTATTATGCAAAATGAAAATTTGGTTGCATCTAAAATGCGTAATCATTTCTGAAAACTATCCATAAAGTGATTTTTTAAATCCTCCACTGACTTTTAAGTAGGTTAAATTTACAGGACATAAAATAATAATTTTGCAGCACAAATAATTATTAAAACATTTCTTTCTTAATCGAGTACTAAAGGATCAATATAAATGTTTACCATCAAAGATTCAATTTATACAAACTAAATTTTGAGGAGTTAATAAAGAACTTACACTGCAATTCTCAGGTGGAACGACCAGTTGTGTGATCTCTCCACCATGGACACAAAAGGTATGCTTCATTTCCCCAGAGTTGATGTCCCAGATGATTACAGAGAAATCTACGCCACCTGACACCAAGTAGCGCTGATCATACCGCACGGCGACCTGGTGTGGGTACAATAGGCAAGTCACTTTGCCGCGATGGCCTCGAAGTGTTCGGTGAGGTGGCCAACCTGAGGAAATTTTAATTCATACACAAAAATGCTTAAATCAGCACTCATTCAAATCCACAGAAAGTCATGCAAATTAAATGAAAATTATGGGAAAAACAAAAACAAAAAGGAGCCGATACGTCTCATAAACCCATTGTCTGGATCTGCATTACTTTAGTCATAAAGACTGCAAACTGGCCTTTGGACCTCTTTCTATGTTGGCCAAGATGACCATCTAAGACAATCCCATTTACCTGCATTTGACCCATATGCCTCCAAACCTTTCTTTCCCATGTACTTGTTGAAATGTATTTTAAGACCAGAAAGTTACTAAGTAGTAACAAAAAAAACCAAATGATTCACTAATGTCTTCTTGGAAAAATAAATCTGTCCTTCTTACCCAGTCCAGTCTTCTATCAGATCAGGTGACTCTTTCCAGAAGTATTCACAACTAAATCAATTTTTGATTTAGATCTATCATAGCACCCATCATGCTCTCCAAGTAATAAAGTCCTACCCTATCTGGCATCTCCCTGTAGCTCAATCCCACGAGTCCTAGAAATATCCTCACAAACCTTATCTACACCCTTTCCAGCTTAATGATACCCTTTCTACAGCAGAATGACCAAATTGAACACAATATGCGACAGGCCAATGCCTTGTAAAGTTTATCATAAAGTCCCAACTTCCATACTCAAAACGTTGACTGATAAAGGCCAATGTACTAAAACCCTCTTTACCACCATAGACAATAGACAATAGACAATAGACAATAGGTGCAGGAGTAGGCCATTCAGCCCTTCGAGCCAGCACCGCCATTCAATGCGATCATGGCTGATCACTCTCAATCAGTACCCCGTTCCTGCCTTCTCCCCATACCCCCTCACTCCGCTATCCTTAAGAGCTCTATCCAGCTCTCTCTTGAAAGCATCCAACGAACTGGCCTCCACTGCCTTCTGAGGCAGAGAATTCCACACCTTCACCACCCTCTGACTGAAAAAGTTCTTCCTCATCTCCGTTCTAAATGGCCTACCCCTTATTCTTAAACTGTGGCCCCTTGTTCTGGACTCCCCCAACATTGGGAACATGTTATCTGCCTCTAATGTGTCCAATCCCCTAATTATCTTATATGTTTCAATAAGATCCCCCCTCATCCTTCTAAATTCCAGTGTATACAAGCCCAATCGCTCCAGCCTTTCAACATACGACAGTCCCGCCATTCCGGGAATTAACCTAGTGAACCTACTCTGCACGCCCTCCATAGCAAGAATATCCTTCCTCAAATTTGGAGACCAAAACTGCACACAGTACTCCAGGTGCGGTCTCACCAGGGCCCGGTACAACTGTAGAAGGACCTCTTTGCTCCTATACTCAACTCCTCTTGTTACGACCTGTGACACCTCTTTCAGAGAACTATGTACCTCTACTCCCAGATCCTTCTGCATTGCGACACTACCCAGGGCCCTACCATTCACTATTAAGGTACCGCCCAATCTTGACTTCCCAAAATGAAACACAACAAACCTATCTCCATTTAACTTTATTAGCTATTCCTCAGCTCACATGATCAGTTGATCGAGATCATGCTGTAATTTTTAATACTCATTCTCACCGTCTAGGATACCACCCACTTTAGTTTTGTCTGCAAACTTACTAATCATGCCTTGTACATTCTCATACAAATCGTTGATATATATCACAAAAAACAATGGGCCCAGCACCTAACTCTCAGGTACACCACTTGTCAAAGGCCTCCAAACCAAATAACAACCCTCCACCATCACCCTCTGCTTCCTTCCTTGAAGCCAGTTCTGTATGCAGTGTGAGCTCTCCCTTGTTCCCATGGATCCAGCCTTCCACAGCAGTCTACCATGCAGAACCTTAAAAACAAGCCTTGCTGAAGTCCATACACACAATGTGTATACTTTTTCAAAAAAACGATCAAACTTGTAGGACGCATTCTCCCAAGTACAAAACCATGTTGACTATCCCAATCAGCCTTTCTATATCGAAATGCATATATATCTTATCCCTCGGAATCATCTCCAGTAACTTGCCTACGACAGATACTAAGCTCACTGGTCTGATAGTTCTCTCGCTTTGCCTTGTAGCCCTTCTTATATAGAGGCACAAAATTACCCACTCGTCAGTCTTCCAGCACTGTCTAACAATGATTCATATATCTCATGCAGGGTTCCTGCAATTTCTAATTGAGCTTCCCATGGTTTCCTTGGATATATCTGATCAGGCCCAGCAGATTTATCTACTTTCATACGTCTTAGGATGTCCAGCACCACCTCGACTATAACATGGACTGTCCTCAAGACATCTCCATTAACTCAGAAAAGGTCGGGAACAGAGCAAGGAAGACCGTTGGCTGAGAGCAAAGTAAGTGTTAATTGCTGTGTGTAAAGGCAGTTTTAAAAGAGCGCCAAGAGTCCGTTAGTAGTCAGTCAGAAAAGTGCATAACTCCAAGCTTGTCAGGAAGGCCGGATAGAAGTGAGTACCTGGATTGGTTGATCAATTAAAGTAGAGGTTTGGTAAATTGGCCAATTAAGTAATTTAGTGACTGATATAAGCCAGACTTGCACAAGGGGTGCAGCCCTGTAGAGGGAAGTGCCCAGTGAGAAAAGTGCGAGTCTTTGGCTGCCCAGTGAGAAAAGTGCGAGTCTTTGGCTGCCCAGTGAGAAAAGTGCGAGTCTTTGGCTGCCCAGTGAGAAAAGTGCGAGTCTTTGGCTGCCCAGTGAGAAAAGTGCGAGTCTTTGGCTGCCCAGTGAGAAAAGTGCGTGTCTTTGGCTGCCCAGTGAGAAAAGTGCGAGTCTTTGGCTGCGAGTCTTCGGCGAGGAGGCTGAGGTGAGGAGGTTACGCTTGTTTTTGCGCCTGAATTGTTTTTGACTTCACTGAAGTAATGGCGGACAAGTTGGTGCAGTGTGTTTCCTGCAGGATGTGGGAAGGTAGGGACACCGCTGGAGCTTCTGGGAGCTACACCTGCAAGAACTGTGTCCAGGTGCGGCTGCTGAATGGACGTGTGGCGGAGTTGGAAAGGCAGCTGGAAGACCTCAGGACCATCCGGGAATGCGAGAGTTTCCGGAACAGGACCTTCTGCGAGGCTGTCACGCCAAGGGTCCAGGTCGAGCAAAGGTGGGAGACCGTTTCAGGGGGGAGCGAACGTGGACTACAGGAGACCCCGGTGGCTGTGCCTATTGCAAACAGGTGCACCGTCTTGGGAGCTGTTGGGGCAGAGGACGCTTCCAGTCCGAGCGGCGGACGTGTTGGCAGATCTGACCCAGGCAAGGAAACTCGACTGGGGAGACCGAAGTCTGGAAGAGCCATAGTAGTGGGTGACTCCATTGTCCGAGGTACGGACAGTAGATTCTGTGGCGACAGGCGGGACTCGAGGATGGTCTGTTGCCTCCCTGGTGCCAGGGTTCAAGACATCACGGGGCGGCTTCAGAATATCCTAGCGAGGGAAGGCGATCAACCGGAGTAGTTGTGCACGTGGGCACGAATAACATCGGGAGGAAGAGGAAGGAGATGCTGCGAAGTGAGTTTAGAGAGTTAGGAAGAAGACTGAGAAGTAGGACGTCGAGGGTGGTTGTCTCTGGACTGCTACCTGTACCTCGTGCTGGTGAGAACAGGAACAGAGAGATCGGGGATATGAATGTATGGCTGAGGGGCTGGTGCAGGGAGCAGGGATTTAGATTTCTAGACAACTGGGATCTCTTCTGGGGTAGGGGTGACCTGTACAAAAGGGACGGGTTACACCTTAACAGCAGGGGGACCAACATTCTGGCAGGTAGGTTTGCTAGTGCTACAAGTGTGGCTTTAAACTAAGTAGTGGTGGGGAGGGGTTGACAAACTGGGAATATGGAGATGGAGTTAAAGGGGAAGCAAATACAGGAGAAATTGCAAAGGACTCTCGAATGAATGGGGAGGGAAGTTCTAGAAGGGATAAGAGAGTAAGGTCAGGGCCAATTGTGACCGGTGTGAGAGGGGAGGTGAATACGGAAATTAAAGTGTTGTATTTAAATGCGCGAAGTATAAGAAATAAAGTGGATGAGCTTGAGGCTCAGTTAGACATTGGCAAGTATGATGTTGTGGGAATTACTGAGACATGGCAACAAGAGGACCAGGGCTGGGAACTGAATATTCAGGGGTACACAACATATAGAAAAGACGGACAGGTGGGCAAAGGGGGTGGGGTTGCTCTGTTGGTGAGGAATGATATTCACTCCCTTGCAAGGGGTGACATAAAATCAGGAGATGTAGAATCAGTATTTGTAGAAATGAGGAATTGTAAGAGTAAAAAGACCCTAATGGGAGTTATCTACAGGCCCCCAAACAGTAGCCTCGACATAGGGTGCAAGTTGAATGAGGAGCTAAAATTGGCATGTCGCAAATGTAATGCTACGGTGGTTATGGGAGATTTCAACATGCAGGTAGACTGGGAAAATCAGGTTGGTAATGGACCCCAGGAAAGAGAGTTTGTGGAGTGTCTCCGAGATGGATTCTTAGAACAGCTTGTACTGGAGCCTACTAGGGAGAAGGCAATTCTGGATTTAGTGTTGTGTAATGAACCTGATCTGATAAGGGGACTCAAGGTAAAAGAGCCATTAGGATGCAGTGATCACAATATGATAAGTTTTACTCTACAAATTGAGAGGGAGAAGGGAAAATCGGATGTGTCAGTATTACAGTATAGCAAAGGGGATTAAAGAGGCATGAGGCAGGAGCTGGCCAGAATTGACTGGAAGGAGGCCCTCACAGGGAAGATGGTGGAACAGCAATGGCAGGTATTCCTGGGAATAATGCAGAAGTTGCAGGATCAATTTATCCCAAAGAGGAAGAAAGATTCCAAGGGGAGTAAGAGACACCCGTGGCTGACAAGGGAAGTCAAGGACAGCATAAAAATAAAAGAGCAGAAGTACAACAAATCAAAGAAGAGTGGGAAGACAGAGGATTGGGACTCTTTTAAAGATGGTCTGCATCCCAGAGTACTTAAGGAGGTGGCGCTAGAAATTGTGGACGCATTGGTGATCATTTTCCAATGTTCTATAGATTCAGGATCAGTTCCTGTGGATTGGAGGGTAGCTAATGTTGTCCCACTTTTTAAGAAAGGAGGGAGAGAGAAAACGGGAAATTATAGACCAGTTAGTTTGACATCAGTGGTGGGGTAGATGCTGGAGTCAATTATAAAAGACGAAATTGCGGAGCATTTGGATAGCAGTAACAGGATTGTTCCAAGTCAGCATGGATTTACGATGGGGAAATCATGCTTGACTAATCTTCTGGAATTCTTTGAGGGTGTAACCAGGAAAATTGACAGGGGAGAGCCGGTGGATGTGGTGTACCTTGACTTTCAGAAAGCCTTTGACAAGGTTCCACATAGGAGATTAGTGGGCAAAGTTAGAGCACATGGTATTGGAGGTAGGGTACTGACATGGATAGAAAATTGGTTGACAGACAGAAAGCAAAGAGTGAGGGTAAATGGGTCCCTTTCAGAATGGCAGGCAGTAACTAGTGGGGTACCGCAAGGCTCGGTGCTGGGACCGCAGGTATTTACAATATACATTAATGACTTGGATGAAGGGATTAAAAGTACCATTAGCAAATTTGATACAAAGCTGGGTGGTAGTGAGAACTGTGAGGAAGATGTTATGAGGTTGCAGGGTGACTTGGACAGGTTGTGTGAGTGGGCGGATGCATGGCAGATGCAGTTTAATGTGGATAAGTGTGAGGTTATCCACTTTGGCGGTAAGAATATGAAGGCAGAGTATTATCTGAATGGTGTCAAGTTAGGAAGAGGGGACGTACAACGAGATCTGGGTGTCCTAGTGCATCAGTCACTGAAAGGAAGCATGCAGGTACAGCAGGCAGTGAAGAAAGCCAATGGAAAGTTGGCCTTCATAACAAGCGGAGTTGAGTATAGGAGCAAAGAGGTCCTTCTGCAGTTGTACAGGGCCCTAGTGAGACCGCACCTGGAGTACTGTGTGCAGTTTTGGTCTCCAAATTTGAGGAAGGATATTCTTGCTATTGAGGGCGTGCAGCGTAGGTTTACTAGGTTAATTCCCGGAATGGCGGGACTGTCATATGTTGAAAGACTGGAGCGACTAGGCTTGTATACACTGGAATTTAGAAGGATGAGAGGGGATCTTATCAAAACATATAAGATTATTAAGGGGTTGGACACGTTAGAGGCAGGAAACATGTTCCCAATGTTGGGGGAGTCCAGAACCAGGGGGCACAGTTTAAGAATAAGGGGTAGGCCATTTAGAACGGAGATGAGGAAAACTTTTTCAGTCAGAGAGTTGTAAATCTGTGGAATTCTCTGCCTCAGAAGGCATTGGCGGCCAATTCTCTGAATGCATTCAAGAGAGAGCTGGATAGCGGAGTCAGGGGGTATGGGGAGAAGGCAGGAACGGGGTACTGATTGAGAATGATCAGCCATGATCACATTGAATGGCGGTGCTGGCTCGAAGGGCCGAATGGCCTCCTCCTGCACCTATTGTCTAACTGTCCCAAGCTCCCTTACCTTAATGTGCAGGAAGGAACTGCAGATGCTGGTTTAAACCGAAGACACCTTATGCTGTAATAACTCAGCGGGATAGGCAGCATCTCTGGAGAGAAGGATAAGGTGACTTTTCGGGTCGAGCCCCTTCTTCAGTCTAAAGATCGAAGAAGGATTAGACTTCTTCAGTCTGAAGAAGGGTCTCAACTCAAAAACTCATTGATTCCTGCTCTCCAGAGATGCTGCCTGTCCTGCTGAGTTACTCCAGCATTTTGTGACTATCTTTCCTTACCATGTTTTTCTGTACAGGAAAAAAACAAAGGAGACATTCTCTTTGAGGACCCATTTCCTGTGGCTTGATACACAGGAATCCTGTGGGTTGGTATCTGAGGGGCTCTATTCCCTCTAATTACCCTCGTTCCCTTAATGTACTTATAAAATCTCTTTGGATTTGCCTCAGTCTTTTCTGCCAGTGCTATCTCCAGCCATGCTTCTTAACATCTTGGTTTCCTTCTCAAGTATGCTCCTCAGTCCGCTAAACTACTCAGAGATACACTTGATGCCAGCTGCCCATACCTGGCCCATGCCTCCTTTTTTTTCCTGACCTTTTTCCTGACCAAAGGCTCAGGTTGTTGAGACTTAAATCATGAATGTGATACTGACCCCTGCTCTTCAAAATCATGCTCTAGGTTTGAAACATTACTTAGGAAGGAAGATACAACTGCCATTTATTGGGTCCAAATGAACTTGCACTAAGAACGAAGTTTAATTGAGAACAGTTGGCTATGTCCTTCTTGTTGATCAGTTTGTCTCCAACTTTCATGCCAACATGAAAGTCAGATCCTTAAATCACGAGGTCAGATGCACTTGTTAGCTCACTAAGCTTTACTCTGTGCTTGACCTACGCAATGCAACACCCTTCCATGGAATGGTATCGACCTTGACAGAAGAGCAAAGCGCAATCAACTTTATTTTCCTTAACTTTAGTTATCCTTTTGTTTTGACAATTTTAACACATGTTCTTTGGTGTGCAGACATGGCAAAAATCCCCTTATGTAGATACGATTCTATTTCTGAAGGCATTCCATCCAATCAGTCAAAATAACTTTGGTTTCCTTTTTTTACCACCTTATTAAATATTTTCCATTTGGTTTCTCTTGAATGCTGGAATTGTTATTGATTCTTCCAAATGTACATACCCTTGCAGGACTCTCTCCTACTTTTTCTTCCTTTTTGATGCTTCCAAAACCTTTTTTTTTTGTTCAGGTATTTAGTTATCTGTTCTATTATCTCCTCAAGTCCAACAAGAATATTTTTCCAAAAATGCTATTAGGAGTTAGCTGCAACATCAGGATTTCTGTTTTTGCGAATAAATCCCAAAGCTGCTGATATTAATGCAGGGAACTGTCAGCAGTTACACAAGTTAGAATTGATGTTTTCATTCAAAACTCAAGCCATCTGCTAAACTCAACCAAATATGATTACAGAAATATTTTCCGTCAGTTATATAGGAATGCACAGGTTTTTGTAGAAAAAGGTTACTGTAGACATGACTAATAAGCATAAGTATAACATGGCTGGAAAATAAAATGATGACGTTTAAAGTTTTCAAAGTGCCGGCACGCTGTATCGGCGTACAGTACTGTCACTAAAATGCACAACTTGTGCAAGTAAATTATAATTCATGTAGGTGGAAAATCATGTTCTAAAAAAACTATTTAATACCTTCCTTTAAAAAATTATTGCAAGAAAAGATGTAATGGCATGAATTTCAAGCTAGAGTAGATAATACTTTACCTCTTCTCAGCATGTGTTCTCCTTGCAGTAACTGGACAATAGCTGTTTGGGTGGCTGGTACAATAACAATACTGCCATCTTCACGGCCACATACAAGACGCCCATGAGAGGGAATATAAACACTGGCGGTGACTTTCAAAGGCTCCTCCTTGCCAGGCTGTGTGCTCAGCTGGTCTATAATTCCAGCAGGTTTTGGAAGCAGATGATCAAATGTATCTTGTAAGCATGAAGAAGTGGTAACTTTCAAGTCTGTGAAAGAAATTTCCAATTCAATACAAAACATTGAAGGACGTCTATGTTTCTATGTCCTAAAGCTTCCCAAACATAAATATTGGCCTACCCAGTATATCCGGAGCAGTAGAACCAAATTAGCAGAGGTGGCTATCTGCCCATTAATCAGCAGAGGTGGCTATCTGCCCATTACAACCAATCAGACTTATTCTCTTCTTCTTTCCCCCCATAGCCCTGAAAATTTGTTTAACATAAAGCCAGAAGTCGAGAAAGCAGATTCATTTGTGATATTCAAAAAGCAACAAGATATGCATCTGAAAGCAAAATATTTCAAGGCCTAAAGGAGGAAGGGAGGAGAATAGGACTGTCTGGATTGCTCTTAATTAGTACAGTCTTTGCAGGGCAAATGGCCTTCTTCTGTGCTCTAACCATTCTGTGGATTAACCTATCCAACTTCCTTTTAAAATTGTGGTAGCTTGCACTATTTCTGTACGCGATGAGTTCTCGTCAATACCACTCACTTAAATGATGCCTTTGCCAAAATCCCTTTATCATCTATGCAAAATGTTAAATCCAAGTCCTCTTGATGTGGCGCCAACAGCTATGAGGAATAGCTTTATATTTCTCACTTTTTGAAACTTTGTCCATAAAAGCATAAGAAATGTAGTTGAAATCCTGGTTCATCAGCAGGAATTGGTATTGGTATAGTAAAGAACATTTTAAAACATGATATAGAAATTTAAAAACTACTATACAGTTTGAGCACTTGTCCATCTTCCTAGACAATGGTATCAAAGTGATTTAATAAGCACTAAGCACAAGCATCTTTACCTTGAATAGTATCTTTCTGAGGCAAGTCAGTCATTTCAGGAATACACCATATCAAGAGTCTCCCTGATGAATCTCCCTGAATCAGCAATTTATGGAAGGGTTCCCGACGACCGTAGAAGAATCGGGTGACAGGGGGACAGATGAGAAGCTGCAGTGGGATAAAATAAATGTCAGTTCCATTTCAGTTCCAGTTCCTGAAAAAATGAACACACAGATTCACTTGGTTATAAACTTAACAATAATAAGATTTAAAATGTGCAAACCCTCATATAGCTACATATGGAACATTGGGGGCCTGAGAAGGCACAGTGATCTCTCTGTCAAAGGGAGCAAGATCAAGCTGATGGTTAGCCAGCGATTACGTTGTCTATTAGGAACGGGGTACTGATTGAGAGTGATCAGCCATGATCGCATTGAATGGCGGTGCTGGCTCGAAGGGCTGAATGGCCTACTCCTGCACCTATTGTCTATTGTCTATAGAACACCAGCTAGCATCACTCTGGACACAGCATCAAATAAATGGTAATTCAAAATATACATTCCCTTGAATGGAATCACCGAGGGATTCCACTGTTACATTGGGTGATCACTAATGTTCTTTTTTTAAAGGATACTCCCTGCATTTCAAGACTTGCTCGACAGTAGCTTGACAAAATAGGGAGTGACATTGACTGCATGGCTTTTGCTTTGCTGGTGCCTGTCCTCTCCAACACTCAGTTGGGGTATCATACGGTTCAATGGTGGTGTTCTGGCAGCCATATGATGCTTTATTCTGTGATGGTTCATTATATCTTTTCTATTTGACCCACTGTTACAAGCCAAAGGGCAGTTACTGACAACAGGAGTTATTTAAAGATAACATGGATCGCAATTCTGGTGAACTCAGATGAACAAAAAATATAAGTGTGTCATGCTATCAGTTGAAATGTAATGGGCAAACTTGCTGAAACAACAGGGATTCACAAGCTATGTTTTGTCTCCAGAGATGCTGCCTGACCTGCTGGGTTACTGCAGCAAGTTGTCTGTTTTTACTGAAACAACTATCCAGGGATGGAAGTGGTACGTATACTTTCAAGATTTGTGATGGTTCATTATACACTGAACAACCTTGTCTCCATAGCCTAGTCTGAGGTGCACTGCAACTAGAAATGGCAGCCTAAACAACACCTCCTGGCCACACTGTCATTCAATGACTCCCCCGTGAGCTGAGGAGGAGGAGAAGAGGGTGCCGTGCAGGAATCCAGCGTCGAGTCAGGAGGAGACGCTACAGACCAGTGCTCCCGTCCATCGTTAAGGGAAATGTAAGATTTCTCCTCAACAAGATGGACGAGTTGGTGGCGTTGACCCGGCACCAGAGGGAATATCGGGAGTGCAGCATCATGCTGCTCACAGAGACCTGGCTGAACACCTTAATTCCAGACACGAACGCCTCACTGGACGGTTTTCACCTGAGGCGGGCGGAGAGAACAGTGGAGAGTGGTAAGAGAAAAGGAAGAGGGCTGGCTGTGTTTGTAAATGATAGATGGTGTAACCCTGGGCACTGTTAAAGAGCAGCTCTGCTGCAGGGACATCGAGCTGTTAGCATGAGGCCTTACTATCTACCGAGGGAATTCTCACATGTTGTTGTGATAGCTGTTGTAATATATAAGACAAGGGGGATGTTGTGATATTGCTGGGACTACTTTGTGTAGCCAAGAACTACTTTGTATGGCTGTGTATATGTGAAGGGTGTGATTAGGCGGGCACTCTGGATCCAGGCGGCCTTGGAATAAACAGCCTGGAGTTAAGCTCCACCATGATAACATCTTAAACATGTGTACTCGTGGTCCTTCCAGTCACAACAAAGGTACAACAGGTACCGGACCACGAAGTACAACATGGTGGCAGCGGTTTGGGTGTTTCGCCTAGAAAAGGAAAACAAGAAAAACCCCAAGAAAAAAAGTTAACAAGTGCGTAAAAACAAACAAAAAAGAAGGTTAACAAACAGGAACCCTGCACAAAGGTTAACAGGAAGAAAAGATAGAGCCCTGAAGAACGAAAAAAGTTTCCAGCTCGGTACGGGACGTTTGGAGTGCATCCCGACAGGGCCAGTGTGAGTTGGTATAGTTACCTGCTCAGTAGTCGGCACCGAGTTGCCGACGTGACGCTGCAAGCTGCTGGGGGAGGTGCGTGTAGGCCCACGTCGCGCCCCAGCACCTGTGTAGGCCCGAGATTAGAAGCCTGCGACTGCTTCGCGGGGGAGAGATCGGGAGACCCGACACACAAGGAGATGTGCGCTGACCGGGGAAGACCGGGAGACCCGACACACACGGAGATGTGCGGTGACCGGGGCAGACCGGGAGACCCGACACACACGGAGATGTGCGGTGACCGGGGAAGACCGACACCCATGGAGGTGTGCGGCAACCGGAGGAGACCGGGAGACCCGACACACACGGAGATGTGCGGTGACCGGGGAAGACCCGACACACACGGAGGTGTGCGGTGACCGGGGAAGACCGACACCCATGGAGGTGTGCGGCGACCGGGAGAGCCCCGGAGGAGACCGACACCCACGGAGGTGTGCGGCGACCGGGAGAGCCCCGGGGGAGGCTGACGCCTACGGAGGTGTGCGGCGACCGGAAGACCCGACACCCACGGAGGTGTGCGGTGACCGGAAAGACCGGGAGACCCGACACCCACGGAGGTGTGCGGTGACCGGGGAAGACCGACACCCACGGAGGTGTGCGGCGACCGGGAGAGCCCTGGAGGAGACCAACACCCACGGAGGTGTGCGGCAACCGGGAGAGCCCCGGAGGAGACCGACACCCACGGAGGTGTGCGGCGACCGGAGGGACCGACCACCCGCGGAGGTGCGGCGGCCGGTAAGGCCGAGGCACTACATACTCACCCAGGCGCGTCGACTGTAGAGTCGGGACGGCCCTGGGCCCGAGGCAGCGGCAGCGCGTTGGAATTGCGCGGCAGCTGCCGGGAGCACCTGTGGGCGGAGCCGGGGAGCACCTGTGGGCGGGGCCAGCGGCAGCGCGTTCCAAAAGTTGAGCGACAGCTGCCGGGGAGCACCTGTGGGCGGGGCCAGAGCGCACTGCAGCGGAGGCGCGATCGCACCGCGATTACAGCAGTGCCAGCCCAGCAGTGGGAGCCCAGCAGTGCCAACCCAGTAGTGGGTGCCCAGCAGTGGGAGCCCAGCAGTGCCAGCCCAGCAGTGGGAGCCCAGCAGTGCCAACCCAGCAGTGGGAGCCCAGCAGTGCCAGCCCAGCTGTGGGAGGCCAGCAGTTGCAGGCAAATCATGGTGGTGAAGCATCTAGAGCCTACACTACATTTGATCTACACAGCACGTCTTCTTGAGGGGAAGATATGGAACAAAATGAATATTTTGTGTTTAATGACCTGTGTAGTGATCTGTGTAATGAAAGCTTAATGTATTATATTTGATGCTTTTGTATAAATGTATATATCTGGGCGGCACGGTAGCGCAGCGGTAGAGTTGCTGCTTTACAGCGAATGCAGCGCCGGAGACTCAGGTTCGATCCTGACTACGGGTGCTGCACTGTAAGGAGTTTGTACGTTCTCCCCGTGACCTGCGTGGGTTTTCTCCGAGATCTTCGGTTTCCTCCCACACTCCAAAGACGTACAGGTATGTAGGTTAATTGGCTGGGTAAATGTAAAAAATTGTCCCTAGTGGGTGTAGGATAGTGTTAATGTACGGGGATCGCTGGGCGGCACGGACTTGGAGGGCCGAAAAGGCCTGTTTCCGGCTGTATATATATGATATATGATATGATATGGTGAGTGGCCACACGGAGTGAGTGGCCACACGGAGTGAGTGACCACACGGAGTGAGTGACCACCCGGAGATGAGTGACCGCCCGGAGATGAGTGACCGCCCGGAGATGAGTGACCACCCGGCGATGAGTGAAATTCCGCAGAGGAGTGACCACCATGATGGCGAAAAAAGCAATTGTGTTTAATTGTGTTAGTTGTGCTATTGGTTTTGTTTGCAAATAGCAATGGTGTTTTGGTTTTGTTTGTTAAATATATTTTAGCCCTCGAATGGTAAAGAAAACAATTTTATATAAGACAAGGGGGATGTTGTAATATATAAGACAAGGGGGATGTTGTGATATTGCTGGGACTACTTTGTGTATCCAAGAACTACTTTGTATGGCTGTGTATATAAGTGATGGGTGTGATTAGGCGGCCTTGGAATAAACAGCCTGGAGTTAAGCTCCACCATGATAACATCTTAAACATGTGTACTCGTGGTCCTTCCAGAGTCACAACAAAGGTACAACAAGTACCGGACCACGAAGTACAACAATAGCAACATATATTCCCCCCTCTGCTCATGGCGACACGGCCTGTGATGTACTGCACTCAGCTGTGAGCAGGTTGCAAACACAGCACCCACATGCCCTCTTTCTAATCTCCGGGGACTTCAACCACGCACCCCCATCATCCACTCTGCCCACGTTCACCCAGTACGTCACCTGCCGCACCAGAGACAACAAAATACTGGACTTATTTTATGCCAACACCAAGTAGGCATAAAACGCAGCACTCCCCCCCCTTGGGGAGATCTGACCACAACGTGATCCATCTCCAGCCTGTGTATAAACCTCTCGTGCACTGGCAACCAGCGGTGACCCGCACAGTTAGAGGATGGTCCGAGGAGACAGAGGAGGCTCTGAGAGACTGTTTCGAAACAACTGTGTGGGGGGGAACTCTGTGATCCCATGGGGAGGACATTGACGGTCTAACCCAGTGCATCATGGACTATATTAACTTCTGTGTGGAGAACACTGTACCCACCAGGGTGTTTCTCCAACAACAAACCCTGGGTCAACCCTGACATAAAGGATCTCCTTAAGGAGAAAAAGAGGGCCTTTAAGTCGGGAAATAAGAAGGAGCTGAAGGCTGTGCAAAAGGAGCTGAGGAGGAAGATCAGAGAGGGGAAGTACAGCTACAGGAAGATGATGGAGGACCAGCTGCAGAGGAACAACATCAGTGGAGTCTGGAGAGGCCTCAAAACCATCTCTGGGCACAAGGAACCGTGGGGGACCAGAAGTGGGTGAACGATCTGAACCTATTCTTCAAAAGGTTCGATCAGTCACCCACCCCTCCCCCGGTCCAGTCACCCCTGCTGCAGCCCCCCTTGTCTGCACGTCCAGTACGCTGCCCCATCACCCCTCCCAAAGCATTTGGGTCACAGTCACCACCCACTGCTCGCCCAGGGTGGTCTGCAGCACGGGGGTTCCGCAGGGAACAGTGCTAGCTCCATTCTTGTTCACCGTGTACACTGCGGACTTCAGGCACAGCTCTGCAGACTCCTATCTACAGAGGTTCTCTGACGACTCTGCCATCGTCGGCCTCATCATGGGCGATGAGGACAGGGCGTACAGAGAATTGATCAAGGAGTTTGTGGACTGGTGCCTCCGGATCAACGCGGGGAAAACCAGGGACATGGTGGTAGATTTCCGCAGGCACAGCCAGGTCCCCCCGACACCGGTGAACATTCAGGGAATGGACATCGAGAGGGTAGATTCTTATAAGTACCTGGGTGTTTACCTCAACAATAAACTGGACTGGACTGAAAACACCGATGCGCTATACAGAAAAGGCCAGAGCAGACTTTGTCTGCTAAGGAGACTCAGGTCCTTTGGAGTGCAGGGGGCATTCCTAAGGACCTTCTACAACACGGTGGTTGCATCGGCCATTTTCTATGGAGTGGTCTGCTGGAGCTGCAGCATCTCAGCGGCGGAAGGGAAGAGACTCGACAAGCTGGTCAGGAAGGCCAGCTCTGTCCTGGGTTGCCCCCTCGACTCAGTGCAGGTGGTGGGAGAGAGGAGGATGATGGCAAAGCTAACATCACTGCTGGACAACGACTCTCACCCCATGCAGGACACTGTCACTGCACTGATTAGCTCCTTGAGTGACAGACTCCTTCACTCCAAGTGCGTGAAGGAGAGATATAGGAGGTCCTTCCTTCCCGCTGCTGTGAGACTGCACAACCAGCACTGCTCCCAGCAGATGAGTCAACAATAACAGCTAAGAACACACAGAAAACTGATGACAATTTATGTAACTTTATTTATAATGAATGGTCTCTTGCTATCCACTTTGCTGCTGTAACACTGTAAATTTCCCCGGTGTGGGACGAATAAAGGAATATATTATTATTATCTGTTTACAATACCATTAAAAACTAACCTAAAATCCTCCTTCGCCAACAGGCTAAAACTTTATCTTCTGAATGTTGCTAACCACCATGCCATTCTGTTGGCCACATTACAAAAATCATCCATTACCAAGTGTATTCCCTTTGCTGCCAGTTTTCTGTATCTTTGCCATCCTGTAGCACTGTGAGTGGCTCCCTCTCCTCTCCCCCTTCGCCCGCTCCAGGCCCCGGGGAAGTTTTAAGGGGGTTGAGGGGGGAATGGAGTGGGTGAGTGTCGTCAGTTGGGGGAGGGTTGCCGGGCACGCAGGAGAGGTTGGGACGGAGGGTTGCCAGGCCCGCAGGAGAAGTTTGGACCCAACGGGTCCACGCCCGGCTAGTTTTTAATTTAAAATCAGCAAGCGACAGAATGTGATTCGTCATGTGATTGAAATTTCAAAAATTCTCTCCCCACAGCTGAAAAGTCTATCTGTCTGAAATAAAAAGCTTTTTTTGACATTCCATAAATGAATCCTTTAAGTACAGAGGAGCAGTTCAGTTTGATTTACATTGCTTTAGTTGTAGTAAACACATTTCTACATAGTACTGGAAAATATTGCTTAAAGAATAAACCATGTGAAAACTTAAGTATCAGGTCACAAAACACACCACGTGGCCCTGTGAGACCATGCTGACCATCAAACTGGTATTTATGCTTATTTTATAATAATCCCATTTTATTCACCCTATATTCCACGTTCTCATCCATTTCCAGAAGATTCTACCAGTCACCAACATGACAGGTACAATTTACAAATGTCAATTAGCCCACATCTTTGAAATGTAATAGGAAACTGGAGTGCCAAGAGAAACTTCATGAGTTCAAAGGAGAACATGCAAACCCCACAGACAAGATTGGAGATCAAAATCGAACTATAGACAATAGACAATAGACAATAGGTGCAGGAGTAGGCCATTCAGCCCTTCGAGCCAGCACCACCATTCAATTACGTTCATGGCTGATCACTCTCAATCAGTACCCCGTTCCTGCCTTCTCCCCATACCCCCTCACTCCGCTATCCTTAAGAGCTCTATCCAGCTCTCTCATGAAAGCATCCAACGAACTGGCCTCCACTGCCTTCTGAGGCAGAGAATTCCACACCTTCACCACTCTCTGACTGAAAAAGTTCTTCCTCATCTCCGTTCTAAATGGCCTACCCCTTATTCTTAAACTGTGGCCCCTTGTTCTGGATTCCCCCAACATTGGGAACATGTTTCCTGCCTCTAATGTGTCCAATCCCCTGATTATCTTATATGTTTCAATAAGATCCCCCCTCATCCTTCTAAATTCCAGTGTATACAAGCCCAATCGCTCCAGCCTTTCAACATACGACAGTCCCGCCATTCCGGGAATTAACCTAGTGAACCTACGCTGCACGCCCTCCATAGCAAGAATATCCTTCCTTAAATTTGGAGACCAAAACTGCACACAGTACTCCAGGTGCGGTCTCACCAGGGCCCGGTACAACTGTAGAACTTTGATTGTTGGATCTATACGAAAGCAGCCCTACAAGCTACATCACAGTGCCACTGTCATTCTTTTACTTTATGTCACCATACTGCGTCATATTACACAATAAACATGTTTTGTCTGCCAACCGAAATAAAATGAGAAATGAAGAGATTGATTTCTTTTCTTTTCATTATAATATTGTTAATAGGTGAATTCTAATTTCCAAAATAAAGAAACCAATAATTAAAATCTCATTACCATGGCATTCAAATATTTGCAAAAATAACATCATACAGATATTAAGAAACTGTCAAAAGATGATGACCTAGAATAATTCTTGTCACAGATGCGAAGAACCCATCACCTCTGAATGCCACTGTTACTTCCCAAAAGGTTTGAATCTTTGAAAATTGCACACTCTGAAAACACATTAAAATGTTACCCATTCAGACATAATCCCTTGCCCAGGCAACTGTCAGCAACTGTCAGCAACAGGAGAGGTTGGGACGGAGGGTTCATAGTTCACAGTTGGTTCATAGCTTTCATGTCATATTTGATTCCAATATGATTTTTCATGCACACATCAACACTACCATGAGGCTGCCTATTTTTGGTTCCATAAGAACATCTAGTTCTGCCTCCACCAGAGCTTGTCTGCCATTGGAACCTTCAACCTTCTCATTTCCACACTCAGCTCATTTGTTACTTTATCCACTTGTTCATTTATCTCACTTGACCATGCAAATCCACTTTTGTCAAACCAGCCTTGTCCCACCTCTGTAAATATAAGGCTAAACAAAACGTAGCTGTTCGCATGCTACATCAAGTTCAGCTACAAATGTTTGAAAATGTTTTGTAGTTTAATGTAAAATATTAATATTACATGAGGCTGCCAACAAGGTTCATCCTTGACTCATGTTTGCTGAGCTACACGAAAGGCGGGTTAAGCAACACCATTTTAAAAAACTCAGCTTTTTGATTAAAATCCATGGTCTCGGCAATTCTGATTGCTCCCATGCATATAATACCCTCTTACCAGCACTCCTCTCATCCAGGCCTTTTCATTGACCTCAAGTTTAATAGCTCCACTACTTCCTTTCTCGTTAAACCTCCTGCAAAGCCACTTAAGAGTTCATTTTATTTCAGGTGCTCTATAAATGGAAGTAGTCGACATTGTAAACAGATTTCAACAGAAAAATAATGGGGAAAACATATCTTCAATAAAGGCAGCCTCATGTAATATTAATATTTTACATTAAACTACAAAATATTTTTAAGAAACATTTGCAACTAAACTTGAATCACTACCATAACTTGCATTTATATAGCACAACTAAAATACTTCATTGGCCAAAACTGAAATAGAGTTATAGAATAGGAAAAAAACTGCAGATGCTGGTTTAAATCGAAGGTAGACACAAAATGCTGCAGTAACTCAGCGGGCAAGGCAGCATCTCGGGAGAGAAGGAATGGGTGACGTTTCTGGTCTAAAGGGTCTCGACCCGAAACGCCACCCATTCCTTCTCTCCCGAGATGCTGCCTGACCCGCTGAGTTACTCCAGCATTTTGTGTCTACGTAGAGTTATAGTATCTTACACGTAGAATCGTGCACTGCAATGGATTGCAATTCCTGAGGGGAACTGCAAGAATATATTGCAACTTCTTCGTATTTCCCACACTAATCTCGGAGAAGTTGTCAGGCCTGAAATAAATTCTCTCCATGGCAGCTAAAGAGAGGCCATACAAAAGGCTACAAAAAGGTAAGTGTCCATTTTGATTTACTCTGTTGAACTTCTTTAATGTTGCTGGAGTTGAACTCGTCCAAGTGAGAACATTTCATCACACTCGTTTAAATTTTTAAACACCCAGGCCTAGTTGTGTCAGAAGGCGGGTCACTCACTACATAACACCCAGCCTCTCCCCTGCTTTTGTAGCCACATTGTTGTAGTCATGTGTCATGGTGATCTGAGGGATTTTGATGGTGGGGGCCATTCCCGATTGGTATTTTTGTTGTGCAAATGTCATTCCATGCCAATGCCCACATATTATCTAGGTCTTTCAGATCAAGTTGAGTCGAGTATATATTGTCATATGCATAAGCACAGTGAGGTATAGGTAAAATGAAAAGCTTGCTTGCAACAGCATCGCAGGCATAGACTCAGGCAAACTTAAGTTATACATAAACTATACAAGATAGTGAAAAGATGCTTAAAACATGCCATTAGTGCAAAAACACAATTAGAAAACAAGTCCATGGTAGTGTAAGAAGTGGTCTATTGTGTTCCATTGTGGAGGTACAATAAGTTTGCTTTAGTTTAGTTTGGATATACAGCCTGGAAACAGGCCCTTCAAAGCATCGAGTCAATGCAAACCACAGATCACCCCTTCACACTGGTTTTATGTTATACCACTTTCTCAACCAATCACTAAAAGAGAAGAGCAATTTAGAGTGGCCAATTAACCCACAAACCCACATGTCTTTGGTATGTGGGAGGAAACCAGAGCACCTGGAAGAAACCCATGCGATCACAGGGAGAACGTGCAAATTCTGCACCGACAACACCCGAGGTCAGAATCGAACCCGAATCTCTGGCGCTGTACGGCAGTAGCTTGACCAGCTATGCCACTGTGCCGCCCGTTGTGGAGGTCAGTTCAAGAACCTGATGAGTGTAAGAATCTGATGATTGTAAGAAATCAGCTGTTCCCAAACCTGGTGAATGGGACTTCAGCCTCTGTACTTCATGCCCAATGGCAGCAGCAGGGTGCAGGCATATTCCATAGGGTGGGGATCCTTGATGATGGATGCTGTCTTCTTAAGGCTGATGCTTTTGATGCTGGGCCGAACTGAGTTCCACCACTCTCTGCAACCTCCTGCATTTCCATGTATTGGAATTGCTATACTAGGCCAAGATGCAACCAGCCAAGATACTTTCTCCAGCTTAATACACAGGCTTACTATAGGAGCTTACTCCAGCACTTTGTGTCCTTCTTTGAAAACCAGCATCTGGAGTTCCTTGTTTCGTCAGGATACTTTCTTCAGTCCATTTGCAGAAATTTGAGAGAGTATTTGGTGACATGCCAAATCTCTTTAAACATAAAAAAGTAGAGGCGATGGCATGCCTTCTTCATGATTACATCAATGTGCTGGGCCAGATCAAAACATCTTAGATATTAACACAAAGGAAATGAAGTTGCTTTCTGCACGAGAAAAGGGCCAGCTTCAATACTGAACATCGAGGTAGTGCAAAAGAATGTAATATATAGTGTGTAGGAAAGAACTGCAGATGCTGATTTAAATCGAAGGTAGACACAAAATCCTGGAGTAACTCAGCAGGTCAGGCAGCATCTCGGGAGAGAAAGAATGCTTGATGTTTCGGGTCAAGACCCTTCTTCAGACTGATGACAGGGGAGGGGGCGAGACAAGGATAGAATGTAGTCGAAGCCAGTAAGACTAATGGGGGAACTGGGAAAGGGGAGGGGATGGAGAGAGAAAGCAAGGGCTATCTGAAGTTAGAGAAGTCAATGTTCATAACACTGGGGTGTAAACTACCCAAGCAAATTATGCGATGCTGTTCCTCCACTTTGTGCTGGGCCTCACTCTGTTAAAGAAGGAGGCCCAGAACAGAAAGGTCGGATGATGGCAAAAAATGATGGCTTAACAGCATCATCCAAATCCCAAGAACAATAGGTAATATTTCTCTGTGCATGTCAGTAAAATTGTAATTCATGTGTTACATTTAAAGGACAAAATTGACCTTTAAAGCTTCAACTAAGAAACTTAATCTGAGCAAACAAAAGTTTATTCAATACAATATTATCATCGGCATATAAATTGTATTCATATAAACAATTAAGTAAGCTTTAAGTAAACTTTTTTAATATTGTAAGATGTCAAAATATTTTGTTAATTACTTAATTGAATCCATGAATAGACTGATTCTGATTTGGTTGTAATTGGTTAATACAGCCTTAAAAGCCAACATTAGAGCACACCAACATTACCAAGACACACAGTGGTAGGAAATTTAATTTAGAAAATTAAATAAATAGATTACTTGTTAAGTACTTTTAGTCTTCTGTAGATTCATTTCTTATTATTTCAAAAGAAACAATCTCAGGCCAGATTTATTGGAATAACAGATAAATTCACCATATGAATCTTTTTTAAGATGTGAAGAGCACAAGGGCCATTCAAACAAAGTTTTGTTTTGCCTAGATCATTATGTTAATGCCTTGTTAAATAATTTCCAAGTTTTAAAACTATCTGAAATAACTAAAATTAATTGTTGCGAAGAAAAGGAGGCAATGAATATTCCTTTGGAAACAAAGAGACCACGTGAAAATCTTGAGTAATTGATGCCGAAGGTGAATACAGACAACGTAACTCAAATATTTTCCCTCATTTTATAATGTATATATTACTTCCACCAGCAACAGGATGAAACAACAAGCCAAGTAATGGCTGCATCTTTTACCACCTATCATTTGAAAGCATAATAAACAGAAATATTAATTGTAAAATAATATTCTTGAAAATAAATTGTTCCTTTAATTATGTGTATAACTTCTATTCAAGATACCCCCTTTTACTCAACTGGATTGAATGTCTCTCCATGTTTTAATATCTTTTAAGCATTGCATGATTATATATGCACTAGTCACGGAAGTAGCAATTAAATTAATAAAGTGAACTATATTTAATGTTTCATGTTATATTAAATATGAAGGAGCACTATCTATATTGGATACAATAAACTGAAGTTTCTAAATGACTGCCTTCTTGGTGATAATTTTGACTTTACTAATGTGTGATGAACAAGTTCTCCGAGAAATGGGAGTTCTGGATTTTACTAATCTACTTAGTATTTTTGAAGAGATAATTAAATCGATTGATGAGGGCTGTTCAGTTCTTGGTTTTTTTTTGTTCAAGATACAGTGTGGAAACAGGCCTGTTGGCCCACCGAGTCTGTGCCCACCAAAGATCACCCGTAAACTAATTCTAACCGCAATGGCTGCCTCGCCAACAGTCTGTCTTGTCCCTTCCTTCTTTGTTGTTTTATAGTACGTGTTAAATATATGTTTTAGTGTTCTTTAGCTTGTTTTATGTGGGGGGTGGGGGTTACATAGAAACATAGGTTGGGGGAAACTTTTTATAATCTCGTACCTCGGAGATGCGATTCTTTTCCGTATCGTATCTCCGTCCGCATTGCGGCCTAACATCGTGGAGTTGGCAGCCTCTTGCTGGAGACCGATTTCAGGAGCTCCAACCGCGGGAGCCTGCAGGACTTAACATCGTGGAGCTGGCGTTCCCTGTCGGGGATTAACTACAGAGCTCCAACAACGGGAGCCTGTGGACTAACATCGTGGAGCTCGCAGTCCCTGGTTAGAGACCGACTTCAGGAGCTCCAAGCCGCAGGTGCTTCGACCACCCCGACGCAGGAACTTCAATCGCCCCGACACGGGAGCTTTGATTGCCGGCTGCGGATGATTCAACTGCCCCGACCACGGGAGAATAATGAGGAAGAAGTTTAGACTTTATTGCCTTCCATCACAGTGAGGAATGTGGGGAATCCGCAGTGGTGGATGCGGTACCTTGTTGCTTTTTTTAGTATGGTTGTGGGTAATTCAAGTTTTACTGTACCTTAATTAGCACATGTGACAATAAACAGACCTTTGAACCTGCACATTAGGGACAATTTACAGAAGCCATTTACCCTGTCTGTTTTATTGGAATGTGGGAGGAAACCGGAGCACCCGAAGAAAAACCACTGGGAAAACGTACAAACTCTGTACAGACAGCATCCACAGTCAGAATCGAAATCGGGTCTCTGGCACTGTAACGTGGCAACTGTACCGCTGTGCCACTGTGCCGTTCATGAGGTTTACATGGACCTCGGTAAGGCCTTTGACAAGCCCCCATAGAAGGCTGGTCCAAAGTTTCAACCCCATGGGATCCAAGGCAAATTGGATACAAAGATGGCCTGGTAAAAGGAGGCAAAGGGTGATGCTGGTGGGCGATCTGTAGGTGATTTGTGGGCGACTATCACAGTGATCAGTTTCAAGATGCTTGATATTTATTATATACATTAATAGCTTAGATGTTAATTTAGGTGTCATTGGTAACTTTGCAGATCATACACAAATGATCTGGTGGTGTTGTTGATAGTGAGGAGGGTAGACGTAGGTGGCAGAATTATACTGTTCAGCTGGTAACTTGAACAGGGCTGTGACAGATGGAATTTAATCCTGATACATGTGAGATGATGCATTTTGGAAGAGGTGGTTGCTCAAATAAGCGTAGGACATATCATGAGTGGCAGGGTCCTGAAAAGTATTAGGGAACAAAGGCACAAGTTCAACAATCCCCGAAGACAGCAGCACAGATAGATAGTGTGGTGAGAAAGGCACATGTGATTCTTCATTACCTGGGGCATTGAATAAATGCAGGGAGGCCTTGGTGCAACTTTACTAAACATTGGATTGGCCACAGCTAGAATATTGTGTGCAGTTCAGACTGCCACGTATTAGAGAGGATGCAGAGGAGATTTGCCAGGATATGGCCTGGGATGGAATATTTAGTTATGAGGAAAGAATGGGTAACCTGGGTAGACATGCTTATACTAAAAGCCATTGGTTTAAAGTAAGATATTTAGAAGGGAACTGAGGAGATATTTTTTCCCACCAATTTGGATAATAATTACAATTTGGATTGTTCTGCCTGGGAAATGTATGAGGAATATTGTATACTGTATTAAAGGGAACTTGATGGACAGCATAGACATGGCATGCAAAGGGCCCGTTTCTGTGTTGTATGACTTTTTGATGATAGAAAAGCTTCTTTGCAGCCATTTTACAAAAAGAGTTTGGACCGTTTGTTTTTCATTTGAAATAAGAGTATAACGACCACAAGTTTTGGAAGAAATATAATTCCACTCATACTCTGTTCACACGGTATTGTTTCAGACATAACAAGTCAGAAAGCAGAAAGCTCACATTCTGGGAGTGATATTTTCAGCTCCATGAATTGTTATTTTAAAATGTAAAGTCAATAACTCAATGTATCTGACTACATGACACAACTCCAGCAACTCCGGCTCAATCGTGGCCTTGGCTGCTGTGTATGTGGAGTTTGAGTCTGTGTATATCTCGCATGAGTTCGCCCCAGGTTCTCCAAGATCCTTCCACATCCAAAACGACATGCTGAGAGCTTAATTGGCTATTGTAAATTGCCACTTGTGTAAGTGAACTGGCATAGACTCGATGGCTGAATGGCCTGCTTCTGTATTGTAAGGAAATATGATATAATAAATATGATATATTTAATGACAAATTATATATTTGTCAATCACATCTATGCAGATTTGTGAATCACAAATTACTTATAATAAGCCTTATGGACCATCATTGACTGTTGGAATAAAACTTTCACGACAGGACCAAAAGGAAGAACTCATAATTTCATTATTTGTCACAGTGATGAAGAATCTATGCCAGATTAACATTTTTTAATTTTCAGGTACCAATATTTAATAAAATATTTTCTATTTTCAGCACGCTTCTACTTATTCTTGAAATGAAAATCAGAAATGAATCGATCAGAAGTTGCAAGTATCTTTCAAAATAATTTGTTTTACATTTTCGCCTAACAGCACACCACTCTGCACACCACTTCACATAAAAAAGTGAAATAAGCAGCACACCACCAGCCTGCATTAACGATTGACAATTGATATTTTAGTCATCTAATACCAAATGTCTAGACAGAGACACACACAAATACAGAGGGAGAGAATGTTTGATGATTCTTACTAGATTATCAAAAGGCAGAGTGCATGTTAACAGCTGAGGTCTGCATAGTTCCCACGCCTTTACAGGATCGGGGTAACACTCATGAGGAACGTGGTCAACTGCCTCCCCCACATAACCATATTCTATCTGCTGTATATTCTGCCAAAGGAGTAAACAAATGGTTTTGAAAGAGGAACAGAACAAAAGAAAAAATAATTAAACAAAAGACAATTAATGCTCAAATCATATTTGGTATTCAGAACCATTTAAATAAAAATGAAATGTATAAATGGATTAACAAAGTAAATTTTAAACTCTATTTCAACTGATCCATTTAAACATTCATCGGATTACAAATTAATACTGCAGTAACATTTTACAAATTACATAAGCACAAGAACATAAACCAGTGAAGGTATAATATTATATACTCAAAGTAGACACGAAGAACTGCTGATGCTGGCTTGCACATTCACATCACGAATATACTCTAATTTATATTATCACATTGAAGACCAAGTATTAATGCGGAATTACTAAAGTGTTAATTTTAATTCATGCAATTTCAATTTTTGTTTCAAGTTTCTGTAAGTTTTAGGACAAAGGATTATGATCTTTAACCAACCCCAAGTCAATTTTCAAACAATAAATTCATCTTTCTGCACACCTTAAAAATAAAATATTTAGCTCAATGTGAAAATGTACTCGCTTAGAATAGTATTAACTGCTTTATGTACTTAAATCCCGGTATGGGGGCTTACACCATAGCTTTTGAATCAGAAATATGAATGCTGTAAACGAAATATGAGGCTTCAGATAATTTTATCACTAATTCACCAAAGTTTCATCTAACTTGCTGTTTTATTAAATTACTTTAACTTCTGTTGCTGACATGAACAGGAATTGGTCACCCAAGTGTCAGTAAAAGTTACAATGTACTTAGTAAAATACCCTGTGTAAGAAAATAACTGCAGATGCTGGTACAAATCGAAGGTATGTATTTCACAAAATGCTGGAGTAACTCAGCAGGTCAGGCAGCATCTCAGGAGAGAAGGAATGGGTGATGTTTCGGGTCGAGACCCTTCTTTAGACTGACATGCCCTGTTAAACCTAGCTCCTTATCATTTACATTGTCTGCTGGCACATTAGCTAAAGATCCAGATCACACTTCAGGCATTAGATGGCACAACCAACAACCTTGTATCAAAATAATAGCCATTTGAGTCTGAATTCATTTCAATGAACTTATGAACAATCCAAACATCATACTTGGCAACATGTCACTGCATCAGATTAAGAGTTTTGCAGGACCTGTTTATGGTGGTGCAATAAGATGTGATTTGAAATTTTAACTGAACATCCCATCACCAACTAGAGAGCAGTCCTGACATGTCATCTACCTCAATGGAGACCCTTGGACTTTACCTTGCACTTAACGTTATTCCCTTTATCCTGTGTCTGTACACTGAAGACTTGGTTGTAATCTGTGTGGTCTTTCTGCTGGCTGGATAGCATGCAATTCTGCCCAGCAAAGTAAGAAATGTCAGAATCCAGTCCATCACCGAGACCAGAATTCCCACCAGTGACCTCATCTACAATTTACACTGCCTCAGAAAAGCAGCCAACATAATCAAAGACAAAGGTACAGAAGCTTGAACGTGCGCACCACCAGACTTAGGAAAGCTCCCACAGAGCCGCTGTCAGAAGCTCCTGCAGGGGTGCGGGCCGCTGCCGTATCCCGGCAAGCAGCAGGTTGGGCTCGTCCGGTGCAAAACCGGGGATCCCTTTAGGAATGAGTCCGAGGCTCGTCTCCTACCTGCCCCCTCGAAAACCATGAAACAGAGGGTGGATTGAGTCAGCCATGGTGGCAAATGTTGGACAAAGGGCCGGTTAGGAGAACCGGGGCTCTTACTTTCCCCGCCCTCAAGATTGGCTGCAGGAGACGCCCCCTGGGGCATGAAGGCTGAAGGCCGGGCAAGGTGAGAGACGGCAGTTCGCTAGCGATCCGGATGGAGGTGATGGTGCAATGGGACTTTGAAAATGGCGCAAAAACCCCAGCAACTCTTGCATATGGACTCAGTGAACTGTTTTTATACATTCGGTGCTTAATCAGGGATTGTACAAATGTATAGCAATATTCTTATTGATCTGTATGTAAAAAAAGAAATTCAATGCACCTTGGTATACGTGATTATAAAAGAACCATTGAGCTTCTTCATCTCTGTTATTAGGCTTCTAAACGGTGTTTCCATGTGCTTGGGTACTGTTAGATTCACCTCCACTCTATTGAGGACTCCACAATGCTGCGAGCTATATATATTGCACTCTGCATCTTGCTCTTTGCTCCATCTATTGTACTTCAGTTTGACTTGATTGTGTTTATGTAATGTATGTATAATCTGTTTGGATAGCATGCAAAGCAAAGCTTTTCACTGCACCTCAGTACTCGTGACAATAATAAACCTAATCCTGCAGTTCTTTATGTCTATCTGAAAAAGAAAGCTGTATGGAGACCACTGACACTGTAACCTGTTCTGCCTGCCTTTGATATCTAAAAAAGCAGCATTATTTAGTGCTGAGAAACTAAACAAATGAATTGATGAGTTACTGAGAACAAACTCCAAAGTAAAATAGGAATATCTGGAATGGTGATATTTTTACGCTAGTTAACTAATAGATGTCTCAGGAATTTCAGTTCTTAACTATTCTAAATTAGTGCTGCTTGAGAATAGGAATAATATCTTGATATTTGTACTGCTGTTCATTTTTTCCCCTCAGTAAACAAAGATCGCAGTTAGAGAGACAATGGCTTGAAATCAATATTAAAGCTGCAAATGCCATGATTCTGAAATGCAATATACAGTCCTGGTGATACCATAGCATCCTCTACTGGCTAACTGTTAAGACTGCAGTAATGGCCTCTCCAACAAAGAAAGGTAACTCCGCTTCAATTTTCACAATTAATGTTGAAATATTACTGCTATTAAAATAGATAGCCAATGAAATACTAAATGAAATACCACTGCCTCTAAGATTATTTAACGTTTACATTTTGGCTCCAACCCTTTGCAAGCCAGCGAACATTTCACAGATCACATTAAAATGGACAGTATATCAAGGTCTACCAATGCCACTGCACCATCGTCACTTCACACCTCAGCAGACATTTTCCGATTGTTTCTGCTGCATTCCTCGTGCAATGGATTATTAGCCCAACAGAATATAGTTCAGTGTATTTCAATTTATTAAAATTCCCTTTAATGCATCCGACAAAAAATACAATTTTCATAGCTATAATGCAAAAGCACAATTATTAGAAAAATGTCCCAATTGGATTTGAATAAAAATGCTTCTTATGCAAACATATTTCCTTTTTTAAAATGCATACACATTTAAATTATTACCTTAACTACTCAGTCATGTCAAAGCTGCCTGTCAGATCATGCTCAGCATAAATTGTTTTCCTATAAAACAACTACAGATTTAATGTTGGATTACTTCAACAAGAGCCAACTTCAGGACAACTAGCTTCCTTATGAACGGTTGAATTATAATAACTCAAACACATAAATTCACTTGGTTAAGAGCTGCTTAAGACTTTTCTAGATAATACACAATAGATTTTTCACTCCCTTACCATCAGTTTCATATTCTTGCTAATGGACAGCTATCTTGTGCATTGCTGGTCCAGGTGAAGGCGTCAAATACATTCAGGTCAAATATATTCAATTCTATATTAAGCTAGGCAACATGTTCCCAGTGTTGGGGGAGTCCAGACCAAGGGGCCACAGTTTAAGAATAAGGGGTAAGCAATTTAGAACTGAGATGAGGAAAAACTTTTTCAGTCAGAGAGTTGTGAATCTGTGGAATTCTCTGCCTCAGAGGGCAGTGAAGGCCAATTCTCTGAATACATTCAAGAGAGAGCTAGATAGAGCTCTTAAGGATAGCGGAGTCCTTAAGGTATGGGGAGGTAGGAACGGGGTACTGATTGAGAATGATCAGCCATGATCACATTGAATGGCGGTGCTGGCTCGAAGGCTCGAAGGGCCGAATGGCCTCCTCCTGCACCTATTGTCTATTGTCTATAATAAAATCAAAAAATAATTGCAGATTCTGGAAATTTGAAATAAAGACAGCAAATGCAGGAAACACCCAACAGGTAGCATCTGTGAAAAGATAAATAGTTAATGTTTTGGTCAAAGGGCCTTCGTGAAAACTAGGGAGAGAGAAAGTAGGTGAGTATTGTGGAGTAACAAGGAACTGCAGGTGCTAGTTTCTACCAAAGATGGATACAAAATGCTGGAATAACTCAGCGTATCAGACAGCATCCTTGGAGAAAATGGACAGGATTTGGTTGATCTGCTGAATTACTCCAGCATTTTCTGTCTAGGTTAGTATTATGATGCAGGGAGAGGGAGGGAGAGATTGATATGACAAAGAGAATATATGTGGCTGATTTTCTATAAGCCGAAAGTTACAGCGAGTGGTGTGGATAAAGCAACGGGATAAGCAGGAGGTGGCAGCAGTGGAGCAGGAAGCGTACAAAGCGACAGCCAACAGGATGAAGTGGCAGCTGGTGAGAGCGGAGGGAGCCCCATGGTGACCGCCCTCGTCCAGTTGGTGGCAGCGGACTAGTGACTGCCTGCATCCTGTCGGTGGCAGCGGACTATCGTGACTGCCCGCGTCCTGTCGGTGGCAGCGGACTATAGTGACCACCCACGTCCTGTCAGTGGCAGCAGACTGAAGACAACACTGTCAGGGACGACTGCAACGTGAGCTGCATCACAGCCGCTTCAACTTCCGATAGCTGATGATGAAGGGCTCACTGATGCAGACCAGCGGTAACACCTAGTTTTAAGGTGAAACGACATAAAGAGCAGGTAACACAGCAGACCCCAACGGTGCCTTCATGGTTGCAGGGGACTTCAATCAGGTCGACCTACGAGCCTCGCTCCACAAATGCCATCAGCATGTGCAGTGCCCTACCAGGGGCTCAAACACAATGGATAAGGTGTACACCAATGTAAACGACGCCTACAGAGCTCTCCCCTGCCCACCCCTGGGACAACCCGATCACCTCTCACTGTTTCTACTGCCCGCATACAAACCCCTCATCCGCAAGACCAAACCCACAATAAAGACGGTCAAAATATGGCCCGAGGATGCCACCCTACAACTCCAGGACTGCTTTGATCGCATCGATTGGGACCTGTTTGCACAACAGGCCACCTACGGTTCAGAGGTAGACTTGGAGGAATACGCATCCACTGTGCTCTCCTACATCAACTGCTGTGTGGAGAATGTCACGGAGGACAAGGAGATAAAGATGTTCCCAAACCGGAAACCCTGGATGAACAAGGAGGTACAGAACCTGCTGAGGGCACGCAACATTGCCTTTAAATCTGGTGACACTTCAGCATACAGTGTTGCCAGATCACATCTGAACAAAGGTATTAAAAGGGCCAAAGACACCCATAGGCAACGGGTGGAAGACCACTTCAACACCACGGACACCAGAAGCATGTGGCAGGGTGTCAGGGACATCACTGGCTACAAGAGCAGCCCTGCCTGCCCCCACAGCGATATGGCACTGACCAACGAGCTTAACACCTTCTTTGCCCGCTTTGAAACTGGCAAAACCACCTTGAGTGAAAGAACCCCAGCCGAGGCGGTGGGACAGGTCTTGCAACTGAGCACGCAGGAGGTACAACACGCTCTGCAAAGGGTCAACCCACGCAAGGCTGCAGGACCGGATGGAGTTCAAGGAAGGGTACTGAAGGACTGTGCTGAACAGCTGGCTGAGGTATTCACCAGGATCTTTAACCTGTCATTATCTCTGGTTACCGTTCCCAAGTGCCTGAAGTCGGCTATCATAGTTCCGGTGCCGAAAAAAGCAAAGATTTCCAACCTGAACGACTACCGCCCGGTTGCCCTAACGCCGATAGTCATGAAGTGCTTTGAGAGGCTGGTCCTCTCACACATCAAATCCAGCATCCCTGACTCACTGGACCCACATCAATTTGCATACAGGGCAAATAGATCCACAGAGGACGCCATCTCTCTGGCTCTTCACACTGTCCTGACTCACCTAGAGAGACAGGGCACGTGCGTGAGGATGCTATTCATAGACTATAGCTCCGCCTTCAACACGGTCATCCCCACCAAGCTCATCACCAAACTCCACCAGCTAGGCCTCAGCTCGTCATTATGTGACTGGATCCTGGACTTCCTGCTGGAACGACCGCAGGCAGTGAGAATGGGCCCGCACCTGTCCTCCACTATCACCCTGAGTACCGGCACACCACAGGGCTGTGTTCTGAGCCCCATGCTCTACTCCCTCTTCACACACGACTGTGTTCCTGCATTCGACACCAACACCATTGTCAAGTTTGCAGACGACACAACGGTGATCGGGCTTATCACCAACGGGGATGAAACAAACTATAGAGCGGAGGTGCAGAACCTGGCGGACTGGTGCTCGGATAACAACCTGTCCCTAAATACCACCAAGACCAAGGAGCTGATCATCAACTTCCGTAGGTCACATAACGGGGAATATGCCCCGATCTCTATCAACGGGGACAGTGTGGAGAGAGTGTCCAGCTTCAAGTTTCTGGGCACTCACATTTCGGAGGACCTAACATGGTCCAATAACACTGCTGCGCTGGTCAAGAAGGCACAACAAAGACTGTTCTACTTAAGAACACTGAAAAAGTCTGGTCTACCCCAACAGCTGCTGACGACCTTCTACCGCTGCACCATAGAGAGCATCCTAACGCATGGCATCCCTGTGTGGTACCTCAGCTGCACGGAGGCAGAAAGGAAAGCTCTACAGCGGGTAGTCCATAGAGCTCAGAGGGCCATCGGAACACAGCTACCAGACTTGGAGGGCATCTACAACACACGATGCCTCAGAAAAGCCACCAGCATCCACAAAGACTCTTCACACCCCTGCAACAGTCTGTTCGAACTCCTTCCATCGGGCAGACGATACAAGGCCTTCTATGCCCGCACCTCTAGACTCAGGAACAGCTTCATCCCCAGGGCCATAGCTGCTATGAACCGGTCCTGCTGAGCCGGATGGCCACAACGCATAGATCAACTTGCACTTTACCCTGTCTAAAACTGTTACAATTGTTTCATTTCGTTGGGTTGCTGTTGTCTAAATTACTTAAATTATTGCATCGTATGGGAGGCGCATTCCCAATCTCGTTGTACCCCTGGGTACAATGACAATAAAGATATATTGTATTGTATTGTATTGTATTGAATCAGTCTGAAAAAGTCCTCCAGCACTTTGTGTCCTTTTATAAATTATCCATCATCTGCAGTTCTTTGTTTCAACTACCTACAATGATAATAAGTGACTTTGTTATAACGGACAATTGGTAATAATGGCTACCAATCACTCCCCATGGTCCGTTATAATGAGGGTTTACTGTACCTCATGTTAAAGACATAAAACTGACAGCGAAAACATAAGCAATGGTTAAGACTGCAAAATAATGGTGTCACCCACCCCCTGCCCCAACTGGTCCCCTATCTACACCCCTAATTCAATTTTCATTGACATTTTGTCATTAGGCCAAAGCAAATTTTGGGTATGGTGCCAATTACACAACCAACAGGCAAGAGATAGAAGTCAAATACAAATAAAACAATCAATTTTTATTGAAAACTGAAGAAAGGACTTGATCTGAAATGTCATGTCCTTCAGAGATGCTGCCTGACCACTTGAGTTACTCTAACACTTTGTGTTCTAAGCATTATTCCAACATCTGCAGTTCCTTGTATCCCCTGTGTCTTGTATCTTGTATCCCCAATTTCTATTCAAGCCATCTCATTATATGAAAAGTAAACTTTCAAAATCTGACCAGTTTAAATGAGTAAATGTGACAAATTCAAATCAATAAGTTGAGTTGTAAAATAATGGAAGAAAAACATCTTTCAGGTTAGACTTTCTGAAAGTCTTACTGAAAGTAAAGGCTTTGCAATGCAACTGCAACAGGTCATTGACAAGTTTTGTTTTGAATAATTGAAGAGATACCGCAGAGTGTCCATTGGGCACATTCCGAAATATACTGCACAAAATATAATTAATTTAAAACAATACAGCAATGATATAGGTCATGTTTGGAAGGTACCCTATATTTGGAAACTGGACTCAGACCTAGATAAGGGCTGATGTCATGAAAGTGTCCTCTCAATGAACCCAGGAAGATCCTCATTATATCCATAGTGCAATAATTTAACGTTGATAGATCATGTCAGAGGTTAAGGGGAGAAGGCAGGAGAATGGGGTTGAGGGAGAGATAGATCAGCCATGATTGAATCGAGGAGTAGACTTGATGGGCCGAATGACCTAATTCTACTCCTATCAATTAGGATGTCACAGGAAGCTTAATTCGCAATCATGTCGGGGTCAAAATTGGAAGTGTTCCTTCACCAGCATGCATGACCAATATAAATGCAATGAAAAAAAAATCAATGCAACCAAAGTTTTGGACTAAGTAAATAATTTATCTACTTAAATCTATTTTTTGAATAAAAAGTGTTGCTTACAGATTTATCCTTCCAGTCCAAAACATTGTACAGTAGAGGAGGAATGGAATTCTCAATAGCTTTGCCAACATTTCTACGGAATAAGTCACTCGCTGGTAAACAGCTATTGGGGAAGAAAAAAAGGAAAAGTATTTATGTTTCTTATACTTGGCCACAATGAATTGTACAATTTCCGAAGCCAATAAACTTTACATGGGTAAAAACATACCATAATTTATTGGAATTTATTTGATTAAAAAGATAATAGTTTAATCAAATACAAATAATAGCAACAAGAAACAGCAGCAATAGGTACAAAACTGTTTTAAAACGAGAAACCACATGAAAATACTATTTTCAACTGTCACTACATTAATAGTTCATTCAAGGCTCGCTGCTCCTGCGGGGTAGGAGGTACGGAGGCTTGATGTTGCACATCCCACCAGGTTCAGGAGCAGCTACTTTCCAACAACACAGGTTCTTGAACTGATCCGCACATCCCCACCCTACCTTGGGAACAGAACACTATGCCTCACCTCTTACACCACCATAGACTCGGGTTTTTTTGCATGTACATGACAATAAACTCGACTATTAGATCTGAGTATAAATACATTGATAATCTATCTTGTATCATTGTAATGCCCCACATAGCCAAGAAAATAACATTCCAAACTTTAAATTTTAGTTTCACTCATATATGAAAATGGTCCTGAGTTTATCTTTGACACCATTCAATATAACAGGTATTGCACAGGAGCCAACTTGAACTCATTCCTTCTAACTCAAGCAAATGGATTTTACATTGTCACAAATTGGAATATTTATCTTTTCTACACATTGTTATGAACACTGATCAATTGTCAATTATAGCCACAAGCATCAGGAAGATGCATGTTAAAATGCAACAGGTACATATTCATCTTTGGCCATTTGTTTAGTTTAGTTTAGAGATACAGTATGGAAACACGCCCTTCGGCCCCTTGTGTCCACACCAACCAGCAATACCTGCACATTAACACTACCCTGCGTACACTCGGGACACTTATACCAAGACAATTCACCTACAAACCCGTATGTCTGGGGTGTGGGAGGAAACCGAAGATCTTGGAGAAAACCCACACGGTGGAGAATGTACAAACTCCGTACAGACAGAGCCCAAAATCGGAATCAAACCTGGGTCTCCAGCGCTTCAAGCGCTGTGAGGCAGCAACTCTACTGCTGTGCCACCGTGCCACCCTGTGTTTGCATTGAAAATACAGCACATAAATAATCAGAAGAAAACTCAAGAGGCAGACTTGCTAATATATTGTATGCTCAGTGGAGCAACAGGGAATTAATTTCTATCCCAATATCTAATAAGTCAAACAGGAACAAAGATCATCTGCTGCCAAGAGCTAGTCTACGTTTTTTTTAAAGTTTGAAATTCAAGACAAATACCTTGAAGGTAGTAGGTAGATAAAGCTACTTCCATCTTCAGTCCAAATAACAACCTTATCAGCATCTACAAATTCACCCCCAGTCCAAGACTGGTCACCCTCACTGGATACTGAGCACAACAAGGAAAAGTCACCAGCATCAAACACCTGAAAGGGAAAGGAAATACATTTAACTGAGATATGCTAATTACGAACTAGTAAAATTAAGAACTAATTCCAGTGGATGGATGAAGATTTAAAATATTAAAATATTAGATATACGAGAACTAATTTTGGCCAGAAACTTATTAATGTAAAGAGGTTTCAATGAGATGTTGAATGGGCAAGACTAGACGATGGAATTACAAATTCTTGTTGCAACAGACTGCTGCTAAACAGATAAGGGTCTTTAAAACCAAAGCTGGTAGATCACAAAAAGGGAGAGTAAAGCCCTTGAGAAAGTCTTGGACATCATGGAAAGGTAGAAATTAAAGAAAGGAAGGTTTACAGCTAAATTTCAGAGAATAGCATTTTAAGTTGTTGTACACGATGGAGGGAATAAGGAGTACTTCGGAGAACAGTAGTCATTATTTGCTTGGATAATACGGTTTGAAGCCACAAAAAACATGGAAGCACAAGAGAAAGACATCAAAAAGAAAGAAAACAGATGAATAGCATTCAAAGGGATACCATCACTTGCATCATGCACAATTTCAAAAGTAAACTTGCATGTTGACTTACCAAGATTTGTACTTAAACATCTCATTTCAAAATTTCCTGTTTTTAATTGCAAAAATCACGCCTTTGCTACAAAACATCTTACCTTCCAATATTTGGAGCAAACCACCAGAAGTGACCGTTGTGTATATGTACAAAATGAAATGCTTTGACAATTCAAACAGTAAATAGGCTTGGATTCCTCTTCAAAGATTGGTTCAGTATCCTATAATGTAAGTGCATGTCCCAATATCAATAAAATAGATATATACAGGTAAATCAATACAGGTACATGAATACAATTGCCTGCATCTACATTTTACCAAAAGTATTATCAACTCATCTTCTGACTGTGTGTTTGTCCTATTGCTTTCTGGAAACCATAAAGCTTATACATTCAATATGCTTCCATTTATTTAAATAATCTGATAAATACAAGAATGAATGTTCTAAATACCTCTCCAGTACATTGAATTTTACCACTTTTTGTAGATGGTCTTTGTTTACATCATAACCTTGCTCATCAAGAGTTAATTTTTCCAATATTCGTGTCAAGCTCCCATTCTCCTAGTTTTACAACATCCTACTGACTCAACATTCTACTGCATATGCTGTGTGTCTTCAATTTGTTCTCATGAATCTATTATATGCACCAAATCTAAATTCTCATCTTCAATAGAAGCCTTTATACCAACCAACCTTAATCACTAATGCGTTACGAATTCTATCAACATGCTCTTTGATTTTGTCAACTTGGGTTCAGTTTATAGCACTTTTGCCTGAGAAGGATTGCTATGGGTTCAAAACCTGCTTAAGACTTCAGCATATAAACAATGCTGAGATTTCAATGTTGTCGGAGAGACTGGTGCATTCTCAGAAGTATCAACTTTTAGCTTGGATCGTGCATCAGTTTGCAAATGGCTGCTCAAGGGGGTTCAAATAATATTATGCAGAAAAGGTCCCAAAGTTCAAACTGATATTTCCCTGTCCACAAACACAATTTGAACTTTCAATTTACGAGTGCATTGGGTGAGATCTTGGCTCACACATTTGAAATAAACTGAGGATTTGAGCGGCACGGCGATGTAGCAGTAGAGCTACGGACTTACAGCACCAGAGACCTGGGTTCGATCCTGACTGCCGGTGCTTGACTCTACGGAGTTTGTACGTTCTCCCCGTGACCTGCGTGGGTTTTCTCTGAGATCTTTTGTTTCCACTCATACTCCAAAGACATACAGGTTTGTAGGTTAGTTGGCTTGGTGTAAATGTAAGTTGTCCCTAGTGTGTGTAGGATAGTGTTAATGTTCGGGGATCGCTGGTCGGTGCAGACCCGGTGGGCCGAAGGGCCTGTTTCCGCGCTGTATCTCTAAACTAAACTAAAAACTAAATCGATGCCACCAAAAGGTAATGTTGGCTTAATTTGCCACTTATGGCAAAGAGTACCACACGCTAATGACATGTGTTTGAAAATAAATAAGCATTCTGGCCTTCACCACTCAGGATTCTGGCATTCAACCTCTTCCTATTGAATAAACCACAATTAGACTTCTCATTATTTACTTTCTCAAACTCGTCTGGAATCTTGAACACCTCTGGCAGAAACTGCAAAGAATACGTTTCCTATTCTGCTTTCCAGCAGACCTTTAGTCTCATATCCTTGGCATTATTCAAGGAAATTTATATGAAATCAATTCAATGTGAAAGGAAGCACTTTTCCAATTATCTTTTATCTGCTCATTGTAGCTATTTATCTGTCATTCGAAAATGTTTATTTTCCTCCTTTAAATTTCTCACATTTTGCTCATCTTCATCAAGTCTCACTTATCACGGGTCAAATAAGAAAATCCTGGCTTCTCTAGTTTTCTCCACATAGCAGAAAATTCCTAGTCTCTGGTATCAATCTTATTATTCAATAAATCTATTGTTAAATGGGTATGTTACGGAGCGTAATCATGAACCATTCAGTTACCTCAAAAGGGTGGAGAACAAAATCAAGCTTTAATTACAATTGCATGCAAATACCAAAATAACTGTACACAACATATTAGACTTTTTTTAGATTTAGATTTAGAGATACAGATAAGCATTGGCAGATTTAAATTACAAGCAACCTTGAAATTAAAAAATATAATGATAGTTAATTATAAATAAGTTTGTCAGAAACTAGAAAATTACCAGCTAGAACTATATTCAGAAACCAGAAAATTATCAGCCAAGAATATATTCTGATGAGACACTAGTTGGAACATCAACACTGCATTGACTTTATAATCCCTTGTGATAGTTGTGAACCACTGCACTGTAGATTCAATATGAAACTTCTGATCCAAACAGAACATAGAAACCCTGTTAACTTACAAAACTACTTAATCCATATCTTCGAAATCATACCTGTATTCGACTGATTTCAGCAGTAATAATCCACACCTTTAAGATTCCAGTTACTGAAACTCCAATCACTGTGTCTTCTGAAAATAAAAAATAATGAAACACCAATTATTTAAGTGCTATATGATCATTAAATTAATAGTGAGAACATTAGCATCATGGTGCGACTAAACTAATAGCGCATTTGAGACTTTTAGATAGGCACATGAATATGGAGGGAATGGAGGGACATGGATTATGTACAGGCAGATAAGTATTAGCACCAGACCTGTGCTGTACTGTTATATGTTCTATGAATACCAATCTTACAGATGCCACCGTGTGTTTATCTATCCTCATGCGTTCAAAAAGCAATCCCTTGAAGAATGTCATGGCTTTTAATAAACAGATTTTACATAAAATATGAATACAAAAAATAGATTGCAGAGCAAAATTGTAATGTTTTCTCGCATCCTCACTACCATGTTATGCAATTAAATCTTACTCTTCTAAATGAAAACCTTTTCCCAGTCAACAAAATCCAAATCCAGTTCACCATAACTTTAGCACTACTATTTTAGATAATTTAGCCCAAGACATCCTTGAGAAAAGCATGCACCTCAAGTACACACCACCATGCTACCTGCACTTACCTTCTCTGACCAGATAGCTACAAGAAAGGTTGCGGCCCAAAATTGTTGCCTGTCCATCTCTTCCAAAGATGCTGCCTGACCCGCTAGGTTACTGCAGCACTTTGTGTTCTATGCAAGATTTCAGCACCTGCAGTTTCCTTGTGTCTCCAAATATTCAAAGTTTCCTGTCACATCTTTCCATGATCAGTGACTCAGCCTCAGGTGGAAGATCCTGAGACACCACCTTGATTACTTTTTGGTTGCTCATGCTGTCAAAAGTCTTTACAAGGTGTTTCCACATTGAAGTCTTAACCTTAACTTACCTTTGCAATGAAGTTCAGCAAGTTCAAAAGAATGGGACATGCTAGATAAAGTTATGGTGCCAGATAAGAAATTTATCCAGCCTCACCTACAACTGATCAAGAACTCCCTCAGGGATCAGGGGCAGAATGACATATGATGTCTGAACTCTCTTCTACAATGTTCAGGTGCACGATATGAAAAAAACTCAACTGTGAGCAGCACTTTTACCGCACAGCTCTTCCAAACCACCAACAAAAGACTCGTATATTTCAGCCATATATGTTGACAGACCTTCTCTGCCATTTCTATGTCATAGAATTCTCTATGCATGGACAAAGATTGTATTCTAATTTCAACAACAGACATGTCAGACAGGAAAATCTATTTTGGGATAATGCTCAATCACTCAATTTTGGGATAATAATTTTGTGGAATTTTGCCTTAAATCTGCCTTCCTAATTGTTTAAAAAAAACAGAAAATTGCATAAATAAACAGCTTTATTGAGGGCCTATCCTGCTTTGATAGCTGTCAAAAATTAACTGTAAGATACTGAAATGGGTCACGCAAATAAGTAACATTTGGTGTGCAAGATACATCATAAATTTATGACGCCTCATACATTTAGTAACCAAGCAAGCATCTTGGGCAATGTGAAACTCAAGACGACCATTCTTGAGATAATTAAAATCCAATAGTACCAGTAAAAAATCTATCATAGCATAACCATTACTTTTAACAATTTGAAGACTGAAAAAAATAGATAAATATATGAATGAATTAAGAAAATGAACAAAATCCTCACCTTGTGTTCTCAGTGAGCGTATGATACTCAGTGAATTAATCCAATCAGGAGAAATCTTGGACACTAAAGAGTGAAGGACCTCCAGACTAGTAGCGTCAATGACAAGGATTTCTGGGTAATGGCCATAACAAAGCAGTCTTCCTTCACGTAGAGTTCCAACATTGAACTGATAAAACTATTATTAAAAAAACACAATGGCAAAGTTGAAAACTTATAATTCCAGCTCCAATGTTTAATAACTTTACATGACTCCAGCTCCAATGTTTAATAACTTTACATTTATTTTCATGACAATCCTATTCCAACAGTCATGTATCTTTAATTAGATTTACACCCTCTGCCATAATCAACCATCTTTTTCAAATGTAGTGCTTGTCAACCTTTGGCACAACTGACTATGCCAGCTTTTTCCCCCGAGACATCTTCTCTAATGTCCAACATTACCATCTCCTCATTCCAACCTTAGCTATCTGATGACAGTGGCGTAATATCTAGAACTCCCCCCACCACCACCTTTCAAACAAAGCCTCAGCCCTCTTTAAGGGCCTTGTCACAATTCACCTCTTTACTCAAGCTGCAAATGCAAATAATTGTAATAGCAGTCTAATTATGCCATCCTTTTCTGAATTTGCTGACTGGAAACAATTGTTTCTCAAAACTCTCCACCCTCTCCTCATCCATAAGCTGCCATTTGGTAATAACATTCACAATATTGAGAGTGATTTTCACATGTACACTGATGCCATAATTCGATCACTCCACCACCTCCGATATCCCCCTCTGCTATTTCCATTCTTTCAGATAGTTTTGTCTGTCTTGTGTCAAGTCTTGGTTGAAATTCAAATTCTATCAGTTAAATACAAAAACAGAACAAGAGAAACTGCCTTGAATATCACACAATAAATGAAAGCCATATATTGCCTCTGATTAAAACAGATTGCACAACTTCAGTTTTCATTTAATTACCACCTCTCCTGACCTGACCGCCTCCTTAAAACTTCCAGATCTTTTCACTTCGGATTTTCTGTTGAATCTCCGTTGATTAAATCAAGCTCACCTGTCCTGCCATTCCAACATTGCACTCACCTTGCTTGTCTTTTCCCCACCTTATTCACTGGTATCCTAGAATATGCACCCACCTCTTGCACATGTGTTAAACCCCGTTGAACATCAAATCTTAAACATTTCAAAGATAAAGCATTTACAATAGTGACATCTCTTCATATAATTATTTATCAGCAAGTATCCAGATGATCGATGCAAATATGCTAAAATTATGTACAAATTAATAGGTCAACATTTCCAAGCATCGTCCTGCTCCAAAATTTGAAAACATTTTTGCATCATGTGGTCAATTTACATTTCATGACACAAATTAATAGGACACAAGTTCTTCATACTGAAAATTTAGGTAAAAGTTTGCCTGAATCCCAGCAATTTCTGCACTACTCACTTGTATGCCGGTATGTGTGCATGCTAATTTAGTAAATTCTATACATCTTCCATCATTCACATCCCATAGACACATCTCTCTGCAAGAAAAAAAAAGTTTGAATAATACTATATTAAGGTGCGGTTATTTCGTTAAACTAACTTTAGCATAAGCAGAAGGAACAAAATAAATGTACCAGGATTCTCAGAATACTGTATTAATTATCCAAAGTGTCTGAACTCAGTGGGAGCAAAACTCATGGCAACAATGGGAGCATTTTCTTTGGGACTACAATATAATTTTGATTCCAAGATGACTTGTGTACATATTTGTGGCAGATTGTTCTCGACTCAACATTGGTAAGTGGATTGTTGAAAACCATCAGGATGAATGCAAATACTCAAGACAGTGACATCTATCAATCTACCACATTGATATACACTAACGAATGCTCCTAACTTGATTTTAAATTTGGCAACCTCTATTTTAGAAGCAATGGCCACAGGCAAAACCTGCCTCTAATGGTAATGAAAACAGAATCAATCACAGTTTTCTCCGTTTATGGGGTATAACTTGCGAGGTCTCATAACATGTGTAAGTGGTTTAAACCGAAGACACACACAAAAGGCTGGAATAACTCAGCGAGTCAGGCAGCATCTCTGGAGAAAAGGAATAGGTGATGTTTTGGGTCAAGACCTTCGGACTGAGAGTCAGGGGAAAGGGAGTGTCTGTCTAAGGTCTCATAATACTTTAGCTTACACTATTATGGACTTCTGATATCAAACTCTAACTTATTGGTACAGTATAAATACGTTTTCTATCAAACACTCCCAATTCCAAATTAAAACAGCACTGACCACTTTAGGAGAGATAACATGAAAGGTTTCCTTGTATTTTGGTTTGAACTATCATGGTCTGGTTTACCTAGAATAACTGATAATTTATTCTATATTTATATTTTGTGTTGTGTTTAAATGTGACTGTAAAATCGCAGCAAGTAATAATTTAATTGTTCTATTCCAGGTGCATATGACAATGAATCATTCTTAACTTGAAAATGGAGACAGAACAGATTGCTTTATAATGAGCCAGCATGAACAATCCAGGCTAAATGGCTTATTTATGTGCTGTAGGTCCTTCTGCAGTTGTACAGGGCCCTAGTGAGACCGCACCTGGAGTACTGTGTGCAGTTTTGGTCTCCAAATTTGAGGAAGGATATTCTTGCTATTGAGGGCGTGCAGCGTAGGTTTACTAGGTTAATTCCCGGAATGGCGGGACTGTCATATGTTGAAAGACTAGAGCGACTAGGTTTGTATACACTGGAATTTAGAAGGATGAGAGGGGATCTTATCGAAACGTATAAGATTATTAAGGGGTTGGACACGTTAGAGGCAGGAACAATGTTCCCAATGTTGGGGGAGTCCAGAACCAGGGGCCACAGTTTAAGAATAAGGGGTAGGCCATTTAGAACAGAGATGAGGAAAAACTTTTTTAGTCAGAGAGTTGTGAATCTGTGGAATTCTCTGCCTCAGAGGGCAGTCAGTGGAGGCCAATTCTCTGAATACATTTAAGAGAGAGCTAGATAGAGCTCTTAAGGATAGCGGAGTCAGGGGGTATGGGGAGAAAGTAGGAACGGGGTACTGATTGAGAATGATCAGCCATGATCACATTGAATGGCGGTGCTGGCTCGAAGGGCCGAATGGCCTACTCCTGCACCTATTGTCTATTGTCTATTGTAATATTTTTAAGATAATGAACTTGATAACTTCTATTGTGTTACTTTGGAATCTCTTTCGCAAAATAAAACAGCCTCAATTTCATTTACCCAATAATGAATTTCTGAAATCTAGAATCGTGCACTTTGTTCACACTGTCCTCTCAAAGAGGAAAATATTGTTCTATGATGAGATAACCAGATTCACTTAAAAATAAGAAGGGCTGCATAGTGGCGCAGCGGTAGAATTGCTGTCTCAACGCGCCAGAGACCGACGTACGATCCTGTCTATGGGTGCTGTCTTTACGGAGTTTGTATGTACTCCCTGAGACCGCGTAGATGTTCTCCGGGTGCTCTGGTTTCCTCCCACATTCCAGGTTTGTAGGTTAATCTGTTTCTGTGAATTGTCCCTCATGTATAAGATATAACTAATGATTGCTGGTTGGCTTGGACTCGGTGGGCTATTGGGCCTGTTTCCATGCAGTCTCTCTAAATTCTAATCATTTAACCAATACAAATCATCTCCATGTGGGTTTAGTCAATTCAATTTCTTCCATTTACTAATTTACTCACCCATTTTCAGATGCACTGACAACATACTGTTTGTCACTGCCGGCATTGGCTTTGGAAAGGCAAGTGATAGATGATGTGTGGCCAAACAGCAGAGCCCTTGGAATGATCTGCAGACACACACACACACACACATACAAAAGATAAATAGTAATGGTACAATTGCTACAATAAATTTCTGCTTCTTAAAGTCAAGTTTTGATAATCAAAGATTTTCACTGTCAATAAAGTCGACCGTGATTCATTTTAAACTAAAGTAAATTAAGCTCATGATGCTCTGGGTCTCATTATAAAAAAAAACAAGCACGCATCTGCTTTTCAAATGGTTATGAAAATAACTACACTTGAATAAAATAGTCAGCCTATAAAACTTAATGGCATTTATTACTTACTTCCTGCAAGTTTTTTTTCTTAATGATCTTAATAAAAAAAAGTATCTTCCAGCTCTTAAAAAATGAATAAAATAAACTGGTACAGATGTCTGATATTATCCACAAAACTAGTTATTGTATAATAAAGGAGACCCAGGCAGGAGGCAAAATAGAAAAGTAAGCTGAAGCATAAAGAGTAAGTAACAGGAAAAAACAAAATAAGGAGAGAACCAACTATTGGGGAGTGAACGATATTGTGGTGGTGAACAGACTGTTTTTAAAAAACATAAATAGGTGGCATTTAAAAGAAAGACAGAGACAAAATGTCTTTATTCCAGTATTTATTTTTGTTTATGATGATTGAGTTTTACATGTTGAATTTATTGAAAAAACATTAGGGACAGTAGGGGAAAACTGGTTAGGGGTGAGAGAATCTCTGCTCTCTTATTCACCCTCAAGTGATTAGGATGGGTTAAGAGGCATTGGGGTAAGGATTAAAATTGGGATGAGAGGGAGAAGGCAAGGAAGAAAACAAACATATGTGGTTTAGCGCTACTACAATTTTCCTGACCAATACAAACATTTAGAACAAAAGTAAATAAATAAAGTGTTCTGTGGAGGCAGAGAAAACAAAAGAAAAGTAGAGGCAAGAGGGCAACGGCAGACAGAATCAAAGTGAACAGAGAAACAACAACATTAAGATGTCATGACAATGACTCTATAATACATCACGAAGGTATTTATTCACAAAATGCTGGAGTAACTCAGGTCAGGCAGCATCACGGGAGAGAAAGAATGGATGACGTTTCGGGTCGAGACCCTTCTTCAGCATTTTGTGAATAAATACCTTTCGATTTGTACCAGCATCTGTAGTTATTTTCTTATACTATAATACATCACAGCCTGCGTAATATCTCAGGAAATCATCTGGCATTCCAAAGTCACCATATACTTACCTTCTTTATTTGTCTTTGATTTTGTCATTCTAAATAGTAAACATAAATTTAAATAATAAGCACCAACCTCTATTTCCAGAGTTAAATCCCAAAGACAGATTTGTCCATCATGACATCCTGTAACAATAGTTGCTAAATCATCCATCACTAGTAGAGCTGAAATGCAATGCGTTGGAGCTTTGGGGCCCCACAGCACGATCGGCAACACCAGGCTATTTCCAGCCATTTTTATTTTTGGCCTGTTCAAAAATAAGATAAATTTTAGAAGATTGCAAAAGTGACATTAAAATGAAATAGTTGTAATTATAGTACAAATCTCAAAACTTCAAAATATATATCCAGATTAAAAAGCAACTTGCGTTCAGTATACACAGCGTGGAAACTGGCCCTTCAGCTCAACTTGCCCATGCCGACCAACATGCCCTATCAACAACATGCCCACCTGTCTGCATTTGGTCCATATCTTTCTAAACCTATCCTATCCATGTAATTGTCCAAATATTTGTAAACATTGTGATAGGATCTGCCTCAACTACCCCCTCTGGCAGCTCATTCCATATTCCCACCATCCTTTGTGTAAAAAGGTTGCTCCTCAGGTTCCTATTCAATTAAACAGTTAAGCATTTGATGAAGTCCCCCATGGTAGGCTATTCCAGAAGATTAAGATGCACTGGATTAACAATGACTTGATCGTATAGGTTCAGAACTAGTTTCCTGATAGAAGACAGAGGGTTTTGGTGGAAGGACAAAATTCACACTGAAGGTCTGAAACCAGTGGAGTTCCACAGGAACCTCTTGTTTTTGCGATATATATAAATGACTTGGGTGTAAATGTTGATGAGTCAGTTAGTACATTTGTAGATGACACTAAAAGTGCTGGGGTCATGGACTGTGAGGATGGCTCTCAAAGTATACAGCAGGATACAGATCAGTTACAGAAATGGAAGATGGAGTTTAAGCTGAGTAAGTGTGAGGTGTTGAATTTGGGAAGTTGGATTCAAGGGGAAAATAAATATACAATTAATGGCAAGACCATTAACAGCATTGATGTACAGAAGGATAAATCCCTGGAAGTGGCAACACAAGCAGATAGAGCGGTAAAGAAGGCATATGGAATACTTGCCTTCATTGGTCGGGACATTGAGCACAAGTGTCAGGAAGTCATGATTCCATTTTATAGGACTTTAGTGAAGCATCATTTGGAGTATTACGTGCATTTCTGGCTGTCTCATTACAGGAATAATGTGGAGGCTTTGAAAAGGGTGCAAAGGAGGATTACCAGAATGATGCCTGGACTCGGGGGATAATAGCTACAGGGACAGTTTAGACAGACTTGGATTGTTTTCACTGGAATCCCAAAGGTTAATGGGAGAACTGATAGAAGTCTATAAAATTGTGAGATGCATAGAGAAGGAAGACAGTCATAACATTTTTTCAGGATGGAAATATCAAACACTTATAGGGCATAGTTTTAAGGAAAGAGGGGCAAAGTGTGGGGCACATTTTTTTGTTACACACAGAGGGTGGTGAGTGCCTGGAAAGTGCTGCTGGGGTGGTGGTGGAGGAAGATACGACAGTAGCATGTAATATACATTTGGATAGGGACATGGATATGCAGGGGACGGAAGGATCTGGATTATGTGCAGGCACTTAAGAGTTGGCCTTTACAGCATGCTCCACACAGACATTTTGGGCTGAAGGGCCTGTTCCCATGCAGTACCTTTCTACTTATTCTCCAACCAGTTACTTGAATTTAAGAACAAGCATTGTCTCAGCGACCGTTTGTTGACCACTTGCTCTCAACTTCCTTTCGCAATCCCAAGCTGACCTTTCCATCCTGAGCCTCCTCCATTGACAGAGTATGGCCTCAAGTAAACTGGAGGAGCAGCGCCTCATTTTCCACTTGGGTTGCTTACAACCCCCCCCCCCCCTCTCCCCTCCTCTGTCCCTCATCTAGACTCCCACCTATTTCTCCCTTTCCCATTCCCCTTTTCATATATTCCCTCCTATGGCTTCACAACTCACAATTCTTCAATCCTATCTCACACCTTCTGCTTTTATCTCTGGTCTTTGTTCCAACCAGCTGCCTATCAAAGCCCCTCTCGCCTGTGTCCACCTATTAACTGCCATGCTTTGTCCTGCCTCCCCTTTCTTTCAGCTTTCTCCTCCCCCCCATCCCCCCACCCCCACAATCAGTCTGAAGAAGAGCCCCAACCCGAAATGTCACCTATTCATGTTCTCGAGAGACGCTGCCTGACCCACTGAGTTACCCCAGCACTTTGTGTCCTTTTTAGTAATCTTGTACCTTCAAAAGCTGTGGATAACATACCAATCGATAAACTGAAGGCTATCTAAGGTAGAATTTTGGACAATCAGGCTAGCAAGGATCATGATGGTTATTCAAGAATATGTAATAAAGGTCAAAGATTGAACCATCCATCATCATATTGAGCAGTAAAGCAGTTTCAAGAAATCGTATGCCAAACACTTGTTTCTACTTCATAAGGTCATCAGGTCATGTGATAGGAAGTGATTTAGGCCATTTGGCCATATTGGCTACTCCGCCATAAAAATCATTGCTGATCTATATCTCCCTCCTAACCCCAATCTGCTGCCTTCTCCCCATAACCCCTGACACCCATACTAATCAAGAATCAGTCTGAAGATGGGTCTCGACCCGAAACGTCACTCATTCCTTCTCTCCAGAGATTCTGCCTGTCCCACTAAGTTACTCCAGCATTTTGTGTCTATCTTCTAATCAAGAATCTATCTATCTCTGCCTTAAAAATATTAATTGACGACCTCCACAGCCTTCTGCGGCAAAGAATTCCACAGATTCACCACCCACTGACTAAAGAAATTCCCCCTCATCTTCCTAAAGGAATCTCCTTTAATCCTGAGGCTATCACCTCTGGTCCTAGACTATTCCACTTGGAAACAGCCTCTCCACATCCACTCTATCCAAGCCTTTTTCTATTTGGTAAGTTTCAATGAGGTCCCCCTTCATCCTTCCCAAGTTCATATGTAGTTACTTCAACATGTTACTTTACATAGATGCAATCAAACAAAAATAGTAAGCTTGAGGAAGAGATGACGTGGGTGACCAAAGGATTGTTCATAGAAGTGGGTTACAAAATGATTGTTCACAGAAGAGAGATTTAAGGAAAGCATGATGGGCAACAGAGGCTGTACAGAGGATACAAATGTAAAGCCTTGATAGCTACAGATATGACCACAATCTTTGAATGAAGAATAGGGGCACATTATGCAAGAAATCGCATTGTTGCAGTAAGGGTACAGGGACAAACAGGCAAAGCCATGAGAGAACTCAACCAAAAGAATGATTTTCTTTTAAAGTGAGATATGCTTAACATTGAGAACCAATGTTAATTCACAAGGATGGTTAGCATTTAGTATAAGAGTTAGTATGAGAAATTACTCATATGTTTTCACCAAACTAAACTTTGCAGATTGTTAATGGAAGGTGAGCCTTGACCATTATCCAGAATAGCGGTGTGGAAATAGTTAAAAGCAAGGGTGATTGTATCAAAAATCAAGAAGGATGAGGCAAAACCGAACAACGATGTTGAAGATGAAGGAGGCTACTTCTGTGATGGAAAGCACATGAGGTTAACAAGGTGCCTCAAGGGTTGAATAGGTCACAATATCTCAAGGATCCCTACTGCAAATGAATTATAGACTCTGGATTGATTTATTTTGTCCTTTTGTGTATTAACTAGCATCTGCAATCCTTTGTTTCTACACCTAAAATTGTTGTATAAATTTATTATGAAGCTTTACGCAGAGTTGCAAAAAACTTTCATGAAGAATACAGCAACTGTTCTGGCTTTTTAGAACTGAAACTGACAATTGTTATTCCCTAACCTGCTTTAACATGGCACCTTCAACATTGCAACTGTCTATTTGCAACTCTTCACGTCACTGCTCAATATGTTGCTGTGAATTTCCATTGCTCAAATCAATCCTACACTCTCCCAGTTAATGATTTAGCCCTGGGCATGGAACATAGTGTGTCCTCATGCTGAACAACAGGATGGATGTTAAGAGCTAAGATCAGTGGAGAGCTAAAATAATCTATTGTCATTGTGATGATTTTTAAAATTATAATTGAGACAATTTGGAAAATATATTAAAATTATTTCAAAATTAATTCACGTGAATATTTACATCCTAAACTGTAAATTTTTAAGGACATCTCTACAAAGCAGAAATTGTTTTCAGAGTGCACCATTGAGGGAAAATATCCCAAAATGTTTGAGACAAATCATCATCAAAGTTTAACCAATGCTTTATTTTCAGTGACATGATTGGTTACCTAAAGCTTAACGAAGGAAATACATCTTCATGAATGTCTTTAAAGGAGGGGCCACAATTACTGAGCTTCAGCCGAAATAATCAAATACATATACTGAAGCAATTAGAATGACAGATATCAAAAGACACGGTGGGAAGTTAGAGAGGAAATTACAGGAGTCCTGGCTGAGATATATGAATCATCGTTCGACACAGATGAGTGCTGGAAGACTAGAGATTGTGCCTCATACTGTGCCTAAGAAGGGCTGCAAACAAAAACCTGGAAACTATAGTCCAGTAAGCCTAACATCTGTGGAAAGAAAATTACTGGAGAAGATCCTGATGGATACAATACCCAACCGTTTTGCAAGACAGGTTTGTTAAGGAAAATTAGTTAGGGGTAGTTTTGTGTGTGGGGGATCATGTCTCAAAAATTTGACTAAGTTTTGTTTTGAAGAAGTAACTAAGACGGTTGATGAGTGCAGGACAAGAGACATAGTCTGTATGGAAATGTATGAAAGGCCTTGCTGGTAGCCTGCCCTGGAAAGTTTGATTGCATGGGATCCAGGGAGAACTAACTAACTCTATGCAGAAGATAGACACAAAAAGCTGCAGTGACACAAAACTCAGCGGTGCAGGCAGCATCTCTGGAGAGAAGGAATGGGTGGCATTTCGGGTCGAGACCCTTCTTCAGACTGGTTAGGGATAAGGGAAACAAGAGATATAGTTGGTGATGTGGAGAGATAAAGAACTATGAATGAAATATTTGCAAAAATGTGCCGATGATAAAGGAAACAGGTAAGTTGTTTGTCGGGTGAAAATGAGAAGCTAGTGCAACTTGGGTGGAGGAGGGATAGAGAGAGAGAGAGAGAGAGAGAGAGAGAGAGAGAGAGAGAGAGAGAGAGAGGGGGAATGCCAGGGGTTTCCTGAAGTGAGAGAAATCAATATTCATACCACTGGGCTGTAAGCTGCCCAAGCAATACGAGATGCTGTTCCTCCAATGTGCGTTTCGCCTCACTCTGACAATGGAGGAGACCGAGAACAGGAGTGGAAGTACATAGTTCCGTATATGTAGTGTCAGAGGTAGATAAGGAGCAGAAGGCGACTTCTGACAAAAAAAGACACAAAGTGCTGGAGTAACTCAGCAGGTCAGGCAGCATATTTGGAGAACATGGATAGGTGACGTTTTCGGTCAGGACCCTCCTTCGGACCCTCCTTCAGTTCAGGAACTGAACTTACATTGGCCTTCATTAGTCGGCGTATTGAGTTATTGTTAAGGTTGCATTTGAAGTATTGTGTTCAGATTTGGTCACCCTGCTTGGTGGGGTACCCTTTATGTGTACCCATTAAGTTGGAAAGAGAGCAGAGAAGATTCACAAGGATGTTGCCAGGACTTGAGGGGCTGCACTATACAGGAAGATCAGGCAGGCTTGGAGTAGCTCAGCAGGTCAAGCAGATCTCAAGAGGGCATGGATAGGTGACATTTCGTGTCGGGACTAATTTTCAGACTGATTGGAGGGGTGGCTTAAGAAAGCTTGAAGAGAGGAGGGGCAGCTCAAAGCCTGGCAGGTAATAGGCCAACACAGTTGAAGAGGGTGACTTGAAAGGCAGATGGTTGGATATAGGCGAGGGGTGAAAAGACAAAAGGATTGCGGAGTTGCAAATAGTGAAGCTAGAGGAAGGAATGTAGGTGGAAGGGGAGAAATAATGGTGGGGTAATGGAGTCCAGATAATGGTGGGGGGGGGGGGGGGGGAGGTATATGGGGGAAGAAGGGAGAGATAGTTACCTAACATTGGAGAATTCAATATCAAAGCGTGGGATGTATGTTGCCCAAGTGGAATATGAAGTGTTCCTCCAGTTTGTGTGTGGTCTCACACTGGCACTGGAGGAAGCCCGGGACAGAGAGGTCAGTATGGGAAGAGGAAGAGGAGTTAAAATGGAAAGCAATCGGAAGATCCTGCTGACCTTGGCGGACCGAGTACAAGTGTTCAACAGAACTGTTGCCAACTCTACGCCTTGTCTCGCCGATGCACACCAGGCTACATCGCGGACTGTAGATGCAATAGATGCACGCAAACAGTCTCACCTGAAAGGACTGCTGGCGTCTCTGGATGGAGGCGAGGAAGGAGATATAGGTACAGGTGTTGGATTTCCTGTGATTGCAAGGGAAAGCACCTACGAAAGAGGGTGAATTGGGTCGGGAGGTATGAGCGAACCATGGTATTACGAAGGGAGTGGTCTCTGCGGAAGGTGAAAAGAGGTAGAGATGGGAAAATGTGACTGGTGGTTGGATCATCTAGGATGTGACAGATATGTCAGAGGATGATGTGTTGTCCACCACTTGCATCAATGCCTCGAATTCCTCAAAATATTGGGGAAATTTGATGTGTCAACGAATACGTTCTTGAACTCGCGTAGGTGTATGGTAGAGAGCACACTGACTGGTTGCATTGTAGCCTTGTTCAGCAACTCAACTGCCAAGAACGCAGAAGATTACAGAGAGTAGTAGACACTGCCCAGTCCATGACAAGAGCCGATCACCCCATCATCAAAGGGACTGTTGGAGGTGCGGTCTCAAAATGTTAGTAGATATCAAAAATGCACACCACTTTGGCTGCGCTCTCATTTCATTCCTACCATCGGGAAGGTGGTATAGGAATCTGAAAACCATGACCACCAGGTTCAAGAATAGCTTCTTCCCAACACAATCAATTGCTTGAATACTACACAATAACAACCTTAACCGTGATCTTCTATGGACTGTCTTTGGTAGCACTAAGGACTTTACCACTAGTATCAAGCTTATTAATGTGTTGGATTTCTGGTTCATATATTATGTTAGGCTGCTGCAATTTCATTCTTCTGTTGACAGTACATATGACAATTAAAGCCTCAGTCTGAAGGGTCTCGACCTAAAACATCACCCATTCCTTCTCTCCAGAGATGCTGCCTGTCCCACTGAGTTACTCCAACACTTTGTGTCTACCTTCGATTTAAACCAGCATCTGCAGTTCTTTCCTACACACTTCCTGACAATTAAACACTCAAGCCTTGACATTGATTGTCAACATTTTCTTTTGATCCACCCCATACAAGTGCTTAGCAATGTAGCAGTCCCAGTCCATATTTAGAAAGTTAAATCCCTCACTATTACAACCCCTTTATTCTTGCAGGTGTCTGTGAACTCCCCACACATTTCCTCCTCTAAATCACGTTGCCTATTAAAGACCGATAGCACAATCCCATCAAAGTAATCAATCCCTTCATATTTCTCAATTCTACCCATATAGCCTCACTCAACGATTCACCGGGAATATCTTCTAAGTATCGCTGTGATGATCTACCTGATCAAAAATGCAACTGTCTAAAATAAAACCCACTTTTTGACAACAATAAAATAGAATCAGACTCTATTTTCATTGTTTCATTTTACTGTGCTTAATTTGCAGCAATTCTGAACATTTCTAGTTAAGAACAGGGATTGCCCGTAACATCACTTTTTTTACATGAATACCCAAACAAATCAGCAAGTAAAATATTTTCTTGTTTCAGTTTCCCAAATTAACCAATCTAATTGAAACATCCCAAAACAGTCTTCTATAACATTTAATAAACATGTTTTTAAAATTACAACAGGATTCTTTCATAAATGCATGTTTCTGGTCAAAATACAATGAAATAAGTGCACAAAAATAATCATTGCACCCATTATATTAGATAATGTGCCACTTTATAAATTTACAAAATCTCAAAAGACACAATGAAATTTGTTTTCTAGCCAGCCCGAGAAAGAAATAATGCAAAGCAAACAGAAGCAACACTCAATGAAGGTCATGAAACAATTTTCCCCAAACATTGCACCAAAGGATTAGAATTGTATCGATAAATATATGATGAACCAAACTCCACAGTTCATTATCAAATAACAATATTTTATATTGCCATAAAAAAGATACTGATCTACCTGTCTGGCACTGGCCACTTCCCTTTAACAGAAGCAAAATACCGAGATTTTACAAATATTTTCTTCATGTTCTTGCAAGCAAAGGAGTACATGATTAAATCAGAGATATAACCCACTCTGATTTAACAGGACTAGAATACTCAAACCTCAGATTAATTGAGAACAAAAAAAACAAGTTGAGGAACAGATTCATCTGCATCATTCTCCACCAGGCAAATCAATACTACTAGAGCTATGGGTGGCGATGCATGTTCAATGAAACATCATAACATTTGCACCACCATAAAGTGTACTGCTTGTTCAGTATTTTGAAAAGTAATTTTTGTTATTATTTCAAGCTGAATGAGATGTTCGCGAGTTTAATTTCTACCTTCATAATCTAGGAAGCAAACTCACTTTTCCAAACAAGCCCAAAAGACAAGTTCTCATTTATAAAATTACCCCCAAAACACTAAATATTTAAACAATGTACGGTAGGAACTCACCAATGAAAATCCCCTTTTTACCAAGGTCACTGAAGAATTTAATTCCCTTATTATTTTATTAAATTGTCAGATTGTTAGTGATCCTTAACTGTATTACACTTGATCTCACATGAAATCAAATAACAGTGCATGTCACATTTTGTTGTCACACATAAACAAGCAACATACTCCATACATTCTGCTATTCAGAGGTGTGGGGTCGAGTGGCTGGCAGGGTCAATTGAAGTATTTAAGAATGTAAAATTTATTGGAGATTTTTGAACGGGTCAGTGGCATTCATTAAGCAGAAATGTTCGTAGCATTTATTCACAAAGTGCTGGAGTAACTCAGCAGGTCAGGCAGATCTCGGGAGAGAAGGAATGGGTGATGTTTCGGGTCGAGACCCTTCTTCAGACGTTCGTAGCACATTCTTGTCTATCTGACATTAATCAGTGAAGATAGGTGACAACACCTCCTCCACAATAACTTTGAACACTGGTGTATTCTCAGTCCTCTATTATAGTCTCCATACACTCATAACTGTACATCCAAATTCAGCTCTAAATCTACAAGTTTGCAGATGACACCGCCACAATGGGCTGGATCACAAACAATGATCAGAGAGTACAGGAAGGCGATAGAGAACTTAGTAACATGGTGTCAACCACTCCCTTGATGTTAGCAAGACCGAGGGGCTAGTTAGCAAATTGGGGAAGTACAGGAGAGCACATTCCCTAAAACAGACAAAAATAATTTCACGCAAAAATAAAAAAATATTTGCAAAAGAAAGAAACTTAACAATGGTCTAGGGAACTAACCCACAACTGAGTTAATACACCGGATGCAACAGAAAGACAAAATAAAAACGAAACCAAAAGAGGAACAGAGTGGAATTAGTTCACGCAGCTGAAGGGCCATCATTCAAAGGTATACACAAAATGCTGGAGTAACTCAGCGGGTCAGGCAGCATCTCTGGAGAGAAAGAATGGGTGATGTTTCGGGTCGAGACATCACCCATTCCATCTCTCCAGAGATGCTGCCTGACCCGCTGAGTTACTCCAGCAATTTGTGTCTACCTTCGATTTAATCCAGCATCTGCAGTTTTCTTTCCTCCACATGCCAAAAAATCCTCCTTACAAAGTCTGAAGAAGGGAAATCAAAATAGAAAGTAATTTTCGATCCCTTCCATTGTTTCAATCATAATACCCTGGCTTTGCTTTAATTTGTTGAGATTTTTGCAAAACATTTCCAAAAGTGCTTCAATATGAAAATATTTTTCAGTCGCTGAATCACATCAAATACCTGTAAGTTTGATGTGATTCAACGACTGAAAAATATTTTCGTATTGAAGCACCTTTGGAAATGTTTTGCAAAAACCTCAGTCTCAGTGTTATCATAATTGAGTCTCAGTGTTATCATAATTACAAGTTTCATGAATCATTCCACCTGTATATGGACACTGTATACATCCCTTCTTCCAATGCAAAAAAAACCCATCACAATGCAATACAAGTTGATTTTCAAACAGGAACAACAGAGGGAAAATCAATAAAATGACCAGAGACAAAAAGTGAACAATTAGTCAATGGCGAGTTATTCAGTGCAGTGACCACCATTATAGGTTTAGATGAATATGAGCAGGCAGGTGGAACTAGTTCAGATGGGGGCATGTTGGTCGGCATGGGCGTTGGGTCGAAGGGCCTGTTTTCATGCCATCTATATACTAAAACTCTCGTTTGTTATCTTGTTTGTGACTGAACTTCAGCCAAAACGGTACACGATAGCGCAACAATTTTAGGCCCACCTTACTCACCATTGTCACTTTAGTGATAATGCAAGTAGCTTTATTGAAATCGGTCTTACATTTTTTAAGTAATTCACATTTTAAAGTTTAAAAGGAGGGGAGGGGGAAGGGAGGAGGGAGGGAGGGGGGAAGGGGGGAGTGGGGGAGAAGGGAGAGGGGATGTGGGGGGGTTGAGGAGAGAGGGGGGGGAGGACAGGGTGCTGCACCAATCCAGGAGGGGTTTGGGCCCAACAGGTCCACTTGGTCTAAGTATGACTCTAAATGCTGGTATACTTTCACATCTCCTCCCCAACACCCATTTGATTCTGCTGGTGAAGAAACAATTCCAAGTAAAGCCCCGAAGGTATGCATTGCACTTTTACGTGAAATCAAATCTGTAGCATTTGTCCTTTATGGCATTCTTTAAAACAGTACTAAGTGAGGTTTTAAATACTTTGGAAGTGCGCACCACCAGATTCAGGGACCGCTTCATCCCCTCCGTTATCAGGCTTCTGAATGGACCTTCCAAAAGCCAGGGTACTGTTCAATTCACTTCTACCCCATTGAGGGTATTGTCTAAGGAACTGATGTGCTACAATGCTGAGAAGTATATTCTGCACTCTGTATCTTCCCCTTTGTTCTACCTTATTGAGTAATGAGGAAGGGTTAGTTAGCTATTGAGTAATGAGGAAGGGTTAGTTAGCAGTCTTGTTGTGCGAGGCCCCTTGGGCAAGAGTGATCATAATATGGTAGAGTTCATTAGGATGGAGAGTGACAAAGTCAATACAGAAACAAGTGTTCTGAACTTAAAGAAAGGTAACTTTGAGGGTATGAGGCGTGAATTGTCCAAGATAGACTGGCGATTGATGCTGAAAGGGTTGACGGTGGACAAGCAATGGAAGGCATTTAAAGGTCGCATGGATGAACTACAACAAGTGTTCATCCCAGTTTGGCAAAAGAACAAACCAGGAAAGGTTGTGCATCCGTGGCTAACAAGGGAAATCAAGGATAGTATTAAAACAAAAGATGAAGCATACAGATTAGCCAGAAAAAGTAGCATACCAGAGGACTGGGAGAAATTCAGAGTCCAGCAGAGGAGGACAAAGGGCTTAATTAGGAAAAGGAAAATAGATTATGAGGGAAAACTGGCAAGGAACATAAAAACTGACTGCAAAAGCTTTTATAGATATGTCAAGAGAAAAAGATTAGTTAAGACAAATGTAGGTCCCTTGCAGTCGGAAACAGGTGAATTGATCATAGGGAACAAGGAGATGGCAGACCAATTGAACAAATACTTTGGTTCTGTCTTCACTAAGGAAGACATAAACCGTCTACCGGAAATAGCGGGGGACCGGGGGTCTAATGAGATGGAGGAACTGAGGGAAATCCAGGTTAGTCGGGAAGTGGTGTTAGGTAAATTAAATGGATTAAAGGCAGATAAATCCCCAGGGCCAGATAGGCTGCATCCCAGAGTGCTTAAGGAAGTAGCCTCAGAAATAGTGGATGCATTAGTGATAATTTTTCAAAACTCTTTAGATTCTGGAGTACTTCCTGAGGACTGGAGGGTAGCTAATGTAACCCCACTTTTTAAAAAGGGAGGGAGAGAGAAAACGGGGAATTATAGACCAGTTAGCCTAACATCGGTAGTGGGGAAAATGCTAGAGTCAATTATTAAAGATGTGATAGCATCACATTTGGAAAGTGGTGAAATCATCGGACAAAGTCAGCATGGATTTACCAAAGGCAAATCATGTCAGACGAATCTTATAGAATTTTTCGAGGATGTAACTAGTAGAGTGGATAAGGGAGAACCAGTCGATGTGTTATATCTGGACTTTCAGAAGGCCTTCGACAAGGTCCCACATAGGAGATTGGTGTACAAACTTAAAGCACACGGTAGTGAGGGTTCAGTGTTGAGGTGGATAGAAAATTGGTTGGCGGACAGGAAGCAAAGAGTAGGAATAAACTGGTCCTTTTCGGAATGGCAGGCAGTGACTAGTGGGGTACCGCAAGGCTCAGTGCTGGGTCCCCAGTTATTTACAGTGTATATTAATGATTTGGACGAGGGAATTGAATGCAACATCTCTAAGTTTGCGGATGACACGAAGCTGGGTGGCAGTGTTAGCTGCGAGGAGGATGCTAGGAGGCTGCAGAGTGACTTGGATAGATTAGGCGAGTGGGCAAAAGCATGGCAGATGCAATATAATGTGGATAAATGTGAGGTTATCCACTTTGGCGGCAAGAACAGGAAAGCAGAGTATTACCTGAATGGTGACCGATTGGGAGAAGGGGAGATGCAAAGTGACCTGGGTGTCATGGTGCACCAGTCATTGAAAGCAAGCATGCAGGTGCAGCAGGCAGTGAAGAAAGCGAATGGTATGTTGGCATTCATAGCAAGAGGATTTGAGTTTAGGAGCAGGGAGGTTCTGCTGCAGTTGTACAGGGCCTTGGTGAGACCGCACCGGGAGTATTGTGTGCAGTTTTGGTCTCCTAACCTGAGGAAAGACGTTCTTGCCTTAGAGGGAGTACAGAGAAGGTTCACCAGATTGATCCCTGGGATGGCGGGACTTTCATATGAGGAAAGACTGGATAGACTGGGCTTGTACTCGCTGGAATTTAGAAGACTGAGGGGGGATCTTATAGAAACATATTAAATTCTTAAGGGGTTGGAGAGGCTAGATGCGGGAAGATTGTTCCCGATGTTGGGGGAGTCCAGAACCAGGGGTCACAGCTTAAGGATAAGGGGGAAGTCTTTTAGGACCGAGATGAGAAAACATTTCTTCACACAGAGAGTGGTGAGTCTGTGGAATTCTCTGCCACAGAAGGTAGTTGAGGCAGTTCATTGGCTATATTTAAGACGGAGTTAGATGTGGCCCTTTTTGCTAAAGGGATCAGGAGGTATGGAGAGAAGGCAGGTACAGGCTACTGAGCTGGATGATCAGCCATGATCATATTGAATGGCGGTGCAGGCTCGAAGGGCCGAATGGCCTACTCCTGCACCTATTTTCTATGTTTCTATATTTCTACCTATTATACTTGAGCTTGACTTAATTGTACTAATGTTTGGTATATCTGACCTGTTTGGATAGCATGCAGAACAAACGCTTCTCACTGAATCTCGGTGTACATGACAATAATAAACCTATAAACCTATATAAACTGACTTTTAGAAATATTAATACCAGTGCATATAAAGTATACCACAACTGGCTACTAAACGTGGACCAATGCTTCTGAGGTGTTTTATCCTCACCCTCAATCCTCTGGTGAAATATAAAAATCACAGTATTTTTGGGAGAACAAATTAACACACAGGCACATCAAATGTATACAAAAATTATAATTTCAAAACCATAATCCTTCAAATATGGAAATCAACTGCAACATAGAAAAGACAAATGAAAAACATGTAAACTGCTGGTAAATATAATTGATCAGCCATGATTGAATGACGGAGTAGACTTCATGGGCCGAATGGCCTAATTCTGCTCCTATCATTTATGACCCTATGATCAATAGAACTTCTCCCAATAATAAAGCTCAATAATGACATAGGTATTTCTGTTTGTTCAGCTGGGTATCAGATTAAGTTCAGAAGGGAAGACACAAGTCCACGCAATTTAATTAATCTCCAACAGCTCTAATATGTTATGTCCATAAATAAATTAACTATCAACTAAATCAATCGCTCTATTTGGTGATCACATTCCTGCGGGGAGCAATAATTAGAGCTTACATTATCTCCATATCAACATTTTGACAAATCCCTTCCTCACCTACAAGGATACACCCTGAAAGAGAAAGTATTTTTTGAAAAAGATAAAAAATACTGCGTATAATAGATTTGCATTGGGAATGTTAGCTACAGTATTTTTTTAGATGAGAACCCAGTAACCTTTCTGTTATGATGAGGTACATAGAGGCAAGGACAAGCTTAATGAAGCCTACTGAATAATGAAAAGCCTAGATTTAGTGGAATTGGAGAGGATATAGAAGGCACGGTGGCAGAATCATGAACAATAACAACATAACATAACATAACATAACAACACTTTATTGTCACTCGGCACAACACCGAGCGAAATTTCAGCAGTCACACAAAACACAGCAAAAAAGAAAAGAACACAGGACACCCGACCCCAACACAAACATCCATCACAGTGACTCCAAACACCCCCTCACTGTGATGGAGGCAACAAAACTTCCCCTCTCTTCCCCCCGCACCCACGGACAGGCAGCTCGACCCCTACCGAGGCAAACGACACGCACAGCCCCCGCAAGGGGATGGAAGGCCCCCCGGGCCGAGCCGCCCCGGGCACCGAAACGTCCCGCAGCCACACCGGGCGATGTTAAGTCCAGCGGCCAAGCCGCACCGGGCACTGAAACGTCCCGCGGCCGCACCGGGCGATGTTAAGTCCAGCGGCCAAGCCACACCGGGCACTGAAACGTCCCGCAGCCGAGCCACACCGGGCACTGAAACGTCCCGCAGCCGAGCCGCACCGGGCACTGAAACGTCCCGCGGCCGCACCGGGCGATGTTAAGTCCAGCGGCCAAGCCACACCGGGCACTGAAACGTCCCGCAGCCGAGCCGCACCGGGCACTGAAACGTCCCGCGGCCGCACCGGGCGATGTTAAGTCCAGCGGCCAAGCCACACCGGGCACTGAAACGTCCCGCAGCCGAGCCGCACCGGGCACTGAAACGTCCCGCGGCCGCACCGGGGGATGTTAAGTCCAGCGGCCGAGCCGCACCGGGCACTGAAATGTCCCGCGGCCGAGCCGCGCCTGCGATGTTAAGGCCCACAGCCGAGCCGCGCCCCGGGGAAGAGACCCAATAAAAGAAAGGTTTCCCCCCGCCCCCCCCCACCCCCCCACCCCACAACCCCCCACCCCACACCCCCACCACACATACACAGCCAAAAACAGAAATAAAAACCATCCCAACACTGACACAAACAAAAAAAAAGAAAAAAGACAACAGACTGCCAGAGAGCCGCAGCCGTTAGGCGCAGCCAACTCCTCCCACACTGCCAAGACGGAATACTTGGAGTAATAGTCAGACAGCACAGAAACAGGCCCTTCTGCCCAAACCGACTAAGATGCCTCATCTACACTAGTCTTACCTGCCTACGTTTGGCCCATATCCTAATCCTTTCCTATCCATGTATCTGCCCAAATGTCTTTTCATTGTTGAAACAAGGAACTGCAGGTGCCAGTTTATGAAGGGAAGACACAAAATGTTGGAGTAACTCAGCAGATCAGACAGCATTCCTGGAAAACATGGGTGGGTGACCTTTTGGGTTGGGACCCTTCTTCAGACTGCTTGACAATAAGCTCTCTCTCAATGTCAGAAATACAAAGGAGCTCATTTTTCAGTCTAAAGAACAGTCCCAACCCGAAAAGTCACCTATCTATGTTCTCCAGGGATGCTGCCTGACACCTGTTACTCCAGCATTTTGTGTCTTTTAAATGTTGTTTATAGTACCTGCCTCAACCATTCCCTCTGGCAGCTTATTTCATACCAACCACCTTCTGTGTGAAAAAACATTAGTATCTTGTTTTCAGGACAATAACCTCTCCATCAATGTCAGCAAGACATAGGAGCTAATTCTTCATGCTTCTGAATGATCCTTCCATAAGCTGAGGTACTGTCCGATTCACTGCTACCCTATTGGTCGATGGAAATTATGCATTACAATGCTGAGAGCTATATTCTGCACTCTGTATCTACCCCTTTCATCTATCTATTGCACTTAAGTTTGACTTGATTGTATAGTATATCTGATCTGTTTGGATAGCATGCAAAACAAAGCATTTGCCTCTAAACCTCCCAACATCCTCTTCACAGTTTACACTGCCACCCAGCTTTGTGTCATCCGCAAACTTGCTAGTGTTGCTTCTAATTCCCTCTTCCAAATCATTAATATATATGGTAAACAGTTGCGGCCCCAAACACCAAGCCTTGCGGCACTCCACTCGCCACTGCCTGCCCTTCTGAAAAGGACCCGTTTACTCCTACTCTTTGCTTCCTGTCTGCTAACCAATTTTCTATCCATGTCAACACCCTACCCCCAATATCATGTGCTCTAATGTTAGTCACCAATCCCCCGTGAGGGACCTTATCAAAGGCTTTCTGAAAGTCTTGATACACTACATCCACTGGCTCCCCTTCATCCATTTTACTTGTCACGTCCTCAAAAAATTCCAGAAGATTAGTCAAGCATGATTTCCCTTTCATAAATCCATGCTGTCTTGGACTTATCCTTATTCTGCTATCCAAATGCACCGTTATTACCTCTTTAATAATTGACTCCAGCATCTTTCCCACCACCGAAGTCAGGCTAACTGGTCTGTAATTCCCCGTTTTCTCTCTCTCACTCCTTTCTTGAAAAGTGGGATAACATTAGCTATCCTCCAATCCACAGGAACTGATCCTGAATCTATTGAACATTGGAAAATGATCACCAATGCGTCCACTATTTCTAGAGCCACCTCCCTGAGGACCCTGGGATGCAGACCATCAGGCCCAGGGGATTTATCATCCTTCAGTCCCATTAGTCTATCCAATACTATTTCTCACCTAATGAAAATTTCTTTCAGTTCCTCTACCCCACTAGATCCTCTGTCCTCCAGTACCTCTGGGAGATTGTTTGTGTCTTCCTTAGTGAAGACAGATCCGAAGTACCTGTTCAACTCTTCTACCATTTCCTTGTTACCCATAATAATTTCACCTGTGTCTGCCTTCAAGGGACCCACATTTGACTTTGCTACTCTTTTTCTCTTAACATATCTAAAGAAGCTTTTACTGTCCTTCTTTATATTCTTGGCCAGCTTCCCCTCGTACTTCATCTTTTCAGCCCGTATTGCCCGTTTTGTTACCTTCTGTTGTCCTTTGAAAGTTTCCCAATCCTCAGGATTCTGGCTACTCTTTGCTGTGTTATACATCTTTTCTTTTAGTTTTATTCCATCCCTAACTTCCCTTGTCAGCCACGGTTGCCTCCAACTCCCCTTAGAATCTTTCTTCCTTTTTGGAATGAAATGATCCTGCGTCTTCCCGATTATGCCCAGAAATTCCTGCTATTGCTGTTCCACCGTCAATCCTGCTAGGATCCCTTTCCAGTCTACCTTGGCCAGCTCCTCTCTCATGCCTTCATAGTCCCCTTTGTTCAACTGCAACACTGACATTTCCGACTTAACCTTCTCCTTCTCAAATTGCAGATTAAAACTAATCATATTATGATCACTACCTCCAAGCAGTTCCTTTACCTCAAGTTCTCTTATCAAATCTGGTTCATTGGACAACACTAAATCCAGAATTGCCTTTTCTCTGGTAGGCTCCATTACAAGCTGCTCTAAGAATCCATCTCGGAGGCACTCTACAAACTCTCTTTCTTGGGGTCCAGAACCAACCTGATTTTCCCAGTCTACCTGCATATTGAAATCGCCCATCACCACAGTGGCATTACCTTTCTTACATGCCAGTTTTAACTCCTGCTGCACCTTACATCCTACACCCGGGCTACTATTTGGGGGTCTGTAGATAAAACCAATTAGTGTCTTTGTGCCTTTACAATTCCTCAACTCAATCCACAGTGACTTTACCTCGTCAGTCCTTATGTCTTCCCCCGCAAGGGACTGAATTTCATCCCTCACCAGCAGAGCTACCCCACCGGCCTCTTTGGTTTTGGCTCAACAGCACATTTTGCTTCGCAGGCCAGTATGCCGCTCAGTGTGGCAACGTCTTCTTCCCCGACAGGTGGGTGAGCCTGTTCTCCAAAGGCACAACACCCAGGGACCTTTGCACTCCATGTTTCCTTCCCTTTCTCACCGTCATCCACCTTCTCTCTTCCAGTACCTTCGGTGTAACAATCTCACTGCAGGACTTGTCGAGGAACGACTGAGTTTCTCGGACGAACCTGAGGTCATCCACTTGCTTCTCCAGTTCCCCAACACGGTCCTTCAGGAGCTGTACCTGCATACACTTCTCGCACTTGTAGCAGCCAGAGGCACCAACAGTGTCCCTGACCTCCCACATCCTGCAAGCATCATTTTCATCTTTTATCCTTTAACTCACCCTCCCAAAAGAAGGTTAACCAGTCATTTTATTTATTACTTCCATATACCATACCAACAGACTGCTGCCCTCGATGATATTTTTTTTTAAACACACTAATTGCCAAGTACTTGAGACAACCCGGGGGAACATAATATATACAATTTATTTCTTTCCTGCATCTTTTCAATCTCCTGGAATGGAAATCCACATTGCCAGACAGGAAAAAACCCAATCTTATATACAAGCTCAGTACAATTAACATAATTCAGCAGTACTATTCAGCATATAAAACAAAAGGAGATTTTCAAGATTAGAAACATGAGGACAGTATTTCCAGTTGCAGCAGCATCTAAAACATAGGATCGCCTTTTGGGAAGAGAGGAGAAAGAGGGCAGCCAATAGTTAAATGTTTGCTCGATGTTCTTCCTACAAAGTCACAACCTCATTTAAATTTATCGAGAGTCTTCATGTATTTCACAATTTGCACCAGTGTACAGAATGGGAGGTTCCGCAGAACAAACGTAGATCATTCCATTCACATTACATTTTATATTTGTTTTATTTAAGTTTCTGGTACTCCATGGTGCTTTAGATGCACTGGAGGGGTGTCTTAGTGGGCCAGGGTGTATTGTCATTTTATTATCACGCGACCTCCATTGATCCAGAAAAACGGTTAATCCAGAGAGCCCCTGGAACCAAGGGTGCAGAAAATCGGTGTTCAACCCATATTGTGTACCATGTAGGGAGAATGTTATGAAACGCTTAGACAGACCAAAGGGAGATGAAAAGGGATATAATTTTAAGAAAACTTCAAGAGCAGCGATTAGCCTCGGTGTGATTGATTGAAATATACAGCATGGAAAGAGGATTTTAGTCCACCGAGTCCATGCCAACCATCAATCACCGTTCACACTAGTTCAATGTTCATGTGTGATAAGAGCAGAATTAAGCCATTCGGCACATCCAGTCTACTCCGCCATTCAATCATGGCTGATCTATCTTTCCCTCTCAACCCCATTCTCCTACCTTCTCCCCATAACCCCCTGGCACCGATTTTAATGAAGAATCTATCAATCTCTGCCTTAAAAATATCCATTGATTTGGCCTCAACAGCCTTTTGCGGCAATGAATTCCACAAATTCACCACCCTCTGACTAAAGAAATTGCTCCTCTTCTCCTTCCTAAAAGAACATCCTTTAATTCTGAGGCTATGACCTCCAGTCTTAGACTCTCCCATGAGTGGAAACATCCTCTCCACATCCACTCTATCCAGGCTTTTCACTGCTTGGTAGGTTTCAGTGAGGTCCTCCCTCATCCTTCTAAACTCCAGCAACTACAGTCCCAGTTTCATCAAACGCTCATCATATGTTAACCCAATCGTTTCTGGGATCATTCTCCTAAACCTCCTCTGGACCCCTTCCAATGCCAGCACATCCTTCCTCAGATATGGGACCCAAAACGGTCACAATACTCCAAATGCAGTCTGATCAGTGCCTTATAAAGCCTCAGCCTATGTTATCCCACTTGCTCATCCACGCCCTTCACACGAGAGAAATTTGTAGAGGCTAATTAACCTGCAGACCCACACGTCTTTGGGATATGGGAGTAAACTGAAACACCCAAAGAAAATCCACAGAGTCACAGGGTGGGCATGAAAATTCCACACAGACTCAGCACCCTAGGTCAGGTTTGAACCTGGGTCTCTGGCACAGTGAGACAGCAGCTCTACCAGCTGCACCGTTGTGCTGCCCCTGTGCTAACCCATATTCCATAGGTATGAAATAATAATTCAGAATCAGAAAAGTGGAGGGTGCAAGAAGGAATGTGTAATTAAAAACAATCACTCTAATGAAGTAAATTAAGAACTTACTTTTTTTCCTGCAGAACACTGAGGACCAACAAAAGCTCCCAAAACAAACTTACTTACTCCAGTCAAAACCTCACAGATGCTGCCCATCTAAAAAGACTTAATTAACAATATATCAGGCCAATCATTATAAGCAAATTCAACATGCAAGTGTTGAAGACAAATTGTCCATTGCAATTTCATCCACCATGGAACGTAAATAAACTTTCTGTAGATTTGACACTACTAAACTAAAGCAACATCTCTAAGCTAAACTAACAACAACAAACAGAATGTGCACTCTTGGTGGTTGAACTCACATTCTAGAGTGAGTTTTGTTCATTCATCGCTTCAGGCTCAGACCATTTATCTTGACTCAACTCATCAAGATTCAAAATGATGGGTCTTATCACAGTCACAGAGTGAGCATGAAAACACGACACAGACACAGCACCCTAGATAATGTTTGAACCTGGGTCACTCGCACTGTGAGACAGCAGCTCTACTAGCTCATCAAAAGATGCTGCCTGATCTGCAAAGTTCCTCCATCAATTTGTTTTTTTTGCCATTGATTCTAGCATCCGCAGTCCCTTCTGCTTCCTACAGTGGGTTCTGCTCATGTTATATTATATATTGAAGATAGACACAAAAAGCTGGAGTAACTCAGCGGGACAGGCAGCATCTCTGGAGAGAAGGAATGGGTGATGTTTCGGGTCAAGACCCTTCTTCAGACTAGTTAGGGATAAGGGAAATGAGAGATATAGATGATGATGTAGAGAGATAACGAACAATGAATGAAAGATATGCAAAAAAGTAACGATGATAAAGGAAACAGGCCATTGTTAGCAGCTTGTTGGGTGAAAATGAGAAGCTGGTGCAACTTGGGCGAGGGAAGCATAGAGAGAGAGGGAATGCCGGGGTTACTTGAAGTTAGAGAAATCAATATTCATACAACTGGGTTGTAAGCTGCCCAAGCGAAATATGAGATAGACAATAGACAATAGACAATAGACAATAGGTGCAGGAGGAGGCCATTTGGCCCTTCGAGCCAGCACCGCCATTCAATGTGATCATGGCTGATCATTCTCAATCAGCACCTCGTTCCTGCCTTCTCCCCATACCCCCTGACTCCGCTATCCTTAAGAGCTCTATCCAGCTCTCTCTTGAATGCATTCAGAGAATTGGCCTCCACTGCCTTCTGAGGCAGAGAATTCCACAGATTCACAACTCTCTGACTGAAAAAGTTTTCCCTCATCTCAGTTCTAAATGGCCTACCCCTTATTCTTAAACTGTGGCCCCTTGTTCTGGACTCCCCCAACATTGGGAACATGTTTCCTGCCTCTAACGTGTCCAACCCCTTAATAATCTTATACGTTTCGATAAGATCTCCTCTCATCCTTCTAAATTCCAGTGTATACAAGCATAGTCGCTCCAGTCTTTCAACATATGACAGTCCCGCCATTCCGGGAATTAACCTAGTAAACCTACGCTGCACGCCCTCAATAGCCCTCAATAGATGCTGTTCCTCCAATTTGCATTTAGCAAAAATTATATATTTTAACTTTCACGATATGGCAAAATATATCTAATATCTGGCACCACATTTTCCATTAATCTGCTGGGATAGGTAACATTAGAATGTGTATCACTTTTCCACAGAAAATAAAAATGTGTTTATGTCATCAGCAAGGTCTGATAATGCTATCACATATTCCCTCATGTCAGACAGCAGAATCTGATATTAAAATGCAAGCATACACAAGCTACAGGAAACCGGATGACTTACTTGATATCAGCGTTGTCGTACTTTGAAGTTCTGTAAAATATCAGTGAACGCTGCAATAAGGGACTCCAGTACTGATCAATGTTCAAGTAAATGGACTAGTTTTTCTATAGAAAAAAAGTGAATAAAATTCAGTCTTCAAAAGTTAAAAGTCAATCCTCATATATACCATAACAATCTTAAGAAAATATTCCACACAAGTGCAATCGTTTTTTCACATTTTAAGTGACGTAAATGTAGTCACTGATGCTCCAACCCGGAATCTCACCTAATACAATAAAGAACCCTAGCTGATGAAAGACAAAGCCAAAAAAGTAAGAATTTACCAATAGCTACAATATTACAAATTCAGAGCCACAGATCAAAATACAAACAACAAATTGTCAAATACTCAGAAGGTCAGACAATACAAGTGGAGAGAAAAGCAAAGGCATTAATTTTCCAGGCCAACAGCCTTTCAGCACAAAGACTCTTCAAAGAGGGAAACAGTATCCAAGAAGTGATCACTAGTAATAATATCAACTTCTCCAACTTTAGATAGTTCCTCTGTCCCTCTCTTCCCCTCCTCCTTCCCAGATCTATCTTCCTGTCTCCACCTATATCCTTCCTTTGTCCCGCCCCCCTGACATCAGTCTGAAGAAGGGTCTCGACCCGAAACGTCACCCATTCCTTCTCTCCCGAGATGCTGCCTGACCTGCTGAGTTACTCCAGCATTTTGTGAATAAATACCTTCGATTTGTACCAGCATCTGCAGTTATTTTCTTATACTATATATCATGATCCCAGAAAATAAGTTGGGTGGTTAGCATTTAGTAGAAGTGAAATTGAAGGGCTGATAGAATTGTCAGGAAGGTCACATAGAAAATAGGAAAGAAAGTGAAGAAAAATAAAGTCCTCAGAATGTGGCATCATATATTTGGGGAACTGCAATCAGCAGAAATGCACTCAAGAGTTATTGAAGTGCAGTTATTTTTGCCATGGAGAAAAAAGGAAGTTTGCACAGAGCAATGTCCCGTAAACAGAGTTGTTTGTTATGCTCAAATAATCTGCTTTTATAATGTTGATTGAGAAATATTGGAAATATTGGCCAAGGCACAAGGAAGTCCCCTGCTCTTGTTCAGAATCATACCAGAGAATCTTTTTGTGATGACACAGTTTTTTGTGATCAGAAACTTGATTTAACATATCACATGATAGTCTACAATCAGACTTCAATCTCAAATCTTTTCATTAAGAGAAGATAGATAGTGCCACAAATGTAATCACAGCTGGCAGTACAAAACTAAATGTAAAGCAAGACTTTGGAAGTTTTCTATTAAAAAAAAGAAAATAACAATGGACTGAACAATTTAGTCATTACTGCGAGATACAACGGTTCAAAACCAATAATTTTGAAAACAAAATGCATTAACAAAACATTTGGCAAGAGGTGCAGAAGGTAGATCAGCAAACATTGTCTAGGACAGTGCTACATGCATTTACTCCAAATCCTTCATAAATAAACAAAATTCAAAAAGTGTTAAAATAAATTCTAAGCAATAATGCAAATTCTATTAAATGAGCCCAAATTAATTATGAATGATCAATGCGAATTTGTTAAAGAGAGATCATATCTGACCACCTGAATAGTTTATTGAAAAGATAACAAGGACAATGAATGTTGTGTGTTTAAAATAATCTGCAAAGATTTTATCAAGGCTTTAGATTGGTATCACATGACAAAGAGGACAAAAAAGTAAACGTTCATGGGATACAAACATTAACAAGTGTCATAGAATCTAAATCTAGCATAGTAGAAGAAAGCAAAAGGTAATGGTTGACAGATGATTTTGCAATTGCATGGATGTTAGTAGTTGTATTTCATAGGGCTCAATATACAGTCATCTCTGGAAATGTTTATAAACGATTTAGATTTAAATATGGGCGATAGGATAGGAAAATAAAAACTTGGGGGAAAAACTTTAGACTACAGATATATTTTCACAAGCACACAAGTTTTAGGAGTAGAATTAGGCCATTCAGCTCATCGAGTCTACTCCACCATTCAATCATGGCTGATCTCTGTCTCCTAATCCCATTTTCCTGCCTTCTCCCCATAACCTCTGATACATGTACTAATTTTGTTAGTATGGTCAATGAGGAAGAAAATTGCTCAATGCAATTTCATCCAGAAACATACTTGTGGTGGAATAAAACAATGCAACATTCATAATGATACAAAGTGCTGGAGAAATTCAATCAGTAGGGCAGCATTTCTGGAGGACATGAAAAGGCAACATTTGAGATGGGGAGAGAGGAATTTAGGGGTGATTTGGAGAAATCAATATTCATACCACTGAGTTGTAAGCTGCGCAAGCAAAACACTCCCCGTTGCCAACACTTTAATTCCCATTCCCACACTGATCTTTCTGTCCTTAGCCTCCTCCATTGTCAGATTGAGGTTAAATGCAAATTGGAGGAACAGTTTCACCTGGGCAGCTTACAACCCAGTGGTATGAATATTGATTTCTCTAACTTCTAATAACCCCTGCATTTCCTCTCTCTCCATCCGTCCCCCACCCAAGTCACATCAGCTTCTCATTCTCACCTACCAAACAGCTAACAATGACCTGTTTCCTTTATCATCATTGCTATTTTGCACATCTATTATTCATTTATTTGATATCTCTCTACATCACCGTTTATATCTCTAGTTTCCCTTTCCCATGAGTCTCAGTCTGAAAAAGGGTCTTGATCCAAAACGTCACCCATGCCGTTTCTCCAGAGATGCTGCCTGTCTTGCTGAGTTTGAGGGGGGTGGGCGCGGGGGTAGTAGAGGAAAATGGGAAATGGGATGTGCATCCAGGTGGGGCACACCTGGAAGAGGGAGGGAAAAATGGAGGGTCGAAAAGAGGATGTGGTTGGTTTCCCTAAAATTGGATAATTCAATGTTTATACCATTGGGCTGTAAGCTGCCCAATCAGAATGTAAGATGCTGTTCCTCCGGTCTGTGTGTGGCCTCACTCTGGCAATAGAGGAGGCACAGGACAGAAAGATCAGGTTGTAAATGGGAAGGAGAGTTAAAATGGTGAAAAACCAGGAGCAAGATATACATCCAAACACAGATCTTTGGATTAATCCAGAACATGAATAGTTGTATTATTCTGCAACTATCTGATATCATGGAAACAAATGCCAAAAGCAACATTCCAATAATTGCATCATTCAGTAAGTATGTGGAATGCACAATCTGAATGTTAATAGGTGGACCAGTTAAGACTGAGAGGAGAAAAAAACATCTCCCACAGAGTTCTGGAGTTAGAGATTCAGAAAGGTCAAGCACAGAAATAAGCTCTTCAGCCCACCAAGTCCTGATCATCAAGCACTAATTTTTTTTAACTATTTCCACCATATCCCATATTATTCTACAACATTCCCAATTTCACCCTACATTCCATCATTTATCTTTATACTGAGAGCAATTTACAATGTCTAATTAACACCATCCCACACATAGGTGAGAAAAGAATGAAGCAGCTGGAAGAAAAAAATCAGTCACAGAGAATGTACAAACTCCACATAAAAAGCACCAGAAATCAGGATTAAACCTAGATTGCTGGAACTGTGTGGTAGCAGTCCTGGTAGCTGAGTCACAGTGCCACCCTTCGCAAGCTGTTATAATCTGTGGAGCACAGTGAATCCTCAGTATACTCAGTGCTGGGAAAGATGTTCTTTTAAACTACGGAAAAAATCAAGAGTTAGGGCGTTTGAGTTCAACTCTACTTTTCTGCCAATGATCAGATGATCTATGATCTTGCAGAATAGCAGAGCAAATTCACATGACCTAATCTTGTTGGCTGGATTAGAGGATTTTTGCTGCAAGGAGAGGTTCGATAGGCTTGAATTGTTTTCTCTGGAATGTTGGAGGTTGAGGGGAGATTTGATGGAATATGTAAAGTTACAAGAGGCATTGATGGGATCGACAGTCAGAACCTTTTTCCCAGGATGAAAATATCCAAAATGAGATGGCATAGTTATAAAGTGAGATGGGGAAAGTTTAATGGAGATGTGCAGGGCAAGTTTTTTTTTTTACACAGTGAGCGTGATGAAGTCAAATCATTACCAACATATAATTATTTACCTTGATTGACATTAGTTTTAGTTTTGTTTAGTTTTGAGATAAAACCTGGATAAAACTGTTGGCCTGCTCAATAGAATTTGTAATCTTGGGTTTTTGTTGGGTAAAGCCCAGACAGTTCACTTCATTACACAATTTTAGATTAACTATAATGGACGGATGACGAACTGTTATCCTTTGAATTGCATCTTATTTATACAAATGAGCAGGTGAAAAGTTAATGGGAAGGTAACATTTAAAACAAAAATACAAATTTAGTTTTAGATTAAGTTCTTAATAATTATCCATTAATTATATGTTGCCTCATCATCATATTTCTGCATTAATTCCACATCCCTGGATTTTCTTAATATTCAAAAATCAATCTAATGAATTCTTTAACCTGAAGAATTAGCTTGGTTTGTCTTTCCACACTGATTTGTTGAGTGTTTCCAGCACATTCTGTGATTATTTCAGATTTCAACCACAGGTTTTCTGTTCTTGACTTCCTGAAACTGAGCTTCTTTAACAATGTAAATGTTGAAAGCTGGAGCAACAAGCAATGTGATTGCGGTATTGGGAAGGTTAAGCAGCATCTGTGGCGGGATTTCCCTTCACCGATATTGTTCAACGTCGCCCATTCCTTCTCTCCTGAGATGCTGCCTGACCTGCTGAGTTACTCCAGCATTTTGTGAATGAATTCCTCCAGTACATCGTTTGTTGCTCCAGATTCTCGTCATCTCTTCTGCTTTTCTAATTTTGGCCCTTTGAATATCTGAATTTGAGGTATGTTTCATTGGCAATTTCTCCCTTTAAACCTTCCATTCATTCATAACATTCTTCCTTTAAAATCTACCTCTGAACAGCTCTGAGTTAAATTTTGCTTGATAATCCCATATATCTTGTATATCTTGTAATATGTTGAAGGTAATATGTTGAAGGTAGACACAAAAAGCTGGAGTAACTCAGCGGCTCAGGCAGCATCTCTGGAGAAGGAATGGGTGACGTTTCGGGTCAAGACCCTTCCTCAGTAATATGTTGCTGTGTTTAAAAGGCACTATAAATTGTTTTTGATCCTTGGAAAAAGCCCTAGTGTTTTTAAACCAAAGAAGAGATCAGCAACACCAAAACACAGACCAACTTTCAAAACAAAATGCAAACAGATCAGTTATGAATGATTTTTTTTAAATTGATGTTCTTGGTGCGCCATCTAAACTTTGATATTATTTTAAATGTGCTGACCGAATTTTTTTTAATAAACATTTTTTATGGCTAATTTTGAGTCAATCCTAGAGTCAGGGCTAACATACTAACACAGTCATAAAGGACACGGGGTAGGACTAAATAATAAACATATTTCCTGAATTAAACCACAGAAAATGAGCAATGTGCATGGGTTGAGAGGTAAACCACATTTCAAAACATTGCAATGCTTTCCCTACAGCCCAGGCTGCAGGTAAAGGCCGGGATGAAACCTGTCTCCACCCTCACCGTCTACATCATAACACATGTCACAGTTTATAAACACCGTCGGTCGGGGCCACTCGGGAATCCTGAGCTCCACTTTGACGTGAGGGGCCGACTGTCTCCTTCACTCACCTCGGCAGCTGTTTGCTGATCAACCTCTATCCCACTCCATCTCCCGGCTCCCACTGGATCACCGGCACCACCTTCCCTCCCTCCGCGGAGCAGCGCTGCCCGTCCCCACCACCAGCAGCGGCCAACTCCCGCCGCTGCTCCCCCTACAGCCAGCTCCCCCTCACTACACACAGGCAGCTCCCCATCACTACACACAGCCAGCTCCCCTCACTACACACAGCCAGCTCCCCTCACTACACACAGCCAGCTCCCCCTCACTACACACAGCCAGCTCCCCCTCACTACACACCCAAGCAGCTGCCCCTCACTACACAGACTCAGCTCCCCCTCACTACAGAGCCAGCTGCTCACTACACAGAGCCAGCTGCTCACTACACAGAGCCAGCTGCTCACTACACAGAGCCAGCTGCTCACTACACAGAGCCAGCTGCTCACTACACAGAGCCAGCTGCTCACTACACAGAGCCATCTCCTCCTCCTCCTCCCCCCCCCCCCCCCCCCCCTCAGTACACACAACTCCCCCCTCACTACACACAGGCAGCTGCTGCTCACTACACAGAGCCAGCTGCTCACTACATGGAGCCATCTCCTCCTCCCCCCCCCCCCCTCAGCACACACACCTCCCCCCTCACTACACACAGGCAGCTCCCCCTCACTACACAGACCCAGCTCCCCTCACTACACACAGTCCCAGCTCCCCCTCACTACACACAGTCCCAGCTCCCCCTCACTACACACAGTCCCAGCTCCCCCTCACTACACACAGTCCCAGCTCCCCCTCACTACACACAGTCCCAGCTCCCCCTCACTACACACAGTCCCAGCTCCCCCTCACTACACACAGTCCCAGCTCCCCCTCACTACACACAGTCCCAGCTCCCCCTCACTACACACAGTCCCAGCTCCCCCTCACTACACACAGTCCCAGCTCCCCCTCACTACACACAGTCCCAGCTCCCCCTCACTACACACCAAGCAGCTGCCCCTCACTACACAGACTCAGCTCCCCCTCACTACACAGACCCAGCTCCGCCAGCTGCTCACTACCGCCAGCTGCTCACTACCGCCAGCTGCTCACTACAGCCAGCTCCTCACTACATAGAGCCATCTCCTCTTCCCCCCCCCTCAGTACACACAACTCCCCCCTCACTACAGCCAGCTCCCCCTCACTACATTGAGTCAGCCCCCCCCTCACAGCCAGCTCCCTCCCTCACAACAAACAGCCAGCTCCTCCCTCACAACATACAGCCAGCTCCCCCCCTCACTGCAGCCAGCTCCTCACTACAGCCAGTAACCCCCATCACTACTGCCAGCTCCCCTCCTCACTACAGCTAGGTCCTCCCTCACTACAGCCAGCTCCCCCCTCACTACAGCCTGCTCCCCCATCACTACAGCCAGCTCCTCACTACAGCCAGCTCCTCCCATCACTACAGCCAGCTCCTCCCTCACTAAACCAGCTCCCTGCAGCAACCTCAACCTACAGCCCGCTCCCCCCTTGCTGCAGCCAGCTACCCCCTGGGGTGATATACCTTTGCTTGTTTGAGGAGTGTCCCCAACGGATTGCCCCTCAATTTCCAGTGGCAGAAGGACCCAAGACAGTGGTCCTCCCCCTCCCCCCCAGAAACTTTGCATTAGCTGTACCAAATTTCAGTGTGTACTTCAATTGTCTGGAATGGGCTATTTAGCAATATTCCCTTACAGACATCTTGCCATGCTGGGAGACCAACAAATTTCATACTAACTGAAGAACATCCTTTATCGGGTTAATAATCTTCCAGCAGCACTTGATGTCCTTCCCTGGATGTGTCCCTCGGAACAGTCAGTTCTGTTATGGAACCGTTTGGAATGAACAATGACGAGGACCTTCTCCAGCTCCTCTTCACTAATCTATACTTTGCGAAGAGGTGGGCAAGCAACTCCTCTCCACAGCAGCCATCCCGAGGGCAGAGTGTATTGGAAAGAGATTCCCACAGTACAGGAATGATCTGACTGGGAGGGCCCCTCTCACTGTCAGTTAAGCGAGGTCTTGATGCTTAAGATAGACACAAAATGCTGGAGTAACTCAGTGGGTCAGGCAGCATCTCTGGAGAAAAGGAATAGGCCTACACAAGTCTTGATGCCTGCTGGTGAGTTATGGCATTAAAGCATTTTGCCAGACAAACTGGACAGTCTCCTCAGGGAACCATGACATAGTATCCATCAAGTCCTTGTCCTGCAGTGCTTGCAAGGTGTTCCATGCTGACCACTGCCCGTAGTCATAGATGTTGGTCGGGAAGAAATTTTCCGCAAAGGACAGGTGGTGCGGCAATATCCACCTTGCTGGCACATTGCGTGGCATCAGTGCCACACCCATCCTTTGCAAAAAAGGGGACAAGTAGAACCTTACCAGGTATCGAACCTTACCAGGTGGCCACATGTTTTGGCTCTATGCACAGCATGATGTAGCCACACATGGTTAGGGTTGCCATTAGGATAAGGGCAACATGGGCATGCTTTTGTCCCCATTGTCTGTGAGCTTGTGTATCATGGCCCATTGGACGTTAGATCTTTGACTTGACCCAGATCTTGACCCAGATGAACTGTAAGATGGCCTGGGTGAGCACCAAGGCAGAGGAGTGGGGAATGAGCCACACGTGTACCAAGTACAGCAGCCCTAAGAGTACCTCACACCTGATGACTAAACCTTTCGATGGGGAGTGTTACATCCACAGTACCAATTTTTGTTTGACCCTTGCTAACGGTTCAGCCAATTTTCGTTTTACAACTTGGCCCCACCGAACCAGATCCCCGGCACCATTGGACTAGCTCTGATAGACATCTTGGTTGGCATGGACGAGCTGGGGGTGATGGCCTGTTTTTAGGCTGCATTACTCTATGACCATAAAAATTCCACACATTCTGTATCACCAGTGGCCAAGTCAGATTCTCTATAATTATTCTTTTAGATCACTGCTGCATTTCAGAAGTTTTTACCTCTAGATCATGACCAACGTTACATTTCCAAGTCATTTCTATGATTTTCACCCTATTTTCACCATAGAAAAGAAGTGTCTACCTTTACATCTTCTTACAAAACAAATGATACCAGACTTGCATGCTCAAATTCTTCAGTGCTTTGCTGTGAGTAGACAATAGACAATAGACAATAGGTGCAGGAGTAGGCCATTCAGCCCTTCGAGCCAGCACCGCCATTCAATGCGATCATGGCTGATCACTCTCAATCAGTACCCCGTTTCTGCCTTCGCCCCATACCCCCACTGCGGGGGTGGCGAGGACATAATGGGAGGGGGAGAGGAGGGAGCGCCTCACTGCAGGAGTTGAGTGGAGTCGGGTCGGAGGAGGGAGCGCCGCACTGCGGGAGGGGAGGGAGCGCCGCACGTAATTGGTTTATACTGGCTTACAGTGACTTTGTTGGCAATATTACTTTGAAGAATTAAGTGGAAAATGGAACAACAGACATGTTTGCCTCAGAAGGCAGTGGAGGCCAATTCCCTGGATGGTTTCAAGAGAGAGTTAGATAGAGCTCTTAATGATAGCGGAGTCAAGGGATATGGGGAGAAGGCAGGAATGGGGTACTGTGGATGATCAGCCACGATCAAAGTGAGTGGCGGTGCTGGCTCGAAGGGCCGAATGGCCTACTCCTGCACCTATTGTCTATATTGCAGCAGCATTAATTATAATAATGAGAATTTTGTCGTGAACATTTCCTAAGAAGGCAAGAATCACTTTTCAAAGATTAAGTTGGCGATTACTGGGAAATAAATAATCCACCTTGCCCCACCATCATGGGAAAAAGATGAGATGGAGTATAGAAAGAATAGAGAGAACCTAGTAACATGCTGTCATGACAATATAGAAATTCCAGTGAATACAAGTCCAGTCTTTCCAATCTTTCCTCATATGACAGTCCTGCCATCCTGGGGGTTAACCTGGTGAACCTACGCTGCACTGCCTCAATAGCAAGGATGTCCTTCCTCAAATTAGGAGACCAAAACTGCACTCCAGATGTGGTCTCACCAGGGCCCTGTACAACTGCAGAAGGACAACAATCTCTCCCTCCCTCAATATCAGCAAGACGAAGGAGCTAGTTATTGACTTCAGGAAGTATGGTGGGGTACATGCCCCAATCATCATCATCAATGGCGTGGATGTGAAAATGGTTGAGGGCTTCATGTTCCTTGGTGTTAATGTTACAAATGATCAGTTATGGACCAATTACATTGATGCGACAGCCTAGATGGCACATCAATGGCTCTACTTCCTGAGGAAACTGAGGAAATTCAGCATGTCTCCAGTGACTCTTAAAAACTTCTACAGATGCACCATACTGTTCCACCATACAGTATTGGGTTGCATCACAGCTTGATTTGCGAAAAGCTCTGCCCAAGACCATAAGAAATTCCAGAGATTTGTAGATGTGGCCGAGTTCATCACAGGGACTAGACTTCCCACCATTGATACCTTCTGGACTTCAGGAAAGCAGGCAACATAATCAAAGACTTGTTCCATCCTAGTCCTTCCTTCTTCTCTCTGTTCCCCACCAGCAGAAGGTATAGTGTGCACCGCCAGACTCAGGGACAGTTTCACCCCCTCTGTTATCAGGCATCTAAACAATCCTTTCATAAGCTAGGGTACTGTTTGATTCACCTGTACTCCGTTGAAGACATTGGATTTTGTCTATGGAACTGATGTGGTACAATGCTAAGAGCTATGTTCTGCACTCTGTATCTTCCCCTTTGCTCTATCTATTGTTACTGTTCCTCAGTGCACCTGACAATAATTAACTGAATCCTAAACCATCACAGAGGCTCATCTCTAGTCAATTTGATTCATTTTATGTGATATTAAGAAATGCCTGAGAGCACTGGATGCAGTGGATTCAGGTAATAGACAATATCCCTCTTAAAGTACTGCAGATCTGTGCTCCAGCCAAGCTGTAAGATGCAAGGTGCTGGAATAACTCAGCAGGTGAGGCAGCATCTCTGCGAAACATGGATAGGTGACGTTCTGGGTCGAGAACCTTCTTAAGAAGGGTCTAAATTTGAAATGTCCTATCCATGTTCCCCAGAGATGCTGCCTGACCTGTTGAGTTACTCCAGCACTTTGTGCTCTTTTGTGTATTAACCAGCATCTGCAATTCCTTGTTTCTACATTATGACTCCAGCCAAGCTGTTCCCGATCCATAGAAACATAGAAAATAGGTGCAGGAGGAGGCCATTCAGCCCTTTGAGCCAGCACTGCATTCATTGTAATCATGGCTGATCATCCACACTCAGTAACCCGTGCCTGCCTTCTCCCCATACCCCTTGATTCCACTAGCCCCTAGAGCTCTATCTAACTCTATTTTAAATTCATCAAGTGAATTGGCCTCTACTGCCTTCTGTGGCAGAGAATTCCACAAATTCACAACTCACTGGGTGAAAAAGTTTTTTTTCACCTCAGTTTTAAATGGCCTCCCCTTTATTCTAAGACTGTGGCCCCTGGTTCTGGACTCGCCTAACATTGGGAACATTTTTCCTGCATCTAGCTTGCCCAGTCCTTTTATAATTTTATATGTTTCTATAAGATCCCCTCTCATCCTTCTAAACTCCAGTGAATAAAAGCATAGTCTTTTCAATCTTTCATATGACAGTCCCGCCATCCCAGGGATCAATCTCGTGAACCTACGCTGCACTGTCTCAATTACAAGGATGTTCTTCCTCAAATTAGGAGACCAAAACTGTACAGAATACTCCAGATAATTACGAGACCAAAACTGTCCACAATACTCCAGATCCATTACAAACTGGCATCCACCCAACAATGCAGAATATTACTCAGGTCGGTCTTGTTCACAAAAAGTAGAACAAATCCAACCCAGTTAATTACCATTCAATCAGTCTGCTCTTAATCATCAGTAAAGTGTAGAAGCAGTCATTGACACTGCTATCAAGGAGCACGTATCACCAATAGACACTCACTAATGCTCATTTTGGGTTTTGCCAGGACTACTCAGTGCGGTATCTCATCACAGCCCAGGTCCAGACATCGACCAAAGAGCTGAATGCTGGAGACAAGGTGAGAGTGACAGCCCTCGACATAAAGGTAACATTTAATTGAGCATGGCATCAGGATGCCCTAATAAACCCTAATATATCAGCAGTAAAAAGAAAATACATCAAAGGCTGGAGATCTGCTACACATAAAGAAAGATCGCAGCTTGAGGACATCAGTAATTTCTCAGGGCAACGTCCAAGGGCTCACAATCTAAATTTCTTTATCAATGACCTGTTCCATCATAAGGTCAGCAGTGGGGATCTTTGCTGATCATTGCACTCTGTTCAATTCCATTCACAAATCATCAGTAAATGAAGCAGTCCATGCATGGGTGCAGCAGGTGCCAGACAACATTCAGACAGGGGTTGGTAAGCAGCAAGTATTGTTCATACCACAAAAGTGCCAAGCACGGATCATCTCCAACAAGGAAGAATCTAACCATCTACTCTTAACATTCTATGGCATTGGGCAATTTCCCTACCATCAACATTGTGGGTGTCAATGTTGACTAGAAATTCAACTTAACCTGCCACATAAATACCATTGCAATGGTCAGAGGTTGAGTACTCTGCAAATAGTGATGCACCTCAAGACTCACTAAGGCCTTTCTAAAAAATTCAGATCTGGATTGTAACGGAATATTCACCAATTGTCTGGATGAGTGTGGCGCCAATAACTCTCAAGAAACTCGACACCATCAAAGGCAAAACAGTCTGTTTGACTGGCACCCCACTCTACACTCTAACTATTAATTCGCTCCACCACTGGTGAATACTGGGTAGAGTGAGTACCATCAACATCACAGATACTCATAGAAATTTCACATTTTCTTCATATTTTAGGTTACAGTACTGCCATTTTCTTTATTCAAAATGCATTTTCCGAATAAACTTTAAAACTTGTTAAAGAGTATGGTAGCTGTGGTATAAGAACCATCTTTGTCACATGGAGCAAATCTTTATCTGCTAACTCAGAACAGCACCACAACAAAGATTGGTGTGCAAATATCTACATGTAAACTGTCCAACATTAAAAAATAATTGAAAATTAATTAAAGGTAGCACCTATTCATGATTTATTCTAGTATCATTAATTTTATCCTTCAAATCAAAAAATGTTTTTGGCATTTATTTCAATATTTTTATTCTTTTTCAGGATCATTCTGTAGGTTTTATTCTAGAGGATTTTCAATCTCTAGCATCATTCCTTGTGAAATGGAACCATCTGCTTTGAAATCCAAGTAATGTGAGTGCTTCTAATGGTTGAATAGGTAACAATTGAAAGGTTCACTCAAGTAAACAAGAATACAGAATTAAAGTTGCAATTAAATCAGCCATGATATTGTTACCTGGTGAGTATGCTGACTGGTTGCAGCATGGCCTGGTAAAGCAATTTTAACGCTTGAGAATGCAAGAAACTGTAGACTTATCCCAGTCCAGCATGGGCACAATCCTCCCCTCCACTGAAAACATCTGTCTGAGGTGGTGCCTCAAGAAGACAGCATCTATTTTCAGAGATCCCTACCATCCAGGCTATGCTCTCATCTTACTGCCACCATTGGGAAGAAGGTACAGACGTCTGGTTTTCTACAACACCATGTTCAAGAGCAGCTACTTTCTGTCAACCATCTTGAAATAACCTGTACAACCCTAATCCTACCTCAGCAATGGAACACTATTGGCCACCTCTTGCTCTACCATGGATTATTTTCTAATTCTACATCGCAGTTTTTTTTCCTTTCACTGTCTTGTAGAATTCTGTGTAATTTATATGCAATTTATGTTTTTGAATGTGTCTGAGTCAATGTGCTGCTGCAAACAAGATTTTTATTGTACTTGTACCTCACTGTACTTGTGCATATGACAATAAACGTGACTTTAAACCATTCTCGCTTTGCCCTGTAGGTTTCCCCTGGGTGTACCAATTTCCTCAAAAATGCCAAAGACATGTGGATTAGTAAGTTAGTTACCCAATGTAAAATGTGCCTTGGGTAGATGTGATATAGAATTGATGGGAATGTGGGAAAATTATTGGGAGAATGAGATTGCTCTGTGGGTCTTGCTGAGTGAATAGCCTCCTTCTATGTGGTAAGGAACTAGGGAATATCATTCATCCCATTGAGCTATTAAACTCTATCTGTTATGTAATCAACAAATGTGTTTCTACCTCCTTTAACCTCCCAACATTTAAATATTCGTTTTCATCACAAGGTATATTTCTTCCAAGCACATGGCATTTCCTTCTCCTACTCCCATGTTCTTTTTTTAAATGCTGTTCATCTAGAAGATTTTCTGATCCTTAAACTCAAAGGCATCTTTCCCAGATATGCTGCTATATGACCAGCTGCATTTTTCCAACTTTTTATCTAACCACGTTATTCTCATTTTTTTAATAAGGAATAGAAGTGGGAACAGCTTAATCAACTATTCAAACCATTACTCATTTGTAATCATGTGTTTACATATTCTGTTGTGCTGCTGCAAGTAATAGTTTCATTGTTCTATCTGGAGATGACAATACAACACACTTGACTCATATTTCCAACATTTATTTGTGTTAATAAGCCAGGGGTTGGAGAGTAACTTCAAAGCCAGAGAATATAAATTGATTCCAAAGTCATTGAGTCAGTTATTCAGCATGGAACCAGGCCCTTTGGCCAACTTGCCCACAATGGCAAACATATCCCTACAAAGCTGTCCTGTCCCTTACCTTTCTGTTTCTTAAACATTAGGATAGTCCCAGCTTCAACAACCTCTGACAGCTTGTTCCATACACCAACCACCCTATGTGTGAAAAAGTTACCCTTCAGATTTTTATTAAATCTTTTCCCATTCACCATAAACCAATATCTTGTGGTCCTCGATTCACCGACTCCGGGCAAGAGACTCTGTGCATCTACCCAATCTATTCCTCTCATGATTTTATACACCTCTATAAGATTGTGTAAAGTGTGCCTTGAGTAGATGTGTTATAGAATTGATGGGAATGTGGGAATAAGATTAGGAGAATAGGAGCAATCCCCTAACTAATGTTTCCTGAGCTCCTGGCCTGAATAACTTCAACGCCAGAGAATAAATTGAACCAAGAGAAAATGAGCAACCCCTAATTAATGTTTCCTGAGCTCTTGGCTTGAATAACTTCATCGCCAGAGAATAAATTAAACCCAGGGAAAAGGAGCAACCCCCCAAACTGAGCTCTTGGCCTGAAAAACCAACGCCAGAGAATAATTTGAAACCAGGGTAAAGGGTGGAACCACCCAAACTAATGTTTCCTGAGCTCTTGGCCTGAATAACTTCAACGCCAGATAATAAATTGAAACCAGGGACAGGGAGCAACCCCCCAAACTAATGTTTCCTGAGCTCTTGGCATGAATAACCTCAATGCCAGAGAATAAATTGATCCTAGGCAAAAGGAGCAACCCCCCAAACTAATGTTCCCTGAGCTCTTGGCCTGAATAACTTCAACGCCAGGTAATAAATTGAAACCAGGGACAGGGAGCAACCCCCCAAACTAATGTTTCCTGAGCTCTTGGCCTGAATAACCTCAATGCCAGAGAATAAATTGATCCCAGGGAAAAGGAGCAAACCCCCAAACTAATGTTTCTTGAGCTCTTGGCATGAATAACTTCAATGCCAGAGAATAAATTGATCCCAGGGAAAAGGAGCAAGCCCCCAAACTAATGTTTCCTGAGCTCTTGGCCTGAATAACTTCAACGACAGAGAATAAATTGAACCCAGGGAAAAGGAGCAAACTAAACCCTCCCCAACTAAATGTCTACTGAAGCTCCTGGCCTGTAATCAGGGCGCTAGTGCAGCAGTTGACGCTGCTTCTGGGCCATGACTTAGCAAAGAACTCAGGGCCACCTGTGCGGACGCAAGGAGGCCCCTGCACTTACTGCGAGTGACAGCTCCATCCACCACTCAGGGCACGGATTCAGCGGTGGCGCTGGTTGAAATCGGACGTCATGGGCGCCGCTGGGCCAACGGGCGGCGGGAGGGGGCGGGACATGGGCTCCAGTTGGCCCACTTGCAGCTGGAGATTGTTTTGTGTGTTTGCGGCCGAAGCGCGTTTTTTGTTTGTCATTTGAAAAAAAAATCAGATGAATTTTTCCTGAGGCCTCGGAGAGGGAGCATTTGGTGTATTATTGTTGTTATTATCGGACACAATCGTGCGACGATGAGGGTGAAAGTGATGGCGGCGGACACCGACTTCCAGCCCGAGCTGAGCAACGCCGGCTGCAGGTTAACGGTGGTGAAGTTCACCATGAAAGGGTGAGTTGTCACCGCGGCCCGACCCGGCCCGGCCCGGCCCAGGGCGGGGCGCACTTCCTGCTGGAGGCCCAGGCTTTGCGGCCTACAACTCCGAGCTCGGGCCGTGTCTTGTGGCTCCACATGAAGGGATTTTCTTTCTCAGTCTGAAGAAAGACCTCGAACCGAAACGTCGTCCATCTCCTTTTCTCCAGAGATGCTGCCTGTCCCGCTGAGTTACTCCAACATTTTGTGCCTATCTTCGATCTCCTTTAATTAGTGGCTTCATGTGTGTGTGGGTGTCTGTGTCGTATGTGTTGTCCTGGCTGGGGAGCTTCCTGCTCACTCGGTTAGAACAGAGGATGTGGTGTCATTAAAAGAGTGTACATCTGGTGGGGTTTGAAACTTAATCATAAGTACTGATCATTAGTTCATATCCATCTGACATATCCATCAGTCTGAAGAAGGGTCTCGACCCGAAACGTCACCCATTCCTTCTCTCCCGAGATCCTGCCTGACCTGCTGAGTTACTCCAGCATTTTGTGAATAAATTAACATGGATAGAAAACTGGTTGGCAGACAGGAAACAAAGAGTGGGGATTAACGGGTCCCTTTTGGAATGGCAGGCAGTGACTAGTGAGTGGGGTACCGCAAGGCTCAGTGGTGGGACCGCAGCTGTTTACAATATAGATGAATGATTTAGATTAAGGGACTAAAAGTAACAGTAAATTTGCAGATGGCACAAAGGTGGGTGGCAGTGTGAACTGTGAAGAGGATGCTAGGATGTTGTAGGGTGACTTGGACAGGTTAAGTGAGTGGGCAGATGCAGTATAATAATGTAGATAAATGTGAGGTTATCCACCTGCGCGGCAAGAACAGGAAGGCAGATTGTTATCTGAATGGTGTCAAGTTAGGAAAAGGGGAAGTACAACGAGACCTAGGTGTCCTTGTACATCAGTCACTGAGAGTAAACATGCAGGTACAACAGGCAGTGAAGAAAGCTAATGGCATGTTGGCCTTCATAACAAGAGGAGTTGAGTATAGGAGCAAAGAGGTCCTTCTGCAGTTGTACAGGGCCCTGGTGAGACCACACTTGGCATATTGTGTGCAGTTTTGGTCTCCAAATTTGAGGAATGACATTCTTGCTATTGGGGGGAGTACAGCATAGGTTCACGAGGTGAATTCCCGGGATGGCTGGACTGTCAAATGTTGAAAGAATGGAACGACTGGGCTTGTAACGCACTGGAATTTAGAAGGATGAGAGGGGACCTTATTGAAACATATAAGATTATTAAGGGATTGGACACATTAGAGGCAGGAAACATGTTCCTGATGTTGGGGGAGTCTAGAACCAGGGGGCACAGTTTAAGAATAAGGGGTAGGCCATATAGAACGGAGATGATAAAAAACTTTTTCACCCAGAGAGTTGTGAATCTGTAATTCTCTGCCTCAGAAGGAAGTGGAGGGCGATTCTCTGGATACTTTTAAGAGAGAGTTAGATGGAGGTCTTAAAGATAGCGGAGTCAAGGGATACGAGGGGATGGCAGGAATGGGGAAATGATTGTGGATGATCAGCCATGATCACAGTGGCTGGCTCGAAGGGCCGAATGGCCTACTCCTGCACCTATTGTCTATGTTATAAATGATATGAGCAGAATTAGGCCATTTGGCCCATCGTCTACTCTGCCATTCAATCATGGCTAATCTATCCCTCTCAATCCAATTCTCCTGCCTTTGTCCCATAACCTCTGACAATGAATTCCACGGATTCACCACCCTCTGACTAAAGAAATTCCTCTTCATCTCCTTCTGAAACGAACGTCCTTTTATTCTGAGGGTATGTCCTCTAATCCTAGACTCTCCCACTAGTGGAAACATTCTCTCCGCATCCACTCCATCCAAGTTTTTCACTATTTGGTAAGTTTCAATGAGGTCCTCCCTCATCCTTCTAAACTCCAGCGAGTTGAGGCCCAGTGCAGTCAAACGCTTATGTTAACCCACTCATTCCTGGAATCATTTTCAGAAAGCATTTCATAAGGTGCCACACGGGAGGCTGCCAAGGAAGACGAGAGCCCATGGTATCGAAGGGCAGATACTACCGTGGACACCAGATTGGCTGGATGGCAGAAGGCAAAGAGTAGCAATAAAGGGCCTTTTTCTGGTTGGCTGCCAGTGACTAGTAGAGTTCCACAGGGCTCGGTGCTGGGGCCGCTGCTCTTCACATTATATATTAATGATAATGTTGTGTTGTTTTGCGGTGCTGGCTCGAAGGGCCGAATGGCCTCTTCCTGCACCTATTTTCTATGATTTGGATGAGGGGATTGAAGGCTTCGTGGCCAGGTTTGCGGATGATATGAAAATAGGTGGAGGGGCAGGTAGTGTAGAGAAAGCAGGGACTCTGCAGAAGGACTTGGATAGGTTTGGAGAGTGGTCAGAGAAGTGGCAGATGAAATATAGTGTAGCAAAGTGTGGAGTCATGCATTTTGGTAGTAGGAATAAAGGCGTAGATTATTTTCTAAATGGGGAGAGAATCCAGAAATCGGAGATGCAAAGGGAGTTTGCAGGATTCCCAAAAAGTTAATCTGCAAGTCGAATCGGTAGTAAAGAAAGCAAACTCAATGCCAGCATTTATTTTGAAAGGGCTTGTATACAATAACAGGGAGGTAATGTGAGTGCTGGTCAGGCCGCTTTTGGAATATTGTGAGCAATTTTTGGCACCATATCTGAGGAAGGATGTGCTGGCTCAGGAAAGGGTCCAGAGGAGGTTTACAAAATTGATCCCAGGAATGAGTAGGTTAACATATGATGAGTGTTTGACGACACTGGACCTATACTCGCTGGAGTTTAGAAGAATGAGGGGGGACCTCATTGAAACATTCAGAATAGTGAAAGGCGTGGATAGAGTGGATGTGGAGAGAATGTTCACTAGTGGGAGAGTCTAGGACTAGAGATCACAGCCTCAGAATTAAAGGACATTCTTTTAGGAAGGAGATGAGGAGGGATTTCCTTAGTCAGTGGGTGGTGAATCTGTGGAGTTCTTTGCCACAGAAGGCTGTGGAGGCCAAGTCAGTGGACAGATTTAAGGCAGAGAAAGATAGATTATTGATTAGTATGGGTGTCAGAGGTTATGGGGAGATGGCAGTAGAATGGGATTTGTAGGGAGAGATAGATCAGCCATGATTGAATGGCGGAGTAGACATGATGGGCCGAATGGCCTAATTCTGCTCCCATCACATGATCTTATGATCATTCTCATAAACCTTTGGAGCCGCTCCAATGCTAGCACATCCATCTTCAGATCATTTAAAAAGCTGGGAAAAAACCCATCTTGGTCTAGATTAAAGTACAGCAGAGAAGGGTTGAAGGGAAGTGTGCTATGTGTAGAAAGGAACTGCAGATGCAGGTTTACACCAAAAATAGACACAAAATGCTGGATGAACTCGGGGACAGGCAGCATCTCTGGAGAGAATGAATGGGTGACGTTTCGGGTCGATACCCTTCTTCAGACTTAAGACTCAGTCTGAAGAAGGGTCTTGACCCGAAACGTCACCCATTCCTTCCCTCCAGAAATGCTGCCCGTCCCGCTGAGTTAGTCCAGCATTTTGTGTCTATCTTAAAAGTATTATCTGATCTGTTTGGATAACATGCAAAACATCGATTTTCATTGTGCCTTGGTATGCCTGAAAATAATAAACTAAAACCTAAAAGGTATTCTAGGGCAAAACAATAATACTAGTAAGGGTAATAATATAGGCAAATATGTCAGAGTCTGGAATGCATCTAACAAGAATGCTATTTTTGCTGAAATGGTATGTCGATGTCTGGCAAGAAGGATTGTTGGGAAATATTGCCTAGAGGATTGTTTGAGTCACTCTAAGAATATAAAAATAATAATATGGCTGATAAAAATGCTGAGAGGAAAAGAATAATAGTATCCAAATAAAAGGAAATGTGATCAAAATGAAGCACATGTTGGTAAATGAGAAATTTGTAAAATATGTACAAAACAATGCCTTCGCATATGGTAAAAATGGGGTTCAAAGATCTAAGGTTATACATAATTATTACTAAACTTGGAACTAATTATTTTACATCTACAGAGTGGAACAATAATTGTGTGACCAAGTTCAGTGAGTTAAGTACAAATTAAGCATTTAATACATAAAAGAGTAGATAAATAATGGGATGTCTTAAAGGAGTGTTCAGAATAGCCACATCAATATGCTTATAAACCTTTTTGAAAGTGTGCGGAGATATAAAATGACTATTTTAAATCAAGCTTATGATTGATATCAAAAAACAAAATGCTGGCGGAACTTAGAAGGTCAAGATGCAACTGTGGCGGGAAAGTTTCAGGTTGTGATCCATTCTACTTCTTACATCCTCAAATAAATTCCAGAAGACTAGCCGAGCATGATTTCCTCTTCATAAATGCATGCTGACTGTGACCAATCCTATCACCGCTTGCCAAATGCGCTGCTATAACATCTTTAACAATCGACTCAAGCATCTTCCCCACTACCAATGTAAGGCTAACTGGTCTATAATTCCCTGTTTTTGCTCTCCTTCCTTTCTTAAAAAGTGGGGTTACATTGGCTACCCACCAGTCCACAGGAACTGATCCAGAGTCAAGAGAACATTGGAAAATGATCACCAATGCATCCACAATTTCTTGGGCCACCTCCATGAGTACTCTGGGATACAGATCATCAGGCCCTGGGGATTTATCTGCCTTCAGTTCCAACAGTTTACCTAACACCATTTCCTGACATGTGGATTCCCTTCAGTTCCTCCCTCCCACTGGATCCTCGGTCCTCTAGTATTTCTGGGAGATTCTTTGCGTCTTCCTTGGTGAAGACAGAACCGAAGTACTCATCTAACTGTTCTGCCATTTCTTTGTGTCCCATCATAAATTCACTTGTCTCTGATTGTGAGGGACCTACATTTGTCTTCACCAATCTTTTCCTTTTTACATGTCTAAATAAGCTTTTAGGGTCAGTTTTTATATTCCCCGCAAGCTTTCTTTCATGCTTTTTCCCCTCCCCTCTTAATTAACCCCTTTGTCCTCCTCTGCTAAGTTTTAAATTTCTCCCAGTCCTCTGGTTTGCTGCTTCCTCTGGCCAAATTATGCGCCTCTTCCTTGGATTTAACGCTATCTTTAATTTCCCTCGTTAGCCATGGTTGAGCCATCTTCCCTGTTTTATTGTTTCGCCAGACAGGGATGAACAATTTTTGGAGTTCATCCATGCTGTCCTTAAATCTTTGCCATTGCATCTCCACCGTCAACCCTTTGAGTATAATTTGCCAGTCTATCCTAGCCAATTCCTGTCTCATGCCTTCAAAGTCTCCTTTTTTAAAGTTCAGGATCCTACGTAGTCTCTGAATTAACTGTGTCACTTTCCATCTTAATGCAGAATTCCACCATATTATGGTCGCTGTTGCCCAAGAAGCTTTGCACCTCAAGATCGCTAACTAATCCTTCCTCATTACACAATAACCAGTCTGGGATGGCCTGTCTTCTAGTCAGTTCTTCGACATATTGGTTTAAAAAACCATCCCGTATACATTCCAGGAAATCCTCCTCCTCAGCGCTGCTACCAATTTAGTTGGCCCAATCTATGTGTAGATTAAAGTCACCCATGATAACTGCTGTACCTTTGCTACACGCATCCCTAATTTCCTGCTTGATGATATCCCCAACCTCCCTACTGCTGTTTGGTGGTCTGTATACAACTCCAACAAGCGTTTTCTGCCCTTGGCTATTTCGCAGTTCTACCCATAACGATTCTACAGCATCCAAGCTAATGTCTCTCCTTGCTATTGCATTAATCTCCTCTTCAACCCACCTCCTCTTCCTTTCTGTCTGTCCTTCCTGAATATCGAATACCCCTGCATGTTTAGCTCCCAGCCTTGGTCACCCTGGAACCATGTCTCCGTAATTCCAAGTATATCATATTCCTTAACTATTAACTGCACATTCAATTCATCTACCTTATTACGAATGCTCCTCGCATTCAGGTACAAAGCTTTCAGGTTTGTTTTTATTATCTCCCTTCTACCATTTCCTCTGCCCTCCTTTCATGGCCCACTGTCTCCTTGCATTGGTTCCCATTCCCCTGCCCTGTTAGTTTAAACGTGACCTTTCTTACACTCTCTGTCCCATTAACTGCATGCTTACGGTTCCACGTTGTTGACTCCACCCCCCCCCACTTTCGTTTAAACCCACCAGTGTAGCACTAGCAAACCTGCCTGCCAGAATGTCGGTCCCCCTTCAATTAAGGTGCAACCCATCCTTTTTGTACGGGTGTGACGGCACTGGGCTTCTACTCACTGGGGTTTGGAAGAATGAGGGGGGACCTCATTGAAACTTACCAAATGGTGAAAAGTCTGGATAGAATGGATGTGAGGGGGATGTTTCCATGAGTGGGTGAGTTGAGGACCAGAGGTCATAGCCTCAGAATTAAACCTGCTTCTCAGACTGTAGGCCTGTGACTAGTGGTGTGCCTCAGGGTTCGGTGCTGGGGCCGTTACTATTTGTCATCTACATCAATGATTTGGATGAGAACATACAGGGCAAGATTAGCAAGTTTGCTGATACAAAAGTGAGTGGTTTTGCAGATAATGAAGATGGTTGTGAAAGATTGCAGCAGGATCTGGATCGATTGGCCAGGTGGGTGGAGGAATGGTTGATGGAATTTAATACAGAAAAGTGTGAGGTGTTGCATTTTGGGACGTCGAACAAGGGTAGGACCTACACAGTAAATGGTAGGCCTCTGGGTAGTGTTGTAGAGCAGAGGGATCCAGGAGTACTGGTGCATGGTTCCTTGAAGGTCGAGTCGCTGGTAGATAATGTGGTCAAAAAGGCTTTTGACACTTTGACTGTCATATTCAGTATAGAAGTTGGGAGGTCATGTTGCAGTTGAAAAAGACGTTGGTGAAACCGCATTTAGAATATTGTGTTCAGTTCTGGGCACCATGTTATAGGAAAGGTATTGTCAAGCTTGAAAGGGTTCAGAAAAGATTTATGAGGATGTTGCCAGGTCTAGAGGGTGTGAGCTATGGGGAGAGGTTGAGTAGGCTGGGTCTCTATTCCAAGGAGCTCAGGAGGATGAAGGGAGATCTTACAGAGGTATATAAAATCAAGAGAGGAATAGATTGGGTAGATGCAGACAGTCTTTTGCCCTGAGTAGGGGAATCGAGGACCAGAGGACATGGGTTCAAGGTGAAGGGGAAAAGATTTAATAGGAATCCGAGAGGTAACATTTTCAAACAAAGGATGGTGGGTGTATGGAACAAGCTGCGAGAGAAGGTAGTTGAGGCTGGGACTATCCCATCGTTTAAGAAACAATGAATAGGACAGGTTTGGAGGAATATGGACCAAGCGCAGGCAAGTGGGGCTAGTGTAGCTGGGACATTGTTGGCGAGTTGGGCCGAAGGGCCTGTTTCCACACTGCACCATTCTATGAAGTAGATGAGGGGGAATTTCTTCAGCCAGATGGTGGTGAATCTGTGGAATCTACCTCAGTCAGGTCATCCGCTACAGATGCGCTGTAGAAAGCATTTTGTCGGGATTCATCACAGCATGGTTTGGGAACTTCTCCATCCGAGACCACAAGAAATTGCAGAGAATTGTGGATGCAGCCCAGATCACCACACAAACCAACCTCCCTTCAATTGACTCTATTTACACCTCATGCTGTCTCAGCAAAGCCACCAGCATAATCAAGGACGAGTCACACCTCGGCCGCTCCCTTCTCCCATCGTGCAAAAAGTATAGAAGTTATTTATTCACAAAATGCTGGAGTAACTCAGCAGGCCAGGCAGCATCTCAGGAGAGAAGGAATGGGTGACGTTTCCGGTCAAAACCCTTCTTCAGACTTATAAGTATAGAAGAATGTTATGATCAAAAAGGTATGGAAGTGTGAAAATGGCCACCTCAAGATTCGGGGACAGTTTCTTCCCAGCTGTTATCAGGCAACTAAATAATCCTATCAATAACTGGGGAGCTGCCCTGAACTAGTATCTACCTCATTGGAGATCCTCTTCTTATCTTTCATCGGACTTTACTGACTTTATCTTGCACTAAATGTTATTCACAATATTCCCTTTATCGCACATCTGTACACTGTGGATGGTTCGATTGTAATCGTGTCTTGTCTTTCTGCCAACTGATTAGCAGGCAGCAAATGCTTTTCACTGTACCTTGGTACACGTGACAATAAACTAATGACTCAATGACTCATGAAGGGATCTTGCAGTACAAGTCCATTGCTCCCTGAAACAAAATTGGATTGGGTGATAAAGAATGTTTATGTTCATCAGATGGGACATCGAGTATAAATAATGGCATATCATGTTGCAGCTATATTAAAATTTTGATAGGCCACATTGGAACATTTTGTGCAGTTCTGGTAGCCACTTTATAAGAAGTATGTGGAAACTTTGGAGAAGGTGCAGACGAGGTTCAACAAGATGCTATTACTAGGGTGGAGGTGCTTGGGAAGCTGAAAGGGCCGAAGGTGGATAAGTCACCTGGGCTGGATGGACTGCACCCCAGGGTTGTGAAAGAGGTGGCTGTAGAGATTCTGGAGGCATTGATAGTGATATTTCAAGAACCACTAGAGTCCATCCATAAACCAATACCAGTAATATATTTATATTGGCATCAATTGATCACTTGATCAAATGTTAATATTGAGGCAAGGGAAGTGAAATGTATTTGAAAAGGTTAGCAAATTAAGTGAGGAACAGAAAGGTAATTAGGTAAGGTGATACATTTTGTGTACATTTTGTTGGATAAGGTGTGCCAATTTCCATTAGTAATGAATTATGTACAATAATAATAATGTGAGTTGTTACAAGTGTGCTGTAAAAATATATATTTTTTACCACCAATGTTTTTTATCCTGAAGTTAATTGAAGAATCAGATTTTTTTAATGTTGCAGTGGATTCCATGTATAGAATTTATTATTCTGAGAATCTCTTGTCAAGGAATTTTGTTCATTGGAGTGTGTATTGGATGATTTTGGAAGTTGCTCTTCTGAGGAATTTTAATAACTTTATTGGGAGAGGAGTGATTAAGTCATCTTAAGGTGCGAAATACCATAGAGCAGAACATGAATTTAATGTATTTATTTTTCTCGTTATGGATATTAAGGCATGTATTCAATTAAAATATCTCATTGCTTTGTATCATTTCACAATCAAAATGTGCTAATCTAACAATATCTTAGTAATGATTTTGTTTCTATTTTATTTTTTAAAGATGTGGACCATGTGTGCGGATAGCTCCGGCTTTCAGTGCATTGAGTTCCAAATACCCGCATGCTGTTTTTCTGGAAGTTGATGTGCATCAATGTCAGGTAAATGAATTGAAAATGCCCATGATTATTACATGCATTGAATAATTTGGGTCCCTTAAACCCAAATCCTTCCAACCTCTGTTGCTTGCTGCTGTCCTCAGCTTTCATCTTCAAAGTTATTTATCAAGGTTCCATAATTGGATAGAAACAGACCTCCCAACCCTTCCGAATTTGGCGGAAAGTTTCCGCTTTCTTATTTCATTTCCGCCATTCTGATTTCGCCTCACATTTTTCCGCAAAAAACATGGCTCGCCCCGCCCCGCCACTTGCCTCGCTCCACCCCACTGCTCATTTTGCCTCTGGTCTCGCCTCGCCGCTAGCCTGGCCTGGCCTCGCCGCTGGTCTCACCTCACCGCTGGCCCGGCCTCGCCTTGTCACTGGTCCGGCCTCGCCTCCCGCTGCTCACCCGGCCTCGCCGCTCGCCTCGCCGCTGGCTTCACCTCGCTGCGGAGCGTGAGGCCCGTTGATGTTGAGAGGGGATTGGGGGGTGCGGGGGCAGGGGAGGGGGAAGTGGGGGTTGGGGGGATGGAGGAAGGGAGCTGGAGAGTGGGGAGGGGGAGTGGATTTTGGGGCGTGGGGGAGGGGTGGGGGGAGTAGGGAGAGGGGTAGTGGGGTAGGGGTGGGGGGACATGGACCATTTTGATTTGCTGTTGAACACTGGAGCAAGTATGTCTTCAATTAAATTGGGTATGTGCAGTTTTTTAAATGAAACTCTTTCTTCACAACTTTGGTCATAAAATGTATGACTTTGTTCTTTTATTCAACACCAAGAGAATTGGGATGTGTAAGGAAAAAGCAAAATAGAAAAAACAAAACAATTTTTTCTTTGTGTTGTAAAAAGTATTTCTGTTCAATAACCTTTCTATAATAGTGGAATATACTCATGATAGGCCTGACATTGTACATGTAGTCCAAGAACTAAAGACTGTTTGAAATAATAGTTGTTTTTCACACGTGAATGTAGCGCAACGCATACGTGCATTTGGCGTGCATACTTTTTTTTTTGTTGAAAAGTTGCATTACGCGCCATATTATGAATTTTGATATAAAATTCTGAATTTTGGACATCAAAATTCTGAATTTGTAAAATCATATGTTGGGAGGTCTGCTGAAAGCACAAATATTTTAGAATCTATCCAGATTATAGTCCCAATTGTGTTAGTTTAATAAATTCTGTTGCATGTGTCTCTGATTCCTTTACATTATCTCATCCATTTATAGATATAAATTTAGGTTAGTCTTTTATTTCTTCATAGTACTAAATCATATATTTAGAGTCATAGTCATACAGCATTGAAACGGGCCCCTTCGGCTCAACACCTATACCGGCCAACGTATTCCCACCTCTCCACGTTTGGTCCCTATCCCTCCAAACCTATCCTATACATGCACCTGCCTAACTGTTTCTTAAATGTTGGGATAGTCCCTGCCTTAAATACTTCCTTTTGCAGCTTGTGTAGGAAAATAACTGCAGATGCTGGTACAAATCGAAGGTATCACAAAATGATGGAGTAACTCAGCAGGTCAGGCAGCATCTCTGGAGAGAAGGAATGGGTGATGTTTCGGGTCGAGACCCTTCTTCAGATTGGTGTCAGGGGGGCGGGACAAAGACAGGATGTAGGTGTAGACTGTGGGAGAACTGGGAAGGGGGAGGGGAAGGGAGAGACAGGAGCTATCTAAAGTTAGAAAAGTCAATGTTCATACCGCTGGGCTGTAAGCTGCCCAAACGAAATATGAGGTGCTGTTCCTCCAATTTGCGGTGGGCATCACTATGACACTGGAGGAGGCCCAATGACAGAAAGGTCAGACTGGGTGTGGGAGGGGGAGTTGAAGTGCTCGCAGCTTGTTCCACACACCCACCACTCTTTGTGTGAAAAGAATACCCCTCAAATTCCTATTAATTTTTTTCCCCTTCATCTTAAACCTATGTTCTCTGGTCATCGATACATATACTCTGGGCACGAGACAGAAAATAGGTGCAGGAGTAGGCCATTCGGCCCCTCGAGCCAGCATCACCATTCAATATGATCATGGCTGATCATCTAGAATCAGTACCCCATTTCTGCCTTCTCCCCGTATCCCTTGATTCCATTAGCCCTAAGAGCTATATTCAATTGTCTCTTGAATACATCCAGCGAATTGGCCTCCACTGCCTTCTGTGGCAGAGAATTCCACAGATTTACAACACTCTGGGTGAAGTAGTTTTTCCTCATCTCAGTCCTAAATGGCCTACCCCTTATTCTTAAACTGTCACCCCTGGTTCTGGACTCCCCCAACATCGGGAACATTTTTCCTGCATCTAGCCTGTCCAATCCTTGAAGAATTTTATGTTTCTATAAGATCCCCTCTCATCCTTCTAAATTCTGCTAAATATAAGCCCAGACGATCCATTCTTTCATCATATGTCAGTCCCGCCATCCCTTTCAAAGAATTAACCTGGTGAACCTGCACTGCACTCCCTCAATAGCAAGAATGTCCTTCCTCAAACTAGGAGACCAAAACTGCACACAATATTCCAGGTGTGGTCTCATCAAGGCCCTGTACAACTGCAATAGGACCTTGTTCCTAAACTCAAATCCTCTCATGCTGTTTGCTTTATTCATTGCCTGCTGTACCTGCATGCTTACTCTCAGTGACTGATGTACAAGGACACCCAGATCTTGTTGCACCTCCCCTTTTCCTAATCCGACACCATTCAGATAAAAATCTGCCCTGTTCTTGCCACAAAATTGGATAACCTCACATTTATCCACATTATATTGCATCTGCCGTGCATCTGCCCACACACCCAACCTATCCAAGTCACCCTGCAGCCTCATAGCATCCTCATCGCAGCTCACGCTGCCACCCAGCTTTGTGACATCTGCAAACTTGGAAGGTATCACAAAATGCTGGAGTAACTCAGCAGGTCAGGCAGCATCTCAGGAGAAAAGGAGTGGGCGACGTTTCAGTTCGAGACCCTTCTTCAGACTTGGAGATGTGCTCATCTAAGAATAACTTAGTAATAAGCACTTAGTAATTGAACTCTGCGTTTACCCGATCTATTCCTCTCATGATTTTATACACCTCTATAAGATTACCCCTCATCGTCCTGTGCTCCAAGGAACTGTCCATGCCTACTCGACCTCTCCCAAAAGCTCAGACCATTGAACAAAATCCTCATAAATCCTCTGTACTCTTTCCATCTTTCCTATAACGTGCCCAGAACTGAATACAATACTCTAAACGAGGTCTCACCAACGTCTTATACAAGTGCAACATGATCTCCCAACTTCTATACTCAATACTTCTGTTGTTATGCATTTGCAGAAACTGAGCTGTATTTTAAGCCATGTAAAAAAATTCTGTGAATTCATTTAGTTTATGATTGTGCATGCAATTTTGATTTGTTGTTTCCTCCTTGCTCCATTGTGAACCATAAATACATTATGTGGCAAAGATTAGTGAACTGCCCACAAGCCTTTGCAAAGTCAAAAGCCCTAAAGGATGTCATCGTCTGCACGTTCCCCTCCAACCTTACTTGGAAATGTATTACTGGATCTTGTCCAATGTGTTCTGGCATGCTTTAACAACGAGGGATGCAACATAGAACATAAAACTGAACAATATAGGGACAGGCCTTTTGGCCCACAATGTCTGTGCCAAACATGATGCCAACTTAAAGTAATCTTCCGAATCCAACTTGGATTGTTTTCTCTGGAAGCTGGAGGTTACGGGGAGACCTGATAACAGTATATAAAATGACGAGAGACACAGATAGAGTAGACAGTCAAAATCTTTTTCCTAGAATGGAAATGTCAAAGACTAGAGGGTATAGCTTTAAAGTGAGAGGGGGAAAGTTTTAAGGAGATATGCAGGACATTTTTGCACAGAGAGTGGTGGGTGTGTGGTGGAGGCGGATATAATAGTGTCATTTAACATGCTTTTAGCTAGGCACATGAATTGCAGGGAATGGAGAGATATGGATCATCGCAGGAAGAGGGTATTGGTTTAATTTCACATGTTTGACACAGACACGGTGGGTCGAATGGCTTCCTCCTGCACTGGTTGGTGGCAAGTTTGACATGCACTTGACTGTTATGTTTCAGAGGATGGCAATTCAGTTAAAGAGTTTAAAATTCCACAGTGTGTCATATTTAATTACCATTTGGCCTATGTTAAAAGTTTTATTTTCTATTCAACATTTTTCTCCTATGTCACCAACCCATATATTTTTCACAACCAAACAGTACCGTTATCCTGTAGTCTAAATTTCAGTTTTAGTCTCAAAAACCTACCGAATGGTGAAAAGCTTGGGTGATTGAATGGTGGAGTAGACTTGATGGGCCCAATGGCCTAATTCTGCTCCTATCGCTTATGATCTTAAAATGAATTTGCAATTTTGTGCATTGTAGATTACTTTAACTTGCCTTAAAACTTAATGTTTCAGCAAACAGCAGCAGCCAATAACATCAATGCAACGCCATCTTTTTTGTTCTTCCGAAATAAAGTGAAAATTGATCAACTTCATGGAGCAGATGCCAGCGGATTGGAAGAGAAAATTAAGCAACATCTAGAAAATGATCCTGGAATTGAAGATTTGGACATTCCAAGAGGATATGTATGTGAAATATACAATGCTGTTAAAAGAAGGCATTTTAAAGGCAGTCAGATTCACACTGATATCATGCACACTGTTGCTTAAAGTCATCCTAACATGCTTTCCAAGTGATGCATATGTTTTAGGGGATGGGTGAAGGTGGGTGAGGTATTATGATTACTATGTGCGTGCGTGCACATCAAGCTCTCTCAAGCTATAATGTAATAGTCTGATCATTTACTTATCAGATATTAACTAAGGGATGAATGTTGGGGGGGGAGGGGGGGGGGAGAGAGACACCATGAATAACTCCTTTGACCATTGAGCTGTTGCTATAGAACCCGTTGCCTGAGATGACTGATGTCTTATTTATCAAGAGTTTTATTACCATCTCACATGCATAGCTAGTGGGATGCTGGAGGCATATTAGTTGAACCTTTCAAAAGGGAATTAGATTAGTACTTGAAATAAATGCTGGGATACAAAGAATGGATTTGAAATAAGCCTAGTTTTCTTCCCCTTGCTGAAATCTGCAGGGTCTCAAAGGGTTTTCGATGCTGTTGACATTTTTTAATTTAATGTTTTTAAAAATCTCATGAATGGCAGTTTCTCCATCAGTGCAGTAATCTTGTCATACTATGCGGAAGTGCCAGCCTAGAACTTTGAACTCTACTTGATGGGGTAGATGTTGAGCCCATGTCATAATTCAACTGAATTATAACCTACTGGATGTACAGAAATGGATCTTGCCAATATACTTCTACTGCTCATCACTCTCTTCAGTCGCCCCATGCCAGAGCTTGCGTATTGTGGATGCACAGGGCCATTTCATTGATGTGTGAGCCAGGTGGGCAGGGATAAATATTCAAGGCTGTGCTTAAAGCCGCTTTAAAGAAATATGACATCTCCACTGACTCCTGAGAGCCTATGGCTCATGAGTACTCCAACTGGAGAAGGAGCATTTAACATGGTATTGCGAATCTCAAGGATATGCATCAGGAGCACACAGAGGCCCCACATAAGTAGCAGAAAGAGTGTTATGAGTTTTCAAGCTTCCCATGTTGACTTTTCTAGCCACTGCGGACCCAAAATTGTTGTGTTGAATTATATGCAGTCTATTGAGTTTGTGCCTACAATATTGTGTAATAGTTGTTATTAACAGTTTATTTGCCAAGGGAATGTTAAATTTAAATAGGAATGCCATGAAGATTTACCAGATTAATTATGGAGATAGTTTCATGAGGAGAGATTAAGCATGCCAAATTTATGCTCTTCGCATACAAAATTCTTGCAAGTATGACAGTATCAATGCAGGGATGATTTTTCTCACAGCTGGAATGTTTAGAACCTTTGGGTCACATCTCAAAGTTGGTGACTAAAATGACAATAAATTTCTTCATGCAACAGATAGCAAATCTTTGCAATTCTGTACCCGACTTGTCCTGATGTTGTCCATTCGGCTAGTCTGTGCAAAACAGATAGATGTTTGGATATTAAATGAATTGAAGGATATAGAATTTACTTAGGAAAGTGCTGCTAAGAAAAAGATTGCTCCTGCTTGAATGGCAGAACATCTCTGAGAATCACAGATAGTCCAGAAAAAGTCCTTTTGGCCCACTGAACCTGTATCGATAGCAAACAATTTTATGTGAATCCTACATTAATTCCATTTTTTGTTTTGCACTTTCAACATTCTCATCAACTTTCCTCAGATTCCATCATTTACTGACACACTAGGTAGGGGCAATTAACAGTTGGCAATTCACATACCAGCCAACACTTTCTTTGGGATGTGGGAGGAGCACTTGTTGGAAACCCCAGCAGTCACAGGGGAGGCCAAATGATCTATTTTTGATTTTTTTTAAAATGCAATGGCTGCTGCTGCTTTGAAGAAGCATTATGTGGTGCCAACAAATGCTACATTTCAACGACGTATATTTCGGCAATCGATACAGAGAGGGGGAAAGCATTGCTCAGTTTGTCACAAGATTGCGTCAAGTTTCTGAGGGCTGTAACTATGGAGCTGAATTGGAGAATCAAATCTGAGATCGGGTTGTCAATGGCTTAAGACGCAAGTTGTTGGAGAAAGGTAACACGCTAACATTGGGAAAAACGTTGAAAATGGCTTGTTCATTTGAAGCGGTGTAAACCCAGTTTCAGAACATGAGATTGGATGGAGGAAGCCACGATAACAAGATGACATCCACTGGTACTCTCACAGGACATGGACACTAAGGGTCATTCGAAAGCTGAAGATGACTACAAGTGTTTTAGATGTGGGAATTTGGGACATTTTTACCAAGGATTCAAAAGATTGCCAAGGAGAAAGGAGAGCCACTCGTGAGTAGAGAGACTGCTCAAGCATTAGGTTTGCCGCACATTGGGATAAATGTGAACTCACTGAAGTCATATGTTGACTTAGAGGAGAAGCTCAAGCCAGTATTTGAAGACATTGTAAAATTGTGTGATCGTTAAGTCAAACTGAAGATCGACCCAAATATTAAGCCTGTAGCACAATGAGAAGAACTCCATTTGGATTAAGAAAAAAGGTTGAGGCTACGATCAAAGAGTTCATTGAACAGGATATCATTAAACCTGTTGAAGAATCGATGCTATGGGGCAGTCCAGTTGTCGTGCTACCAAAGCCAAACAGAGAGATCAGGCTTTGCGTGGACATGAGATGAATAAATGAGCCAATAATACAAGAGAGATACCGCGTACCTACTGTCGATGAGGTCCTACAAGAGCTATCTACAAGCAAAGTATTTTCAAAGCTAGACTTAAAGTGGGGTTATCATCATTTGGAGTTGGACCCAGATTCAAGGAAAATAACTGGTTTTGTCACACATTGTGGACTATACCGAATTGAGGTTGTTGCCGCACTAGAGATTTACCAATATGAAATTCAAAAGGTAATTCAAGGGATTCCTGGAATTGCAAACATCTCCGAGTATATCGTTATTCTTGGTACCACACATGAACATGATGAGAGACTCGGGCAGACACTCGTTCGGTTGAAGGCTGCTGGATTGACAGTGAATGTGGACAAATGTTTCCTTGGTGTTTTAGAATTGGTGTTTATGGGCCACAATGTAACCAGTAATGGCATCAATGCGGCTGAGGTCAAGATTGAAGCTGTGGAAGAAGTTCAAGAACTAAGAGATGCAACTGAAGTAAGGAGTTTTTTTGGTTTGGTGAATTTTTGTGCAAGATTTATTACAAACCTACCTACCGTAGCAGAGCCACTGAGGAGGTTGACGTGGTAGAATGTGCGCTTTGTGTTTGGCCCAGAACAAAGAACTGCATTTCAGATGTTGAAACAAAGTTTGATGAGTGCCCATACGTTGGGATACTATGATCCAAAGGCACCAACCCAGGTTACTGCAGATGCAAGTCCGGTGGGGCTAGGAGCTGTACTTGTACAGAAGCATGCAGGACAATCACGAGTCATCGCAAATGCAAGCAGGTCATTGACGAAGTAGAAAGCAGGTACTCCCAGACAGAAAAGGCTTTGGCTTTGGTGTGGGCATGTGAACACTTTCATGCATACTTGTATGGCATCGAGTTTGAGTTGTGGACACACCACAAACTGCTGGAGACCATCTACTCCGCTCGATACAAACCGTGTGCCCGGATTGAAAGATGAATGCTTAGACTTCAGTAGTACAAATGCAGAGTGATCCACATCGCTGGAAAGAACAATATAGCTGACTCATTATAAAGATTGCTGAAGGTAGACAAGCCGAAATACTGGAGACAGAAGCAGAATCATTTGTAAGATTTGTCGCAGTACACTCTACACCAGGAGCAATGAGAACAAGAGAAATGGAAGAAGAGTCAGGCAAGGATCCGGAACTGCAAGATGTTAGAGAGCGGATCCAAAGAGATAACTGGGAAGAATGTTCACACAGGACATATGCGGCTATCAGAGATGAACTATGTACAATTGGAAGGTATGTGCCGAGAGGAAACAGGATCGTAGTGCTAACAAAGCTGAGGTCAAGGACGATTCCGATGGCTCATGCGGGACATTTAAGAGTTGTTGGAACTAAACAAAATCTTTGTTCAAACGATATGGTGGCCAGGGATAGAAAAAGATGTAGAACAACTTGTGAGGTCATGCCATGGATATCAGATGGTAAGCAGACCCAATCCGTCTGAGCCACTATGAAGCACATTGTTACTGACAGGTCCATGGGAAGATGTTGCTGTAGATTTTCTAGGCCCACTTCCGTCAGAAGAGTCAATATTAGTTGTGATTGATTACTACAGCAGATATGATGAGTATGCGATAATGAAGTCTACAACATCGGAAAAGACTGTAGCAGTTTTGATGGAAACCTTCACAAGACACGGTCCACCAGCAATATTACATTCAGACATTGGGCCTCAGTTTATTTCTCAGAAGTTTGCTGACTACATGAAGAACACAGGTGTGCACCATCACAAAGTTATACCAAAGTGGCTGCAAGCTAACGGAGAAGTGAAGTAATGCTGAGGCTGCATTTGCATTATTGTGAGCAAATTTGGGCCCCATATCTGAGGAAGGATTTGCTGGTTCTGGTGAGGGTCCCGAGGAGGTTTACAAGAATGATTCCAGGAATGAATGGGTTAGCATATGATGAGCATTTGACAGCACTGGCCCTCTACTCGCTGGAGTTTAGAAGGTTGAGGGGGGATCTCATTGAAACTTCCAGAATAATGAAAGCCAAAGATAGAGTGGGTGTGGAAAGGATGTTTCTACTGGTGGGAGAGTCTAGGACCAGAGGTTATAGCCTCAGAATTAAAGGGCACTCTTTTAGAAAGGTGAGGAGGAACTACTTTCATCAGAGGGTAGTTAATCTGCAGAACTCATTCCCACAGCATGCTGTGGAAGCCAAGTCAATGGATATTTTTAACGCAGAGATAGACAAATTATTGATTAGAATGGGTGTCAAGGTTTATGGGGTGCAGGCAGGAATATGGGATTAGGAAGGAGAGATCAGCCATGATTGAATGGCAGAGTAGACTCGCTGGGCCGAATGGCCTAATTCTCCTCCTATACTCCTATATTCTACTCCTGAACTTGTGAAGTGGAACATCAGAACCAATCTCCAGAGAAGAGCATGAGATTTGCCCAAGCAGAAGGCAAAGATTAGAAGGAGATGCTCTTATCAGATGTAGCAACATTTAGAACTAAAGCACCACAGGGAAGAGTTCGACAGAATTGTTGTTTGGATGGAAAATCTGGACCAAGATACGATGGGTTAGTGACTTGGTAAATGATCAAGAGGTGAATGATCATGAGGCAGAAAAGAAAGGGGCAGCAAAGCTCTATGCAGACAGGAGACGAGGTGCAAACCCATCAGATGTGATGCCAGGAGATGAGGTGCTAGTTAGAGAAAGTCCAAGCAAAATGGACACACCCTTTCCACAACCATACACAGTGTGCGAAACCAGAATCGAGATGAACTGGTGGAACATGGTGGACGTGACAGATCAGAATCCAGTACCAGTGCAAACAGACACAGTGGCCAGACCAAAACATCAGAGAAGACCACCCAAGAGATATGAGGACTATGAGATGTATTGACATGTGAGAATGATGCATTGTCAATGTAACGAATGCCACATCCGAAATGATGTTGGAATGGTCAGTTTACAATGTGATGATGAGGATATTGTTTTTGTTTGAAAGGGAGGGATGTCATGGTAACTGATGTCATATTTAAATGTATCACATGTTACTATGAGTCAGAAAGGTCAGAGGCCACATGTTGCCAGGATGGAAAGTAATTGTCTGAAATCTGTAACTCCTTCAGTGAAAGTGACAGAATGTCATGAGCTAGTTGCATCCTCATTCTTACCATGGAGATTTCCTCACTGCACTGACGAAACACAATACAATGCATGTTGACATCTAGAAACTAGCAGTATGTGACAATACTCAGTGTCAAAGGACAATAATTTCAACTTGAATCCATTACATTTTTGTCATGGGCACATGGTCAAAAGTAGTTTTTTAAAGAAGCTATTAATAGCTGCAAGTGCAAAAGTCAGGGAGTTATGATAACCTTTGAATCACTAAATTTGAGTATCATGTTAGAATGTCTGACCTTTGGAAAGGCTGGAGTGAACAGTCATCAAACATACTTGGGATGAGGAACTTAAATAATGTGGAAAAATTAAAGCTCGGATTCTTCTTTTTAATAATGAAGGAAAGATATACCAGAAATTTTCAAGATTACTAGATTTTGATGGCCGAAAAACAATTTCCATCAACCAGATGACAGATTTAAGTAATTACCAGAATACAGAATCTGGACCCTTTTTTGTTTTTACACAATAAATTCTTAAAATCATACAATACTTGAAAAAAGAAAGAAACTACAGTATCTTTCAAAAGGTAAAGTTGATACTTCAACATTCAAGCTCTATACCTAGAATGAATATATATTTGGATAAATCCCTAAGAGAAAATGATTAAATAATTTGTCTGTGTACACTGCTGATTTGTAAAATGTCACCATCATATTTTGTCATACTTCAGTTTTCCCATCTGTACCCTGGGATGTACTAACCTCACTTTGCTTGTGTATATTTGATCTTGCAGTATACAATACCTCACAAGATAGACTATGGGTGTTTACTCAGTCAAATTAACCTATTTTCTCAATATTTTATGTTTCAGATGGATCTGATGCCATTTATAAATAAGACTGGGTGTGAATGTCTTAATGAAAGTGATGAATATGGATTTGATAACTGTCTACAAAAAGACCAAACGTATTTGGAATCTGATTGTGATGAACAAGTAAGGGTTTTAATTCATAACGTAATAAAAACTTGATATTAAATGTTGCATATTGTTTAATTTTTCATTTTGCATACTGCTGATTTAGTTTTGCATTCTTTTGAAAACTGTACATGAAGAAATATAACCCATGCCATTCAGTGAAATGTTGATTTTAGTTCATTTTGATTTGTGACAAACCTGCATCTAAACTCAAGCATATTACTGAAAAAATGGTGCTTTAAAAAAAAATCTTGATAGTTTGAGAGTTCATTTCAAGCATTTTGCAAACATTGGTCATCACAAATTTAGTGGTAGATCAAAACTAGCCTATCTGTCAGTACACGAAGCTCTTGACTTTCACCTAGGCTACATTACAGAAATGATTGTATCAGAAAGCAAGAGCACCATTTTGTGCATTGTTGGTGTGCTTTATGCTTGCTTGTATGGGAAGCATGTGATGTTGAAACTGACCAGCTGGCAAGGTACAATTTTATATGGGACTAGACTGAGGTGGACCCAAATCTCTCCTGCATCTCTCTATGAATTTAAAAGAGAGTTAGATAGAGCTCTCGGGGCTAGTGGAACGAAGGGATATGGGGAGAAGGCAGGCACAGGTTACTGATTGTGGATGATCAGCCATGATCACAGTGAATGGCTCGAAAGGCCAAATGGCCTCCTCCTGCGCCTATTTTCTATGTTTCTATGAAAAGGTGGGATGAAGTAATGCATAAAAAGGCTGAAATATGGTAGATATATTGGGCTGAATGTGTTTCTATTTTGCAATTTTTGACAATTAAACAATGTTTCTTTTTGAAATAGCTTCTTGTGACAATATCATTTAACCAACCAGTCAAGCTTTACTCGATGAGGCTTCAGGCTCCTGAGAACGGTGAGTCCTAATATTCGGATCTTTCCTTTTTGTATATATAAGCTCTGCCTTCTTTCTGATTGATTTGTCATTGTTGTGATGAGCATCTATATAAGGAGCATGGCTAAACTTCCCATTCTCAAGCCTCCTTCAACAATGTTGCCTCCCTACCCTCAGCACTCAGTCCTTTCAGAGTGCAGGTCTTTTTGTTTTCCTCTACTATGCTTTACACCAGCTTACTGTATTTTAGTTGCAGGTGATTCTTTGCGGTGTCTTAATCCACTAATAATAATTAATAACAATTTACATCATTTGAGGTGGCAGGTTGCATTGGCATATTGAAGGCAATGGGTACTTGCAACATTGCAATTTTGGGGCTGAAAAGCTGCGGACCACACTAAGCAATTTCAGCACAACTGCAGTGTTATTTGGCAATATGAAAAACAGCTGAAAAAACGTACAAGTATGTACGTCCTTGTCTGAATTAACTTCAATTTTGTTTATCCTGCCATGGGAATGATGAAACAGTTTGGGCATATTCACAAATATTAACCTGCTTCTTGTCTAAAATGAACAGGGATTTTTCATTCTGTTTAGGTAACAAGAGGATCTAGAGTACCCAGACCTCTGGATACTCTAAATGTGGCTATGAAGGGCATTGAACGTGCTTCTTTCTTTGTAAGTTCCATAGTCACTGTGTGTTGTCAATACTAACACATTGTTCTATGTGTTGGGTTTGAAGTTTGATTAAATCAGCACTAAAACTTCATTGATGCATCTGAAAACTAAATGGAATTTGCTGAAAACGGAACAGCGCTGAAAACGAAAAGCACAGTACCAACCTGCTTTCCAACAACAGGGACAATTTTATTCGTATGAAAGCTCATCTCCTAAGGTCATTGGTATAAATTCCATACTTGCATTGGAGACGGCAACAATCTTCAAAGGATAAGAGAAGCATGGTGATGCTATTGTGAAAGCACCTCTGAGACTTTTGAACTAAGTTTCAGAGTCCAATTCAGCCACATTCTTATTACAAACTGATGATTTTGTGAATTTATCCAGATTTTTTTGAGAATTGGGTATTAACATGGCCGTGTAATCGGGGGAGGTATTCATCAGTATAGATTGATATAGGAACTACTGTAAAAAGTTAGCTTAAGCAATTATCATTGACTTTTCCTTCCATTGGAATCCTTCCAATGTTACGACCATATATTGTCCTTATCCGCAAACTAAGATAAAGGAGAAACTATTAATTTCCTACCTTTTCACTTTTAGGTGATTGCACCAAAAGAATGTGTTTGTTTTAGTTTCTGATGAATTAGCTGCAACCAGGCTCTTGCCATTACCAACTGCTTCAAGACTAACTTTTAGTACAGTCAGGTAACGAAATAATAGAGGAAAACATTCTCTGCTTCTGAATTCAGTTCATTTGGTCCAATGTTCAAAGCATTGAGGATGAGCTATTTTGAACTAATTTTCTCAAGGCTAAACTTTTCTTAGTCACTAACATATTTTGGGAGCTATTCAACAGCAGTTTGTTGGTTAATCCAATAATTATTGCTTATTTTTACACTTGTGTAGCTCAACAATCCATGGTGCTGCCATTTGTGTGCTTCCAAAGGTGAAAGTGATGTTGGTTGTGAGAGGTTTTTCATTATTCCCATTGACAGCTTGTACCTAGTTTTGAATGAGTATTGCCAATATAAACATTCAGCATTTTTGCATTCACAGGTCGTGGACCTAAGTTTGTGAAAATATTTACCAATTTGCCACGGTCATTTGATTTTGACGATGCGGAAAGAAGTGAACCAACCCAAACCCTGGAGTTAACACCTGAGGATATTAAAGAAGATGGAGTCATCCCACTGCGCTATGTCAAATTTCAGAATATTAATAGTGTAACAGTGAGTAATAACATCAAAAGTTTCTGATTTCGATAGTCCATTGAATACGTGGTCATATAATCTAAATACTTTGGGATGGGTTGCACCTTAACTGGAGGGGGGAACCAAAATTCTGGTAGGCAGGTTTGCTAGTGCTACAAGGCTGGAGCGACTAGGCTTGTATACACTGGAATTTAGAAGGATGAGAGGGGATCTTATCGAAACATATAAGATTATTAAGGGGTTGGACACGTTAGAGGCAGGAAACATGATCCCAATGTTAGGGGAGTCTAAAACAAGGGGCCACAGTTTAAGAATAAGGGGTAGGCCATTTAGAACGGAGATGAGGAAAAACTTTTTCATGCAGAGAGTTGTGAATCTGTGGAATTCTCTGCCTCTGAAGGCAGTGGAGGCCAATTCTCCGAATGCATTCAAGAGAGAGCTAGATAGAGCTCTTAAGGATACTGGAGTTAAGGGGTATGGGGGGAAGGCAGGAACGGGGTACTGATTGAGAATGATCAGCCATGATCACATTGAATGGCGGTGCTGGCTTGAAGGGCCGAATGGCCTCCTCCTGCACCTATTGTCTATTGTCATAAGGGTGGGTTTAAACGAAATAGTGGGGTCAACAACTTGGAGTTAACGGGGAAGAGAGTGCAGGAAAGGTCACGGAAGTCTCCAGAAATAACAGGACAAAAAGTTTAAAAAGTGAGAAGAGAGTAAAGTCGGATGAAATCGGGATGGTTGTGACAGGAATTCAATACCGAATTGAAGGTATTATATTTGAATGCACGTAGCATAAGGAACAAAGTGGATGAGCTTGTAGCACAGTTGGAAATTGGTAGGTATGATGTTGTAGGTATTATGGAGATGTAGCTACAAGCGAATCGGAACTGGGAGGTAAATATTCAAGGCTACACATCCTATCGCAAGGACAGATAGGTGGGCGGGGGTTACCATTGATGGTAAGGAATGCATATCCAATCGCAAGGACAGATAGGTGGGCGGGGGGTGGGGGGTTAGCACTGATGGTAAGGAATGAAATTCAGTCCCTAGCGAAGGGTGACATAGTATCAGAAGATGTAGACAATAGACAATAGGTGCAGGAGTTGGCCATTCGGCCCTTCGAGCCAGCACCACCATTCAATGTGATCATGGCTGATCATTCTCAATCAGTACCCCGTTCCTGCCTTCTCCCCATACCCCCTGACTCTGCTATCCTTGAGCTCTATCTAGCTGTCTCTTGAATGCATTCAGAGAACTGGCCTCCACTGCCTTCTGAGGCAGAGAATTCCACAGATTTACAACTCTCTGACTGAAAAAGTTTTTCCTCATCTCCGTTCTAAATGACGTACCCCTTATTCTTAAACTGTGGCCCTGGTTCTGGACTCCCCCAATATTGGGAACATGTTTCCTGCCTCTAACGTGTCCAACCCCTTAATAATCTTATATGTTTCGATAAGATCCCCTCTCATCCTTCTAAATTCCAGTGTATACAAGCTCCAGTCTTTCAACATACGACAGTCTCGCCATTCCGGAAATTAACCTAGTAAACCTACGCTGCACGCCCTCAATAGCAAGAAGATCCTTCCTCAAATTTGGAGACCAAAACTGCATACAGTGCTCCAGGTGTGGTCTCCCTAGGGCCCTGTAGTACTGCAGAAGGACCTCTTTGTTCCTATACTCAACTCCTCTTATTATGAAGGCTAACATTCCATTGGCTTTCTTCACTGCCTGCTGTACCTGCATGCTACCTTTCAGTGACTGATGCACTAGGACACCCAGATCTCGTTGTACGTCCCCTTTTCCTAACTTGACACCATTCAGATAATAATTTTCTTTCCTGTTCTTACCACCAAAGTGGATAACCTCACACTTATCCACCTTAAACTGCATCTGCCATGCATCCGCCCACTCACACAACCTGTCCAAGTCACCATGCAACCTCATAACATCTTCCTCACAGTTCACACTACCACCCAGCTTTGTGTCATCTGCAAATTTGCTAATGGTACTTTTAATCCCTTCTTCCAAGTCATTAATGTATATTGTAAATAGCTGCGGTTCCAGCACCGAGCCTTGTGGTGCCCCATTATTCACTGCCTGCCATTCTGAAAGGGACCCATTTATCCCCACTCTTTGCTTTCTGTGTGTCAACCAATTTTCTATCCATGTCAGGACCCTACCCCCAATACCATGTGCTCTAATTTTGCCCACTAATCTCCTATGTGGAACCTTGTCGAAGGCTTTCTGAAAGTCGAGGTACACCACATCCACCGGCCATCCCCTGACAATTTTCCTAGTTACATCCTCAAAGAATTCCAGAAGATTAGTCAAGCATGATTTCCCCTTCGTAAATCCATGCTGACTCGGAACGATCCTGTTACTACTATCCAAATGCTCCGTAATTTTGTCTTTTATAATTGACTCCAGCATCTTCCCACCACTGATGTCAGACTAATTGGTCTATAATTTCCCGTTTTCTCTCTCCCGCCTTTCTTAAAAAGTGGGACAACATTAGCTACCCTCCAATCCACAGGAACTGATCCTGAATCTATAGAACATTGGAAAATGATCACCAATGCGTCCACAATTTCTAGCGCCACCTCATTAAGTCCCCTGGAGTGCAGACCATCAGGCCCTGGGGATTTATCAACCTTCAGTCCCATCAGTCTACCCAACACCATTTCCTGTAGAGTCCCTGTGGGTAGAACTGAAAAACTGCAAGGGTAAAAAGACTCTAAAGGGAGTTATTTACAGACCCCCAAACAGTAGCCAGGATATAGGGTACAAGTTGCTTCAGGAAATAAAATTGCCGTGTAAGAAAGCCAATGCTACGGCGGTCATGGGAAATTTGAATATGCAGGTAGACTGGGAGAATCAGGCTGGCACTGGAGCCCATGAGATAATTTGAAGAGTGCCTCAGAGACAGTTTCTTAGAGCAGTTTGTAATGGAGCCTACCAAAGGATAAGACAATTCTAGATTTAGTGTTGTACAATGAACCAGATTTAATAAGTGAACTTGAGGTAAAGGAACCACTAAGAGGTAGTGACCACAAAATAATAAGATTTAACCTACATTTGAAAAGGAGAAGGTGAAATCAGATGTTTCGGTATTACAGTTGAGCAAAGGGAACTACCGAGGCATGAGGGTGGAGCTGGCAAAGATTGGCTGGAAAAGGGCTTTAGTAGGAATAACGGTAGAGTAGTAATAATGAATTTCTGCAGATAATTTGGAAGGTGCAGGATCATTTCATTGCAAAGAGGAAGAAAGATTCCAGGGGGAGAATAAGATCACCATGGCTAACAGGGGAGATCAAGGACAACATAAAAGCAAAAGCGAAGGTATATAACATTGCAAAGATTAGTGGGAAACCAGAGGATTGGGATGTTTTTAAAGAACAACAAAAGGTAACTAAAAGGACAATACGGAGAGAAAGGATGAAGTACGAATGTAAGCGAACCAATAATATAAAAGAGGATAGCAAGAGTTTTTACTGATATATAAAGAGTAAAAAAGAGGCAAGAGTGGACGTTGGGCCGCTGGAGAATGATGCAGGAGAAATTATAATGGGAAATCAAGAAAATGGCAGAGGAAGTGAATAACTCTTTTGCATCAGTCTTCACAGTGGAAGACACCAGCAGTGTGCCTGCAATCCTAGAATCCTAGAGTCAGGGGGTGGAAGTTAGTGGAGTGGTGATTACTAAGGAGAAGGTGCTAGGAAAACTGAAAGGTCTGAGGGTAGATAAGTCACCTGGACTGGATGGACTGCACCCCAGGGTTGTGAAGGAGGTGGCCTCAGAGATTGTGGAGGTATTAGTTGTGATATTTCAAGAATCACTAGAGTTAGCAGTGGTTGCTGAAGGTTGAAAAATTGTGAATATCACCCCTGTTTCAGCAAAGCCGGAGCGGAAACTATAGGCTGGTTAGCCTGACTTCGGTCGTTAGTTAGATTTTAGAGTCAATTAAAAGGATGAGGTTACGCAGTACTTAGACGTCCACGATAAAATAAGCCAAAGTCAGCATGGTTTTGTGAAGGGAAAATCTTGCCGGATGAATCTGCTGGAGTTATTTAAGGAAGTTAATAATAGCAGGACAGACAGGGGGGAGGCTGTAGGTGGTGTTTACCTAGATTTTCAGAAGGCCTTCGATAAGGTGCCGCACGTCAGGCTGCTAGGGAAGATGAGAGCCCATGTTATTAAAGGGAAGATATTAGCATAGTTAGTGGGTTGGCTGGATGGCAGAAGGCAAATTAGTTGCAATGAAAGGCAATTTTTCATCTTGGCTGCCAGTGCCTAGTGGAGTTCTGTAAGGGTCGGTGCTGGTGCCGCTTCTCTTCACGTTGTATAATGATTTGGATAAGGGGATTGAAGACTGGCCAAGTTTGCAGATGATGCCAAGATAGGTGGAGGGGTAGGTAGTGTAGAGGAAGCAAGGACTCTGCAGAAGGACTTGGACAGGTTAAGAGAGTGGCCAGAGAAGTGGCAGATGATATTCAGTATGGCAAAGTAGGGAGTCATGCATTTTGGTAATAAGAATAAAGGCTTAGATTATTTTCTAAATGGAGAGATAATCCAGAAATCGGAGGTGTAAAGGGACTTGGGAGTGCTGGTGCAGGACTCCCAAAAAGGTAATTTGCAAGTCGAATTGGTAATGAGGAAGGCAAATTTAATGCTAGCATTTATATCAAGAGGCCTGGAATACAAAAGCAGAGATGTAATGCTGAGGCTCCATAAGGTGCTGGTCCGTCTGCATTTGGAGCACTGTGAGCAAATTTAGGCCCCGTATTATCATATCATATACAGCCGGAAACAGGCCTTTTCGGCCCTCCAAGTCCGTGCCGCCCAGTGATCCCCGTACATTAACACTATCCTACACCCACTAGGGACAATTTTTACATTTACTCAGCCAATTAACCTACATACCTGTACGTCTTTGGAGTGTGGGAGGAAACCGAAGATCTCGGAGAAAACCCACGCAGGTCACGGGGAGAACGTACAAACTCCTTACAGTGCAGCACCCGTAGTCAGGATCGAACCTGAGTCTCCGGCGCTGCATTCGCTGTAAAGCAGCAACTACCGTGCCGTATTGGAGGAAGGATATGCTGGCTCTGGAGAGGGCCCAGAGGATATTCGCAAGAATGATTCCGAGAATGAGTGGGTTAGCATATGATAAGCGTTTGACAGCACTGGGCCTCTACTCACTGTTTAGAAGGTTGTGGGGGGGGAACCTCATTGAAACTTATAGAATCATTAAGGGCATAGATAGAGTAGATGTGGAAAGGATGCTTCCACTGGTGGGAGAGTCCAGGACCAGTGTCATAGCCTCAGAATTAAAGGGCGCTCTTAGAAAAGAGGTGAGGAGGAACTTCTTTAGTCAGAGGGTAGTTAATCTGTGGAACTCATTACCGCAGAGGACTGTGGAGGCCAAGTCAATGGATATTTTAAAGGCAGACAAATTCTTGATTAGAACGTGTGTCAAGGATATGAAGAGAAGGCAGGAAAAGGGCATTAGGAGGCAGAGATCAGCCATGATTGAATTGCAGAGTAGACTCGATGGGCAGAATGGCCTAATTCTATTCCTATAACTTGTGAACCATATAACTGAGCAACAATTTTCTTAAGATCAGACTGATGTATGCTTCAGAGTTGAAATGATGCTACAAAGCATAACATGAAGAACTTCACAAAATGTAGGTAAGACCATGGCAGAATGGGTCATTTTACATTGTATAGCACTCCAGTTTAACAGGAAATGGAGATGAAACTCAGCGGGACAGGCGATATGCTCTAGCATTGTGTGTCTATCTTCGGTTTAAACCAGCATCTGCAGCATCTTCCTACACAGTGGAGATGAAAACTATGCTGTGTGCAGCAGTGATCTAGGACGATGGTCAATATCTGGGTAAACTCCGTCTTTAACATTGAAGGAATTAGAAGGAAGAATTAGATTCAAATCAGATAAAATGACAAATAAAGTTGGATTGGTTTAGGTTTATTATTGTAACATACTGAGGTATAGTGAAAAGCTTTGTTGTGCATGTTATTCAATCAAATCAGATAATACTGTACATAAATAAATCAAATCAAACTCAAATACAATAGATAGAACAAAGGGAAGATACAAAGTGCTGAATATAATTCTCTGCATTGCAGCGCAGCAGTTTCAGTGACAAAGTCCAATATCTGAAATGGGTAGGGGTTAATTGGATAGTCCTCCAGCTTGAGAGAAACACAGAAAAGAAAGTTTTTTTAAGAAATAGAAATTGACGTCATAAAATCTCCCAACAATAAGTCACTCTCAGTAGGAAATAAACTCTTTTAAATTCTTTGCATTCACGTACAGAGTTTCAGTGGCAGTCGTATTGTTATAGGTTACTTCTGTGAATTGCTGTATTTAATGCTCAATGGCAACCTTAATGCAAATATAGGAAGTTATTAACATTATGTTAAGAATGGGCTATTATGTATATGAAACAAATGGTGCAGTAGTTTAATTGAACAGGTTCTGGCGATTCACAGCCTGTATTGTTTTAATACTCTGAACATAGAAACATAGAAAAATAGGTGCAGGAGTAGGCCATTTGGCCCTTCAAGCCAGCACCAATATGATCACGGCTGATTATCTAAAATCAGTGCCCCGTTCCTGCTTTTTCCCCCATATCCCTAGATTCTTTTAGTCCTAAGAGCTAAATCTAACTCTCTCTTGAAAACATCCAGTGAATTGGCCTCCACTGCCTTCTGTGGCGGCGAATTCCACAGATTCACAATTCTCTGGGGGAAAAGGTTTTTCCTCATCTCAGTCCTAAATGGCCTACCCCTTATTCTTAAACTGTGACCGCTGGTTCTGGACTCCCCCAACATGGGGAACATTTTTCCTGCATTGAGTCTGTCCAATCCCTTAAGAATTTTCTATGTTTCTATAAGATCCCCTCTCATCCTTCTAAATTCCAGTGAATACAAGCCCAGTCGACCAATTCCTTCCTCGTATGTCAGTTCTGCCATCCCGGGAATTAACCTGTGAACCTACGCTGCACTCCCTCAATAGCAAGAATGTCATTCCTCAAATTAGGAGACCAAAATTGCATACTCCAGGTGCGGTCTCACCAGGGCCCTGTACAACTGCAGTAGGACCTCCTTGCTCCTAAACTCAAATCCTCTCGCAATGAAGACCAACATGCCATTAGCTTTCTTCACTGCCTGCTGTACCTGCATGCTTAACCTTTTGGTTAGTTTTGTGCGTTAATAACTGGAATAGATGAAAACAAAACAGTGGATGTAATGCATTGTGGCGGATCAGGCCACTCCTTGGGTCAGCCCCCTCGTTACGTGACGGACAGGCGTAAGGGGTTAAAAGCCTGACCAGGGGGAGGCGTGGCATATACCCTAGGGGAACTACGCTGTGGGCTGAAGCGCAGCCTAATAAAAGAATCTTACTAAAAACTGCCTGGCGTCTTGCCTTTTCTCTGGCCTCCGCCAGGCCACTACATTGGTGACCTCGACGGACATCACACGTAGTGATGTCGAACGTTGATGTGCAACCCGGTCCTGCCGACCTCGATGCCGTCTCCCTCAAACTCCCGACCCTGTGGACCGAAGAGCCTGAGGTCTGGTTTCAGCAGGCAGAGGCACAGTTTGCTGTGCGAGGGGTAACCGTCGACTTGACGAAGTACTTTTATGTCGTCGGCGCCCTGGACCAGGCGACAGCAAGGCGAGTAAAGCCTTACCTTAATGACCCCCCCGCGGATGACAAATATAAGGGCCTTAAAGAACTCCTTATCAGGAGGTTCGGCCTCAGCGACGCCGAGAGGGCAACTCGAGTTATGAGCCAGGGGGGGCTCGGGGACCGACGGCCGTCGGCCCTTCTGGAGGACATGCTCGCCCTTATGGGCAACCACCCGCCCTGTTTCTTATTCAAGCAGGCCTACCTGCGGCAGCTCCCCGTCGACCTCCGTTCTCAGCTCGCTGAGGACCCCTTCACCGACACGCAGCGGCTGGGCGAGCGCGCTGATCAAATATGGATGTCCCGTCGGGAGGACCTGGAAGCCCTAGCCGTCTTTTCCGCGGCGTCGGAAGGCCAACAGCAAGCTGGGGCCGCCGTCGACCCCGTTTCAGGGCGACCCCCGCGGCGAAATCCGGGCACCCCGGTGCCGGCACGCCCTTCTCGCACGGCCCGCCGACAGTTCAGCCAGACGCCACCAGAGGTCGCTGGTGGTCGGCCCAAGCAGCACCACCTCCAATACCGCTGGAGACCACCGGAGGTCGCTGGTGGGCATCCCAGTCTGCACCACCACCGGACACCAGCAAAGGGGGCTGGTGTTATTATCACCGTCGTTGGGGACCGAACGCCAAGCAATGTCGCCTACCCTGTGCCTTTCTGGGAAACGCAAGGGCCGGCCGTCAGTGATCCCTTCGGCGGCCGGCCAGATCCATCGCGTGTTCGCTCGGGATCGCCGCACCGGGGGTCGGTTCCTCGTCGACACTGGAGCAGAGGTGAGCGTCCTACCTCCTTCCACCGCCGATATCCATACGGGCAAACGCGGCCCCCTCCTCACTGCGGCGAACGGTAGCCCCATCAACACTTACGGGGTCTGCCAGCTCGCCCTTAACTTCGGCGACAGCTGGTTCACGTGGCAGTTCATCATTGCCGATGTTTCCCAGCCGCTGCTGGGCGCCGACTTCCTGCGGGCGCATTCCATGCTCGTGGATGTCAGGCGGCAGCGCCTGGTGCACTCCAGCACGCTGAGGCCGGTCTCCCCCAACATCGGACACCTGTCGTCCGTGGATGCGACGTACGCGCGCATCCTGGCGGACTTCCCGGACATTGTGGAAACCCACTTCTCCTCCTCCGCTCCCAAGCACGGGGTGCAACATCACATCCCCACCACCGGGCCACCCGTGCACGCCCGAGCGCGGCGTCTCGCTCCAGACAAGCTCCGTCTAGCTCGAGAGGAGTTTCGTCAGATAACATATAACATATAACAACTACAGCATGGAAACAGGCCTGTCCGGCCCTACCAGTCCACGCCGACCATTCTCCCTGACCTAGTCTCATCTACCTGCACTCAGACCATAACCCTCCAATCCCCTCCTATCCATATACCTATCCAATTTTCTCTTAAATAATAAAATCGAGCCAGCCTCCACCACTTCCACCGGAAGCCCATTCCATACAGCCACAACCCTCTGAGTAAAGAAGTTCCCCCTCATGTTACCCCTAAACCTTTGTCCCTCAATTCTGAAGCTATGTCCCCTTGTTGGAATCTTCCCCACTCTCAAAGGGAAAAGCCTACCCACGTCAACTCTGTCCGTCCCTCTCATAATTTAAAAAACCTCTATCAAGTCCCCCCTCAACCTTCTACGCTCCAAAGAATAAAGACCCAACCTGTTCAACCTCTCTCTGTAGCCTAAGTGCTGAAACCCAGGCAACATTCTAGTAAATCTCCTCTGTACCCTCTCCATTTTGTCGACATCCTTCCTATAATTTGGCGACCAGAACTGCACACCATACTCCAGATTCGGCCTCACCAATGCCCTGTACAATTTCAACATTACATCCCAACTTCTATACTCGATGCTCTGATTTATAAAGGCAAGCATACCAAACGCCTTCTTCACCACCCTATCCACATGAGATTCCACCTTCAGGGAACAATGCACAGTTATTCCCAGATCCCTCTGTTCCACTGCATTCCTCAATTCCCTACCATTTACCCTGTACGTCCTATTTTGATTTGTCCTACCAAAATGCAGCACCTCACACTTATCAGCATTAAACTCCATCTGCCATCTTTCAGCCCACCCTTCCAAAAGGCCCAAGTCTCTCTGTAGACTTTGAAAATCTACCTCACTATCAACTACTCCACCTATCTTAGTATCATCTGCATATTTACTAATCCAATTTGCCACACCATCATCCAGATCATTAATGTAAATGACAAACAACAGTGGACCCAACACAGATCCTTGGGGCACTCCACTAGACACTGGCCTCCAACCTGACATACAATTGTCAACCGTTACCCTCTGGTATCTCCCATTCAGCCATTGTTGAATCCATCTTGCAACCTCACTATTAATACCCAACGATTTAACCTTCTTAATCAACCTTCCATGTGGAACCTTGTCAAATGCCTTACTGAAGTCCATATAGACAACATCCACAGCCTTGCCCTTATCAATTTCCCTGGTAACCTCTTCAAAAAATTCAAGAAGATTAGTCAAACATGACCTTCCAGGCACAAATCCATGTTGACTGTTTCTAATCAGGCCTTGATTATCCAAATAATTATATATATTGTCCCTAAGTATCTTTTCCATTAATTTTCCCACCACAGACGTCAAACTAATAGGTCTATAATTGCTAGGTTTACTTTTAGAACCTTTTTTAAACAAAGGCACAACATGCGCAATGCGCCAATCTTCCGGCACCATCCCTGTTTCTAATGACGTTTGAAATATTTCCGTCATAGCCCCTGCTATTTCTGCACTAACTTCCCTCAATGTCCTAGGGAATATCCTATCAGGACCTATCATGGAGTCAATGGGCATCGTGCGCCCCTCCGATAGCCCGTGGGCGTCACCACTCCACTTGGTCCCCAAGGCGGACGGGGGTTGGCGACCGTGCGGGGACTATCGGCGCTTAAATGACGCGACCGTTCCCGACAGGTACCCGGTTCCGCACATCCAGGACTTTAATGCCCACCTGGCCGGAGCATCCGTGTTCTCCAAGGTGGACCTTGTGCGCGGATATAATCAAATCCCGGTCCACCCCGATGACATCCCCAAGACTGCCATCATCACCCCGTTCGGCCTATTCGAGTTCCTACGGATGCCGTTCGGATTGAAGAACGCCGCACAGGCCTTCCAGCGGCTTATGGACTGTGTGTGCCGTGGCCTAGAATTCGTCTTTGTGTACTTGGACGACGTACTCTTGGCCAGCCGCTCGAGGCAGGAGCACTGCACCCACCTCCGCCAGCTGTGTAAACGCCTCAGCGAGTACGGTTTGTCAATTAATACTTCCAAGTGCCGTTTTGGGGTGACGGCCATCGATTTCCTCGGCCATCGGGTAACCCCACAAGGGGTGGTACCTCTTCCGGACAGGGTCGAAGCTGTCCGCCGTTTCCCCCGACCGACCACTGTCAAGGGCCTGCAGGAATTCGCCGGGATGGTCTCGTTCTATCACCGCTTCCTGCCGTCGGTAGCCCGAACTATGCGCCCACTCTTCCACCTCATGGCTGGTCGCCGCAAGGAGGTCGAGTGGGACGACGAAGCAGGAGCGGCCTTTGAGCAGGCTAAGGAGGCCCTGGCCAGGGCCACGATGCTCGTCCATCCTAAGGAGGATGCCCCAACCGCCCTGACCGTGGACGCTTCTGAGGTGGCGGTCGGTGCGGTGCTAGAGCAGCACATCGACGGGTGTTGGCGGCCACTCGCCTTCTTTAGCAGGCACCTCAGCGGGGCCCAACGGCATTACAGCGCGTTCGACCGGGAGCTCCTCGCCCTCTACCTCGCGGTACGCCACTTTCGGTACTTCCTAGAGGGGAGACCCTTCACCGCGTTCACAGACCACAAGCCACTCACCTTTGCGTTCGCCAAGGTTTCGGATCCGTGGTCTGCGCGGCAACAGAGACAATTGGCTTATGTGTCGGAATACACCACCTCAATTCGGTTCGTGGAGGGAAAAAACAACAGGGTGGCCGACGCCCTGTCTAGACCCGCGATCCACGCCGTCCTACAAATGGCCGGGGGGATCGACTATTCCGCCCTAGCAGCCGCGCAGCTGGGGGACGAGGAGATGGCCACCTATCGTACAGCAGTGTCCGGCCTGCAGCTGGAGGACATTGTCTGTGGCCCCGGGGATACAACACCGTTGTGCGACACCTCCACTGGCCTGCCGCGGCCCATCGTCCCTGTCGTCTGGCGTCGCAGGATATTCGAGGTGCTCCACGGACTGTCTCACCCCTCCATTCGGGCGACGGTGGCCCTTGTATCCTCCCGTTTCATGTGGCACGGGCTGCGTAAGCAGGTCGCACACTGGGCACGCACCTGCATCCCGTGCCAAACTTCAAAAATCCAGCGACACGTGCGTGCGCCTCTGCAAGAGTTTCGTGTCCCTCGGCAGCGCTTCGACCACATTCATGTGGACATCGTGGGGCCGCTGCCGCCGTCCCGGGGCATGACCCACCTCTTCACTGTGGTAGATCGCTTCACGCGGTGGCCGGAGGCCATTCCGCTGGCAGACACCTCGACGGCCACCTGCGCGCGGGCCTTGGCGGCGCACTGGATCGCCCGGTTCGGGGTGCCACTGGACATTACATCCGACCGGGGGCCACAGTTCACTTCGGAACTGTGGTCGGCCATGGCAAGACTCTTGGGTGTCAGCCTACACCACACTACGGCGTACCATCCACAGTCGAACGGGTTGGTGGAACGCTTTCACCGCCAGCTGAAGGCTGCCCTGAAGGCTCGGCTCACGGGCCCAGACTGGGTGGACGCCCTGCCGTGGGTTTTGCTGGGGATCCGCACCGCACCCAAGGAGGACTTGGCCTCCTCCTCCGCCGAGTTGGTGTACGGGGCCCCCTTGACGGTTCCCGGGGAGTTCATCCCACCAGCGCAGGGTCGAGTGGAGCAGCCTTCTGACGCCCTGCAACGTCTTCGGCAGACGGTGGGCAGGCTGGCACCTGTGCCCACGTCACGTCATGGGACCTTCCAGCCACACGTCCCTGCCGCTCTGGAGGACTGCCAGTTTGTGTTCCTGCGCAGGGACGCACACCGATCACTTCTCCAGCGGCCGTACGAGGGCCCCTTCCGGGTCCTGCAACACGGCTCGGCCACATTCGTTCTGGACATGGGGGGTCGCAGAGAGACTGTTTCGGTCGCACGGCTGAAGCCGGCACACGTGGACATTGATCGGCCGGTGCCGGTTGCGCAGCCCCGCCCGCGCGGTCGCCCCCCGTCCAAGCTACCCCCTCCAGTGTCTGCTACGACCCCTCCACCTGTTGGTCAGTCGCCGGTCCCTGCGCCGGTCATGGTGCGCACCCGGGCTGGTCGCCTCGTGCGCCCTCCTGTCCGTTTTGTACCTCCGGTTCTTGGGGGGGGTCCTGTGGCGGATCAGGCCACTCCTTGGGTCAGCCCCCTCGTTACGTGACGGACAGGCGTAAGGGGTTAAAAGCCTGACCAGGGGGAGGCGTGGCATATACCCTAGGGGAACTACGCTGTGGGCTGAAGCGCAGCCTAATAAAAGAATCTTACTAAAAACTGCCTGGCGTCTTGCCTTTTCTCTGGCCAGGCCACTACAGCATTTTGATTTTCAGAAGGCTTTCACATAAGGTCCCTTAGAGAACGTGGAATTGCGTTAATACATGGACATGGATAGAGATTTGCTTGAGAGGACAGAATGCGGAACATGGAACCAGTTCCGATACAGATTGTGCAGAACTGGGGTCCTGCATTATCCTTGTCAATCATATGGCCGAAGGGACAAAATATCTTATTTCCAAGTTTGCAGACGATGCTAAACTTGGTGGAATTGTGAGTTCAGAGGTGGATGTAAAAAGGCTTAATGGGGTTACAAACAAGCTGAGTGAATTGGCAAGAAAGCGACAGTTAGATTATAGTGTGTGTAAATAAAAACATGAGTTCATCCACATATGTGCACACAACAATAAAAAAACAACGTATTTTTAAGTAGCGACAGATAGGGAAATGCTGAATAACACGTGACATGTGCACCAACCTTATACACCGTTGAATGTAGATGAAGAAATTATTTAGGAAGGTGATTTTTATATTTCAGTTATCTGGCCTTGGTGTGACCACATATGGAATATTGTGTATTGAGTATTTTAGTCTCTATGCCTAGAAAAGGGTTTATTTGTTTGTTATACAGGGGATGTGATGAAGAGTCGCTGGACTGGTTTCTGGATTGGTGGTTTGGCTGTTTAAAGGGAAATTGGATAGGTTAAGCTTTTATTCTCCAGTGATGTCAGAAGAAGGTTTTAAGAGTGATTGTGAGGAGAAATTTCTTGTGACAAATATTTGGAATTGTGTACCCTGGAGGGTTATGAAGGATCAAGTACAGCCTGGTAGATTTAGGGATGTCAAAGGAATTGAGGGCTATGTGGATAGTACACAAAATTTGAACTGAGGTCGAAGAACAATCTTGATGAAGGTTCAAATCTCTATATGGTCTATTCTGGATTCTGATTTAATGTTCTTATAGTCTACATTAATCACACAGCATCATTTATTCCAGCAAGGTTAAGAAAAGCTATTTTGTGGAGAATTTAGAGAAATATTGCAGCCTTAAATTGACATGTTGGCTTATTTTCCTCCCCCCACTCTTTGTTTTAAATAAGTACTTTTCATGTTGATAAACAAGCCGAGGATGTGTTATTTTTCAACTGACATTGATTATCAGCATCAGTTGCTTTTGCAAAATGGTTTAGAAAATTAGTGTTGGGGGTTATGGGGAGAAGACAGGAGAATGGGATTAGGAGGGAGAGATAGATCAGCCATGATTGAATGGTGGAGTAGATTTGATGGGCTGAGTGGTCTAATTCTGCTCCTATCACTTATGAACTGCTTTGGGGAATTGTTATTTTATGAAGCCAAAAGCAATGTGTGTGACAAGGCACTGCAGAAGATAATCTGTTTGTATACTTCAGTTACTGTTGTTTACTTTGGTTTACAGCTTTTTATCAAATCAAACCACGGTGATGAGGACACCACAAGGATTAACTATCTTGCATTTATCGGAACCCCTGTACAAACAACAAATATGTTGGACTTTAGGCGGGTAGGTTGCACAAGTAAATACTTTAATTTTGATGTCTTTCGTTATTGCTGATCAATGTCACAAACTCTATATTCCAGTTTCCTGCCTTCAGCTGGTCCAAAAAGATTAGATGAGAAATTTGATGTTGCATTTGTCTGTATTTACCATAGAGAAGGACATGGAAGCTGCTGAGTACAGGAAAGAGAACAGTCTCCTTCATCAGCTAAGACATTGAGTATATGAGTTGGGATGTTATGTTACAGTTACACAAATCATTGAAACACAGGAAACTGGGATCTTGCAAAAAAACAAAGTGCTCGGTCAGACAGCATCTGTGGAGAGAATGGTATTTCAGATTGGGACCCTCTTCAGAGTGTGAAGAAGGTTACCAACCTAAAATGTAGTCCACTCCCTCCACAGATGCGTCCTGACCCGCCGAGTTCCTTCCGCACTTTGTACAATTCATTGGTTCGGTGTTGTTGGGAGTATTGTGTGCAGTTCTGGTTATGATTAAGCTAGTGGGGGTTGTTGAGTAATAGGGAAAGATTGGATCGGCTGGTACAGTTTTCCCTGAAACGAAGGAGGCTAAGAGACTAACCTTACAGAAATTTACAAAATGATGATGTGTACATAAGGTAGTCAGTGTTTTCCCCAGGTATAGCAGAGTCTAATATGGGAGGGCACAAGTTTAAAATTAAAAGGAAAAGATTTTTTAGGGGATGTGAGAGCAGATTTTTCAGAGATAGTGTGTATAGAGAATGAGCTGCCAGAGGAGGTGGTAAAAAATGTTCCAATTGCTGTGGCATACAGATAGAAAACATTTAGAGGGATGTGGGCTAAAAGCAAGCAGATATTATTAGCATAGATGGGCATCTTGGTTGGCATGGATGAGTTGGTTCGAAGGTTCTATTTCCGTGCTCCATAACCCTGAGAATCTCCAAATTCACAGGGTTCACAATAATTTTAGATAAGACCTAGTGGATGGAAATCTATATCGTGATGCATGGCTAATGTGAGAGTGAAGAGACATAGAAGGTGACCAATTGCTGACCACCACTGTCTTGAATCTCCTGGCCAATTGCTGATTAATAAATTATAGCAGAAAAAATATGAAAGCCATTAATTTTGTGAAATTTGTTGTAACATTTGAATTAGTGGTAAACATTGTTTGAGAAAAAAGAATTCCAATGAATTATATACCCCTGTATATATTTCATTTGAATTCTCTTGTTTCCACTTTTTTGTGAATTGTCTTGAGCATTCAAAATTGACTAAACTGTTAGTGACATTGCTGGGTTACATTTTTAACATTTTTTTCAATTATTTTCTAGATTGCTGGAAAGAAAGGAGAAAGTCACTAACTGAATGAAGAGAAAAATTGGGTATGCATTGATAGGACCACACTTGGCCAACATTGTATTTTCCGGATCCTTGTAATATCATCAACGCCATGACTCTTGACTTGGTTCTCTTGGTTCCAGACATGCAAGCAAATCATTGTTGAGTTCAAATATTTTGTGGATTATTCTTGAATGTAATGAACTGATTTAATTATTTTCTGGCAAATGAGAAAATCATCCTGGATGTCCCCTTGGAATGCACCTGGAAGTTAGAGTTGTGCACTTAGCCTTGCTGTAACTAGCCAACCTAAATGTGGTGAAACTATTCAGACCTTCACATGGATTCCAATGGTGAGCAGGGAGCTGTTCCTCTAAATTTAACAAATACTAAAATGATTACGTTTGTTGTCTGTCAACTCTATTGCAAATAGCGTTGGATAATTAAAATAATGTTTACCTAATATTGACAACTGTGATTTTTTTTTAACTCACCAACCGCTCTATAAAAGATGGTTTTGGATACTAGCTTAATTGAAGAGATTATATATCTAAGTTTTTACACGTCTAGTTCAAATTTTATTGGCTGAGCCTTGAACTTCTGTTCTTTTCTCATTGATTGGAACTATTTAGTGTCTCTTTGCCTTGCAATTTCTTCAGAACGACATTAGAACACATTTGGCACTTGCGTTGTTTAATTTAAATTTAAATTGATCTATTTGTAATTCAGAGGCAAACCCTTTTCTTATCTCTGCTCAACTAATGTGGACACCTACAATTCCAACTTCCTGGGTTTAAGTTTCATTCTAGAGACTTGAATGTAGCAAGTTGAAGTCTTCTTTTATGTATGGAGGAGTGCTGTGCTGTCAAGGGTGCTGTTGATAATGAAGTTGTGACTGCTTCTGCTCAGAGAGGCAAAGAGGAGCCTGGAGAATTAGCCTTGGTAAAATGGAGACGCAAGGAACTGCAGATGCTGCTTTACCAAAGAAGGCCCAACATGCTGAGGTAACTCAGTTGGCCAGGCAGCATCTCTGGAGAACATGGATAGGGGATGTTTCGGGTCAGAAATTTTCAGATGTCTGAAGAAGAGTCGACCCAAATTAGCCCTAGTGTTTTGTCAAATATTTATCCATCTATCCTCACTGATTGTATGATCTTTGTCACATTGCTGTACATGGAAACTTGATGTGCTCAAATTCACTAAATTACGACAGTACATTTTAGAGTTGTTACTTCATTGGTATTAGGGAAAAGAGAAAATACTGCAATTTATTTTTGCACATTAATTGCATGTATTTATAGCAAGGAAACACTTTGAAAAGAAATATTAAAAAGGAATATCTAAATGTGTCTTCAATGTTGTGAACCGCAGTCTGCCTTCTGCTGTGAATGCTGACTCCACCAAAAGGTTCAGTGTGGTCATAAGGATTGTGTTCGAAGCACTCCACTTAAACAAGGCTTCTGTGATCCGAAACAACTAAATTCTTTAACTAGCCCCCATGAAAATGAAGTTGATGTTCTGATGTTTTGTGAAAATACATGTAAAGCCAAGTAATAACATAAAATTAAATTTTTACTATTCAGTATCATACACATACTAGGCTTTTCCCCCCAATTGTTGGACAGTTGATCCATTTAAATGAGTGAATATTTTTATTTAAGCAGATTGCAGCTTCCAACTTTTCATAATTTTACCGGAGTTGGGGTTTTGATTCAATGTCAATTGAGAAGATGGTGCCATTGGTACCAAAGAAAGTCACCTGGAAACTCCAACAGGTGTAGTCAAGCCATTTAATTATAGGCCACATCAATGCCTGTGGTGGAGCAAGGGAAGCTTGGAATGTTCAACTCTGCGGAATTGGTAAAATGCAAATGTCTAAGATGTAGGTCAGAGGTTGCAAAAGTAGGTAACGCAAAGCCCATGGGAGTTTTGAACATGAAGACGAGTTTTTTAAATTGGGTTATTTAAGGAAGTAAATTCAAGTTTAAAGGAGAAGTATTTCAATAGACAATAGACAATAGGTGCAGGAGTAGGCCATTCAGCCCTTCGAGCCAGCACCGCCATTCAATGCGATCATGGCTGATCACTCTCAATCAGTACCCCGTTCCTGCCTTCTCCCCATACCCCCTCACTCCGCTATCCTTAAGAGCTCTATCCAGCTCTCTCTTGAAAGCATCCAACGAACTGGCCTCCACTGCCTTCTGAGGCTGAGAATTCCACACCTTCACCACTCTCTGACTGAAAAAGTTCTTCCTCATCTCCGTTCTAAATGACCTACCCCTTATTCTTAAACTGTGGCCCCTTGTTCTGGACTCCCCCAACATTGGGAACATGTTTCCTGCCTCTAATGTGTCCAATCCCCTAATTATCTTATATGTTTCAATAAGATCCCCCTCATCCTTCTAATTTCTCATTCGACTATTTGAAATAATGGTATTGTATCTATGCTTAATGCAAACAAATGGCAATTTACCTGCAATTATTTTAGTCGCTTGACTTTAGGACATTAAAATCTTGAATGAGACTGCAACTTGCAGGAAATGATGGTGTGCAAACCCTGCCATAGCTGTTGTATGTCTGTCTCATCCTTCAGTTTGGAGCAAAAGTCCCTTTTAACCTTTTTGATGGCCTTGCGATGTCATACCTGAACTTCCTGCATGAATCCGCGTCGCCATATCTGAATGCCTGAGATCTGGCCCTCAGAAGATTGTGGACCTTTTGGTTCATCAAGTGCTTCTGGTTGGGGAACACATAGATGGTTTACCTGCTAAGCATGCAGGTACAGTAGGCAGTGAATAAAGCCAATGGCATGTTGGCCTTCATAACAAGAGGATTTGAGTATAGGAGTAAAGAGGTCCTTCTGCAGTTGTACAGGGCCCTGGTGAGACCACATCTGGAGTATTGTGTGCAGTTTGGTCTCATTTGAGTTAGGACATCCTTGCTATTGAGGCAGTAGGTTCACGAGGTTGATCCGTGGGATGGCAGGACTGTCATATGAGGAAAGATAGGAAAGACTGGGCTTGTATTCACAGGAATTTGGAAGAATGAGAGGGGTTCTTATAGAAACGTATAATATTATAAAAGGACTGGACAAGCTAGATGCAGGAAAAATGTTCCCAATGTTGGTGGAGTCCAGAACCAGGGGCCACAGTCTAAGAGTAAGGGGGAGACCATTTAAAACTGAGATGAGAAGAAACTTTTTCACCCAGAGTTGTGAATTTGTGGAATTTTCTGCCACAGAACACAGTAGCCAATTCACTGGATGAATTTTAAAGAGTTAGATAGAGCTCTAGGGGCTAGCAGAATCAAGGGATATTGGGAGAAGGCAGACACTGGTTACTGATTGTGGATGATCACAATGAATGGCGATGCTGGCTCGAAGGGCCAAATGGCCTCCTCCAGCACCTATTTTCTATGTTTTGGTGGGAGCACACAACACATGTTTTCTTATAACGTCGGTAATTTTGAGTGTCGGAGCTTATGGGGAGAAGGCAGAAGAATGGGGTTAGGAGGAAGAGATAGATCAGGCATGATTGGATGACAGAGTAGACTTGATGGGCCGAATGGCCTAATTCTGCTCCTAGCTCTTATGATAACCATGGCAGATTCGTTCAGGTCCATTGCTGATTCCTTGATCACTGTGCAGTATACTGACACCAAGCGATTCTGGAGTTATTCCTCTGCCTTCCCTGACCTGCTCTGTGCAGTTCTCACCTCTGGGGCTGCACTCTTCATTTGATGCCTATGGTAGTAAAGAGGAGCACAGATAGGTGGTTGGATTTCCCAAAGGAGGGGTGAAGGATGGTGATAGGCATCTTTGATGGTGGAATAGCAGTTGTTGAGGGTGTTTGATCCTCTGGTGTTGCAGGACTCTTGCTAGTAGTTTGAAAGTAACTTCCTCAAAGTGACCTTGTTGAAGGCTATGATAAGAAACATGTTGGGGTACGCTGACTGGTGTTTGTTGAACAAGGCGTGCAGCTCCTCCAGTGCTAGACAAAGATCTGCCTGGGGGTGGGATGTAGACCGTGGTAATGATGATGGTGATTTCCCACAGGAGGTAGAAGGGGCAGCACTTCACTACCATGTGTTGCAACTGCTGAGAACAGGAGTTGGACAGGACTGCTACATCTGAGCACCACAAAGAGTTACATTGAGTTAGACACCTCTGCTTTTAGTGTACATTTGGAACAAGGACTGATGGATGTAACCAACAAAATGGCAGGCATACCTGGGGCTGATGCGAGTGTTAGACAATAGACAATAGGTGCAGGAGTAGGCCATTCGGCCCCTCGAGCCAGCACCGCCATTCAATGTGATCATGGCTGATCATTCTCAATCAGTACCCCGTTCCTGCTGTCTCCCCTGACTCCGCTATCCTTTAGAGCTCTATCTAGCTCTCTCTTGAATGTATTCAGAGAATTGGCCTCCACTGCCCTCTGAGGCAGAGAATTCCACAGATTCACAACTCTCTGACTAAAAATGTTTTTCCTCATCTCTGTTCTAAATGGCCTACCCCTTATTCTTAAACTGTGGCCCCTGGTTCTGGACTCCCCCAACATTGGGAACATGTTTCCTGCCTCTAACGTGTCCAACTCCTTAATAATCTTATACGTTTCGATAAGATCCCCTCTCATCCTTCTAAATTCCAGTGTATACAAACCCAGTCGCTCCAGTCTTTCAACATATGACAGTCCCGCCATTCCGGGAATTAACCTAGTAAACCTACGCTGCACGCCCTCAATAGCCAGAATATCCTTCCTCAAATTTGGAGACCAAAACTGCACACAGTACTCCAGGTGCGGTCTCACTAGGGCCCTGTACAACTGCAGAAGGACCTCTTTGCTCCTATACTCAACTCCTCTTGTTATGAAGGCCAACATTCACAGCTACATCTTTAAGGTGAAAAGAGTTGCATGAAAGATTGTTCAGGGTTAGGACAAGTTAAACCATACTGGCTGAGTAATCAGCATGAGCCGCACCCCAAGATGGCTTAAGTTGTGCATGAGGATGATGGTCCTATTAACATGAATTTTCTGCATCTGAATAATTGAGTTGTCATGGTAATGGAAATAAAGGTTATATTGATATCCAGAATAATGACACAGAAAGTAAGGTAGACTTAAACTTTAAAAAATCAGTGATCCAGGATACTTATAGAAACATATAAATTTATAAAAGGACTGGACAAGCTAGATGCAGGGAAAATGGTACCAATGTTGGGCGAGTCCAGAACCAGGGGCCACAGTCTTAGAATAAAGGGGAGGCCGTTTAAAACTGAGGTGAGAAAAAACTTTTTTACCCAGAGAGTTGTGAATTTGTAGAATTCTCTGCCACAGAGGGCAGTGGAAGCCAAATCACTGGATGGATTTGAGAGAGTTAGATAGAGCTCTAGGGGCTAGTGGAATCAAGGGATATGGGGAGAAGGCAGGCTCGGGATATTGATTGGGGACGATCAGTCATGATCACAATGAATGGCGGTGCTGGCTCGAAGGGCCGAATGGTCTCTGCCTGCACTTATTTTCTAAGTTCCTATGTAAATAATCATTCAGTCATTTAGTGCTTCAAGGATTGGTTAGCCTTCCTAAATTACATCCTGACGCCTCTCTCACCCATGAATGTTTAAAAAAAAATCTTTGACTGATTTTTGATCATGAAACAGATATTGTATAAAACCATGAATGAGGGGGGGGGGGGGGGGAGGGGCGGGAAGTGTCAAGAAAATAACAATACAAATAAGGACAGGCACAATGCACTGCAGAAACTGGCTTACAAAATAAAACAGTGCTGGAGTAACTCAGAGGGTCAGGCAACATCTCTGAGAACATGGAGAGTTGATGTTTTGTGCCGGGACCCTTCTTCAGTGATTGTGGTAGGGAGGGGGTGGGGGGGAAAAGCTGGAGGCAAGGAGGGGCAGGACAAAGCCTGCATGTGATGGGTATATTCAGGCGAGGGCCATTTTTAATAGTTAGGTAATCAGTAGAGCTAGAGACACAAGAAACTGCAGATGCTGGAATCTTAAGCAAAACAAAGTGCTGCAGGAACTCAGTAGATCAGTCAGCATTTGTGGAGGGAATGGACAGATGCTGTTCCTTCGCGCTGATTGTAGTAGGGGGAGAAAGTTAGAAAAGAGAATTGGGGTGGTAAAAAGCCTTACGTGAGAGGTGAGTGGGGATGATTGGCAGAATAAGTGACAAAGATTAGAGGTGAAAAAGAGACAAAAGCATGCCAGACAAGGAAACTAGGAGGAGTGAAATGTAAAGTGAACACCTGGTGGCGCCACTAGCACTGGCTGCCTTGCCAACAGTCTGTCTGTCCTTTCTACTGTTTTTTAAAATTATTTTATGTATGTGTTCAAGTACTTTATGTGTTCAAGTATTTTAAGTGTGTGTTTCTTGGTTTGTTTTATGTGGGGGGAGGTGGGAATTGGGGGATTAAAAAAAAAAAAATCTCTTACCTCAACGGAGATGCGATTTTTCTCTGTATCATATCTCTGTCCCCAATGTGGCCTAACATCGTGGAGTGGTGCGGCCTTTCCTGGAGACTGGCCTGGTGCTTCAAGCCGCGGGCATGGCATGGACTTTATCATCGTGGAGCTGTGGTCCTTTGCAGAGGATCGTCTGTGGAGGGCTCCAACCGTGGGGCCTGTGGACCCTAACACCGTAAAGCCCGTGGTCTCTGGTAAGAGGTCGACTCGGTTGCTCCATGCCGCGGAGAGTGTTTCAATCCATCCCGATCATCCCGACGCGAGGGCTTGGACAGTCGGCAGCGGCGACTGCAGATAGTTCAACAGCCCCAACCGCCGGTGAACAAAGGAGGAAGATGATTGAACTTTTACCTTCCATCACAGTGAGGAATGTGGAATCTGCTGTGGTGGATGTTTATGTTAAATTTTATTTTTATGTGGCTGTGTTTTGTTGCTTTTTACTACTTAATATGACTGTATGATAACTCAAATTTCACTGTACCTTAATTGGTACTTTGGACAATAAATTGAATCTTGAAAGGGCGGGATATGGGTGGAAGAATAGCAGAGCTTCAGGATATTAAATGTAAATAACCCATTTAGCATAAATGTTTTTAAAAAAAGCAAATCACATACAATGTAAAATACAGCAACAGTTTGTTACATCTGGAGAAATTAGTTCCAAGTGCTCAAATCTTCAATGAACTTGTGTGCTATTTACAATGGGTAACTGGAAGAATTTGTGACCTTTGATCCCAAGAAGAAAATTCAACATTGGATGATTTTCAGGTATTTATGAAACACTTCAAATGTGGTGTTCCCGATGAGCCTAAATTTGCTCGCTGCATCTTCACATTGCTCTGCTGGCTAAGGTATTGCGTCACACTTTCCTTGGTCAAACCTAATTGAAATTAGTGAATGAATTGTAAGTAGAAGTGTGGGATGAAAGAGTTATGCAATGGGGTTCTTCAGATTTTAGTGAAGCACAGAAACCATTTTTAATGTGCATCTTTGCAATGGGCCGAGGGGACAGGACATGATTTGGAGATTTTAAGAATTGAGTGCAAGAAACAGTGATATCGTTCATAAATTGTCAGAGCAGAAATGTGGCCATTCGGGCCATCAAGTCAACTCTGCCATTCAATTATGGCTGATGTACCTTTCCCGCAGCCCCAATCTCCTGCCTTCTCCCCATAACTCCCGACACCCATACTAATCATAATAGACGGTTTGGTGGAACAAATGGGCATATGGGAGCAGAAAATCAATGCTGGTAATACGCACAAAGAATGCAAGACTGGTATGATTTTAGTCGGGGGAAAAGAGCTGAAATTGTGGGGATTGGGAGTGTCTTATTCACAAATCTTTAATGCAGATAGGACCATAACAAAGACGTTAACATAGTATATGGGATTCTGGACCTGGTAAAGGTATGGGGTTCTACAGCTAGGAAGTTGTGCTCTGATTATGAAACATGAATTCAGTCTCACCTGGGAAATCTTGGGAGGGTGTACAGAAATTGAGAATATAGATGCAAAGAACTACAGGTGCTGGTTTACAAAAAAACACAGTGCTGTAGTAACTCAGCGGGTCAGGTAGCATCACTGTAGAACATGGATAGGTGATGTTTCAGATTGGGACACATTGCCAGACTAGTGGGGAGGTGGGGAAAACTGGGAGAAGGGGCAGGGCAAAGCCTGGCGAGTAATAGGTGGGTATGGGGAGGGGGTTAGAAAGGCTGTTAGTTACTCAAAAGCCAGAGATGAAAAGACAAAAGGTGTGATATAAGGATAAGAGGTGAAAATTGTAAAGCCAGAGGGAGAATACAGGTGGAAGGGGAGAATGGGTGCAAGTCTAGGTGGGGCACAGGGAAGAGGGAGGAAGTGAGAGAGAAAAGGGGGAGGGGAGGTATTGTATGTAGATTAGTTAATTACCTAAAATTGGAGAATTTAATGTTCATACCATTAGGTTGTAAGCTACCCACGCAGAATCTGTGCAAGACCTCTAGTTTGTGTGGTGCCTAACTGGCAATGGAGGATGTCCAGAACAGTCAAGGATCCCCATGATTCAAATGCCTCTCCCTAATGAGGTAGCACAGCTTAGTTTATAAAGCTGGCTGAAGGCAATTAAGACAATATAGTTTTCAAATCTTTTCCATTGCCTGGTGCAACCAATCACTGCATTAATCGTAGCAGACAGGGCATTGTGGCGGCTCCCAAGGGTCGGGCCATACTACTACCGACCCCTCGGCACGGGAATGGACCAGTCCCGGGAGGCGGTCCTGGACTCAGGTATAAAAGGACAAGGTTTGGGCGCCAAGCCATTCCGGCAGACTAGACCCGTCCGAGACCCACGAACCAATAAATATACCTTCCCAAAATACCTGGCTCCTTGCCTTTATCAACACGCTACAGCATAGCCCTTTAAATCTGAAATTCCTCCTCCACTACTTAGCAACATGGGTACAAGGGATAAATAAACCAGAATGGTTGATGACTAAACATTAAGAAAATACATGTTGGCATGAATAAAGCATTAGAATTTACTTAGCCAAATATGAACAAGGATAACCGGGAATGATTGGTGGAACAAGTCTTTGGCACTGCAGCCAACAGAACCAAAACCTGTTCCACCCCAGTCATTCCTCCTTCCCACTCCTGTCGGGCAGAAGATACAGAAACTTTAGTTTAGTTCAGAGGTACAGCACGGAAACAGGTCCTTCAGCCCACGTCGACCAGCGATCCCCGCATATTGACACTATCCTACACACACTAGGGACAATTTTTATATTTACCAAGCCAATTTACCTACATACCTGTACATCTTTGGAGTGTGGGAAGAAACCGAAGATCTCGGAGAAAACCCATGCAGGTCAAGGAGAGAACGTACAAACTCCATACAGACAGCATCCATAGTTGGGATCAAACCCAGGTCTCCGGCGCTGCAAGCACTGTAAGGCAGCAACTCTACCGCTGTGCTACCATGGTGCCCTTGAAAGCGTTTACCACCAGCATCTGGAGTGGAACAGATTCTTTCCCTCTGTTATTGGGCTTATGAATGGTTCTTCCATAACATTTCCGTCACCTACAACGGGGCCCCACCACTGGCCATATCTTCCCATCCCCTCCCCTCGTTCCGCAGAGACCGTTCCCTCCGTAACTCCCTGGTCCACTCGTCCCTTCCTACCCAAACCACCCCAACCCCGGGCACTTTCCCCTGCAACCGCACGAGATGCAACACCTGTCCCTTTACCTCCCCCCTCAACTCCATCCAAGGACCCAAACAGTCTTTCCAGGTGAGACAAAGGTTCACGTGCAACTCCTCCAACCTCATCTATTGCAACCGCTGCTCTAGATGTCAACTCATTTACATCGGCGAAACTAAGCGCAGGCTCGGCGATCGCTTTGCTGAACACCTGCGCTCGGTCCGCATTAACCAAACTGATCTCCCGGTGGCCGAGCACTTCAACTCCCCCTCCCATTCCCAGTCTGACCTTTCTGTCATGGGCCTCCTCCAGTGCCATAGTGAGGCCCACCGGAAATTGGAGGAACAGCACCTCATATTTCGCCTGGGCAGTTTGCAGCCCAGGGGTATGAACATCGACTTCTCCAACTTTAGATAGTTCCTCTGTCCCTCCCTTCCCCTCCTCCTTCCCAGATCTCCCTCTATCTTCCTGTCTCCACCTATATCCTTCCTTTGTCCCGCCCCCCTGACATCAGTCTGAAGAAGGGTCTCGACCTGAAACGTCACCCATTCCTTCTCTCCCGAGATGCTGCCTGACCTGCTGAGTTACTCCAGCATTTTGTGTATAATCTGATTTGTTTGGTTAGCACGTAAAACAAAGCTTTTCGCTGTATCTCTGAACACGTGACAATAATAAACCTAAATCTATGCATGAGGACTATCCTCTGTTACTACCAGTGAAAAATCTTGCAATCTCCTAGGATATTTCTTCTTCGAATTCCCGTTAACTGTTTTGGGGGCTGTAGTATAGTCGCAAGAAGATAATCATCCCTTGCTTTTTTCTCAGCTCCACCCATATAACCTCACTGGATGAACCATCAGTAATGACAGTTCTGATCTCTGCCATGACATACTCAACACTCCCCCCTCTTTCACCCCACCTCAGTCTCTCCTGAACCTTATCCTGGAACATTAAGCAGCCAGTCCTGTCCCTCTCAAAACCTGGTTTTCTGTAATTGCTACAATGTCGCAGTTGCACATACCTATCCATGTCCCAAGTTCTTCTGTTTCCCCTGTCAGGCCTCTTGCATTAAAATAAACCAACAGTCCTTCCTCACTCCCTGCCCTTCTCCTGCCTATTCTGTCCACTAAATCTTCATCGCCCTCCGTGCCAACTTCCAGTCCCTCGTCTGCCTTTGTCCTGCATAGGATTCCATCCTCCTGCCAATCTAGTTTAAACCGACCTGTGTAGCACTCACAAACCTGCCGGTCAGGATATTGGTTCTCTTCCAGTTAAGGTGCAACCCATCCCTCTTGTGCAGGTCACTTCTGCCCCAGAAAAAAATCCTCATGGTTCAGAAACATAACAACAACGGGCTGCTCCCCTTCCCCCTTGAGAACGTTATGCAGCCGCTCCCAGACATTCTGGACCCAAGCACTAGGGAGACAGCACACCATCCTGGATTCTTGACTGCTGTCATAGAATCTCCTGTCTGCACTCCTAACTAAAGAGTCGCCTACTACTATAGCTCCAACTGACATCATCATTCCCTGATGAGCATCAGTGCCAGGGTTGGTGTCATAGCCTTGCCTGCCACTGCTGTAGTTTGTCAACTTTGATGTGTCCTCCCCCTTTGATAGCACCTGAATGACCATACCCGTTTTGAAAGGGAGTGGCCACAGAGGCCACCTGCATTCCACGTTCAATCCAGTTCCTCGTGGTCACCCACCTTCTCTCTTCCTGGACCTTCCGTGTGACAACCTTACTATGCGTCCTGTCCAAGAAGCTCTCATTTTCCCAGATGGTCCAGAGGTCATCCAGCTCTGCTCCAGTTCATTAACATTGTTTTTAAGGAGCTGCATCTGGACACAATTCCCACAGGTATAGTCATCAGGGGCAACAGCAGTTTCCATGACATCCCGCATCTTGCAGGACAGGCATTGTACCAACTTACCCGCCATCACCACTGCCACTGAACCCAGAAGGAGAGAGATTTTTTTGTTAAAAGAGCAGACCTTATTCTCCCATCTGCCTCGGATAGCCTCCTTGCTGAAAACGCTTGAGCCAAAGACTTGCACTTCACCTCCCCCCACCCTCTCTCCCAATTGGCCACTATGCTACTCCTTGCCCTGTTTTTATGAGCCAATTTGGCTGCTCCAACCAGTCCACTGGTTACCTTTAAGTTAACCTGCCTCTCAGGTTAATTATCTTCAGATGCCTTTGCTAATTGCTGCTCTCTTTTCAAATTCTCCTGCTCTTTTGTACGCAGAAAGTGAAAAGTTTGCAAACACTTAGCTTTTAAACTCTGCTGCTCTTGCCCCACCGCTCAACTGCCTTCAGATGCCTTCGTTAATTGCTGCTCTCCTATCAAATTCTCCCGCTCTTTTCACATTGACAATTTATTATAAAGTTAAATTATGAACAATAAGTTTAAAACATATAGACAGACGAGTGGGTGGTAGAGGTAGGTACATTTACAACATTTAAAAGATCTTGATGTAAACATGGTAAGGAATGGTTTGTAGGGATGTGGCCAAATTGGATAAACATAGGTAGACATCTTCGCCAATGTGGACGAGTTGGGGTGAAGGTCCTTTTCCTTGTATATAACACTATGAATCCAAGAACCTAAATTTACTCACTAAGGCTATGTGGACAGCATACACCAGACCTGTGATTTTATCTGCCAAGGAGGCCAAGGTGAGTAGCTCATGTTCCTCACTAAATCGCAAACCTAGGAAATGTATTGCAATTCTTTTATTCTCATAGAAACGTGGAAACATAGAAAATAGGTGCAGGAGGAGGCCATTTGGCCCTTCAGGCCAGCACTGCCATTCATTGTGATCATGGCTGATCATCCACAATCAGTAACCTGTGCCTGCCTTCTCCCCATATCCCTTGATTCCACTAGTCCCGAGAGCTATATCTGACTCTCTTTTAAATTCATCCAGTGAATTGGCCTCCACTGCCTTCTGTGGCAGAGAATTCCACAAATTCATAACTCTCTGGGTGAATTTTTTTTCTTCTCACCTCAGTTTTAAATGGCCTACCCCTTATTCTTAGACTGTGGCCCCTGGTTCTCGCCTGATCTAACTCCAAAAGTGACTGCCAAACACCAAAATATCATTGCATTCCATCTGATTTTAATAGTAAAAATTACTTAGAACAAATTTTTAAATTTCAATTTTTATCTGGATGAAATGGACACCAGCCTTATAATTGGTTTTGTGTTAAAAGATTTATTTCATGTAATAAAACGTATCATAAGTTATGAATTTTTACTCCCCTTCTGACTGCATTTGTAGTTGTTGAATTATCCAGCAGATGTCAGCATACACTCTTTAAACAGAATTAAGAACAAGAAATGCAGTGAGTCAATAGCATAAACACATGCTTTTTGAGGTAAGGCACTCATCTTTTGGTTGGTCATTTTACAGGTATCTAGACTCAATTTCAAGTTCAGTAATTTCAGGTCATAATCACTACCCCTATTTTTCTGGGAAACATCTATTGTTATCATATCATATCATATCATATCATATATATACAGCCGGAAACAGGCCTTTTCGGCCCTCCAAGTCCGTGCCGCCCAGTGATCCCCGTACATTATCTCTTCTGCCATTCCCATTCTTCACTTTCTCTCGATCTTTTCAATTTAGCCTTACACCGTTTCTTTCTTAATTTCTACCAGCTTTACTTCTCACCTCTGTTGTCCCCTCCCCACTCTCCATTTTCCCTCTCCTCCTCCTTTCCTGCCTTTGTGCTTTTTTAAAGTCTTATCTCGTTTGGTTCTGACAAAAGACCATTGAACTGAAATGTTAACTCTTTTTTCCTCTGCAATTCTGTCTCAACTGATGTGAACTTTCATCAGTGTCTGTTTATATCTGACATTTAGAAAGCAGTGACAGGATCGGTCAAAGTCAGCATGGATTTATGAAAGGGAAATCATGCTTGACTAATCTTCTGGAATTTTTTGAGGATGTAACAAGTAGAATGGATAAGGGAGAGCCAGTGGATGTGGTGTGGCTGGACTTTCAAAAAGCCTTTGACAAAGTACCACATAAGAGATTAGTGTGCAAAATTAGAGCACATGGTATTGGGGGTATGCTATTGACATGGATAGAGAACTGGTTGGCAGCCAGGGAGCAAAGAGTAGGAATTAACAGGTCCTTTTCAGAATGGCAGGCAGTGACTAGTGGGGTGCCGCAAGGCTCAGGGTTGGGACCCCAGTTATTTAGAATATATTGATTTAGACAAAGGAATTAAATGTGACATTTCCAAGTTTGTGGATGACACAAAGCTGAGTGGCAGTGTGAGCTGTGATGAGGATGCTACGAGGCTGCAGGGTGACTTGGATAGGTTGGGTGAGTGGGCAGATGCATGGCACATGCAGTAAAATGTGGATAAATGTGAGGTTATCCACTTTGGTGGCAAGAACAGGAAGGCAGATTATTATCTGAATGGTGTCAGATTAGGAAAAGGGGAGATGCAACGTGACCTGGGTGTGTTTGTACATCTGTCACTGAAAGTAAGCATGCAGGTACAGCAAGCAGTGAAGAAAGCTAATGGCATGTTGGCCTTCATTGCGAGAGGATTTGAGTTTAGAAGCAAGGAGGTACTACTGCAGTTGTACAGAGCCCTGGTGAGACCTCACTTGGAGTATTGTGTGCAATTTTGGTCTCCTAATTTGAGGAAGGACATTATTGCTATTGAGGGAGTGCGGCATAGGTTCAACAGGTTAATTCCCGGTTTGGCGGGACTGACATATGATAAAAGAATGGGGCGACTGGGCTTGTATTCACTGGAATTTAGAAGGATGAGAGGGGATCTTATAGAAACATAAAATTCTTAAAGGATTGGACAGGCTCGATGCAGTAAAAATGTTCCCGTTGTTGGGGGAGTCCAGAACCAGGGGTCACAGTTTAAGAATAAGCCGTAGGCCATTTAGGACTGAGATGAAGAAAAATGATGTCACCCAGAGAATTGTGAATCTATGGAATTCTCTGCCACAGAAGTGGCGCAATGGTAGAGTTGCTGCTCTACAGTGCCAGAGACCCGGGTTCGATCCTGGCTACGGGTGCTTGTCTGTGAGATGTTTGCACATTCTCCCCGGCTTTCTCAGCGGACTTCAGTTTCCTCCCACACTCCAAAGACGTACAGATTTATAGGCTAATTGACTTGGTATAAATGTAAAAATTGTCCCTAGTGTGTAGGCTTAGTGATGATGTGCAGGGATTGCCGATCGGTGTGGACTCAGTGGGCCCAAGGGCCTGTTTCAGCGGTGCATCTCTAAACTAAACAAAGGTAGATGAGACACCACGGTTGGCATCGATGAATTTGCTGAAGCACCTGTTCCTGTGCTGTACAACTCTGATTCCACATATTACATAGAACAGTACAGCACAGAAACGGGCCTTTAGGCTCACAATGCCTGGACCAAACATGACTACGAGAAAAACTAACCTCATCTGCCCGTACATGATTCATATCCCTCCATTCCATGAGAACCTTGTGACTATCTAAGAGCATCTTAGTGGCACTATTTCAGTCCGAGAGTTGTGAATCTGTGGAATTCTCTGCCTCAAAAGGCAGTGGAGGCCAATTCTCTGAATGCATTCAAGAGAGAGCTAGATAGAGCTCTTAAGGATAGCGGAGTCAGGGGATATGGGGAGAAGGCAGGAACGGGGTACTGATTGAGAATGATCAGCCATGATCACATTGAATGGCGGTGCTGGCTCGAAGGGCCAAATGGCCTACTCCTGCACCTATTGTCTATTGTCTATTGACTATTGTCTCTTGTCTCTGCCTCCACCACTGGAGGTTCCAGGCACCCACTTCTGTATTATTTGTGAAGTTAGTTCAAAAATAATGTTTTTTCTCTGAGATTATCAATGAAACATTTGAAATATATTGAAGTTTCTTTGGCATTTATCATCATATTGACAAAGTTCATTTAGAAATTAAATAATAATGTAGCTGTGTGAGAAGGTAACAAAGCTGTATTTTTTTTACATTGAAAGCTGCTATATTTTGTACTATACCAATAATACATGTGGGAAGCTTATATATCATTACGGAGAAACAATCTAAACCCTTACCCACTGTCAGAATCGGAAATAGATTAAACCTGTGGTTTTCATTCTCCAACATCATCCGTTTTTTCTGTTGCAAATTACCATCACCATCTGCTCACCTGTGCTGTGTGCTTAATATGACAATCCATTCATAGACTACGTCTCAGTAAAGCCTTCGTATTTCGTGAAAGGGTTAGTGTACTGAGTATATTATATAAAATAACAGATGGCCAAGAATGGATTACTGATGTGTATGTGATCCCTTGCTGGCTCTAGCTAGGTTTATACGTGCACGAGTGGTACACATATACTGCCAGACTAACATTGAATTGCACTGTTATTCAGTCACTGCCATTTATATTGAGATAAAAGGGAAAAATCACAAATGTTGTAATTAAGAAAGAGGCACTTTTTTTTAACCACTAGTTTATTTTTTCAATTTGACAGAAAGCAAGTAAGGTCAGATGCTATTTTAACTACTTGGCCAGATAATGTATAAAGGCTTATTATCCAAGGAGCTGTAAATGAAATTGAACCATTCCCGTCATCTGCTAACATCTCCACTTCTGATCAATGAATAAACAGCTGAAGATGTTTGGGATTAGGACAATGTTCCGTGAAATTCCTGAAGCATTGTCCTGGGGTTGTGATGAGTGAGCTCAAGTAATCACAATGGTCTTCCTTCATATGAGATACGACTCTGTCTATGGAGGCATTTTGCTCTTGTTTTATCATGAACAATTTTAAGTCTCTTATATTTTAGGCTTAGTCAAGCACTTAACTTTAGCCCACTCCAGAGACTTACATGTTCGTAGGTTAATTGGCTTGGTATAATAATAAATGTAAAATTGTCCCGATTGTTTGTAGGGTAGTGTTAATGTGCGGGGATCGATGGTCAGTGCAGACTCGGTGGGCTGGAGGGCCTGTTTCTGTGCAGTATCTCTAAAATAAACTAAACACTGCCTGTATATTGAAGATAGGCACCCTAACCTCTGAAATTTAGCTCTTTTATTTATATCTGATCAAAGCCTACCATGAAGTTTAAGGACTAGTGGGCCTGAACTTTGGTGAACAAGTGACCATTTGATATCATTGTTAATAACTCTGTAATTCAATTTTCTGACAAGTACTCTCCCGCAAAAAAATTGGTGACCTCACGCTTTTCACATGATAATCCCCCCATGTTTCTGCCCTGCAGTCCCTTTACATTTTCCTCCAATGGTCACAAAGACAGGTATTCAACCAGTAGGTCAGTGGTTCCTTGTTTCCTCACTTCCTTCTTCAAATATTATAGCTCTGGAGAGGATGCAGAGGAGATTCACCAGGATGTTACCTGGGATAAAGTGTTTCAGTTATGAGAAAAGACTGGAGAGGCTCGGTTTATTTTCACAAGAGAGAAGGAAGTTAAGAGGGAACATGATGGAGGTATGCAAAATTATGAGGGGCACAGATAGGGTAGGCAGCGCTTAAATCACCTCAGCATAGAAGAGTATGGGCTAAATGCTGGAAGGCAGGATTAATATGGATGGGTGCCTGCTGGCCTACATAGGCACGATGGACCTAATGGCTCGTTTCCACGTTGTGTGACTCCAAATCATTTCTTGGACATGAACATATTTGCGGCTCAACAATATACAGGAACAGTTCTAAAATCGATAGAATCCTGGAAGATGACCACTATTTCCAAATATATCTCCTTCAAAACTCTTGGATTTAGAATATAGATTGTTGAATATTAGCTTTTAAAAATATAAACAAAAAATGCTGAAAATACTCAGCACATCAGGTGTCATCTGTGCAAAGAGAAACAATATTTCAGGTTAATGTCTAAATTAGAGCTGAATAGAAGCATTGACTTTATTTCTATCCTCACAAATGCAGCCCGACCCGATGAGTATGTCTAGCATTTTCTGTTTTTATTTTAGATTACCAGCATCTACAGTTTGTTTATTGATTTTCAATCTCATCAACTTACTCTAGTACTATTTTTAGATGAATAGTTACTTCCTTCATTTCCTCATTCTCTCGAGACTCATGGACCCAGACCATCCTTTCAGATGAGGCAGAGGTTCACTTGCACCTTCTCCAAGCTCTACTACTGCATCTACTGTTCCAGGTGTGGACTCCTATATATCGGCGAGACCAAGCGCAGGCTCGGCGATCGTTTCGCTAAACACCTCCGCTCAGTCCGCCTAAACCTTCATGATCTCCCGGCTGCTAAACACTTTAACTTCCCCCCTCCCATTCCCATACTGACCTTTCTGAGCCTCCTCCACTGTCGAGTGAGGCCCAACGCAAATTGGAGGAACAACACCTCATATTTTGCTTGGTCAACTTACAACCCAGCGGTATGAATATCGACTTCTCTAACTTCAAGTAACCCTTGCTTTCCCTTTCTCTCCATCCCTCCCCATCCGAGTTCTCCTACCAGTCTGACTGTCCCCTTGATTAAATTTTTATCTTTGTGTGCTTCTTGGTCACCTTCCTTCAGCTAACAATGATCTACTCTACATTTTCCTTGATCTCTGTCCCCTTTGATGTCTCGTTTTCACACCATATATTCTTTATCTTTGTATCTCCCTCTCCCCTGGCTCTCAGTTTGAAGTAGGGTCTCGACCTAAAACATCACCCATGCCTATCGAGAGATATACCTGTCCTGCTGAGATACTCCAGCATTTTGTATCTATCTTCAATGTGAAACAGTTCCTTCCTGCATTGTACCAACAGTAAATAAGAACCACCTCTTTTCAAATTATTATGGTAGAAAATGGTGATTAATTTGGCTGCTGCAGATTTTTAATATCATTAAGAGGCATTTGGATGGGCACTTGAAATGCTACAACATTCAGGGCTACGGTCCAAATGCGGGAAAATGGGATTAAAATTAGACTGTGTTTGGTAACGGGCGGCGTGGACACGATGGGCCGAAGGGCCTCTTTCTGTGCTGTAGGACTCTATGACTCTATTTGCAAGAGTTTTTGTGCGTAAAAGTTGCCACAGAAAATAAAAGTCCTGAACAAAAGTAACCGGTAAAAAAATTATTCATGGGCACAAAGGCATGAAAGAATGTGTGCAAGAGTGTGAAAATAATCCTCTATGTGAGGACTATTTTCAATTTCACAGCACAAACATTTCAGAACAGCACAAAACAATTTGTTAGCTATGATTTTTTCTGCTTAGCTGGTATGTCATTAATTTATGTAATGCAACCAGTAATCTTTATAGCATCTCAATAGAATTTGTACGTTCTCCCCGTGACCTGCGTGGGTTTACTCCGAGATCTTCGGTTTCCTCCCACACTCCAAAGACGTACAGGTATGTAGGTTAATTGGCTGGGTAAATGTAAAAATTGTCCCTAGTGGGTGTAGGATAGTGTTAATGTACGGGGATCACTGGGCGGCACGGACTTGGAGGGCCGAAAAGGCCTGTTTCCGGCTGTATGTATATGATATGATATGATATGATATGATATGATTAGAAAGATTGATTTCCAATAAACAATAGACAATAGGTTCAGGAGGAGGCCATTCGGCCCTTCGAGCCAGCACCGCCATTCAATTTGATCATGGCTGATCATTCTCAATCAGTACCCTGTTCCTGCCTTCTCCCCATACCCCCTTCGTGCGATTTCTTCGTGGAACAGGCCAAATAAGATAATACTGAGAAGATTATGCAAGCTAAGGACTTGAGGCAGAGGAGTTGTGGTGTCATATATGAGGAAATTGTGAATGCCCTTGCGGAGATATTTACATCATCTTTATGGTGATGTTCTGGAGGACTGGAAGGCGGCTAAAGTTGCACAGTTGTTTAAGAAGGGCAGCAAGAACAAGCCAAGGGACTACAGGAAGATGAGCCGGAGTAGGGTGTTGGAGGGATTCTTAGGGACATGATCTGCCAGCATTTAGGCAGGGACGTGCATGGATTAGAGATGGATTACAGGCATGGACAGATAAAGGATGATCAGTATGGCTTTGTTCGGGTGTCTCACAAATCTAATAGAGTTTTTTTGAAGTGGTAACCAAGAGGATTGATTAAGAGGGCAGTGGATGTTGTCCATATAGACTTCAGTATAGATGCTGCTTTACCAAAAAAGGCACAAAATGCTGAAGTAAATCAGCGTGTCAGGCAGCATCGCTGGAGAATATGGACCTCTGAAGCAAGTCTTTAACTCAAAGGGTATTTCCTATGTGTAATGAACTACCAGAGAAAGCTATTGGAGTATACAATTATGACTGTAAGATATTTGTACAGATATACAAATAGGAAATCCTTGAAGGGATTTTGGCCAAATTCAGGCAAATGAGACAAGTTCAAGATATTAACTTGATCATATGGTGAGTTGAGGCATTACACTTTGGTATGTCAAACCAGTAGAGACCTGGAAAGTGTTGCAGAACAGAGAGATTTGGGAGTATAGGTGAATAGTTCACTAAATGTGGAGAGTCGGGTTGACCTAGGGGAAGAGGTGGTAATTGGAATGTAGAAACAAGGAAATGCAGATGCTGGTTTACGAAAATAAGACACAAAAAATGCCGGAGTGACTCAGTGGGTCAGGCAGCTTCTCTGGAGAATATGGACAGGTGACGCTTTGCTTCACGACCCTTCTTCAAACTCTCAGGGAGGGAGCAGCCAGAGAGGGTCTCACAGAACCATCAGAGAGTGGAGGAGAATTTCTCTATGACTCCACGACTATAATTCTATGACACTAGTATCATCTGTTTATTATTTCTTGAGTGATTTCTATTTGATTTTTATATTAAACATAAATCACACTGTTGACCAGCTATTGAATTTTTTAAAATCTAAGTTCAAGAAAAGGTATTTTACAAGGAGTATTAAGGCTGAAAATGTGCTGCTGCCCAAATTTTGATGTTAATAAAATGTTTTGGAAACCTTATTTACAATAGAAATGACAGCCACATGTATATATCAAAAACACCACAATGTGGAAGCAACTCAAAGGAAATATCTAATCCAAGATCTTTTTTTTGTTGTTTAGTTTAGTTTTTTGTCACGTGTACCGAGGTACAGTGAAAAACCTTTTGTCGCGTGCTAACCAGTCAGCGGAAAGTCTATACATAATTACAATCGAGCCGTCCACAGTGTACAGATACACGATAAAGGGAATAACATTTAGTGCAAGATAAGGTCCAGTAAAGTCCGATTAAAGATTGTCCATGGGTCTTCAGTGTGGTAGTTGATGTGATTCCAATTAATGATTTTACTCAATTTAATCAACTGTGGTTAAATCTTCAGTTATTGCCTAATATCAGATAAGATTTCCTCTGTTAAGCAATATCATTAGCAGAGCACAAAATTGTTTACAATTTTGCAATTGGGATTAAAATAAATCATCGTGCTATGCTTGCACTTGGGTGAGAGATATGTTCAATTTATTTATGATTCAAAAGACCTAACTGCAACAGAGTTGGCACCCTCACATTTGATGCCATCATATTGTTTTATATATTTCCTTGAAAACAGCTTGGGTGCCAGATACTAAGGCTTTCTACCTCGAGGCTGCTGGTCTAAGACCATTAGCTGAAATGCAGGTTCCAGTCATGTTTCAATCATTGCAGAGTTCTCTGTACGTCTGCATTCATACACAGACACGGAGCTCTCTCCCAACAGTTACACATGCAAATGTTTAAAGTTCAAGAAGGGAACAATTACCGCTTGCTAAGCATTAAAATGCACCTGACTAATTTCAGCATCATTAACCCGAGGTTAGCTAAAATAAATTTACAATCCATGAAATGTTTCAACCAAGTGATGTAAGCCATCCATTTTAGAAATGTTTTCCTTCAGTCCAGAGTTTCATGTGAATGTGATCTAGATTGACACTGAAAGTGTGAAAAATTGTACTTTATTAGTACCAACACCAAATTTAAAGACTTTTTTTTCATCTCTGAATATCAGTGTCTAGTTCAGTTTAGAGATACAACATGGAAACAGGACCTTTAACCCACCGAGTTCATGCTGACCAACATACATTACATGACCAACAACATACAGTCCATTACATGCACTCGCATGGGCCCTAGCTATGCCTGCCTCTTTGTCGGGTACGTCGAACAATCCCTGTTCCAGACGTACACCGGCCCCATCCCCGGACTCTACCTCCGCTACATTGACGACTGTATTGGTGCTACCTCTTATACCCATGCAGAACTCACTGACTTCATACACTTCACCACCAATTTCCATCCTGCGCTTAAATATACTTGGACTCTCTCCGACATCTCCCTACCGTTTCTGGATCTCACCATCTCCATCACAGAAGACAGACTAGTGACTGACATCTATTACAAACCCACTGACTCCCACAGCTATCTGGACTACACTTCTTCCCACCCTGTCTCCTGCAAAATGTCTACCCCTACTCCCAATTCCTCCGTCTACGCCGCATCTGCGCCCAGGATGAGGTGTTTCACACTAGGGCATCAGAGATGTCCTCATTCTTCAGGAAACGGGGCTTCCCCTCTTCCATTATAGATGAGGCTCTCACTAGGGCCTCCTCTATATCCCGCAGCTCTGCCCTTGCTCCCCCTCCCCCCATTCGTAACAACGACAGAATCACCCTTGTCCTCATCTTCCACCCCATCAGCCAGCATCTCCAACAAATCATCCTCCAACATTTCCGTCACCTCCAACGGGACCCCACTACTGGCCACATCTTCCCATCTCCTTGCCTTTCTGCGTTCCGCAGAGACTGTTCCCTTACTTCTCCAACTTTAGATGGTTCCTCTGCCCCTCTCTTCCCCTCCCCCTTCCCAGTTCTCCCACTGTCTTCCTGTCTCCACCTATATCCTTTCTTTGTTCCGTCCCCCTGACATCAGTCTGAAGAAGGGTCTCGACCCGAAACGTCACCCATTCCCTCCTAGATGCTGCCTGACCTGCTGAGTTACTCCAGCATTTTGTAATACCTTCAAGTTGAATCTAGTGTTACATAGTAAGCGTGGAAGAGGATTAAACACAACACATTAGGTTATCTTCTTCAGCATCATAGCTCAGAAGATGACCAACTATTTAGAGAGAAACAACCTTGTGGATACAACAGTCCAAAAAGCAGGCATCCCAGGGTTCTCTGCATGTCTCAAACATGCCAGCATGATTTGGCACCAAATCCAGACTGCAAGAAAAGAGAAGAGAGATCTGCATGTCATTTTCCTTGACCTTGCCAATGCGTTCGGAACTGTCCCTCACAGTTTCCTCTGGGCATCCTTTGACTTCTTCAGGATACCAGAGACTATCGCAAGCCTTGTCAAGGCTTATTTTCAAGATCTGCAGCTCTGTTTCACCACGCCAGACTTTACCAACACATGGCACTGCATGAGGATTGGCATAATGGCAGGGTGCACCATCTCCCCATTGATTTTTACAATGGCTATGGAAGTCATCGTAAGGGCCTTCAAGTGGGTAGTGGGCGGTGAGCGGCTGAAGTCTGCAGTCTGTCTACCACCCATCAGGGCCTGCGTGGATGACATGACAATCATAACAACAACAGCACCTTGCACCAGGCGCCTTTTAGGGAAGCTTCAAGAGAACATCACTGGGGTTAGAATGAAATTCAAGCCATCCATATCAAGAAGCATTTCTATAATCAAAGGCAAACTGACAGATCAAAGGTTTTTCATTGATCAAGAACCAATCCCAACTGTGTCAGAGAAGCCAATTAAAAGTCTGGGAAGATGGTATGACTAAACTGAAGGCCACTGATCAGGCAAACGAGCTTCGGCAAGAAATCATCAAAGGTCTGGCGAACATCGATCGATCCATACCGCCTGGAAAGCTGAAAATCTGGTGCCTGCAGTTTGGGTTACTACCTCGCCTTATGTGGCCACTAACCATGTATGACATCGCCCTCACAAGAGTTGAGAAGATGGAAAGAACAATCAGCTCTTTCGTGAGAAAGTGGTTAGGTGTTCATCGATGCCTGAGCAGCGTACGCCTGTACGGTCAGGGGGTACTCCAGCTGCTTCTCTCTAGCCTCACAGAGGAGTTCAAGTGCACTAAAGTCAGACTAGAGATGACCCTGGCAGAATCGAGGAACACTGTCATCCGAGCTGCTGCCCCAACTCTGGCAACAGGAAAGAAGTGGACGGCTAAGAATGCGACAAAGCAGGCAAAATCTGCTCTCCACCAAGGTGACATGATTGGTCAAGTCCAACACGGAAGAAGTGGCTTGGGGGAAAGCGGCCTTGCTGGAACAAGGCATACTCACTGGAGCGCCGGAGGTTGGTCGCTGCCGAAGTCTGCCAACAGGAGGAGTCGAGTAGGTGTGCCAAGGCTGTGTCGCAAGCTAAACAGGGCCAGTGGATGAGATGGGAGAGTGTGGAAAAGAGGAAGATCAGGTGGAAGGACATGTGGGAGATGGAGGCGAGCAGGTTAAGTTTCCTCATTTGGGCAACCTATGATGTCCTTCCTGGCCCAAAAAATCTCAACCAATGGCTGGGTGAAGATCCATCATGCCCCCTGTGTTCAACACCAGCCATGCTTAAGCACATCCTCACTGGGTGTAAAGTAAGCCTCTCATAAGGACGGTACACCTGGAGACATAATCAAGTGCTCAAGTGACTGGCAGCGACTCTGGAAAGCAGGAGAACAACCAACAATGCTCTGCCGCCCAGAACAACCAACCCAGTTAAGCCAATTGCCTTTGTTCGGGAGGGGGAACAAAAGCAACGGAAAATTCCACCAAGGACCAGGTTTCGACAGCTGGAGGCAGCCCGGGATTGGCAGATGCTGGTGGATGTGGACCAACGGCTTACAGTTCCATCAGAGATAGCCATCACCAACTTGAGGCCTGATCTTGTCCTCTGGTCGAACTCTCAGCGCATGGTGTACCTTGTGGTGCTCACAGTCCCTTGGTTGGGAGGAAGCCTTCAAAAGAAAGAAACTGCGATATACAGAGCTTGCAGCAGAGGCAGAACAGTGGGGCTGGAGAGCAAAGATCTGCCTGGTAGAAGTTGGATGTCGAGGATTTGTGGCAACATCTACCGTAAGACTGATGAAGGACCTGGGGATCAGCGGACAAGCCCTACGCCAGGCTATCAAGGAAACATCACAGGTGGCAGAGCAGAGTAGCCAGTGGCTCTGGCTGAAGAGGAAAGACCCCATGTGGTCTCCCCAATAAATCGGTTAGGCAGATGCAGAGGGGGGTGGTTCTGGGACGCCAGAATGCACCGCTGAGCATACTGGAGACGTCGTGGGTCCAATCAGCGAAACATCGATGAAAGTAGGTTCCCACTTGATAACCCTAATGACGTATCTGCCTAGCCTTTATCAACATCGGAAGAGCATAGGTGAGTGCATAAGCCTCCCATCACCACCGGGAGCAAGTTGACATTTGGCACTTTGGATTTTTAACATCTTGTCCTGTGAATTTGGAAACATTTTATCCCCTCTCTGCAGAATACCTAATTTACCTAATTTTTATTTTATATCCTTTTGTTGTATTTCAACATTATCTGCGCTTTCCTGTTCTGCCATATTCATAACCCCTTCCATAATTTGTCCTTTGAAATAGTCGATTCACTTTGTCTTTTATTTATTTATCATTCCCCAGGTCCCAATGAAAGAAAGCTGTTAAGTTATTTCACTGCCCGTATCTTCATTTATATTTATACTTTGGAAAAGAAAATCAATAAACCTGAACTTAATGAATTAGTTTTGGTGATATCAGAGAAGCACAAATGATTCTATCAACTATTTCTACCTCCCTTTCTTCTTTCAAGTAGATCTACTTTAACCAGGGCAATGGTCATCTGCTGCAACATCCCTTTGCTTGTCTCAGTGTCAAACTTTGTTTGGTAATGTTTCTTTGAAGTGCCTTCGTGGACAATTTGCAATATTGAAGATATTCTACAAGGCCAAACCATTGTTGATAAATGAGAAGCAGGTGACTGGATCTATGGATACCAAAAGTCTATACCAGTCGGATTTTCCTTGTGCATTGTGCAGGTCTGTTTTCAACTAATTGATGGAGATTGATTGCAATGAATTGTGAACAGTTCTGTTATAGTTATAGGATGAAACTGCCAGGGCTGTTAGGGAAAGCAAATTAGAAGGATATTGCTCTATTATCGTTTTACAATTATAATGTTCTGGTGCACACTAAGAAGCTCAAATAAATTCAATGCACGTAAGCATTTGCACGTAATTGCTTAATAAGTTTGAAATGTCATCAAAGTATGATTAGAATAAGCATTCACAATGTTTGCAGATAAAAATCCTGGTTGAAAAATAATGATTTATTCATTGTTGTCATGTTATTCTTTGTGTCTGGTTTTCCGTTATTTCTTTTTAACCTGTTCTTTACAACCAGTGGCACTGGTCAGAAGCAATCCAGAAGTAGATACTACATAAAATAGAATACTTCTATGAGATTGTGAAGCTGTAAATTATTTACATTATGAATATAAACGTTTATTCTCTTCAATGATGTTGACAATGAAGGTATTCCATGTAAAACGTTTACTCTTGTCTTACTGCTGAGTGGCAAAAAGTGGGATGAATTGAATTGAATAAATTTTATTAGCCAAATATGTATCCATACAAGGAATTTGCCTTGGTGCTTTGCTCGCAAGTAACAACACGATATACAGTAGACAATTAAAAATAAAACATTATAATTTAAACATGTGAAGAATGAAATCAGATCTTAGGACTGATAGACATGTATTTAATAAAAATTAGTACCTCTCTTTGGAAGGCTTAAACACAATACACGTTAACACCATCAAACAGATGAAAATACACTGAAACAATTCAAGTAAATGGATGCTCTTTGAAAAGGATAGATATTTCCTTAATTCCTCAGCTTGAAAGTGCTGAATCCTGAGCTTTCCTGGGAGTACAATGCCCTTGTTTCCGAGTTTCGTTTGATATTTCAACCTCACTTGAGCCTGGAAAATGAATGCTGACAGGTTATTCAAGTACCAGGGTAGAATCAAATATATTACACACTACATTTACACTTCGAAAACAACTTGAATTATTTTTATCAGTGGATGGTGGAATATTAACACAAATTGTTATCATCTCCATTTTCCATCAGGAATCACTGAATTGCCTTCAAAATGTATATATTTCCCCTCCATGATCTAAGATGACTGACACTGGATACATTACTGTAAATAACCCTGTAATACTACGAAGTACAAATGTCCATATTTTCTGTTTGCTAATCTGCACAGCAGCATCAAATGATTTGAACGAATGAGAATTTGAATACTATACGTGGAATGTTAGTGGTATATTTTAATCTCGCATTTGCTTTACAAGTATTCCAACATGTCAGAGTTTTCCATATGACCAACAACAATATTACCTCAATTTACAGACTGTGTCACACATTTCTTGAATGGCAAAAAAAATGGTGAATTTCAAAGATCGTTATCAGTTCTTTATCAAAGAAAGCTCCTTAGTAATCAAGAAATCGTGAAATCTTGGGAGACCTTTAATAGTAGTCAAAAAATCTTTGTATGGAATAAGTAGAAAGCCAATTAAATGCATCATTGAGGAATTAAAACATGCTGCACACACGGACACCACAACGGGTGCAGCAAGCATAGTAATGGTATTATTGGATCTGCAGCTGTTGTATTGTATCTAAGAAATACTAGCCCTCAGAGATTACAAAATGGCAGTTAACTGCCTTGGACTATTGTAATCTGCAAGATTATACCATTAATCATTCATGTCACTTGGGTGTCTGGAATGAAAAGCTGCCTTTTTCATGGCTGCAATGGCTTTAAAAACAGAGTCAGGGGATTTTAGCTCATTAAAACAAAATCTGAAACAAAATATGTAACTTGTGCAGCGAAAGCCTTGTTTTGGTTCATGCCGCTCTGTCTACTTTGCAGCATTTGCTTATTCAGTGTATACACAATTAATCTTGATTATCCTCTATCACTCATCTGAAATGTGGCTTCAATGAGTGGAAATCATTCTTTTTGCAGAACAATAGTATAAATCCCTCTCCATTATACAGTCGGAAAGCTAATACGTTTTTATCAAGTTGTCCCTCATTATTGCACAGCTGAATTTAAAAAGGAAATTTAAAGTTTACTCCTCACAATTAGTTTAACAAATCAGTCCTCTTATACAAAGAGGAAATCATCTGAAGCTTTGCATGATATTTATATTTGCCAGGTTTTAAATTTTACTGCTGTGTATGAATGTCTGCTACTTGCGAATGCAAAGGGGTAGATGAAAGCAATGCAAAATCGATGTATTTGCCTTCTGCATTCTTTACGGCCTTTTTCAACATTTCCTCACAAAAATAGAAGCCATTCAGTCCTGATATTGATCTGCAACATGCCAAAATGATTTCAATGTGGAGCAACACCGAATACAAGGGATCATATTGTACATTTTCCTCTGAACATAGTCAAAATAAAGACAAAGTACATGACAAAGCTAATCATTTCTCTTTCCTTCTTTCATCAATGTAAAATATAGATTTAACTATGTAAATTATTCTTGTTTAGATCAATTACCCCAGTATCATGTTTATGCCTGTGCCATTCTAAAGCCTAAGGAACCAAGTTATTTATCATTTCTTCATTTTCTTTCTGTTTAGTTATTGTAAATGTTTATTGAATGCATCTCCAATCCTCCAGTGATTCTAATCAGATCCTATTTCATTAGTTGAATATCACATCCTGGAGATCACAATAGACCAGAGTTTGCATTGGGCCAGATATCTGAACACACCATAATTACAATAACCAAATAGAGAAAGGGATGTGCAATGAATGACTCACATCCTGGCCCTTTAAAGCCCTTTATTTGCTTAGATGGACTTTAAGCAATCTGAACCTTGGTTCAAATAAGATTCAACCCTTATTTACTGAGGTGCAAATTAGAAATATGACACTTTATCTGGATTAGCGCAGCCTTAACACCAATACCACATAAGCTTGATACCGAGTACTTTGTGTGACTGTTTCCCCTATTAGTGGCTCATTATACACCTGCTCCACCAACATACTGTTGCAGCAGTATTTGCAATCCGCAAGAGTCACTGAACCAATATAACTAAGTTATTGTATCTGTACTTTTCCCTTTAGTTGAGGATAATGAACCCTGGATATATGATTTTAAAATAATAATGTAACATGTATGCATCTGTACATGCGTGTGGGTGAAGTGAATGCACACTTGCACAAGCTTGACTAAGTATGTTTATGAACATGGAATAGAGAAAGCATGAAAGTGCGCTTACACAGAGAGTCTGTAATAGTGAGATTGTTGGTGTGCATAAACGTTAGAAAGAGATTAGAGCAAAGAGGGGTGTGAATGAGAAAGCATATAGATTGTAGACCTGTTCTTGAATTTGCAAGCTTTAAAAAGTGATTACATGATATCGCCAGGCAAGTGAAAGAGAGAAGCGAATGAGGAGAAGATCCTTTCTTCATTTAATTGTACTTTTCCAGTTAATTTTGTAGCCAGCTAATTGTCTCACTTGTGGTTTGCCGACAATCTGAAAAGGTCAATGATAATCATGTACATCTGTGAGAAAGACATTCTGGTTTCTGATGACTATGGGATGGGGACAGAAAGAGATCATCATAGGAAGTCAATCAGGAAGTCTCTTACCTCGGGATGATTTGGGGTTTTTTCCGCTTCTTTTTTAAATTTGAAATTGTAAAGCAAAGAAATGGCACCGTAAAATCACTGATGATGTCGGCAGTCCCTGTTATCACTGGCTATAGCTTTTACCATCTGCACTTGCATAGTTAAACATGGAAATCGGGAAGATGCTCTCAGTATGTGATGTTCTGTCGTGGGGTAGACTGAGACTGAGACTCACCCCCCCCCCAAACTTTACACATCCCCAATCCTTTCCACTCGTCCCTCCTGGGATAAATAAAGTTCTATTGTATCGTATCGTAATGGCCTGGTCCTTCACAGACTGTACTGGTGCAGCATACAAATGGACTGCACACAAATCACTATTAAGATTTAAATTTGAGCTGAATACTCACTCTTGCCACATTAAATGCCAATGAAAAATCGGTGCACCTCAGATTGGGTTGCTTACATTTCTGGTGCACCGTAATTTCATTGTGTTTAGTGCAAATATCTATTTGGGTGACATTGGCTAGAAAAATGTTTGAAATGATGCTAGAATGTTTCATACTTTGACACATGCATTAAAATGCTGGCTGAGTTTCCTGATGGGATTACACTCAGTTGAATGCAGCTTTTGACACTTTAGAACATAGGAAATAGAACAGTACAGCACAAGGGCAGGCCCTTCCACTCACAAAGTCCATGCCGAAAATAATGCCAAGACCATCTCTTATCTACCCGCGCATAATCCGTCTCCCTCCATTCCTTGCATATCTGTGTGCCTTTCCAAAAGCATCTTAACTTCTTAACTTCCGCTGTTGTACCTGCCTCCACTACCCCTGACAGCATGTTCCAGGCATTCACGATCCTCTGTGCAAATAAAAAGTTGCCCTGCACATCTCCTTTAAACCTGGCCCCATCTCACCTTAAAGCTATGCCCTCTAGTATTTGATTTTTTTTCCATCCTGCGGAAAGGTTCAGACTGTCCACCTCTACCTCTATCTACGCCTCTGATAATTTTATATAATTCTATCGGATCTGTTCAAATGGCGAGCTCACTGCCCGTTGCAGCAAGACAGTTGCAAACAGACTATTCTAGAGGAGACAGAGTCTGATGGGGACAGGAAGAGAGCCCAATACAGAGCAAAAGAGATGTGGACAATGACGTCAGTGAGACAAAGGCAAAGAGAGAGTTCCAATGTAACTTTGGGGGCAGGAGATTAAGGACAACATACGAAGGGCCTGGCAGAGGTTGGGGACTATAGTTTACACTGGTTATTTGTGAGCATTCCTTGCCAATGGCCCTTTGCCCAATTAATATTGAGATACTTTATCAAAAATCCGTCTCTGTGAGGTGCGGACCATTGAAAACAGTTGTGGTAAGCAATTTCAGTGATTGAGTTAGAGATCCATTTGTTGATTCCTTATAATATGTGCAGACGGACTAGCAGAACAGCATTGAAGGGATCACTGAGAGATGCTTCAGCTCCACCAGTACTTTTAAATGTAGAATGTTGCTGGTAACCATTGGTTGTGTTGAAATGGTTTTATTTTGGGGTTTATAATTTTCCAGGATTGGTACATGAAACATCAGGGTCTATCTTGCAGCTCTAAGCCTCTAATCTCCATGCTAATGGCGTCACAATGGCGCAGCTGGTAGAGCTGGTGACTCAGTGCGAGAGACCCTGGTTCAATCCTGACTTCGGGTACTGTCTGTGTGGAGTTTGCACGTTCTCCTTGTGACCATGTGGGTTTCTTCTGTGTGCTCTGGTTTCCTCCTACATTCCAGACATGTGGGCTTATAGGTTAATTGGCCTCTGTAAATTGTAAGGAGTGGATGCCTAAGTGAGACAACATAGAACCAGTATGAATTTGTGCTCGATAATTGGCCTGTTTCCATACTGTTTGTTAAACTAAACTAAACACCCTCATTTCTGAGCAAAACACAAAGTTCTGGAGGAACTCAGAAGGTCATCAATTTTCTCCCCGTACTCCATCAGTCTGAATTTGGATCCCGAACCAATACCTAGTCACAAGGTCATAAGTGATAGGAGCAGAATTAGGCCATTTGGCCCATCAAGTCTACTCCGCCATTCAATCATGGCTGATCTATCTCTCCCTCCTAAGCGCATTCTCCTGCCTTCTCCCCATAACTCTTGTCTGCCCATTCCTTCCACAAATGCTACCTGACCTGCTTTGTTCCTCTCACACTGTTTTTTTGCTCAAGAATCCAGCATTGTCCGTTTTTTGTGTCATGCTCAATTCTGACTTTTAAATGGAACAAAGCTGCTGGAGATACCGAGGGAACAGTTTCCTTGCCAATATTTGACCTGATGCGATGAATTTATGAGATCTGGAGTTAGTGTGTTGACTGCTTAGAATACAGAAACCTGAATAGTTTGGACAAGTTGCACTACCTTTCTGACTGCAATAATAAAACCTGGCTGGAAGTATTATGATGTGTTAGATGACCTAAAGACAGTTCTGATGAAACGGCCATCAATTTGAAATATTAATTGTGTTTTTCTCTCTGCAGATTTTGCCTGTCCTGCTGAACACTTTCAGTGTTTTCTGGTTTAATTTCACATTTCTAGCAATTGCAATTCATTAATTTTGTGAAAATAATGGCTTGATCGATTTGCAGTCCAGATATTAAAGTAGTGACGTGCATAGACGTTGTACAACCACATTGATTTAAATGTCATAATAAAAAGATGTTTCAATATCCCTGAAGTCCACTCTATGGATAAATATGTCAAGTGAATCGATTGCAGTGAAAGGAAAGCTAACAGTATATCATATATGTTAACTACCTATTTTGTGCTTTAACTTCCACCCAAAGATACTAGAGGAGCAAGATGGACCACTCTGTCGAAATCGCTTATACTAAAGTGTAGTATGCAAAGGAGCGTAACGTCTGCCATTTTAGTAAGCAAAACCCGCCGTTTTCTATGCCTCTTGCAGTGTAATCAGTGTTGTGGGGGAACAGTATGTGTGATGATATCATTAAAATGCAGAATATATCTCATCTATCAATTCACAAATTTTTGCTATTTTTCTTTTAAAATGTTTCTGCAAGTTTCTGCCTACTAAAATGGCGCCATGACATACAACGGTTTTTAGGGTCGAGTGGTCTATCTTGCTCTGCTCTATTATTTTTGCTTCACCTAACATCCAGGTCTCTCACTTGGCTTTAAGCAGAACATTTTATTATCAATGAGTAAGATAATAAATATGAGGATAAATATTAACAGTGTTTATGAGAAGTTAGGATTTGTGCTAGCAGGAGATAAGTCTGCTTGCAGTGCACATGGATTCATAAATTTATCCTATATTTAATATAGAAGGATTCGGAGCTTTGACTGCATTACAGAGTATGATATTATTACACAATTGTTGACGAATCTCTGTTCAAAACTAAGTGCACACGATTCAACAAAAGGATTAATCTGCTTATGCAGTTTTAGTCATGAATGTTCTAAGAATTAAACAAGATTAAGCCAGACATTAGAAATTAATTAGTTCCTAAAAATGGAGGGATATGTAAGCAATGGGAAACAGAAAGGAAGTAAGGTAGACTTTTAAAATCAGTGTTTATGTACACAATGATCTCAGTTTGCTGTACTATCAAGGGCTAGAAATGGTATCTTTGGAGACAAAATTAATCACAAGAGTAACCAGGCCAAGCTTGAAGCAGTTTGGCTGCAGAAACTGGGCAATAAAAAAGACAAAAGCAGCTTTTGAAAGATAAAATCGTCAAACTACATGTTCAGGATTTAATTGGCTTTAAGACTTGTCTTACTGCCAAGTTATTCACTTGAACCAGGTGTGTTTAAAAAAAATGTCAGGAAGAGAATATTCACAACAAGGTACACAAAGTGAATAAATTATAAATTGGGCAATGCTTAGACTTAAAATATTGTCTAAGTATTTTCCAGCCACTTACTCATTGTTGTCATCGTGCCACTATTGGCACAAAGATTTCGGTAAAGTGTAATGCTCATCTTATCTTCAATTGTGAAAAACAACTTGCAGCAAAATAAATATAGATTTTCTTCTTCAAGCGTAGGTTGTGTCTGGAGGTAGCAGTTTGAGATAAATTACACTAAGTGGGACATACTAGTGGTTACAGGCCTGTTGTTGGTCATGAGGGCTGAGTGAAAGATTAAAGAGAGAAAAATTCCAAGCATAAAGTGTCTTTCATTGCTACCGAATGCTTTAAAGTGGGTTATAGAAAATTAAGTGATCTCATGGAGTAGTAAAAATCAGAAATAGGCATTTCGACCCTTTGGACAGCACTGACCATCATTGACATTAATTTTATTTTATTCCCCCCAACTGTGTGGCACAGTGGCAAAACTGGTAGAACTGCTGCCTCACCGTGCCAGAGAACCGGGTTCAATCCTAACCTCAGGTGTTGCCTCTATGGAGTTTGCACATTCTCACTGTGGCCACAAGGGTTTCCTCTGGATGCTCCAGTTTCCGGTTTGAGGGTTAATTGGCCTCTTATTCACCCCTAATGTGCAAGAAATGGATTTGAAAATTGGATATCATAGAACTAGCTGTTTCTATGGTGTATCTCTAACCAAACTTTCCAACAATTCCCCCTAGATTCTTCCATTACTTGCATTTTAGGGGCAATTTACATTGGCCTATCAACCTGCATGACTTCTGCACATGAGAAGAAACTGGAGCCCTCACAGGAAACCCATACGATCAAAGGGAGAACATGCAAGCTCCACATTGACAGAAATGGATGTCAAGATTGAACGCGGGTCACTCAGGTTTACCTGCTACACCACTATGAAGTGAGGATGAAGATGATGTATTCAAGAGAGAGTTAGAAATAGCTCTTAAGGCTAACAGAATCAAGAGATATGCAGAGAAAGCAGGAACAGGGTACTGATTCTGGATGATCAGCCATGATCATATTGAATGGTGGTGCTGGCTAAAAGGGCCGAATGGCCTACTGCACCTATTTTCTATGTTTCTGTGATGGTAATTGATTTTGAAGTTTCTCGTGTTTCTGGGTCAGGGAGGTTGAGTAGAACCACTAACTTACAGCTCCAGCAACCAGTGGTAAATTCTGACTTCTGGTGCTGTCAGTGTGGAGTTTGCACATTTTCCCATGTGATAATATTGGTCTCCTCTAGGTGTTTCCATTCCGGACCACATGCAAAAGCCATAGAGTTTGGTAGGGATTCATGGGTTGGGGATCAGGGCTAATTGTGGAATTGGCCGACAGTGTGTTTTGGAGTTGGGTGTGTGGTAGAGAAGAAAGGAAGGAAGGCTTCAGTGATCTTGGAAATTTGTTGGCAAGGGATGATATTTTAAATTTTGATATTTACAGTTGAGTTTATTGTCATGTGTGCAGATGTGCAGTGGAAAGCTTTTGTGCTATCTCGTCAGCAGAAAGGCAATATATGACAATCAAGCCATTTACAGTGTGTAGATACATGATCAGGGAATAATATTTAGTGCAAGTAAAGTCTGATCAAAGATAGTCCTAGGGTCACCAATGAGGTAGTTAGTAGTTCAGGACTGCTCTCTAGTTTGGTAGGATTTCAGAATATGAGTGTTGCTAGCAAGGTCAACATTCTTTAGCCACTGCTAATTCGCCCTCGTATAAGTGGTGGTGATCTGCCTTCATGAATTCCTGCAGTCCTTCTGGTGAAGGTACTGTTAGGGTAGTGCAGCGGTGGAGTTGCTGCCTTAAGGCGCCAGAGACCTGGGTTTGATGCTGTCTGTATGGACTTTGTAGGTTCTCCCAGTGACCACGTAGGTTTTCTCCGGGTGCTCCGGTTTCCTCCCACACTTCAAAGATGTACAGGTTTGCAGGTTGACAAAGTGCTCGAGTAACTCAGCGGGTCAGGCAACATCTCTGGAGAAAAAGGATGGGTGACATCTCGGGTCTGGACCCTTCTTCACTCTGAGGTTGTAGAATATCCAGTCTTTGCATCATAAGCCCAGGATGCTGAAGATGCTAATGGCATTGAATGTCAAGGAAGGTTATTAGACCCTATCTTATTGGAAATATACATCGTCTGTACTACAACCTAAAAGTAAGCTCCGAGTGATATAGATGTCTCTTTTTCTATTTTTCGCTTTTTTTCTTTCTCTCTTTCTCTTTTTATCTTTTCTCTTTCTCTTTCTCTCCCTTTTTCTCTTTCTCTCCCTTTTTCTCTTTCTCTCTTTCTCCTTCTCTCTCTTTATCTCTTTCTCTTTCTCTTTTTCTCTTTTTCTCTTTCTCTTTCTCTTTTTCTCTTCCTCTTTTTCTCTTTCTCTTTTTCTCTTTCTCTTTCTCCTCCTGTATACTAGTTGCCACTTTATCAGCTTTCTAGCTGAACATGGCCTCTGTCTTGCTGCATGCAGATGTACGCTGACTTACTTTCTGATGAGCTGTGAAAGGAACATCTCCACCTTGACCAGATGATGGTGGGTATGTCATTGACAAAGCAGCAGAAGACTGTTATGGTTAATACACTCCATGAGAAACACTTCAGCATTGTCCTGAGGCTGAGTTGACTGGCTTCCCACTACTTGTCTGAACACTAAATGTTATTCTCTCATGTGTCAAAAGAGATTGTTCTTCTCAATTAGTTATGGATAGCAATAAAATATTTGATTCTGGAGTTTTTGGAACATTTTTCTGGAATGCTTTAGAGGGATATGGGCCAAATGCAGGCAAATGGTAATAGCTTGGGTAGGCATTTTAGTCTGCATGGACATGTTGGGCTGAAGGGCCTGTGTATCTGTGCTATGTAACTCTATGGCTCTATTCTCAAAACTCATTTATTAATACTTGTATATAACATCGAGGTTTGGCATTGATAAATATTTTCAAAGAAATAGAAACATAGAAAAGTTGGAGGAGGCCATTTGGCCCTTCGAGCCAGCACCGCCATTTATTGTGATCATGGCTGATCATCCACAATCAGTAACCCGTGCTTCTCCCCATACTCCTTGATTCAGCTAGCCTCAAGAGCTCTATCTAACTCTTTTTAAAAATTCATCCAGTGAATTGGACCCTGTGGCAGAGAATTCCACAAATTCACAACACTGGGTGGAAAAGTTTTTTCTCATCTCAGTTTTAAATGACCTCCCCTTTATTCATAGACTGTGACCCCTGGTTCTGGACTCCCCAACATTGGGAACATTTTTCCTGCATCTAGCTTGTCCAGTCCTTTTATAATTTTATATGTTCCTATAAGATCCCCTCTCATTCTCTAAATTCCAATGAATACAAGCCCAGTCTTTCCAATCTTTCCTCATATGACAGTCTTGCCATCCCGGGGATTAACCTCGTGAACCTACACTGCACTCCCTCAATAGCAAGGATGTCCTTCCTCAAATTAGGAGACCAAAACTGCATACAATACTCCAGATGTGGTCTCACCAGAGCCTTATACAACTGCAGAAGGACCTCTTTACTCCTATACTCAAATCCTCTCGTTATGAAGGCCAACATGCCATTAGCTTTCTTCACTGCCTACTGTACGTGCATGTTTACTTTCAATGACTGGTGTACAAGGACACCCAGGTCTCGTTGCACTTCCATTTTTCCTAATCTGACACCATTGAGATAATAATCTGCCTCCTTGTTCTTGCTGCCAAAGTGGATAACCTCACATTTATCTACATTATTGTACTGCATCTGCCATGCATCTGCCCACTCACTCAACGTGTTCAAGTCACCCTGCAACCTCCTAGCATCCTCTTTGCAGTTCCTGCTGCCACCCAGCTTTGTGTCATCTGCAAATTTGTTAGTGTTACTTTTAATCCCATCATCTAAATCATTGATATATATTGTAAACAGTTGCGACCCCAGCACTGAGCCTTGCGGCACTCCACTCGCCACTGCCTGCCAGTCTGACAGGGACCCGTTTATTCCTACTCTTTGTTTCCTGTCTGCCAACCAATTCTCTATCCGTCAAAACCCTACCCCCTATACCATGTGCTCTAATTTTGCCCACTAATCTCCTGTGTGAGACCTTATCAAAGGCTTTCTGAAAGTCCAGACACACTACATCCACTGGCTCTCCTTCATCCATTTTACTTGTCACATCCTCAAAAAATTCCAGAAAATTAGTCAAGTAGGATTTCCCCTTCATAAATCCATGCTGACTTGGACCAATCCTTTTACTGCTACCCAAATGCACCGTGATAGTTTTAGAAAAATATTACGTGATCCAAATGGACACATTCTAACGAAGCAGGAGGAAGTGATAACTATCTCACTCAATCAACTCAGCCCGGAGCAAAGCCAAGTGTTGGTCAAGCTCCACTTCTGAATACTTTTTGGGCTGATGCGGCTTGTTGACAACACAGTGTTTGACATTCAGGACGTGGGCCAAGACTAAGTCAGATGGAAATTATTTGTAACTGCCTGGGCTTCCATAGCTGACTGACAGAATTAGTGAAGCTATCTGAATGGGTCTGGCTTGGAAGAACTACTGAGCCAAATAATTTGAAGGCGTTGAAGTAACGAAACTGGAGCTGCTGTCATTAGGAAGATGTGCGAATGTGGTGGCTGAGGTGGCAATACAGGTAAACAGATATAGGAATTTGCTCACAGTAGGGTAATCAAGATATCTTCAGAGAAGTATATCACAGATGTAGAAATAAGACTCAATTGTTTACTTGTAATGTACCTAACATAATTTCACTGATTACTTCAGTTTCTGTCCATGTTTCCACATGCTGTTAGGCTCAATAATATCGATAAACTGCTAAACTTAAAGGAGCCATCAGACTTTTAATTTAAACAATGAAAGAACAAAAATGGAATGAATTGACAACTAATGTCACTGAGAACTAATCCATTGCGTATTGATTAACAGGCAACTCGATGTGTTTCTGGAGAGGAAGGGTATTGTACGCTGAACACAAAACAACACGAAGATTTCATCATGCCACTGTAATTTTAACCACATAGCAAGAGGACTGATAGTGGGAGCGCTTTGTTGAGCCAATGCACTCAGGGAGTTGATTTCAATGCTGACCATCAACCAAGCATTTAGACTATTCTCACATTAATTCCACTTTTTATTCTCATCAACAATAGTGCAAACAGATATTGTTTTGGGGAACTCTGTCAAGGTGCATGTTTAATCAGGTGTACATGGAGCCGACTCCTTACATACCACAGAAATGTGCAGGTCAAAATCAGGCTGCCACATTGCCAGCATTCAAGAGACAATGTTGTAAGTGATTTGTAATATCCAGGTCTGTTCTGGCTATTAAATTTAGGTTCCTCATTTTACAATTTTAGTGCCATAGAGTCATACATCACAGAAACAGACTCTTTGGCCTACCCAGTCATGCTGACCATTAGGTACTTGTCTAACCTCTCCGATTTTGCAGCATGACTTCTTACCATCTGTCCAACAACAATTTCCTAATTTTATGAAACTATATTTGATTAGAAGATATCACAAAATTTCACTACAATCTAGCTATTTTTTTGCTCATCTTTAAACATTTCATTTTAAATGTCTTACAAACAAATGAAACCCCAAATATAAAACAATTTCCTTGTCTGTTTTATTCCTCAATTTTTTTTTCTTTTTCTTGCATTTTCATTCCAGATTTTCTATTATAGATATTAAAATCTTTCCTTAAATGTTTTCTTTACAGGAATTGCATCAGCGATTTGTAGAGAAAAGGTCCTTCTTTCATACTACAAAACAGGAGGAGGCCATTTGCCCCATCACATCCATGTCAGTTCCAGCAGAGTAATAACAGCAGTTCCATTCCTTCTCTTCTTTTTCTCTTGTAGCCTTGCAATTTATTCCCTGTCGTATGCCCATGAACTCTTCTTTCATAATTCTGCCACTCACCTACAACAAGGGGTAATTTATGGTAGCGAATTAACCTACATGCATGCCTTTGGGATGTGGAAAAAAACTGGAGCATCAGTCAGAAATCCACACAGACACAGGGAGAAAGTTTTATCAAAAGCCCCTCTCGTGTGTATCCACCTATTACTTGTCGGGCTTTGTCCTGCCCCTCCTCTCTTCCAGCTTTCTACCTCCACCCAAAGTCAGTCTGAAGAAGAGTCCCAACCTGAAATGTCACCTATCCATGTTTTCCAGACCTGACCCGCTGAGTTACTCCAGCACTTTGCATCTTTTCTTGTAAACCAGCATCTACAGTTCCTTGTTTTTACGCAAGGTGAAGGTGCTTACTCCAAATAAGCACGTGAGCATGGGAATCAAATCCATATGTGTAGGAAAGAATGGCAGATGCTGGTTTAAATCAAAGGTAGACACAAAATGTTGGAGTAACTCAGCGGGACAGGCAGCATCTCTGGAGAGAAGGAATGAGACCCTTCTTCAGAATCAAATCCATATCCCTGGAGCTGTGAAGCAGCAGTTTTAATTCAGGTACGAGTGTGTTACCCATTAATAATACTGTGCCCATATCTTGTGCCAATATTGATTTAATTATTGTATTATAAAATACATCTACTTCATGCCACACTTCATTGTACATTTATTCATGTGCATTTGCAGCAGGAGCCACTAGAGGTAAACAGGAGATAAATACTGAAATTACACTTCCTAAATCGAGAACAAAGGTAACCTGTAAAAATTTCTACTGATGGTCTGCTTCAGATTAGTTGACTCTCATAGATAAAAACATTAAACTTAGACTGTTTTGTTCCATATGACAGTGCTCCTCAATGAATAAATTAATTGAGCTATATGGGAAACAACCCATTGGGGGAGCCACAACTCCATCTATTTTAACAATGCCACTAATGAATTGCTTCATTCCTTAGTTCCATTGTCATGTGGATTTTGTAGTAGATTTAGAATTCATCCTCACAACACCACATAAACAATTTGAGGAAAGAGAGGTATATTCGATTCGCAATATTCACCATCCACCTTCTTGTTGTATCCTTCCTCTCCAGAAACACATCTAGTTGTCTGTTAAGCAAAAAAACAAAGTGCGGGAGGAACTCGGTGGTTCACGGAGCATCTAGTGGATGGAATGGACAATCCGCAAAACCCATTCCAAAACGTGGTTTAGATTTAGATTTAGATTTAGAGATACAGCGCGGAAACAGGCCCTTCGGCCCACCGAGTCCGCGCCGCCCAGCGATCCCCGCACATTAACACTATCCTACACACTAGGGACAATTTTTACATTTACCCAGTCAATTAACTGACATACCTGTACGTCTTTGGAGTGTGGGAGGAAACGGAAGATCTCGGAGAAAACCCACCCAGGTCACGGGGTGAACGTACAAATTCCGTACAGACGGCGCCCGTAGTCAGGATCGAACCTGAGTCTCCGGCGCTGCATTCGCTGTAAGGCAGCAACTCTACCGCTGCGCCACCATGCAGTCTGTCCATTCCCTCCACAGATGCTGCCTGACCCATTGAATCTCTCCAGCACTTTATTTTTTTTGCTCAAGATTCCAGCATCTGCAGTTCCTTGTGTCCCCGTTGTTGTCTGTTAATCCATACTTTCTCTTCAGTGGGCAATTTGTGTATAACTTTACTACACTAGCTGCAGATTATTTTGTTTGTGACTAATACTTAAATTCTGTTCTCAAATTTTTGTTACTTGTTCAGTGTTAGTGCAACGCTGAGAATTTACTTTGGGGAAGGACAGTGTGTCTCTCCCTTTACACATGCCAACATTATCAGGCATTGTTTTGCACCCAGTGAATGATTTAAATTGAACCAGTCAATTTTTACTGGCTGCCTTCACTGGCAGAACAATTCCCCACAATTATATTGGACTTCTCTGCAACCATACTTCAGTTTTTGACTCTTGAATCTAGGCTTCATTTAATTTTGTATTTTTCTTCTCTTCTTTTCACCCCCGTGGTGTCTTGGCTCCCCATAGTTGCCACCACTTATCATGTTGCTGAACAAATCCCAACACACACCCACACATATTGACTGCTTTTGACAGCTTTCACCTAAGCCAATCATATATACCATATGCAGCCTTACCCTTATATTTAACAGTTTTAATATCAATACATAACTTTCCTTTCCAGGGACCATAATATCCAATGACAGATCCACATGTTTAAGATGGAGCGGTGGAACACATGGGTAGTAATATGCCTTTCATGGGTGATTTATATCTTACCTTCATCTACCTGCCCTGGTACATTAGCACTTCATGGTCGGAACTAATGAAAATTCATCAATTGATTATCGTTTTTGGATGAATATTCTGGATTTCCATTATATCTTGTTCGATGAATTAAAATTCAAAAACTATACTCGTAATTAAGTGGATAACATCCACTTAGTAAAATGGAGTGACATTAGTAAATTTGGAATCCGTGGGCAAACTTTCTGAATGAAGAACGTCCAGGAAGAGCTGGATAGAGCTCTTAAGGATAGCGGAGTGAGGGGGTATGGGGAGAAGGCAGGAACGGGGTACTGATTGAGAGTGATCAGCCATGATCGCATTGAATGGCAGTGCTGGCTCGAAGGGCTGAATGGCCTACTCCTGCACCTATTGTCTATTGTCTATTGTCTATTGTCTAATTGGGACAGACTTAGCTGGATCCACAGGCCATCAGGACTGTTAACTTTTATAACTCCAGGGACAAAATTTTGTCTTCTCTGTATTAACTTTTATTTATATGATGTAACTGTAATTCTTTTTTGTGCACAATCCGCAGGCATTGCCACTTTCATTTCACTGCACATCGTGTATGTGCATGTGACAAATAAACTTGACTTGACTTGATCTTGTTAGCCAACTAATTAGCTGGAGCTGTTGGTTGGGATCTGACTAATAAACTCACCTGGTCAAGAAATAAAAATGTGCTGGAAGAAGCAGCATCCGTGGAGAAAAATGGACAAACAATGTTTCAAATTGGGACCCTGTAGACTCAATCCATTTTTAAAAATGTAGATGATCTTTAAATATAAAATATTAATTATTTTATATTTTAAAAGTTTTTAATTTTAGTTTTAGAGATACAGCGCAGAAACAGACCCTTCAGCCCACCGAGTCCGTACTGACCTGCGATCCCCGCACATTAACATTATACCACATACACTTAGGGACAATTTACACTTATACCATGCCAATTAACCTACAAACCCGTATGTCTTTGGAGTGCGGGAGGAAACTGAAGATCTCAGAGAAAACACGCAGTCATGATGTGAACTTGCAAATTCTGTACAGGCAGCACCCGTAGTCAAGATTGAACTCTCGTCTCTGGTGCTGCAAGCGCTGTAAGGCAGCAACTCTACTGCTGTGCCACCGTGCCACCCAGTTAATTATTTAAAAATCTGAAAGGTTCGAAATAATTAAAACTTGAATCAAACCATTAATCTTAAATAGGTTACCTTTCCCTCCTGATAATCAGTGGTGTTAACATATAACATATAACAACTACAGCATGGAAACAGGCCTGTCCGGCCCTACCAGTCCACGCCGACCATTCTCCCTGACCTAGTCTCATCTACCTGCACTCAGACCATAACCCTCCAATCCCCTCCTATCCATATACCTATCCAATTTACTCTTAAATAATAAAATCGAGCCAGCCTCCACCACTTCCACCGGAAGCCCATTCCATACAGCCACAACCCTCTGAGTAAAGAAGTTCCCCCTCATGTTACCCCTAAACCTTTGTCCCTCAATTCTAAAGCTATGTCCCCTTGTTGGAATCTTCCCCACTCTCAAAGGGAAAAGCCTACCCACGTCAACTCTGTCCGTCCCTCTCAAAATTTTAAAAACCTCTATCAAGTCCCCCCTCAACCTTCTACGCTCCAAAGAATAAAGACCCAACCTGTTCAACCTTTCTCTGTAGCCTAAGTGCTGAAACCCAGGCAACATTCTAGTAAATCTCCTCTGTACCCTCTCCATTTTGTCGACATCCTTCCTATAATTTGGCGACCAGAACTGCACACCATACTCCAGATTTGGCCTCACCAATGCCCTGTACAATTTCAACATTACATCCCAACTTCTATACTCGATGCTCTGATTTATAAAGGCAAGCATACCAAACGCCTTCTTCACCACCCTATCCACATGAGATTCCACCTTCAGGGAACAATGCACAGTTATTCCCAGATCCCTCTGTTCCACTGCATTCCTCAATTCCCTACCATTTACCCTGTACGTCCTATTTTGATTTGTCCTACCAAAATGCAGCACCTCACACTTATCAGCATTAAACTCCATCTGCCATCTTTCAGCCCACCCTTCCAAAAGGCCCAAGTCTCTCTGTAGACTTTGAAAATCTACCTCACTATCAACTACTCCACCTATCTTAGTATCATCTGCATATTTACTAATCCAATTTGCCACACCATCATCCAGATCATTAATGTAAATGACAAACAACAGTGGACCCAACACAGATCCTTGGGGCACTCCACTAGACACTGGCCTCCAACCTGACATACAATTGTCAACCGTTACCCTCTGGTATCTCCCATTCAGCCATTGTTGAATCCATCTTGCAACCTCACTATTAATACCCAACGATTTAACCTTCTTAATCAACCTTCCATGTGGAACCTTGTCAAATGCCTTACTGAAGTCCATATAGACAACATCCACAGCCTTGCCCTTATCAATTTCCCTGGTAACCTCTTCAAAAAATTCAAGAAGATTAGTCAAACATGACTAATTTCCCATGTAAATTAATAGGGGCCTCAAACTTTATGCTATGTCTGCCTTGGTGTGTAGGATCAGAGAAGTGGTTCCTCGGTGTACGTTGAGGAATCTCAATGGGATTTGCTGACAAATGTAATGCCATCTGCCACTCAGTAAGTTTCAGACTTCAATGTTTGGAAGAGCATGCACAGCGATCTGAGATTTAACACAATCCCAGTATGATTCCTACATTATTACAAGTGATGCAATTGCCAAGAGAACCACCATAGAGTCATACAGTGAGGAAAAAGGCCCTTCAGCCCAACTTGTCCATGCCGACCAAAACGCCCTATCTACACTAATCCCACCTGCCCGATTTTGGCCCATATCCCTCAACTTTTCTTATCCATCTAACTGCCCAAATGTCTCTTATATGTTGCTATAGTACCTGCCTCTACTACCCCCTCTGGCAGCTCGTTCCATATACCCACCACCCTCAGTGTGAAAAGATTGCCCCTCAGGTTCCTATTAAATCTTACCCTTCTCACATCATTGACAGGGTTTATGGCAGAAATGACTTCCCCATGGAAAAGGTATCTAAAACTAGATGGCATAGGTTTGGGTTAAAAAAATCAGTTCTGAGGAAATCAGTTCAGAGGAAGAACTTTTTCACTGGATGGTGGTTTGAAATCTGGAATGCATTTTCTGAGTGTCTGATGAAGGTTGATTCTCTCTCATCTAAGATGGTCTCAGATACTCTCACATCTAAGATGGTCTCAGATACTCTCACATCTAAGATGTACCTAGAATCATCAACACATAATGCTAGGCACAAAGTGTTGGTAATTGGGATTAGTATGGATAGGTACTTGATGGTCAGTATGGACATGGTGGACCAAAAGGCCTGTTTCAGCACTGTTTGATATAACGACTCTATGATTCTTTAATCAATTTCTAGTGTAAGTTCTGGACTCGCTTTTTTGTGATGGCAAATCTGTGACCTTTGAATTTAAAACAGATGCTAAATTAAATGTACGTAAACAGCGTTTTTTCTGATGACCAAGGCAATAAAAGGTCCGTCGCCTTTGCTTTTCTCTTTAAATGTTATTATTCATCCTTGTTTTCCACGCTGCTGACTCACTCGTATCTATAATTCCATGATCCTTAAAACATTACTAAAGCCGGTAAACTTCATACATGCGCTTGGGCCATGAAAATTATAAATACATTCAGCCACAGGTGGCACCACCCATAAATCATGTCCACATTTGACGTCTGCAGTTGGTTGATTCTTAGCAGAAAATGATCAAAAGCTTTCCTTTAGCCAGCCAGAGGGGCTGAAAATATTTGCTTTGGACAACTGTTGCCTACGCTGAGACTAATACGCTCAGAGCATGTTTCCTTGTTTCTCCTTGAGAGACATTTAAAGCTTCCCCTTGACTGTGATTATATTTTCAAGGCTTTTCAGAGGAATTTTGAGGTGCCTGAGGTCTGAGACTGAAAAATGTGACTCTAGTACGTTGTGCTTTTCTGAAGTTGGGCTTGAAGCACATTATTAGGGCAGAGCACACAGGAAGCTTTATTCTGCAGCTCACCACTGCGTCTCTGCCACAGTGATAGATCTTGACAATGTGTGTTAAAGATACCACATGTTCCAATCCCTGGTGTGTACAGACTTCACCTCTGCAAAGCAAAGACTGGGAAAAAAAGACAAATCATTAGTACTCATCCACTCGACATCTAAAAATGGACCCTGTCTCTTGAGTTAGTTACTGATGCAAGTGCACGTTTGCTATGATTTTATCAAATGCATGAGCAATATTACAAAATTGTACTGCAGTTCTGCGGCTGCCAAAAGCTCATTATCCGAATTTGGGTGCATGCTCCCTGAGGCTTTTAACATTTTTGTCTGATAGATAGAAAACTCACATTTCCAAAAATGCATTCCTTGCTGGCTGAAGCCCGAATTCAAGAGCACAATTTTGTAAAATTACCCCCTATAATTTAACCAGAGCCCAAGAGTAACTGAGAGTAGATAATCAGATAATGATTAGGTTTCCTTTCTCGTTGCTAAACAGTTCTATTTTTTTTTGAAGACTTCTGAAGAATCCATTCCCTTTGATGACATTTAAACAATATCATAATATTGTACCATGACGCCATGGGGTTTTGGAGCAATATCTTGAAAAAAGAATGAGAATATAGATTCAAAAATAATAGACGTGCCAGTTACTTTACTGTAAAGAATTGAAACAAAACTCCAAAAATGTAAAAGAAAATAAAGGGAAAATATAAAGAAGAAAATGAATGCTAACCTGATTTTTTTCACTTAATAATCAAAATTGGGAACTTGACATAACTATGGCCACATTGCAGAAGACAACGTGTTCTGTGCCGGAATAGAGGGCAGGAATAGAGGGCAGGGATTAAAGCAATGTCTTTGTGCTTTAATCATTCCCAGCGCAGAGGGTAATGACTTCTGCAATGTTCCAATAATGGTTTGATTTTCTATTTAAAGAATGTATTCTTTAGTATGTAATTTTTTTTTTAAGTGAGAAATCCAGATGGAAGGTCAGGACTACTAGTGCAGTCCACAGCCCAATATTGAAAATGATAAAGAGGTGATGACACAGTTCCATGATCTCAGTGTGAAATCATCTCGGCAGAGAATTCAGCAGAGACAAGGAACTACAGAACAGTGATCTGCATGTCCCTTTTCCAGTTCCGAACTGATACAAGTTCACAAGTTATAGGAGTAGAATTAGGCCATTCGGTCCATCAAGTCGACTCTGCCATTCAATCATGGCTGATCTCTGCCTCCTAATCCCATTTTCCTGCCTTCTCCCCATATCTCTTGACACCCATTCTAATCAAGAATTTGTCTATCTCTGCCTTAAAAATATCCACTGACTTGGCATCCACAGCCTTCTGTGGCAATGAGTTCCACAGATTAACTACCCTCTGACTAAAGAAGTTCCTTCTCACCTCCTTTCTAAAAGAGCGCCCTTTAATTCTGAGGCTATGACCTCTGGTCCTGGACTCTCCCACCAGTGAACATCCTTTTCACATCCAGTCTATCTATGCCTTTCACTATTTTGTAAGGTTCAATGAGGTCCCCCCTCAACCTTCTAAACTCCAGCAAGTAGAGGCCCAGTGCAGTCAACGGTCATACTATGTTAGATACATCCCAATCAGTGTATGGGATCACTTATTAAAAAACCAAAACAAAACAATTAATAAAGCTGGCAACAATAACTTAGTGGCATTATGATAATTAGTTTAAATATAGGGAATGGGAACAGGAATAAGCCATCTGGCCCTGACAGCATTTAAACTATTCAATAAGTCCATAGCTGATTTAATTATTGGCCTTATCCACTTTCCTGTACGATCCTTGAAACTCTTTATTCTGCTGCAATCCAAAGACTAGCTTCTAGAAACATAGGAACATAGAAAATAGGTGCAGGAATAGGCCATTCGGTCCTTTGAGCCAGCAACGCTGTTCAATATCATCATGGCAGATCATCCAAAATTAGTTCCCCGTTCCTGCTTTCTCCCCATATCCATTGATTCTGTTAGCCCTAAGAGCTAAAGCTAACTCATTCCGTTAGGCCTAAGAGCTATATCTAACTCATTCCGTTAGCCTTAAGAGCTATATCTAACTCATTCCGTTAGCCCTAAGAACTATATCTAATTCCCTTAGAGCTATATCAAACGTCTAACATTATAAATTTTATGCAAGGAAGAGAAAATTGATGAGCCCAATTAATTTGCCTCCTTGACATTGGACCCATGGAGTTAACTCGGACACTTTTAACTCAAAGGAATCTGGTAGTTTCCGGAAATTGGAAAGGACCACATTTAATGAGACAATGAGATCCTTCCATATATTTAAAAAGAAAACTCCAAAGTTCTTTTGGATGAGTTTTATTTAGCATTTTGCAGGCCCAATACATGTTTTTATATCTTGAAAAGCGTTTTCTGATGGCTGCTCGAGAGAAAGGCTTGATGTTTGGCAACAGTCAATGTCTTGGGGAGTCTACAGAAACAGAGGAGCTTCCCCTTCCTCCACAAGACAATTGGGGTTTATGCCGGCCTGATTGGGGTTTAGGCCCCTGGTTACCATGCCAACCTGCACCCCCTACTACTGCCAACAACCTGTGGGCTGTATAGATTTTGAGCACCAACAGCCCAACAGGTTTTCATGTTTCAGGCATGAGGAAAATACAATTTGAGACATAAGATATCTAAAGCCTGAAGAACTTCATTCTTAAGAACACAGAAATGCAAGTAATCAGAATTGGGAGTAAGCCCTGTTCTGCCATACAATAAAATCATGGCTACTTGGATCTTGGCTTCAACTGTACTTTACTACCTGCTTCTATTGCCGTTGACTTTCCTATAAACCAAGCATTTGTGTATTCAGGTTTAAAAGTATCGATTTGATTCAGCCTCCACAACTCCCTAATGGTATGAAATACCAAACGTTGCCAATCCTCACCCTGAGTTGGTGATGCCTTATTCATTCTCAAAGTTTCTGAGCTGGTATTGTTTAGACATTATTCCCTTTGTCCTACATCTGTACACAATGGACGGCATGATTGTAATCATGCATAGTCTTTCCATTGACTGGATAGCACGCAACAATAAGCTTTTCACCGTTCTTTAGTACACATGGCAATAAACTAAACAAAATAAATTGTACCGCTAGAATCATGCTTGGTGAGTGGCGTGGCTAATTTTAGGTACCAAGGTATCTTGCTTTATACCGTAAGTTGGTACAGGGGAAAAGATATCTTTTGTGATTAATGACCATCAACCAATTAATTAAATTCTATCAAATAATTATAATTCAGATAGCAGTCTCCCAAGCGGTGCACTCTGTAAATTGGAGCGGATCTTCTGCTGCCACGAGGCTTTCCCACCCCTGGGTCTTCCAGTGCAGTCCTGGCCACAGCTATTTAGTTGGAAACTGGTGCCCAAAAATGTTATTGTGGCCCATGGGACGCAAGGCGCTGTCAGGATGACTTCGATAGCCAATGATCCTGGACTCACTGATCATCCGAGTTCCACATTATCCCACTTTCCCTGCACATTAGGGGCAATTAACCTACAGACCTGCACATCTTTGGGAAGTGGGAGGAATCCGGCACACCTGGAGGAAACCCATATGATCACAGGGAGAACGTGCAAACTCCACACATACAGCACCCATGCTCAGGATTGAACCTGGGTCTCTGGCGCTGTGAGGCAGCAGCTCTACCAGCTGCGCCACTCTCCTGCCATTGTGCCAGTGTGGTAGTGAAGGCAGGTATCTCACAATATTTAAGAAGCATCTAAATAAGTACGTTAATGCCAAGGGACTAAAGGCTGAAGGCCCAATGAAAGTAATGGAACTAGTATAGATAGATACAATGGGTGGCATGGGAACGATGGGATGAAAGGCTTGATTTTGCACTGTATGTCTGTCTCCATGTTGGAGGCGGAAATCTAGGCAACAGGAATGTCTTTGCATATCTAGGATTGATAGTTGAATGTTCTCTTGATGGAAAGTATGATACATTGTTGTTCATTGTATTTCCAAAATGTATTTAGCTGTTTTGTTCCTTTGAAGTAATATGATTCCGATTACTGTAAATAATCTTAGGTAGGTCCTAAGATTAATTAGAGCATTCTTGCTGTTGTTTGGGAACATTCTTTGTAGATTGACAGTGCTCCTGTACCTGAAGGTTAGCAGGTGATAATTTTTAAGATCGTGTTGATATAAAATTTTGAATGCCGCAATGAAGGAAATCTTGAATGTGTTGCCTAAGTTGTATTTCAGAAGCTTTCTGGAACTCTGTATGAAATCATAAATAAAATAGACTTGTGGATTGAAAATGCTCGAAGCACTTTCATACGGTGATAATTTTTAATAACTGTTAATATTTTGCAAATAAAAATCTGAGATGCAATCTTACTTGAAATATTTCCCATTAATACACAGAAGTTAAAGTAAAAAATGCAACTAAATTAAATATCTTAGAGCCACAATAGATTTCTTTAACTAACAACTTGTGTGGATAACATTTTGTTGGCGCTTTTGTAGTCATTACATTAGCCTCGAGAGATATTTGGCAAAAAACAAAACAGAAGCCATGTTGGATTTGCACCAGCTAATCAATCATGGGAAAGTAATCGTGCATTATTAGCACTGTGTGAAATTTCCGGAATTCACTGTTATGAATCTGAAAAAAAACTAATATGGAAACAGCTGTATGGTTTTTTTGCAACTTGATTTTCTTCATGAATGTATATATCCACCTTACTGCTCCCGTAATCATATATTTCACTGCAGAATGTCTGTAAAATACCATAATCTGCTGTTATTAACAGTGGGAGATGATCCACTTTTTAATCCAAGGTAGCATTTTGTTTTAACTCTTAGGGTACTGAATAATTTTTCTGTCTCTCTGAGCAGCATTTCATTGCTAAACTGTATCTGGGAAAAAAATAAATGTAATGTAATGTGTTTTCTGCATTGGGATGGGGTCAAAAGCTTCTCATGTATGTAAAAATATTTCAAATACAATCCTGGCATTTTAATCTTGGCCAAAGCATTCAGACCAAAATATTCTCCACACGAGTTGTCGGTTAAAGAAATGTACCGTGACTTTCAGGTGTTTAATTCAATTGTTTCTTTTACATTTTAACTTCAATGACTTAATAGAATTGTTTTCAAATAAAATTGTCCCTCAGAATTTTATTAGCGAAATAAAGACAACAGAAGGAGAAATATTTTGTATTAAAAAAAAATCCCTTTTTAAGCTTCATATTTTATTCTGTTTTTTTTTACCTCTGCACCCTTCAGCCAACTACCCACCTGTCCACTGTTTGCTTGTATTTACTGGTGCAATTATACAATCATGCATATTTCACAAGTTTCTCAACCAAATACTCATTCTTCACATGTGGAGCATGGATAATGAGACTCATTTTTATATTCAGCAGGAGTAGAAAGCTGATGGTAGCAGTTCACAGCATTGCCTGCCTCTGTACTCAGTTGAAGACATGGTCCTCGGTTTGGCGTCAGAACAAAGGATGGGTATTGTTCTACGAAACCAGGTCGGAGTCCAGACACTGGGGCGCTGACATCAGCATACTCACAATGCCCCAAGCCGACCTAAACAGTTCATCTCAGTGAGGGGGCACAATAGCCCATAGAAAACTACCTGGTAGGTGATGGGAAACCAGTTAACACCCATCACCTCACAATGAAATCCCAATTTACACCTTCTGGCCATCCCCGGTATCCCTGAACATAAGCGCAGATCAGAAGAAAACCTCATACATATCTTTTTAATCAAAGAGATTCCAAGATCTGGCGGGAGATAGGACGGGTCAGAAACAGTATAACTGGCCACTACTTTTGGGTTTTAAACTCAAGAAGAAATACTGGAAGAAGAAGCTGAAGCTAGAAGAAAACCTGCAGGAAACGCAAGCAGGCAAGAAGACGGACAGGAGGCAAGAAGCGCAGAGAAAACCGGGTTCGAAGTCAACTGAAGTCAAGAAGAAAGTCGGAAAGAAGAACGGATGCAAGAGAGAGGAACAGGCACGCAACTCGAAAAGAAATACTGCAAAACGAACAGCCAGTAACCCCAGTAATAACCCCATGGTGAGCATGCACTTCAAATCCTACATATCCTGGACATAGTTTAGTGTAGAGAGGAGGGTGGTTGTGAATAAACGTTGGGTGTGTATTAAAATATGGGTTGGTCAAGGTTGCGATGCGTCGTGCGTTCCCCATCTGACAGTCGTGTATGTGTCTTGCAGAACTGTGTTTAAGAATTCATAAGTAAAAGGGTATTCGTGTATATGTTTTGTGGAACTGTGTGTGTTTCAAGAATTCAGCGAAGAAAGTATTCGGATATATGTCTCGTGGAACTGTGTGCTTTTAAGTTTTCAGCGAAAAGGGTATTCGGGTATATGTCTAGTGAACTGTGCGTTTTGTGATTAATAAATAAAAGATATCCATGTATTCGGTATGTGTATTATAGATATGTCTTATCGAACTGTATAATAAGTATTCATGGACAATAGTCCCAAGTGCTGAATAAAAGCCTTTTTCATTTAAACCCTGGTTTTAAAATCTGGTCTGGTTGAATTTTTTTCTGCACTATAAGAGCTCCTGCACCTAAGTCCAGTGTCTAGAACCGTAAGGGGTGAGTGGGTCGAACCACTCACGGGGAACCAGTGTGCACGGCCTGGTCAAGGGATCAGAGCAAGGCACGGGGACCTTAGGTCGGGCGAAAGCTCGGCGCTGAAACCCCTTACACAACCCTATAAGCTACCCTTGCACAGTATGAGGTGCCTTTTAGTTTATTTTATTTTAGAGATACAGCATGGAAACAGTCCCTTTGACCCACCGAGTCCGCGCCGATCAGCAATCCCTGCACATTAACACTATCCAATAAACACTAGAGATAATTTACAATTATACTAAGCCATTTAGCCTACAAACATGTATGTCTTTGGATTGTGGGATGAAACTGAAGATCTCGGAGAAGACCCTTGCAGGTCACGGGGAGAACGTACAAACTCTGTACAGACAGCACCCGTAGTCTGGATCGAACCCGGGTCTCCGGTTCTGCAAACGCTTTAAGTCAGGAACTCTACTGCTGCGCCACCGTGCCACTCACCATGCCACCATACTGTTCTTGAATTTGAACTGATTGCATCATTTTATGGTATTTCTGATCTGTTGGATAGTATGCAAAACAAAGCTTTTCACTGTACCTCGGTACATGTGACAATAATAAACCCAAACCTAAATGTATAACATATTGGTGAGCCCACTTGGAGTATTATATGGTCACTCTGCAAAAGGAATGATGGTATTCAGTTGGAAAGAGTGCAGGGAAGATTTGCAAGGACTCGAGGACCTGAGCTGTAGGGAGAGGTTGGGCAGGTTGGGACTTTATTCATTGGAGTACAGGAGACTGAGGGCCGAGTTTACTGAGATGTAAAAAATCATGAGATGTGAATGCACAGTGCCTATTTTCCAGGGTAGGGGAATCAATAACTAAAGGACATAGGTTTAAGGTAGGAGGAGAAAGATTTAATACTAACCTGAGGGGCAACTTTTTCACTGTGAATCTGATGGGGAAATAAAACAAGCTGCCAGTGGAAGAAGCTGAGGTAAGTATGATAACAACATTTAAAAGACATTTGGACAGGTACATGGATAGGAAAGGTTTAGGGGGTTGTGGGCCAAACATGGGCAAGTGGCACTAGTGTAGATGGGGCATCTTGAAGTGGCACTAGTGTAGATGGGGCACTAGTGTAGATGGGGCATCTTGATAGGCTTGTATACACTGGAATTTAGAAGGATGAGGGGGGATCTTATTGAAACATATAAGATAATTAGGGGATTGGACACATTAGAGGCAGGAAACATGTTCCCAATGTTGGGGGAGTCCAGAACAAGGGGCCACAGTTTAAGAATAAGGGGTAGGCCATTTAGAATGGAGATGAGGAAGAACTTTTTCAGAGTGGTGAAGGTGTGGAATTCTCTGTCTCAGAAGGCAGTGGAGGCCAGTTCGTTGGATGCTTTCAAGAGAGAGCTGGATAGAGCTCTTAAGGATAGCGGAGTGAGGGGGTATGGGGAGAAGGCAGGAACGGGGTACTGATTGAGAGTGATCAGCCATGATCGCATTGAATGGCGGTCCTGGCTCGAAGGGCTGAATGGCCTACTCCTGCACCTATTTTCTATTGTCTATTGTCTATTGTCAATTGTCATGGGCAGTCTGGGTCGAAGGACCTGTTTCCATGCTGTATGACTCTATGACTGTTGTTCCACGGTTCTATGGATATGGGCCAAACATATGTAAATGTCACTAGCTTAGATGGGGTATCTTGGATGACATTGACGAGTTGTGCCAAAGGCATGTTTCCATGCTATATGACTCTTTGAGTCTATGAACAAATTGTGGTTCAATCATTTTCCCCAGACTGGTTTTAACACGATGGAAATGGGGACACAATGAAATGAAGTTGCTGGAATCGTGAGAACGGGTCTGGTGCCCGATATCAAGGGTAGCTGGGTCTCAATGCTTGTGTGCAATGATTATTTTATGCTCCTATTATATCCATCAATCTTTGCCCATTTGCCTCTATGTATACAAAACAAAACGCTACGGTGGCGCAGCGGTAGATTTGATGCCTTACAGCGCTTGCAGCGCCGGAGACCCAGGTTTGATCCCGACTACGGGTGCTGTTTGTACGTTCTCCCTGTGACCGCGTGGGTTTTCTCCGAGATCTTTGGTTTCCTCCCACACTCCAAAGACATATAGGTATGTAGGTTAATTAGCTTGGTATATGTGTGAAATTGTCCCTAGTGTGTGCAGGATAGTGTTAATGTGCGGGGATCGCTGGTCGGTGCGGACTCGGTGGGCCGGTGGGCCTGTTTCCGCACTGTATCTCTAAACTAAACTAAACAAAACAATTTTATATCCCCTTTAACAGAATAACTGTGTTTTACGACTCACATTAAATTTATTTATTGTCAAATTAAAAATCTAAACCATTCAGTTCAGGGTATTTTGGATTATCAGTTTGATATGGAGCTCCACTTCTAATTATAAATACAAGCATAAGGATTGGATCCTGTTGGTTTACTGAAAGAGATGGTGACATTTATTAGAATACTATCATTTCACTGCTGGGACTTGGCTTTTAGTCCAAATCAAACAGATGGGATCAAAGACTCCTCTTTCTAGTTGTCATTAAGAGTCCTAAGTGAAAAATGAGTTTGGACAGAGCCTTTCCAGTTCCCAGTAGTGGCAAGACCACAACACAATCTGCTCGTAAATTAGCACTATTTGGCCAATCTAACCAGGAGAGGCCATAAGGACAGATGGTGTGGGAAATGAAAATGTCACACATGTGTAGTCGGAGATGTTCTTCTTAGGTTGGGGGTTAAGACTCACTGTTGAGCTGCACAGAGGAAGCCCTCCATTAAATCTAACCTATGGGCAAAAGCTGATTAAAATTTGTCTGCTGCTTTCACTTGTAACAATGAAAAAAAAAAAAATTTGATTTCCCAGCACTGCATTCTCTCATCTTGATAAGCATAATAAAATTCATCTCAAATCCAATTAAAGAATAGTATTCATAAGGAAAATTGTTTATTAATCTTTTTATTACCTCAAACCTTTCACTAATGTTGTATTTGACTTCATAATTAAACATCCTGCTGGGAATATTACAGAAATTGTCATAGTTGTTGGTTCATCATTTCACTTTTTATGGTTACCTGCCCTGTTGGTGGTGGTTTTGAGGTGAAAGTATAGAAACATAGAAAATAGGTGCAGGAGTAGGCCATTCAGCCCTTCAAGCCAGCACTGCCATTCAATATGATCATGGTTTATCATCCAAAATCAGTACCCCATTCTGTTTTTTTCCCCATATCCCTTGATTCCCTTAGCCCCAAGAGCTAAATCTAACTATTTATTGAAAACTTCCAGTGAATTGGCTTCCACTGCCTTCTGTGGCACAGAATTCCACAGATTCACAACTCTCTGGGTGAATTTTTTTTTTTTCTCATCTCAATTTTAAATGGCCTACCACTTATTCTTAAACTGTGACCCCTGGTTCTGGACTCCCCTAACATCGGGAACATTTTCCCCGCATCTACTCTGACCAATCCTCTAAGAATTTTATATGTTTCTATAAGATCCCCTCTCATCCTTCTAAATTCCAGCAAATACAATCCCAGTCAACCCATTCTTTCATCATATGTCAGTCCCGCCATCCTGGGAATTATTCCCTCAATAGCAATAATGTCCTTCCTTAAATTAGGAGATCAAAATTGCACACAATACTCCAGGTGTGGTCTTACCAGGACCCTGTGCAACTGCAGTGGGACCTCCTTATTCCTATACTCAAATCCTCTCGCAATGAAGGCCAACATGTCATTAGCTTTCTTCACTGCCTGCTGTACCTGCATGCTTACTTTCAGTGACTGATGTACAAGCACACCCCGGTCTTGTTGCAATTCCCCTTCTCCTAATCTGACACTATTCAGATAATAATCTGCCTTCCTGTTCTTGCCACCAAAGTAGATAACCTCACATTTATCCACATTATACTGCATCTGCCATGCTTCTACCAACTCACCCAACCTATCCAAGTCACCCTGCAGCCTCATAGCATCTTCCTTGCAGCTCACGCTGCCACCCAGCTTTGTGTCATCCACAGACTTGGCGATGTTACATTTAATTCCCTTGTCCAAATCGTTAATATATATTGAAAATAACGGAGGTCCCAGCCTTGCAGTACCCCACTAGTCACTTCCTGGTCTGCCAACCAGTTCTCTATCCATGTCAATACCCTAGCCCCCAATACCATGTGCTCTAATTTATCTGCCTTCAGTCCCAACAGTTTACCTAACACCATTTCCTGACCAATGTGGATTCCCATCAGTTCCTCCCTCCCACTAGATCCTTAGTCCCCTAATATTTCAGGGAGATTGTTTGTGTCTTCCATAGTGAAGACAGAACCAAAGTACTTGTTTAACTGTTCTGCCATTTCCTTGTTTCCCATTATAAATTCACCTGTCTCTGACATTAAGGGACCTACATTTGTCTTCTTTAATCTTTTCCTTTTTACATATCTAAAGAAGCTTTCATAGTCAGTTTTTCTATTCCCTGCAAGCTTTCTTTCATGCTCTTTTTCCCCCTCTTAAAAAAACGCTTTGTCCTCCTCTGTTGTGTTCTAAAATTCTCCCAGTCCTCCGGTTTGCTGCTTCCTCTGGCCAATTTATTTGCCTCTTCCTTGGATTTAACAATGTCCTTGATTTCCCTCATTAGCCACGATTGAGCCGCCTTCCCCATTTTATTTTATCGCCAGACAGGGATGAACAATTTTTGGAGTTCGTCCATGCGTTCTTTAAATCGTTGCCACTGCATCTCCACCGTCAACCCTTTAAGTATAATTTGCCCATCTATCCTAGCCAATTCCCGTCTCATACCTTCACAGTCTCCTTTCTTTAAGTTCAGGACTCTAGTCTCTGAATTAACCGTGTCACTCTCCATCCTCATGCAGAATCAAGGTGACCAAACTCCTGTTGTTTGAGGTTCAAATTTGTAAATTGGTACCTGGTGCCATTACTTCATTGGTACTTGACTGATAAGTGCTGGAGTAACCCAACAGGTCAGATAGGACCTCTGGAGAACATGGTTAAGTGATGTTTTGGGTCAGGCTCTTCTGACTGATTGTGGGGGTGAGTGGGAGAAAGCTCGAAGGGAGGGAAAGGGGCAGGTCATTTGTTGATGACAGGCGAGGAGGGATTTTTGTTAGGCAGTCAGCTGCACAAAGGCCAGAGATGATGAGACAGAAGGTGTTGAGGTAAAAGGATTACATTTCATGTTTATAAGTGATAGGAATAGAATTAGGCCATTCGGCCCATCAAGTCTACTCCGCCATTCAATCATGGCTGATCAATCCCTCCCTCCTAACCCCATTCTCCTGTCTTCTCCCCATAACTCTGTTACCCAAGAGTTGTGAATTGTGAAACTAGAGGGAGGGATGTGGGTGGAAGGGAAGGGAAGTAGGAGAAATAGATGCAAGCCGAGCTGGGGCACAGGGGAGAGAGGAGGGAAGGGGGTGGGGACGAAGGAGGTGGGGATGAAGAGGGGGCATATGGGTGATGGGAGAGGGGAGGGAGAGGTTATGTAGTCATAATTCATTATTCCTGCAATGAAATATGATAACAATAATTACCGTTTGTTCAGCATCACTCCTGACATTTCCCTGAGTCTTTCACTAGTCTAAATCATGGAACTTCCTCCCGAGCAGCACTTTGATCTCGACTGGTGTTGCCTGTCCATTCCCTCTGCAGGAGTTGCCTAAACCACTGAATACTTTGTGTTTTGCCCAGGATTCTAGCATCTGGATTTTAGCCAGGGAGAGAGGGGGTACTGATTGAGAATGATCAGCCAATATCACATTGAATGGTGGTGCTGGCTCGAAGGGCCGAATGGCCTACTCCTGCACCTATTGTCTATTGTCTATTGATGTAATTGACTGTGCAATTTTACATGTGACTACAGAGAGTGCTGGAGTAGCTCAGCGACTCAGGCAGCACCTCAGCAGAACATGGACGGGCGATGTTTCAGGATGGGGCCCTTCTTCAATTATTGCTACAACTTTACACGTGGTGGCGTTGATGTGCTTTGATGGCAGTTGCTTCAACATGGTTGGCCCAGGGTAAATTGTTTCTGATATTTATGCCGAGGAACCTGAAGCTTTTGACCATCTCCACATCAGCACCTTTGATGCTGACTGGAAGTGTACACCACCATGTTTCTGAAGTCAGTAACTAGCTTCTTCATCTTGCTGACATTGTGGGAAAGGTTGTTTTCTTGACACCATGGAACTAAGCTCTCCATCTCGTCCCTGCGCTCCGTCTTGTCATTGTTCAAGATCTGGCCCCACAGCGGTGGTGTCATCTGCAAACTTGTACATGGAGTCAGCGCAGAAGTTGGCCGCAAAGTAATGAGTGTATAGAGTGTATAATGAGTGGCTGTGAACGCATCCTTGCTGTCCAGGAGCCTAGCAGAATCATTCACGGAATCCAGTCACTCCATCTGAGGCAAGGTATACTTGTGAAAAAGGGAATGAAGCAAAGTTCTCCAGATTGATTCGTTGGATGGGGAAAATTACCTACAAGGAAGTAATAAGTAGACCTGCCTATACTTTCTCAGATAAAAATGAAAATATAGGCCAGCCTACTCTCTAGAGTATCGATGTACAAGAGATGATCTCATTGAAGTATGCAAGATTCTTATGGATCTTGAAGGGAAATACAAAGTTGATGTCTCCTTTATCTGCGGGATAGAAACATAGAAACATAGAAAATAGGTGCAGGAGTAGGCCATTCGGCCCTTCGAGCCTGCACCGCCATTCAATATGATCATGGCTGATCATCCAGCTCAGTAACCTGTACCTGCCTTCTCTCCATACCCCCTGACCCCTTTAGCCACAAGGGCTACATCTAACTCCCTCTTAAATATAGCCAATGAACTGGCCTCAACTACCTTCTGTGGCAGAGAATTCCACAGACTCACCACTCTCTGTGTGAAGAAATGTTTTCTCATCTCGGTCCTAAAAGACTTCCCCCTTATCCTTAAGCTGTGACCGTAATGTAGAACTCGAGGTAAGATATTAGCTTATTCAGAACCCAGATGAGAAGAAACTTCTTCATGCAGAGGGCAGTGCATTATTAGAGCTCCCTACCCAAGACGATTGTGGGGGCTGAGTCACTATGTTTATTGAAGATAAATATTGATTGATAGATTTTTGAATATTAAGAGACTCAAGGGGTATCGACTAGTTTAGGAAAATGGTACTAAGGTAAATGACCAAATATCGTATTGAATGGTGGAATAGGCATAAGAAGCTGTTTGGCTTACTATTGGTCTTATTTCTTACATTCTCATATTCTTATCTGTTGTGATCTTTTCCTTTTCCCCTAAAATTTTAGTTACATTGTTGTGTTTAAAGTTCCAAGGCAGCAAATGTCACTGTAAAAACTTAATGCCCTGATTCAAGTGATTTTACCACTTTAAAAATTCATATCAAATCAGAAACAAGATTTGGCTGTTTTCATTTTTTTAATCTGCTGTTTCCTTCAGAATATATATGCTCAATTGAAACAATGAATCTAAGTACCTTGGACTGGTAGATAAGGCTGAAATAATATCACCTTAGCTATGTACTTTGCAATAGTTTTTCATTCTGGATAGCTAATTAAATATCCAAGTTCAATGCAATTAATTTACAACCTACCATTAATAAAATAAAGAGTACAATATCCATGTGTTTATGTAGATAATTCAATTTGCTAATAAATTAATTTAACAATAAACGATCCAATTAGAAAATCCAGAACACTCATATTGAATACAACTCAATTTACATTTAAAATAAGATTGTGAGAATTTTTATTATGCATATTCAAATCATAATTATTTGAATATACTATTAAAATTAAATTCAGTCTAAAGTGAGTGAAGAGATTTTGGAATGTTCTTAGCCAGTACATAGCTAAGGTGACATTTGTTTTTAATTTATTATCTCCAGATACCCCAAAGTTTAGGTTTAGGGTTAGGTTTACTATTGTCATGTGTACAGAGGTACAGTGAAAAGCTTTATTTTGCATGCTATCCAAACAGATCAGATAACGCTGTACAGAAATACAATCAAGTCAATTTCCTGTAGAATACAGAGAGCAAAGGGGAAGGCACAGAGTGCAGAATATAGTTCTCAGCACTGCAGCGCAACAATGGACAATAGGTGTAGGAGTAGGCCATTCGGCCCTTCGAGCCAGCACCACCATTCAATGTGATCATGGCTGATGTTTTCAATCAGTACCCCGTTCCTGCCTTCTCCCCATACCCCCTGACTCCGCTATCCTTAAGAGCTCTATCTAGCTCTCTCTTGAATGCATTCAGGGAATTGGCCTCCACTGCCTTCTGAGGCAGAGAATTCCACAGATTCACAACTCTCTGACTGAAAAAGTTTTTCCTCATCTCCGTTATAAATGGCCTACCCCTTATTCTTAAACTGTGGCCCCTGGTTCTGGACTCCCCCAACTTTGGGACCATGTTTCCTGCCTCTAACGTGTCCAACCCCTTAATAATCTTATATGTTTCGATACGATCCCCTCTCATCCTTCTAAATTCCAGTGTATACAAGCCTAGTCGCTCCAGTCTATCAACATACGACAGTCCCGCCATTCCGGGAATTAACCTAGTAAACCTACGCTGCACCCACTCAATAGCAAGAACAGTTCAGCCAAAGTCCAATGTCCTCAATAGGGTAGAGATGAATTGGACAGTACACTAGCTTATGGAAGGGCCCACTCAGAAGCCTGATAACAGAGGGGAAGAAGCTGTTCCTGAGTCTGGTGGTGTGTGCTTTCAAGCTTCTGTACCTTCAGCCTGACAGGAACGGGGAGCCGAAGAATGAGTAGGGCGGGACGTCTTTGTTTATATTGGCTGCTTTTCCAAGGTAGAGTGAAGTGTAGTTGGAGTCATGAAGGGGAGTCTGGTCTATGTGATGGACTGGGCTACATCTCTGCAATTTCTTGCAAAGTTGGGCAGAAATGTTCCCAATCCAAGCTGTGATGCAACCCAACAAGCTGTGATGCAACATGTTTTCTATCAAAGTCAAAGTCAAAGTCAATTTTATTGTCAATCCTCAGCCAGTTCACACAGACAGAAAATCGAAATACCGTTTCCCACAATCCCGAGGAACAAAGTGCATAAAACAAAAGGCACAGCAAACAACAATCAACATAAAACATAAAATATAAAATATAGTCACTTCAAATTTTTTTAAAAAAAGTGTCTGGTGCTGGATGTGCGTGTGTGTGGGGTGTTAAAGTCCAGGTCCCATAGGGGCAGGGGAGAGAGGAGGAAGGGAGGGGAGAGAGTTCAGCATCCTGACAGCCTGGTGGAAAAAACTGTTCTTTAGTCGGGTGGTGCTTGACCTCAGGCTGCGAAACCTTCTCCCTGAAGGCAGGAGGGTGAAGAGGCTGTTGGAGGGGTGGGAGGGGTCACCCACAATGCTCAATGCTTTGCGGGTGAGGCGGGTGGTGTAAAGGACCAGGAGTGTTGGGAGTGAGGCGCCAGTGATCCTCTCAGCAGTGTTCACTATGCGCTGCAGGGTCTTACGGCTGGAGGCTGTGCAGCTTCCGAACCGCACAGTGATGCAGCTGCTGAGGATGCTCTCGATGGCACCTCGGTAAAAAGTGCTGCATCTATAGATGTTTATGAGGGTTACTGTAGACTTGCCGAATTTCCTCAGTCTCCTCAGGAAGTCGAGGCTTTTGTGTGTCTTCTTGGTTTTCGCTTCGGCGTGGTTGGCCCACGACGGATCATTGGTAATATTAATGCCAAGTAACTTGAAGCTTTCAACCAATTGCACTTCAGCACAGTTGATGCTGATTGGGGCATGTGCTCCACCAGGCTTCCTGAAATCAATGCCTCGCTCCTATATCATGCTGACATCGAGGGAGAGATTATTATCCTTCTTATACTCTGTCTCATCGTTGTTCATGATCCGGACCACCACACTGGTGTCATCTGTAAATTTGTAAATGGAGTCTGAGCTGAATTTGGCCTGACAGTCCTGTGTGTTTAGGAAGTATAGTGGAGGACTGAGAATGCAGTCTTGTGGGGCAGCAGTGTTTAGAATGATTGTGGAGGAGGCATTGTCACTTATGCTCACTGGTGGGTGGGTCAGAAGTTGAGGATCCGGTGTCAGAGGAAGGAGCTGATTCTTAGGAACAGGAATTGGGAGATGAGTTTGGATGTGATTGTGGTGTTGAAGGCTGAGGTGTCGTTGATAAGGAGGAGTCTAATGTGGGAGTCTTTGTTGTCTAGGTTTTTCAGAGATGAGTTTAGGGGCAGGGAACTGCCATCCACTGTGGACCTGTGATGGTAAGCAAACTGCAGTGGATCTAGGCTGGCTGGGAGGCTGGAGTTAATGTGGAAGTGTGGAAACATGCCCAACTTGCCCACACCAGCCAACATGTCCCAGCTACACTAGTCCCATCTGCCAGCATTTGGTTCAAATCCACCCAAATCTGTCCTATCCATGTACCTGTCCAACTGCTTCTTAAATGTTGGGATAGTCCCTGCCTCAACTACCTTCTCAGGCAGCTTGTTCCATACATCCATCCACCACCTCTTGAAGCACTTCGTGATGGTGGATGTCAGAGCCACTGGATGGTAGTCATTAAGACATGCTTCCTTACTTTTCTTTGGCTCCACTATCAGGATGGTAGTGGCCTTGAAGTAGGTGGGGACCTCAGAATGCAGTAGTGAAAGGTTAAAGAAGTCAGTGAATACCTCTGCCAGCTCTGGTCCTGAGGAGAGAGCCAAGACTCCATCCGGGTCAATTGCTTTCCACAGATGCAGTCTCAGTAAGGCCACGTCTGCCACATTAACAATTGGGACAGGATACTTCATTTTAGATCACTAGTTGGTAATATTCAACATTCAACATTTCCTGCTCTTAAGCACGAGTGAAGAATATCACTCTGTAAAGTCAAACTGAATTTGTAAAACAGTATATCAAAACTTACCAAAGGCTTGAACTATTATGCTGGCTACAATTTTGAAGCATCATTTGATAACTACAAGCCATGGATGGGGTCATACAGCATGGAAACGGGTACTTCAGCTCATTGAGTCTGTGCCATCTATCGGGCACCTATTTTATGCCCCACACATTCTCAGATATTCCTCCCAGATCCTGTTTATGGATTAATTGGTCTCTGTAAATTGTGGTTGTGTGTCAGTAGTGGCCAGGAAAGTGGTCATTGAATAACATAGTCAAGTCAAGTCAAGTCAATTTTATTTGTATAGCACATTTAAAAACAACCCACGTTGACCAAAGTGCTGTACATCTGATTAGGTACTAAGGGAAAAAATGAAACATACAGTAGCACGCAAACAGTTCACAGCGCCTCCTCAATGAGCCTCAAACGCTAGGGAGTAGAAATAGGTTTTGAGCCTGGACTTAAAGGAGTCGATGGAGGGGGCAGTTCTGATGGGGAGAGGGATGCTGTTCCACAGTCTAGGAGCTGCAAATGCAAAAGCGCGGTCACCCCTGAGCTTAAGCCTAGACCGCGGGATAGTGAGTAGCCCCAAGTCGGCCGACCTGAGGGACCTGGAGTTAGAGAGGGGGGTTAGAAGATTTTTGATGTAGGGGGGGGAACGTCCATAAAACTAGTGTGAATGGACTTGGTGGGAATGAAAGGCCTGTTTCCATACTGTTTCTTTCCATCAATTCAATCAATTATACCATTCACCTGCACGATTAATTAACCTATCAAGCACGCATCTTTGGGATGTAGGTGAAATCCTCACGGCCACAGGAAGAACATAGAAAATCCACACAAACAGCACTGGAATTCAATATTGAAACTGGGTCACTGGAACTGAGGCAGCATCTCTATTAGCTACGCCCCTGTATATTCAGATCTCATCTTCATTCAGCAAGAACTGGGTATCTACAATTAGCACGATGGATCCCAAATTGGTCAGAGCTGTTCTCACAGAGTCCTATTGGAAAGAAAATGAAAGGTGACAGGATTAATCTGAGATTCCCCATTCTCGCAGCTGCGGTTCAGGCTCTATATTCACTCTTCTGGAAAAGCAATTCACACAATTTATGTTTATGCCAAGCAATTGGGGTTTTTTTGCATCCAGTGTCCAAGGTATAACATGGTAAAACTGCTAACCTGCCACATATATTATGGCTTTAACCAGTTGATTTAAATTGGATGGAAAATAAGTACAGTATATAAATTCTAGATTGCATGGATGATCCATTCCATCACATTACCATCCAGGCACTAAATCTGAAAATTATCAACACAATTAAGTTCTCCTGATGGCCTCTCAAGATTATGCATAAGCCAATGTGGAACGTATTAGGTTATCACTCAGCATATCAGGTCCATGCCAGTAGCCAGCGTAACAAACCCATTAGGGACAGCACGGTGGCGAAGTGGTGGAGATGCTGCCCTAACAGCACCAGAGACCCGGGTTCGATCCTGACAACGGGTGCTGTCTGTATGGAGTTTGTACGTTCTCCCCGCAACCACACTTGTTTTCTCCGGGTGCTCCGGTTTCCTCCCACATTCCAAAGACGTACAGGTTTGCAGGTTAATTGGCTTTGGTAAAGATTGCAAATTGTTCCTCGTGTGTATGATAATGGTAACAATAGACAATAGGTGCAGGAGGAGGCCATTCGGCCCCTCGAGCCAGCACCACCATTCAATGTGATCATGGCTGATCATTCTCAATCAGTACCCCGTTCCTGCCTTCTCCCCATACCCCCTGACTCTGCTATCCTTAAGAGCTCTATCTAGCTCTCTCTTGAATGCATTCAGAGAATTGGCCTCCACTGCCTTCTGAGGCAGTGAATTCCACAGATGTACAACTTTCTGACTGAAAACGTTTTTCCCCATCTCCGTTCTAAATGGCCTACCCCTTATTCTCAAACTGTGGCCCCTGGTTTTGGACTCCCCCATGCGGGGATTGCTGGTCGGCCTGGTTCAATGGGCTGAAGGGCCTGTTTCCGCATTGTATCTCTAAAGTAAACTAAACTAAATTAAGTTCCATCCCCCTCAACTCCATGTAAACGTATAGCTTATACTCTTTCACATGACCATCAACTCCATGTAAACATATAGCTTATACTCTTTCACATGACCATCAACACCTCTTTTGAGTTCAGTCGCCAATCAGCTCATGGTTGGGATGTATGTGGAAAATGGAGCATATGGCAGAGACTCACCATAGGGAGAACATGCAAACTTCATTAAGACAGCATCTGAGGTCAGGATCATATCTGGAACACTGGAGCTGTGAGATAGTAGTGTTAACTGCTGCACCACTACAGTCTCTCCACAGAGGCTAGGAAAGTTGCAAGCATGAACTGTGTTAGATCCACAGTAAGAATTTCTGGGAGAGAGTGGAGAGAAAAACAAAATCCTTCAGTGACTTCAGTTATATACTGTAAGACGTTGGTAAACATACAAACATAGAAAATAGGTGCAGGAGGAGGCCATTTGGCCCTTCGAGCCAGCACCGCCATTCATTGTAATCGTGGCTGATCATCCACAATCAGTAACCCATGCCTTCCTTCTCCCCCATCCCTTGATTCCACTAGCCCCTAGTGAGGCCGCATTTCAAGTATTGTGTTCAATTCTTGGGACCATATTATTAAAAGCTGGAAAGGGTACAGAAAAGATTTACGAGAATGTTGCCAGGACTCAAGGGTCCGAGCTATAGGGAGAGGTTGCGTAGACTGGGAGTCAATCTTTTGGAGGCAGGAGGATGAAGGGTGATCTTACGGAAGTGTGCAAAATCATGAGAGGACTAGATCGGATAGATGCCCAGAGTCTCTCGCCCAGAGTAAGCGAATCGAGGACCAGAGGTCATAGGTTTAAGGTGAAGGAGAAAAGATTTAATAGGAATCTGCGGAAAATAAACTTTTGCACAGAAAGGGTGTTGGTGTATGGAATGAACAGGCCCAGGAGGTAATTGAGGCAGGGACTATCCCAACATTTAAGAAACAGTTCGGCAGGTACATGGATAGGGCAGGTTTGGAGGGATATGGGCCAAACGCAGGCAGGTGGGACGAGTGTGGCTGGGACATGTTGGCCGGTGTGGGCAAGTTGGGCCGAAGAGCTTGTTTCCACACTGTATCACTCTATGACTCTGTGACTCCAGATGGACACTGGAAAGAATAGAGGCAATAAGTGGCATGGTTGTAATGATCCTATTTTAAAATAATGTCTTATTACCAGCAATAACTATAAATAAAAATTGAGTTTATTTAATATGTTTCGTAACCTTAGGATACACTAAAGCATTTTGTCTTCATTGAATTATTAGGTGGGAAACAGTCCCTGTTTTGCTGTTAACGTACTTTATGTTTTTATATTTTTAATTTAAAGAGTGTGATAGCTGACCTGAATACTGCAAGGTCCCACTTTCAGCAGAGATGTATTGCCAAATAACTGGCCTTAAATAAGAAGCATATTTGTAATTTAACGCGTGCATACAGACTGGTAAGGAGCTGAAAGTGCATACAGACGGTGTAAAGTCACTTGCTACAGATACTCACAGGAATGTATCTCTGGAGAGGTTATCTACATATGACTGCTGAGCAACGCATGCAATGCCTGTGGTGGCCCAGAGAAATGTTGCTGTGATGTTGCCGTGGTATTGCATCCCAGCTGGAAGGGCAACCTACTATGCGATAGCTCAGCCTGAGGTTCTTAAAATAACTGCAGATCTGAATCTTTCACGCTTCAGGATCCTCCCAAACTGCCTGGGGAAATGTGACGAGTGAATGAATCATCCTGCGGAGCGCTGATGCGTCTAACATGTCACCGAGTCTCTGCTCGGGCTCACAGCCTGCCACGGGCAACTTGGCACCGGGCCACAGCAGCCCGGGAGCCCGGCAGCAGAGCTTCTTTAATGTTGACAGTTTTCCAAGTGTTCCTGGTCCACCACACGTGGCCATCAGCAGCAACAACGATCATTCTGGGAGCACTCACATCTCTCGCATTCCCAAATTCCGATGTTGAAGATCTGTTCCAGGTAGATAGCAGGCATGTTGGATGGCTTCTCCACCATCCTGGCTCGATGTGCCAACCTTGGCTGATGCTCCGAGTTGCCAGGGCAACGGATTGGACTGAAATGCACCAGAATAAAAGCCCATGGAAAGATAATCACAGTGCTCACTGAGCAGTGCTATTGGACTATCTAAAGAACATCCATATTGTTTGGCTCACTGGGAGACCACCCTCCTGGGTTATGCCGCCCAACTAGGATGCCCAAAATAGAAGGATGGCGTGCAGAATATTTCCAAGTGCAGCAACAGAGGGGGATAATGGAGCAGATCATTCAGGAGACAGATGTGATGAAGTGGGGATGGTGCTGTGAACTAGGTTTCATTCCCTTGTAGCTAGCAATACCACGGATATATTCTTCAGCTAAGCTTCAACCAGCCAATGTTGATAAGACACTGGAATAATGAGTGGTATTTTCCCACTCTGGTTCCGTCTGCTTCTCTGGAGGAACTACATGGTCCCTTGCTGGAGTATCTCATACTCATAACTCATACCTGGACAGTAAACTGGACCGGTCCAGGAACGCTGAGGCCCTGTACAAGAAAGGACAGAGCCAGCTGTACTTTTTGAGAAGGCTCCGCTCTTTCAACGTCTGCAGTAAGATGCTGCAGATGTTCTACCAATTGGTGGTAGCCAGTGCCATCTTCTTTGCTGTCCCTGTGCTTAGGGGAGAGGGTAGGGCCGAAGATGTCCTGGTTGGGTTGCTCCTAGGCCTGACCAAGCTGGTCATCTGTGAGTCACAGCGCCAGGCGGAAGAGGGCTCTGCCCGAGCCGGCTGCCTGCACCTTTTCCAGGGTTACGTCCGCGCCCAGTACTTGAGAGGGACGATGCACTGTCCACGGGCGTCCTGGGGGATTTCCGGGATCGTTGGGCACCGCATGGGGTGGAAGTCATCCTCGATGGGGATTGCGATATAGTTGTATAGTAGTTTATTTAATATATTTGCAGTATGATATAGATAAACGTGAGGTTATCCACTTTGGTGGCAAAATCAAGGAGGCAGATTATTATCTCAATGGTGTTAGGTTAGGTAAGGGGGAGGTGCAGCGAGACCTGGGTGTCCTAGAACACCAGTCACTGAAAGTTGGCGTGCAGGTACAGCAGGAAGCGAAGAAAGCCAATGGAATGTTGGCCTTCATAACAAGAGGATTTCAGTATAGGAGTAAAGAGGTTCTTCTGCAGTTGTATAGGGCCCTGGTAAGACCACATCTGGAGTATTGTGTACAGTTTTGGTCTCCTGATTTGAGTTGAGGAAGGACATCCTTGTAATTGAGGCAGTGCAGCATAGGTTCACGAGATTGATCCCTGGGATCGCGGGACTGTCATATGAGGAAAGATTGAAAAGACTAGGCTTGTATTCACTGGAGTTTAGAAGGATGAGAGGGGATCTTATAGAAACATATAAAATTATAAAAGGACTGGACAAGCTAGATGCAGGAAAAATGTTCCCAATGTTGGGCGAGTCCAGAACCAGGGGCCACAGTCTTAGGATAAAGGGGAGGCCATTTAAAACTGAGGTGAGAAAAAACTTTTTCACCCAGAGAGTTATGAATTTGTGGAATTCTCTGCCACAGAGGGCAGTGGAAGCCAAATCACTGGATGGATTTAAGAGAGAGTTAGATAGAGCTCTAGGGGCTAGTGGAATCAAGGGATATGGGGAGAAGGCAGGCACGGGTTATTGATTGGGGACGATCAGCCATGATCACAATGAATGGCGGTGCTGTCTCGAAGGGCCGAATGGCCTCCTCCTGCACCTATTTTCTATGTTTCTATGTTTCTATATTTGTTTGACGTGTATTATGGTGGTGGGGTTTGTTTAGTTTTAAATTGTACTGTAAATATTATGTTTAATAATTGATTAAATTCTTTTTGGTTAAGAAAAAGGACTCCAACTTTATCGTTACCCAGCCCCACACGGCCCAGTTTTATCTTCTCCCTGAAATCCATAAACAGAACTGCCTTGGCAGACCCATTGTTTCTCTTTGTTCCTGTCCCACTGAATTAATTTCCACATACCTCGACTCCATCCTATCCCCCCTGATCCAATCCGTCCCTACCTGTGTCCAAGACATCTCACATGCCCTTCGTCTCTTCAATGAATTACATTTTCCAGGCTCCCACTCACTCATCTTTACTACGGTTGTTCAGTCACTCTACTCCTCCATCCCCCACCAGGAAGGTCTTAAAGCCCTCTGTTTCTTCCAAGACCAGCCAATTTCCCTCTACCAACACTACACCTAGCAGAGCTGGTCCTTACCCTTAACAACTTCTCCTTCGACTCCTCTCACTTCCTCCAAATCCAAGGCAGTGACTAGTGGGGTGTCGCAAGGCAGTGTTGGGACCCCAGTTATTTACAATATATATTAACGATTTAGACAAAGGAATGAAATGTAACGTCTCCAAGTTTGCGGGTGACACAAAGGTGGGTGGCAGTGTGAGCTGCGAGGAACATGCTATGAGACTGCTGGGTGACTTGGATAGGTTGGGTGAGTGGGCGATCGAAGCTCCTGTGTCGGGGCAGTCGAAGCTCCTGTGGCTCAGAGCTCCCGATGTATCTGTAGACTGAGGTACTATGTATCTGTACACTGTGGATAGCTTTTTTTTTTAGAGATACAGTGCGGAAACAGGCCCTTCGGCCCACCAAGTCCGCACCGCCCAGCGATCCCCACACATTAACACTATTCCACACACACTAGGGACAATTTTTACATTTACCCAGTCAATTAACCTACATACCTGTACGTCTTTGGAGTGTGGGAGGAAACCGAAGTTCTCGGAGAAAACCCACGCATGTCACGAGGAGAACGTACAAACTCCGTACAGATGGCGCCCGAGGTCAGGATCGAACCTGAGTCTCCGGTGCTGCATTCGCTGTAAGGCAGCAACTCTACCGCTGCGCCACCGTGCCGCTTGATTGAAATCATGTCTTGTCTTTCCTCTGACAAGACATGCAAGACAAGCACACAACAAAAAGCTTTTCACTGTACCTCGGTACATGTGACAATAAACTAAACTAAACTAATCAATGCAGCTTTAACTAGCAAATGCTTTTCCTTGTATCTCCTTTTGATACTCGAATATTACGGATGAAACTTGGTGGTCTCTATTAAGCATGTTGTCATCTTCACCACTGGTTCTTAGTCACCTTTTTCCATTGAATGGTGCGTGACTGCAGAATAATAACCTTGTCGCTGTAACATCTGCTGACTACTTTAAAAATGTTGGCAATAAAATAATGTTGAATATTCTGAGGTTATGAGAGGTCCAATATAAACACCCTTACAGTTAACCCTTATTAGAGCGGACCATACGGGGAGGAATAGCAGCCGTTATTGCCGATTGTCCGTTATAACTGAGTAAGGGCTTAAATATTAACTAGTTTAACCCAAGACTGGGAGGGAAGAAACATGGTGTAGGGGGGATGGGTATGAACCAGGGGAATTTACATCCTGGGAGGTTACTGAGCCCCCAACCTCACATGCAGTACACCAGGGATAGGCCTAGTACTCACACCGCTTTCATGCTGCTCGCTCTCTCCGCTCCCCCGACCAGAAGCACACCACAATACGCCACCTCATTGGGTACCTGGCAGAAGCAGGGGGTATTGTGAAAATTAAGTAAAGTTTGAGGAAGGGAATGCACGATATGGTTGATCTGTACCTATGAATGCACTCTTCAGAACATCACTTTCCCTGCCTTGTGAAGAAGAGAAATCTTGAGCAATATTATAAGCAGACTGATATTCAGCAAGATTAGCCTCAGCATATTTCTGCCAACGTTTATGCAAATGGAAATGGACCAGGGGTTAAGTAAATGAAAGGTTATCAATATCTTGAGGATTTCTAGAGTTAAAAATTCAATGGTTGATATTTATCTTCACAATGAATTTAACATTTCAGAAAGAAAATGGGAAAATGTTTTCAAACCATGAGACAATTTCCGTTCTAGACGTGAAGTTTTCAGTCCTGACAGAAGCTAACAAGACACATTGGGGAATTCTGCATGGTAGAGCTGCTGCCTCAGAGTGTCAGAGACCCAGGTTTGATCCGTCTATGTGAAGTTTGCACATTCTCACTGTGACCGGGTGAGTTTTCTCTGGGTGCTTGGTTTCTCCCACAAGACTTTTGCATGTGTAGGTTAAATTGCCTCTCTAAATTGTCCCTGGTGTTTCGGGAGTGGATGTGAAAGTGGGATAATATAAAATAAACGTGAACGTGTGAAAATTGGGCGTATGGATTGAGTAGGTGGAAGGGCCTGCTTCCATGCTGTATCTTTTAATCAATCAGTTTAATCATAGAGTCACAGAGTCATAGAGTGAAACAGTGTGAAAACAGGCTGTTTGCCCCAACTTGCCCACACTGGCCAACATGCCCCAGCTACACTAATCCCACCTGCCCGTGTTTGGTCCATATCCCTGCAAACCTGTCCTATCCATGTACCTGTCTAACTGTTTTGTAAATGTTGGGATAGTTCCTGCCTGTACATTATATAGGAGTCCACACCTCCCAACACCTCTGCTCAATTGGGCTCCTATATATCGGCAAGACCAAGCACAGGCTCTTCGATCGTTTCACTGAACACCTCTGCTCAGTCCACCTAAACCTACCTGATCTCCCGGTTGCTAAACACTTTAACTCTCCCTCCCATTCCCACACTGATCTTTCTGTCCTGGGCCTCCTCCATTGTCAGAGTGAGGCCCAGCACAAATTGGAGGAACAGCACTTCATATTTCGCATGGGCAGCTTACACCCCAGCAGAATGAACATTGACTTCTCTACCTTCAAGTAACCCTTGCTTTTCCTCTCTCTCCATCACTCCCCCTTTCCAGTTCTCCGTCCAATCTTACTGTCTCTGACTACATTTTAACTCTGTTTGCTTTGTTGTTACCTTCTCCCACTAACATTGATCTAGTCTACATTTCCCCTGATCTGCATTCCCTTTGACCTATTTTCACACCTTACACTTCCTTATATATGTTTCTCCCTCTCCCCTGACATCAGTGAAGAAGGGTCTCGACCCGAAACGTCAGCCATTCGTTCTCTCCAGAGCTGCTGCCTATCCCGCTGAGTTACTCCAGCATTTTGTGTATATCTGTGGTTTAAACCAGCATCTGCAGTTCCTTCCTACACAATCTACACCGATGCCTCCTTTCTGCAGCGAGTGATGGCCATTTAATAATTTCCAGTTTTTTGAATTATGGTGCATTCTACTTGTTCAAACCTCTCCTGTGAAAGCTAAGGAGGTTTGAACCTGTAAAAATGGGTGAGCATCTTGCTGTATGGGAGTTGTAAGATTGTAATTTACTCTCCGATTCCTTCTTTGGACAGGAAACACGGTGAACCTTACTTGTTCTAATCTACGTGTGATCTAAGCACCATGTCAACTTTGCTGACTTTTAACTGCCTCATGAATAGGTCTCGCAAGCCCGTTCCTTTTAACAAAATTCCTGGCAGGAGACAAGAAAGTCACCTAAACTCCACCCATGGAAGATAGATAATGGTATGCAGAGCAAAAGTTGATACAGGGCCTTGTTCTGCCAAATCTCTGTCCTGTTATTTGTTGATTACCATACCTGCAGAGTGTAGGAATGCATGATATTTTTGCTTATCTCCAAACATTGGTTATGGATTAATACTGTGGGTGGGGGAATAATATTTGCAAGTACTCCCACCAGTTTTCCCTCCCCCCACCCTTAATGCAACGTACGTGTTCAAGAGGCTAGCATCGTAGTACGCTACAATTTGTTGGTTTACTAGGTTCCTTGGCCATTCTAGGTGTATGTTTTCTTCGGAATTGCTGAATGGAATTTTTAGCTGCTTTCCTGTTTATGTTTTGTACGTTTACTACTTAATTTACTGCTGCTTCATTTTGATCCAATGAATGCAGTGTGATAGAAAAGTGTGAGAAATAATGTGTGATGGAAAGGTGTGTTGAAGGTGTGTTACAGGAAGTGTGTGCTGTTGCAATCATTTTAATATTGACACGGCAGTGATCGCTAAATGCAAGTCGATGCACGGGTTTATTTTTACTCATCATATTTAACCTTTGACGTTTAACAATTTGAAACTGCAAGACGCATAGCTCCAGCGAGCAAAATGTGGCAACATTTCAACCATGGTGGCAAAAGGAGTTAATGAATATTAATGGCAGTCTATCTTGGGTATAGAGGGGCAGTGCCAGTGGGTGAGGAACGTCAAGGATATTAAAGCAATAGAGAGTTGTGGCAGGCTGCAACAAGACGGAAAAGCAGTCCTTGGCTGTGAACGCCTGGAGAGCAGAGGGAAGGCTGCTGTATTAGTGTGAGCTGTCAGTAAAAGAGAGCAGTTTGATAAGGTGCCATATACTGGGCTTGTCACCAAGATTGATGGCTATAGAATCAAAGGGATTGAAATAACATGGGTAAAAAATTAGTGGAGTAATAGAAACAGGGAGTGCAGGAAAAATCTGTTAATCGGTCACTCTCAGGAATTTTGTATTGATGGAAAGGCAGATTTTGCAGTCTTTTGGATGTTATTCCAATTAATTTCCCAGCAAATCTCCAAGACTAGAGGGCATAACTTTAAGGTGAGAGGGGCAAAGTTTAAAGTAGATGCGCAGGGCAGGTTTTTACGCAGAAGGTGGTGAGTGCCAGGGGTGGTGGGTGCCAGGGGTGGTGGGTGCCAGGGGTGGTGCTGCCAGGGGTGGTGGTGGAGGCATATACACGAGTGGCATTTAAAAGGCTTTTAGATGAGCACATGGATAAGCAGGGAATGGAGGGATATGGACCACATGCGGGCAGCTGAGATTAGTTTATCTTGGCATCACGTTCAGTACAGACATTCCAGGCTAAAGGGCCCTCAGGCATTGTAGTGTAAAGGTAGTGTAAAGGTATTAATAGAGAATATAGAGCAAAATTCCTATGCTCCATATTCTCTATTAATACCTTAACACTCTTTTATTTAACCTTTCTTGGATGTTAATTAGGAATATAACAAATGTTCCAGTAAAACTGGCAAGTTTATAGAGAGTGTGGGAAATGTTCCCAATGAGTTTAAATGGAGGTCGGGCAATACAATTCAGTGATTTACAAGGGGACGTGGAATTGGGGCCTCAGTGTTTTAAGAGAGTGCTGGAAATGAAATCAGATGAGTTTCCAGGGAGGTTGAGAAACAGGACCCCAGTAAGTTAAAAAGTGCTGAGGAAACTAGGGTTCCAGTATGTTAAAGAAAGCATGGAGACCAGTGCCCTACTACATTAACGGGTATGCAGGAACCAGGATCCTGGGGTATTTATGGGAGCAAAGGAACACCAGGTACCCAAAGTGTCAATGGGAATAGAAACATAGACATAGAAAATAGGTGCAGGAGTAGGCCATTCGTCCTTTCGAGCCTGCACCGCCATTCAATATGATCATGGCTGATCATCCAACTCAGTATGTGGGAATTAGCGCCTGGTGATCCAGATGCCAAAACATCAGGATTAATGAAAGGGACACAAGAAACGACAGATGCTGGAATCTGGAGCAAAACATAAAGTGCCGGAGAAATTTAGTACGGCTTGCAGCATCAATGGAGGGAATGGACAAGGCAATTTGTGTCGGGACCCTTTTTCAGCCTGACCCATTAAGTTCCTCCAGGACTTTATATGTTTGGTTTTAAGTTTAGTTTATTAGTTTAGTTTATTATTGTCACGTGTACTGAGGTAAGTGAAAAGTTTTTTTGTTGTTGCGTGCTATCCATTCAGCGAAAAGCCTGTACATGATTACAATCGAGCTGTCCAGCGAGTACAGATACAGAATAAAGGGAATAACGTTTAATGCAAGATAAAGTCCAATGAAGTCCAATTATAGATAGGCTGGGGGTCTCCAATGAGGTAAATGGAAGGTCAGGACTGCACCTAGTTGGTAAATGAAAGGTGTTTGTTGGACTGGAGAAACACAGTGAAATCCGCTAGCTAACAGGACTAGTACAAGGGTGTACACCTTACGGCGGCACGGTGGCACAGTCGCAGAGTTGCTGTTTTACAGTGCTTACAGCGCCAGAGACCCGGGTTTGATCCTGACTACAGGTGCTGTCTGCACAGAGTTTGTACGTTCTCCCCGTGACTGCGTGGATTTTCTCAGAGATCTTCGGATATCTCCCACACTCCAAAGACATACAGGTTTGTAAGTTAATTGGCTTGGTATAAATGTAAATTGTCCCTAGTGTGTGTATGCTAGTGTTAATGTGCGGGGATCGCTGGTCGGTGCGGATTCGTTGGGCCATACGACCTGTTTCTGGCTTGTATCTCTAAACTAAAAAAAACGAATAATGCTTTTGTTCACACATAGGCTTAGGCTTGGATGCACAGGACACGATTTTTCACTTTGCAGATGATGCATCATTTGGAAACAAAGTGAACAATGAGGGGGAATATAGTGAACTTCAAGGAGATTGGGCAGATTGGTGCCAGGTGGTATTTCATGCTGAGAATTATGAATCGTTACAGTTTGCGAGGAAGAATAAGAAAAGGAAATTTAAAACATATGAGAACAAATTTGACAGAGGTACAAGAACAGAGAGAGATCTTGAGGCAACAGGAATCTGAGAGGAAAAGAGAAAACAGCAAGTAAGTCACACCAGCTTTATGTACATTGATTCAGCTACGAACGGAGTCCTGCATTCAGCTCTGGTGTCACATATTGGGAAAGATGTAAAGACTTCAAAGAAGGTGCAGAGGAAAAAAGATTCCAGAGAAGACAGGGGCAGTGGATAGGTTGGATTAGGGTGGTTCTTATTGGAATAGAGGACGATCCGGAATCTGTAAAATCATGTGTAGTTCTGAATTATGAGAGGGAATTTGTTGCTATGGGCAAAGGTGTTTCTCCATCGCCATTGTAATCATTCTGTGATTCAGTTCCAGGATTGCAGGATGAGCTGTAACATATAAAAGTTATACGTCCTATAAACGATAAAATATCACCTTGATTGAGATTCTCCACAGAATTGAGGCAGAGCTTTTGTGGGATGGGATTATACCAAGTACACTCCATAACCATTTCTCTTCTCCTGCTCTCTCTGCCGCAGCTTTGCCTCTCCTGCCATTCGTTTATTTGTCCTGTTATCGAGCCAGACAGATCAAAGGAGACAACTATGGGAGGAGTAGGTCAGAAGAGGAAAAAAGGCATGGGTGAAGAAATGAGATGAGGGAAGGATGAGTTAGGGTTCTTTCTATGCTGTAGGACTTGTGAACCCACACTTCACATTACTGGGTACCATGCCCAGGTGTGATCCCATACAAGTAAGGAACTGCAAATGCTGGTTTACAAAAGAAGACACAAAGTGCTGAAGTAACTCAGTGGGTCTGGCAGCATGTCTGGAAAACATGGATAGGTGACGTTTCGGATCGGGACGCTTCTTCGGACTGATTGTTGTGGGGGAGAAGAAAGCAAGCTGGTAGAGAGGAGGGGCAGGAAAATCTTGGCAAGTAATGGATGCATTCAGGTGAGGGGGGGGGTTGGTAGGCAGATCGTTGGACAAAGGGCAGAGATGAAAAGACAGAAGGTGTGAGGCAAAAGAATTGAAGAGTTGCTAATTATGAAGCTAGAGGAAGGAATGTGGGTGGAAAGGGGAGAAATAGATGCAAGTCCAGGTGGGGCACGGGGGAGTGGGGGGGGGGGGGGGTAAAAATGGGGGAGGGAGGAGAGTTGGGCGGGGATATGAACTTTGAATTAGACTTTAAAGATACAGTGTAGAAACAGGCTCTCCGGCCCACCAAGTCCATGACGATCAGTGCACTAGCACTATCCTTCACACTAGGGACAATACACAATATTTAACTGAAGCCAATTAACCTACAAACCTGCATGCCTTTGGAGTGAGGGAGGAAAAACTGGAGCACCCTGAGAAAACCCATGTGGTCACAGGGAAAATGTACAAACTGCTGCCAGGCAAATCCCACCCCCGGAAGTGCAATGCCCAGATTCTGAAGAAAATCTTTGTTAAATTCTATTGTGTCACATAAAAGTCTGCACATGTCTGTGTGTGGCAGCTATCATTATATCAACATCTCGGTAAAATGTGAATGGGAGCAGTTCCTTAATGTTGAAATTTATTAAAGAAATGTGAAATCACCTGTGTAGCTGAACACGACGGGCCTGCTGTAAAGCAACACAGAGAGAGATGTGACAGCTGTCAGGGTCAGTGTAGAATGGAGATTGGCATTAAAGTTATAAATAAAAAGGTAACAGTGTGTAGATTAGCTAATGCTTGGGCTTGTGCCCACAGCCAAACCCTCACGAGACGATGCTGTGCTCTGTGCAAAATGTCTTTAGATGTGTTAATATGTGTTTAGAAAGATTTCATTGGAGTTGCAAAGATTTGGTTGTTGGTGGCAGTGTCCTGCAGCGTACTGTTTTGAAACAAACTTGTAAAAATAATTTCCTGTTCTCTTTCCTGGAACTTCAAGGTAGCTAACACACATCGGAATCTGGCAAGTTCCTCTTCTATCATCCTCTGCATCTCTTCACACCATCTGTCTCAATGTATCTGAGTGCAGTAAAATGACTTTACAAGGTGTCAAAACCCTGGGAACACACAGCTACACTTGGCAGCTTGAATGAGAAAAATAAAGTCATCACTGAAGCCCTCGTTATAAAGCATTCTGGGACCTGTCCATCAGAGCACATAGGGAGTAGATTGCAAGATCAGTCACTCTGGCTGTTATGTTGTCAAGCTACTGGGGACAAAATGCAGTACAAGGCCATTTGAAATTCACTCTGCGAAACTTTACAAAACAATGTGAAGTTCAACTAATTTCATTTGACAGCCTGGGAGACAAAGGCGTGCATGTTAGTCTGCAGAAATAATGAACTGCAGATGCTGCTTTACACGGACGGACCCAAAGTGCTGGAGTAACTCAGCATGCCAGGCAACATCTCTGGAGAACGTGTCTGAAGAAGAGTCTCGACCCGATAAATCACCTATCCATGTTCTCCAGCGATGCAGCCTGACCTGCTGAGTTATTCCAGCATTTTGTGTCGTTTTGTGTATTAACTGCCATCTGCTGTTCTTTATTTCTACATGGATGGCCTGTGTTGTGCACTGCACTGTGAGATAAATATGCACACAACATGTTAATTTAACATTGAGTGGTGTGTACGCCAATGTGTCAATGAAGGATCCAATGTCTATTGAAAGACTGTCTACAAATTATTCACAGATGAGTGGGATGGGTTACTTTTCCATTGCTGAAGATTCTCAACTGCTCTTGATAAAGCACATCTGCTAAAAGTAAAGATGTGATAGCATCACATTTGGAAAGTGGTGAAATCATCGGACAAAGTCAGCATGGATTTACCAAAGGCAAATCATGTCTGACGAATCTTATAGAATTTTTCAAGGATGTAACTAGTAGAGTGGATAAGGGAGAACCAGTCGATGTGTTATATCAGGACTTTCAGAAGGCCTTCGACAAGGTCCCACATAGGAGATTGGTGTACAAACTTAAAGCACACAGTATTGAGGGTTCAGTGTTGAGGTGGATAGAAAATTGGTTGGCGGACAGGAAGCAAAGAGTAGGAATAAACGGGTCCTTTTCGGAATGGCAGGCAGTGACGAGTGGGGTACCGCAAGGCTCAGTGCTGGGACCCCAGTTATTTACAGTGTATATTAATGATTTGGACGAGGGAATTGAATGCAACATCTCTAAGTTTGCGGATGACACGAAGCTGGGTGGCAGTGTTAGCTGCGAGGAGGATGCTAGGAGGCTGCAGAGTGACTTGGATAGATTAGGCGAGTGGGCAAATGCATGGCAGATGCAATATAATGTGGATAAATGTGAGGTTATCCACTTTGGCGGCAAGAACAGGAAAGCAGAGTATTACCTGAATGGTGACCGATTGGGAGAAGGGGAGATGCAACGTGACCTGGGTGTCATGGTGCACCAGTCATTGAAAGCAAGCATGCAGGTGCAGCAGGCAGTGAAGAAAGCGAATGGTATGTTGGCATTCATAGCAAGAGGATTTGAGTTTAGGAGCAGGGAGGTTCTGCTGCAGTTGTACAGGGCCTTGGTGAGACCGCACCTGGAGTATTGTGTGCAGTTTTGGTCTCCTAACCTGAGGAAAGACGTTCTTGCCTTAGAGGGAGTACAGAGAAGGTTCACCAGATTGATCCCTGGGATGGCGGGACTTTCATATGAGGAAAGACTGGATAGACTGGGCTTGTACTCGCTGGAATTTAGAAGACTGAGGAGGGATCTTATAGAAACATATAAAATTCTTAAGGGGTTGGAGCGGCTAGATGCGGGAAGATTGTTCCCGATGTTGGGGGAGTCCAGAACCAGGGGTCACAGCTTAAGGATAAGGGTGAAGTCTTTTAGGACCGAGATGAGAAAACATTTCTTCACACAGAGAGTGGTGAGTCTGTGGAATTCTCTGCCACAGAAGGTAGTTGAGGCCAGTTCATTGGCTATATTTAAGAGGGAGTTAGATGTGGCCCTTTTTGCTAAAAGGATCAGGGGGTATGGAGAGAAGGCAGGTACAGGCTACTGAGCTGGATGATCAGCCATGATCATATTGAATGGCGGTGCAGGCTCTAAGGGCCGAATGGCCTACTCCTGCACCTATTTTCTATGTCTATGTCTATGTAAATGTTTTGATATTTAACAAGATCCCATGCTGTGGGATTAGAAGGGACACCCTCCCTCCAACCCATTACAACTACTAATTGATTGTTTGCAGCACTGCACATCACATTACCCAACTTTAGTCTGGCTCCCCAACAAAACGTACTCGATGACCAAGGCAAGTGGCATGAAATTGGCTTTTCACATGGGACCAGTTGGCTGTCAAAGTATGGCACAAATGTGGAGATATGGCCTGCCAACCAATTAATAATTTTGGAATAATTTCATATCTTTGGCTTGCTCGGTAGCAGAGTCAATGTTCACAGACAATCTTTTTATAGGAAGTGGACATCACTGGCGAAGCCATCATTTATTGCCCATCTTTTGTTGTTCGTAAGACCAGGTAAAAGTGGTAGGTTTCCTTTCTGAAAGGACATTAATAAACTAGGGGTATTTAAAAGAAAATGACAGCCATACAACATAGAACATTACAGTGTGCAGGAAAGAACTGCAGATGCCGGTTTAAATCAAAGGTAGACACAAAATGCTGGAGCATCTCAGCGGGACAGGCCGCATCTCTGGAGAGAAGGAATGGGTGACGTTTCGGGTCGAAGAAGGGTCTTGATCCAAAACGTCACCCATTCCTTCTCTCCAGAGATGCTGCCTGTCCCGCTGAGATATTCCAGCATTTTGTGTCTACCATAGAACAGTACAGCATAGGAACAGACCCTTTGACCCACAATGCCTGAGCATTATACAATGCCAAATTGAACTAATCCTCTCTGCCTGCAAACATTCCATATCCCTTCATATTTATGCGCTTATCTAAAAGCTTCTTAGATACCACTGTCATACCTGCTTCTACCACCGCCCCCTCCACACATCTACCATTCTCCATGTATGAAAAAAATTAGCCTTGAACATCTCCTTTAAGCTTTACCCCTCTCACTTTAATGCTCGGTCCTTCAGCCTTTGACATTTCTACTCTGAGAAAAAGATTCTGACTGTCTACCCTAACTATGCCTTGTTGCGATTCAGAGTAACGATACTGATGCAAACATTTTAGTTCAATTTTACTGAACTAAAAAGTTTGTAAACTTCAATTTGGCTTTGTGGAAGGCATTGAAGGATAGTTGTGAAGGGTTGTTTTACAAATTGGAAGCCTGTGCCCAATGGACTGCCGCAGTGTTGAGACCATTTTTGGAATTTGTTATCTTCATTAATGATTTGTATGACAATGGGGTTAACATTATTAGTAAATTTGCAGATGACACAAACATTGGCGGTGTAATGGAGAGTGAAGAGGATTTACTAAGTTCACAACATGATCCAGATCAGTTGGAAAAGCGAATCAAGTAATGGCAACTTAAATTTAACTCTGACAAATGAGTTGTGGCACTATGGCATGTCCAAAGTGCAGGACTTACACGGTAAATGGTAGAGCCCTGGTGAGTGTTGCAGAACAGAGAGGTCTGGGAGGACAAGTGCATACTTTACTGAAGGTGGCGAATCAGGTGAACAATGTGGTGAAGAAGGTGTTTGGCAAACCGACCTTCATTGGGAAGGGTATTGGGCGTTGGAGGCCGTGCAGCAGCCTGGGGCTCGGCCTGGCGAGCTGCGGCTGTATCCAAACCACAGGCCTGGCTCGCTCGGCGAGGGAAGGCCATTAAGCCCGGTGACTGCTCACGCCGTGGATCGGGAATCGGAGACGGGATGGAAGGAGACGGCGATGGCAGTGGATGCTGGAAAAAGGGTCCGGTGAGAGTATCCGGGGGGGAGGTCTTACCTCCCGGGCTCTTGAGGTCGGCTGCAGGAGGCCCCCCCCCCCCTGGGGTACAAGGGCGGAAGAGGGCCAGGCGTGGAGAGGGACCACGGTTCAGGGACCAGAATGGAGGAGGAGACGGCTGCAATGGGCTTTTGTGGCCAGCTGCAGCTGGGACTGTGTAATGGTGCACAGGGACTCGGTTGGCTGTTCTGTACATTGTGTACTAGCCGGGGGAATTGTGCTTATGTACGGGGATAGTCTTGTTGAGCTGTATTCAAAAGAGATTCACCATTCCACTCCAAAACAAATAAACCATGATGGATACCGTTTGGGGCGAGGCTGGGAGGAGGCAGATGACTTTTCAGAGGTGAGCAACAGCAGCAGCCGTGTGGTCTGCAATACGTGGTCTTGCTTTGAGGGACATCTGGGTAGGGTGAAGTCAGGTAGGGCTATTCATTAACTCGGGCGGCACGGTGGCGCAGTGGCAGAGTTGCTGCCTTACAGTGCTGACAGTGCCAGAGACCCTGGATCGATCCTGACTACATGTGCTGTCTGTACAGAGTTTGTATGTTCTCCCTGTGACCACGTGGGTTTTCTCCAGTTTCCTCCCACACTCCAAAAACATGCAGGTTTGTGGGTTAATTGGGTTGGTATACTTTTAAATTGACCCTAGTGTGTGTGGGATTGTGCTAATGTGTGGGGGTCGCTAGTCAGTGGGATTGGTGAGCCCAAGGGCCTGTTTCCACGCTGTATCTCTAAACTAAACTAAACTAAACTAAACTAAACTAAACTAAACTAAACTAAACTAAACTCATTAGTTAGGGAACAGACAAAAGATTCTGTGGCAGCACATGGGGCCCTACTATAGTGTTTTGCTTCGTTGGTGGCAGGATCCAAGATGTCTTGTCTCGGTCATCTTGGATGGCATGGATGGGCTGGGCCGAAGGGCGTGTTTCCGTGGTGTATTACTCCATGACTCTATGAGTACTGTGAGAAGTTGTGGTTGCCCAGCAATAGGAACGTTATAATTAAGTTGGAAAGGACGCAAAAGAGATTCACCAGGTTGTTCTCTGGACTTGCGGGCTTGAGTTATAGGCATAGGCTATATAGGCTGGGATTTCTTTTTCTTTGGCATATATGGCTGAGATGTACACGATTTTTCTTTGGCTGAGAGGGGCGCCGGGGACTCAGGTTCGATCCTGACTACGGGCGCCGTCTGTACGGAGTTTGTACGTTCTCCGAAGGGTCTCGACCCGAAACGTCACCCATTCCTTCTCTCCCGAGATGCTGCCTGACCTGCTGAGTTACTCCAGCATTTTGTGAATAAATCTCCCCGTGACCTGCGCGGGTTTTCTCCGAGATCTTCGGTTTCCTCACACACTCCAAAGACATACACGTATGTAGGTTAATTGACTGGGTAAATGTAAAAAAATTGTCCCTGGTGGGTGTAGGATAGTGTTAATGTGTGGGGATCGCTGGGCGGCGCGGACTCGGTGGGCCGAAGGGCCTGTTTCCGCGCCGTATCTCTAAATGATTAAAAAATGATAAATGAGATGCACAAGATCATAAGGAGCATGGATACAATGAATACTCACAGGCTTTTCGCAGGGTAGAAGATTTTAAAACAGAAGGGCTAGGGTTAAGGTGAGAGGTGAAAGATTTAGGGGGGGGGGGGGGGGTCTAAAGGGGAAACTTTTTCTCTCAGAGATTAGTCCATATCTGAAATGAACTGGCAGAAGAACCTAAACAAGTGGACAGAATTACGACTTTTGAAGTATATTTGTACAGATATATGGATAGGGAGGGTTTAGAGGGGCATGGACCACTAGCAGGCAAATGAGACTAGCCCAGAATGCCAACTTGGTCAGCATGGATAAAGTAAGTTGAAGGGCTGTTGAATAACTCTAGGACTCTATGACACTATGACTCGATTCTATAATTTCCAAGTAACTGGATTTTCATCTCCTATGTTTCGTTGAACTCTGGTGTCTTAGCCTGTGTTGGAAGGTGGAAAAGAGTATCTTGAAATATGAAAAAGTGTAAGCTTGGACAACTTCTCACAAATATGTGAGCACATAGCCCCAAGGTAGAGAGTAACTGTTTATTTCTTGCAGAGTTGGCTAATGTGGATATGGAAAAAGTCACATTGGAGCAGTGGGGGCTGATCTTAATTTGGAGTTCAATTTCCATCTACGACATAAAAATAGGCCATTCAGCCCATTGACTATGCCAGCTCTCAAGAGAATGCCATTAATTCCATTCCCTCGCTTATTTCCCTGTGATCTATTCTTTCTCACAACGCCTGCAGAACACCCACGGAATCACAGGGAGAACGTGCCAATTCTATTCAGACAGCACCCGAGGTCGGGATTGAACCCGGATGCCTGGCACTGTGAGGCACCCGGGATCTCACTACTGGCCACATCGTCCCATCTCCTCCCCTTTCTGCGTTCCGCAGAGACCGTTCCCTCCATAACTCCCTGGGCCACTCGTCCCTTCCTACCCAAACCAGCCCCTCCCTAGGCACTTTCCCCTGCAACCGCAGGAGATGCAACACCTGTCCCTTTACCTCCCCCCTCGACTCCATCCAAGGACCCAAACAGTCTTTCCAGGTGAGACAGAGGTTCACCTGCACCTCCTCCAACCTTATCTATTGTATCTGCTGTTCCAGATGCCAATTCTCTACATCGGCGAGACCAAACGCAGGCTTGGCGATCGTTTCGCTCAACACCTTCGCTCTGTCCACCTTAACCAACCTGATCTCCCGGTGGCTGAGCACTTCAATTCCCCTTCATCATCGATAAAACAATCTTACTTATCTGGGAAGTCTGCAGGAACGCCATCCACTGAATTCCAGTTCTTTGTGGTCATTTCTTTGAATATTTGTATTGTTTATTCCTGATCCATCTACCTCAGTGGAGACTTTTGGACTATCTTTAATCAGACTTTACTGGACCTTATCATGCACTAAACGTTATTCCCTTTATCCTGTGTCTGTATACTGTGGACGGCCTGATTGTAAATCATGTAGTATTTTCACTGACTGGATAGCAGGCAGCAAAAAAGGTTTTCACTGTACACATGACAATAATAAACTGAACTAAGCACTAAACTAAGCACTGGCAGTTCTTATATACCCACCAACCTCTGTGTGAAAAAATCGCCACTTCGATTCCAATTAAATCTTTCCCCTATAGCGAGTCTGGAAGCGGATGTGTGTTGCAGACGGAGTTTATTGCATGGGCAAACTCCGTGACAATCGCAACACTCAAAACTGTAGACAACCAACAAAACGTCTTCATCAGACGGAGTTCAACACTAGACTGCTTGTCCCTCCCGCGCTGGCACGCCCCGTGACATCGCTAGCCAATCCGAGGGTTCAAACTCTTCCAGCCAGTCCCTATGTCCCTACACCCCTCTCATCGGTACATAATTTTTTCGCACAGGATTTTAATATTTTTCGGCACAAAATCTTAATTTGCTTTAATTCTACCCACAGAATATCACATTCAACTCATTTTGCAATTTCCAAGCAGCACCTTCCATTGTCACTGGCCTTCCTTTTTTGAGATTAGACAGAGAAGTTGACAACTTTGCATTTAATTTCTGAATGCAGGTCAGGAATGTAAATCGGAAGCTCCAGTTGTCCTAGTTATGAGCTCTGGCACAGTAGTCACAAAATTAACAATAATGCTGTTAAGAATGCAAATCAAAAGCACTTAGCAGGTTGCAGGATCTCTTACACTTGATTAATTAACTCATTCAAAAGGTGTGAAGGTGATAAAGTAAGGGCAATTGGTGTAGACAGCTTAATCAAAAGCAACATTTTCAAGTTTTCCTAAAAAAAAAGAGACTGAAAAGAAGATGCCCTTTGATAAAGCCAGTTCGTGATCTATTTAACAGTGTGGAGAATCGGCTGATTCATACCAAACATGACAATTCCATGAAAAATTATTACAGATATTGCAGATATGCTATTACAACCTTGTCAGTGCTGTGCCAGCGAATGTCAGAAAAATATTTCACAAATCTGAGAAAGGTGACAAAACCAGAATGTTGGCTCATCAGTATTATAAATTAAAACTAGTTTTTTTTTCTCGAACCTCACAAAAATTCTGGCTTGGTACCAAGCATCAGCACTTTTCTCTCTTTCATTTTTTTCTTCCCTTCCCAAGAGTGCTGCTTCAAGCTGCAGAACAGTTATATGAACAATAATTCTCCTTCAGACCTTGCTCAACTGGGTAATATATTGAGAATATCTATACTGTGGTTTTGGCAGTCTTTTCAGATGCAAACATGCCCATAGTTGAGCTGAATTAGGTTATCGTCTGAAATACACAAGCAATTTTGCAGCATGTGTCACTGGGTGGTGATTGTTTATGAAAGCAATGATTAATTGCCTCTCTCCCTAGATCTAGGAATGGAGGTCACTTGTTTTGATGGATATTTGATGGGGTGCCTTTCATCTTTTACCTTCAAACATAACAACATTTGAAGTTCTTTTGACAAATTGTCTCAGCAAAAGCTCAAACATCTCTAAGATGCTAACAGATTGTATAGTTTAGTTCAGTTTAGAGATACAGCCCATCGAGTCCGTGCCGACCAGCGATCCCCGCACACCAACACTATCAATAGACAATAGACAATAGACAATAGGTGCAGGAGGAGGCCATTCGGCCCTTCGAGCCAGCACCTACATTCAATGTGATCATGGCTGATCATTCTCAATCAGTACCCCGTTCCTGCCTTCTCCCTATACCCCCTGACTCCGCTATCCTTAAGAGCTCTATCTAGCTCTCTCTTGAATGCATTCAGAGAATTGAATGCATTCAGAGTATCCTACGCACCAGGGCCAATTTACAATTTTACCAAGCCAATTAACCTGCAAACCTGTACGTCTTTGGAGTGTGGGAGGAAACCAGAGATCCCGGAGAACGGGGAGAATGTACAAATTCCGTCCAGACAACACCCATAGTGAGGATCGAACCTGGGTCTCTGGCACTGGAAGGCAGCAACTCTACCGCTGCACCACCGTGATGCCCTGCACACCGACTGCCCTGTGAATTTCCAGAGGTTTTCTGTTTTCTGTAGATTTATAATAACTAAACTTCAAAATACTATGTTAAGATCAGGCTTAGTTTAGATATGGCATATAGAAGGAAACTGTTACTATTAGCAGCTAATACCATTATCATCTGATAATAATACCATTAACAGCTAATTCAAACAAAACCTATTTCTTTAGGTTTAGGTTTTGATTAATTGTTGACATGTGTACCAAGATACAGGGAAGAGCTTTGTTTTGCATGCTATTGAATCGAATCAGATAATACTAAATGTATCACAAAATGCTGGAGTAACTCAGCAGGTCAGGCAGCATCTCTGGAGAGAAGGAATGGGTGACATTTCGGGTTGAGACCCTTCTTCAGGCTGATGTCACAGAGAAAGGATATAGGTGGAGACAGGAAGACAGTGGGAGAACTGGGAAGAGGGAGGGGAAGAGAGGGTCAGAGGAACTATCTAAAGTTAGAGAAGTCAATGTCATACTGCTGGGCTGTAAGCTGCACAAGCGAAATATGAGGTGCTGTTCCTCCAATTTCCGGTGGGCCTCACTATGACACTGGGGAAGGCCCATGACAGAAAGGTCAGACTGGGAGTGGGAGAGGGAGTTGAAGTGCTCAGCCACCGGGAGATCAGATTGGTTAAGGCGGACTGAGCGCAGGTGTTGAGCGAAATGATCGCCAAGCCTGCGTTTGGTCTCGCCGATGTGGAGAAATTGACATCTGGAACAGCGGATACAATAGATGAGGTTGGAGGAGGTGCAGGTGAACCTCTCTCTCACGTGGAAAGACTGTTTGGGTCCTTGGATGGAGTCGAGGGGGGAGGTAAAGGGACAGGTGTTGCATCTCCTGCGGTTTCTGGGGAAAGTGCCTGGGGAGGGGGTGGTTTGGGTAGGAAGGGACGAGTGGACCAGGGAGTTAGGGAGGGAACGGTCTCTGCTGAACGCAGAAAGGGGAGGAGATGGGAAGATATGGCCAGTGGTGGGGTCCCGTTGGAGGTGCCGGATATGTTGGAGGATAATGTGTTGGATACGCTGGCTGATGGGGTGGAAAGTGAGGACAAGGGGAATTCTGTCCTTGTTACGAATGGGGAGAGAGGGAGCAAGAGCAGAACTGTGGGATAAAGAGGAGGCCCTAGTGAGAGCCTCATCTATAATGGAAGAGGGGAAGTCCCGTTTCCTAAAGAATGAGGACATCTCTGATGCCCTAGTGTGAAACACCTCATCCTCATATCATATCATATCATATCATATCATATATATACAGCCGGAAACAGGCCTTTTCGGCCCACCAAGTCCGTGCCGCCCAGCGATCCCCGTAACATTAACACTATCCTACACCCACAAGGGACAATTTTTACATTTACCCAGCCAATTAACCTACATACCTGTACGTCTTTGGAGTGTGGGAGGAAACCGAAGATCTCGGAGAAAACCCACGCAGGTCACGGGGAGAACGTACAAACTCCTTACAGTGCAGCACCCGTAGTCAGGATCGAACCTGAGTCTCCGGCACTGCATTCGCTGTAAAGCAGCAACTCTACCGCTGCGCTACCATGCCGTACCGTACCGTCCTGGGTGCAGATGCGGCGTAGATGGAGGAATTGGGAGTAGGGAATAGACTTTTTTGCAGGAGACAGAGTGGGAAGAAGTGTTCACCACTAATTTCCATCCTGCTCTTAAATATACTTGGAAACCGCAGGAGATGCAACACCTGTCCCTTTACCTCTCCCCTCTACTCCATCCAAGGACCCAAACGGTCTTTCCATGTGAGACAGAGGTTCACCTGCACCTCCTCCAACCTCATCTATTGTATCTGCTGTTCCAGAGGTCAACTTCTCTACATCGGCGAGACCAAACGCAGGCTCAGCGATCGTTTCGCTCAACACCTTCGCTCAGTCTGCCTTAACCAACCTGATCTCCGGGTGGCTGAGCACTTCAACCCCCCCCTCCCACTCCCAGTCTGACCTTTTTGTCATGGGCCTCCTCCAGTGTCATAGTGAGGCCCACCGCAAATTGGAGGAACAGCACCTCATATTTCGCTTGGGCAGCTTACAGTCCAGCGGTATAAACATTGACTTCTCTAACTTTAGATAGTTCCTCTCTTCCCCTCCTCAGTTCTCCCACTGGCTTCCTGTCTCCACCTATATCCTTTCTTTGTCCTGCCCTCCCCTGACATCAGTCTGAAGAAGGGTCTCAACCCGAAATTTCACCCATTCCTTCTCTCCACAGATGCTGCCTGACCTGCTGAGTTACTCCAGCATTTTGTGATACTTTCGATTTGTACCAGCATCTGCAGTTATTTTCCTACACAGATAATACTAAAGATAAATGCAATCAAGCCAAACTCAAATACAATAGGGAGAGCGAAGGAAAAGACACAGAGTACAGAGTGCAGCCTGCGTGTGTGGAGCAGACCCGCAAACAGCGCCGCACGTCATTTTCGACTGCACTGTCCTCCGCCCCCCCCTGGTGGAGGGGTAGACCTCACAGCCCTCAACAACAGCACATTGAACTGGCTACAGCACCTGGAGGGTGTCACATAACTTCTGCTGCCTCAAACGCAAGAAGAAGAAGAGTACAGAATATCGTGCTCAGCATTGTAGTGCAACGGTTTCAAAGTCCAATGTCCACAATGGGGTAGAGGAGATTTAGATTGCACCCTAGCTTGTGGAAGGACCATTCAGAAGCCTGATAACAGAAGGGAAGAAGCCGTTCCTGAGTCTGGTGGTGCGCGTTTTCAAGCCTCTGTGCATTCTGCCCGACCGGAGTGGGGAGGAGAGGGGATGACTGGGATGGGAAAGGTTTTTGATTTGAAAGGTTTTACAAAAATGATATAAGAATAGGATCTGAATATTGAAGGGCATATGTAGGACAGAAAAGTAGCAAAAGATGAAGGAGCATTTACGAGTACAAGCATTTAATTGTGCAAAGACATGTGGTGGCACGGTGGCGCAGCGGTAGAGTTGCTGCCTTACAGCGAATGCAGCGCCGGAGACTCAGGTTCGATCCTGGCTACGAGCGCCGTCTGTATGGAGTTTGTACGTTCTCCCCGTGACCTGCGTGGGTTTTCTCCGAGATCTTCGGTTTCCTCCCACACTCCAAAGACGTGCAGGTATGTAGGTCAATTGACTGGGTAAATGTAAAAATTGTCCCTAGTGGGTGTAGGATAGTGTTAGTGTGCGGGGATCGCTGGGCGGCACGGACTCGGTGGGCCGAAGGGCCTGTTTCCGTGCTGTATCTCTAAATCTAAAAATCTAAAAAAGAAATGTGGCAGGTTTGAAGATTAGGCAAAATATATAAAAAACAAAGAATGACTATAGAATTGGAGGAGAAATTAGAACATCAGATGAAACAAGCCAGATACATTTAACATGATTGTAAGAATTGCTCTAGCTATTCAAACAAGAGAGAATTGGTCTTATAGAAATAATAATAGAAAAAATAAGAAGATGGCAGATGATTAAACAAGCATTTTGCATCCGCCTTCATAATAGAGGACACAAGTAAAATCCAGAAAAAATGCTGTAAATCTGGAAATAGGTGGGCTCAAAGTACTCAAGACGATTATATGCATAAAGCCATTTGTTTGATCTATTGGCTGACAAGTCTCCAGGTCATGATGGAAATTATCCCAAAGTCTTAAAGAAGTCACAGAGTCCAAGATAAACATAAAGCGCCTGGTGAAATAGTTGATACCAGACCAAGTGGACCTGTTGGGCCCAAACCTCTCCTGTGCAGCACCCGGATGTCGTGCTTGATGGCTGAGCCAAACCAGACCATGATGGAGAAGGTGAGGATGGACTCAATGATAGCAGTATAGAATTGGACCATCATTGCCTGTAGCAGATTGTGTTTCCTCAGCTGCCGCAGGAAGTACATCCTCTGTTGGGCCTTTTTGACTGTGGAGTCGATGGTGGCCCCCCATTTAAGGTCTCTGGAGATGATGGTTCCAATGAACTTAAATGACTCCACAGATGTGACTCTGGTGTTGTTGATGGTGAGTGGGGGGAGGGGAGGGGGATCTCTTTGAAAGTCTACAATTAGTTCCACTGTCTTGAGAGCATTGAGCTCCAGGTTGTTGCGATGGCACCAGGACGCCAGCTGTGTCACTTCCTGTCTGTAGGCAGATTCCTCCCCATCCTGGATCAGTCCAATCAGGGTTGTGTCATCCGCAAACTTGAGGAGCTTGACAGAGGAGTCTGTGAAGGTGCAGTCGTTGGTGTAGAGAGAGTAAAGGAGAGGGGAGAGTACGCAGCCTTGCAGTGCTCCTATGCTGAGGGTCTACGGGTCCAAGATGTGCTTTTCCAGCCTCACATGCTGCTTCCTGTCCGTCAGGAAGTTGATGATCCACTGACGGAGGGATTCAGGCACAGTCAGCTGGGAGAGTTTGTAGTTTAGTAGCTCTGGCACAATGTGTTGAAAGCAGAGCTAAAGTCCACAAACAGAATCCTGGTATAGGTCCTCTTGCGGTCTAGGTGCTGGAGGATGAAGTGCAGGCCTAGATTGACTGCGTCGTCCACCGATCTATTGGCCCTGGAAGCAAACTGCAGGGGGTCCAGCAGGGAGTTTGTGATGTTTTTCAGCTGCACCAGCCTTTCAAATGTCTTCATGACTACAGAGGTCAGTGCGACAGGCCTGTAGTCTATGCATGGACAATAGTAGAGACCTTGAAGCAGGTAGGGACAGTGCAGGTTTGCAGGGACTGGTTGAAAATGTCTGTGTAGATCGGTGCCAGTTGTTCGGCATAGAGCTTAAAGGGCCTGTCCCACTTAGGCGATTTTTTAGGCGACTGCCGGCGACTGTCAAAGTCGTAGCAGATCGCCAAAATTTTCTTTTACCCTGCGACAATGACCATGACAATGCTGAGTCAGGTCGATACAAGTTACCTTTTTGTGAAACTATCACCTGGCTAAGAGATTACACCGTCTTCGGAAACATCGTGAAATTCCAACGCTTACCTGACTGTCAAACTGTCGCCTCCAATCTACCTGTCAAATGTTCTAACGGTAAATAAATTGGTTAAACAAACCTATCTTCTGGTATCTTCAAATGCCTTTTCTTAATTTAATATTACGTGCTTCTAAATGCATCTGCGACAACCTAGCAAACCAGGGGACAACATGCGACAGCGCCCGCAATAAGTTACGATACCTGGCGACAAGCCAGCTGTCGCCGAGAAATTTATATCTGGAATTTTTTTCCGTGACACGCCGAGATCCGCTACAATTCATTGAAGACTCCTCACGATCATGCCCGCGACACCCCGGTGAACGTTCGGTGACAGCCTAGTCGCCGACAGTCGCCTTAAAAGAGGGGTTGGGGGGGGGGGGGGGCGGGGGAGTGGGGAGGCGGTGGGGGGGGGAAGGGCCAGTCATTACAAACCCCAGCCAGTCTCTGAGTATGTGTGAATTGCTGCTTGGGGAGGAATGGGTGGGAACGGATCCAGTCTTTGCAAACTGGAGTCAGTCTTTGAGTACGTGTGAAGTGGTGATGGGGGTGTGGGGAGGGGGTCTCAGGGTTATGTTTTTGTTTCTCGAACCTGCAGTAAAACTCGTTCAGGTCATTGGTCAGCTGACGATTGTCCAAGGAGCGGGGAGGGTTTCCTCTTGTAGCTGGTGATTTCTTGCAAGCCGAAGAGGAGTCATTAGCTGAGAACTTGCTCCTCAGCTTCTCAGAGTACCTTTCCTTGGCAGCTCTGATTCCTCTTCTCAGCTTGTACTTGGCCTGCCTGTAGAGGTCTGCATCCCCGCTCCTGTAGGCCTCATCTTTTGACTGGCGGAGCTGTCTGAGGAAGTTGAGGCGTTGGTGAGTCTTCTTAGCTGTTGCTTCATTGTGGTGGGTCCACAAGATATCATTGGTTATATTAATGCCAAGAACAAGAAGCTCTCAACTATTTCCACTTCCACACCATTGATGCTGATTGAGGCATGTATTCCACCAGGGTTCCTAAACTTGATAAGATTTAGATTTAGATTTAGAGATACAGCACAGAAACAGGCCCTTCGGCCCACCGGGTCCGCGCCGCCCAGCGATCCCAGCACATTAACACTATCCTACACCCATTAGGGACAATTTTTACATTTACCAAGCCAATTAACCTACAAACCTGTATGTCTTTGGAGTGTGGGAGGAAACCGAAGATCTTGGAGAAAACCCACGCAGGTCACGGGGAGAACGTACAAACTCCGTACAGACAGCACCCGTAGTCAGGATCGAACCTGAGTCTCCGGCGCTGCATTCGCTGTAAGGCAGCAACTCTGCCGCTGTGCCACCGTGCCACCTTTTTTTAGATTTTTTTAATTAATTAATTTATTTTAAAAAAAATTTGTTTAACTAGCTCCTTGGTCTTGTTGATATCGAGGGAGAAGTTGTTGTCCTGACCAAATCTCATCATTATTCGTGATTCGGCCCATCACAGTGGTGTCATTTGCAAACTTGTGGATGGAGTTATAACACCCGGAATTTTCCCCACTTAATACTCTAACCTTCAAATTCTTCCTATGATTCAATTCTCTGCTGCCATGATTTATCATTGTTCAAAAAATTCTTAACTGTGTTTGCATTAAGATGATCATATCCTTACCTTCTTGATTAGTAAGAGTGTCAGAGGTTATGGAGCAAAGGCAGGAAATGGTTTTGGGTAGACTGATGGGACTGAAGGCTGATAAATCCCCAGGGCCTGATGGTCTGCATCCCAGGGTACTTAAGGAGGTGGCTCTAGAAATAGTGGAAGCATTGGAGATCATTTTTCAATGTTCTATAGATTCAGGATCAGTTCCTGTGGATTGGAGGATAGCAAATGTTATCCCACTTTTTAAGAAAGGAGGGAGAGAGAAAACGGGTAATTATAGACAGTTAGTCTGACATCAGTGGTGGGGAAGATGCTGGAGTCAATTATAAAAGACGAAATTGCTGAGCATTTGGATAGCAGTAACAGGATCATTCCGAGTCAGCATTGATTTACGAAGGGAAAATCATGCTTGACAAATCTACTGGAATTTTTTGAGGATGTAACTAGGAAAATTGACAGGGGAGAGTCAGTGGATGTGGTGTATCTCGACTTTCAGAAAGCCTTCGACAAGGTCCCACATAGGAGATTAGTGGGCAAAATTAGAGCACATGGTATTGGGGGTAAGGTACTGATATGGATAGAAAATTGGTTGACAGACAGAAAGCAAAGAGTGGGGATAAATGAGTCCCTTTCGGAATGGCAGGCAGTGACTAGTGGGGTACCGCAAGGTTCGGTGCTGGGACCCCAGCTATTTACGATATACATTAATGACTTAGATGAAGGGATTAAAAGTACCATTAGCAAATTTGCAGATGATACTAAGCTGGGGGGTAGTGTGAATTGTGAGGAAGATGCAATAAGGCTGCAGGAAGACTTGGACAGGTTGTGTGAGTGGGCGGATACATGGCAGATGCAGTTTAATGTAGATAAGTGTGAGGTTATTCACTTTGGAAGTAAGAATAGAAAGGCAGATTATTATCTGAATGGTGTCAAGTTAGGAAGAGGGGATGTTCAACGAGATCTGGGTGTCCTAGTGCATCAGTCACTGAAAGGAAGCATGCAGGTACAGCAGGCAGTGAAGAAAGCCAATGGAATGTTGGCCTTCATAACAAGAGGAGTTGAGTATAGGAGCAAAGAGGTCCTTCTACAGTTGTACCGGGCCCTGGTGAGACCGCACCTGGAGTACTGTGTGCAGTTTTGGTCTCCAAATTTGAGGAAGGATATTCTTGCTATTGAGGGCGTGCAGCGTAGGTTCACTAGGTTAATTCCCGGAATGGCGGGACTGTCATATGTTGAAAGGCTGGAGCAATTAGGCTTGTATACACTGGAATTTAGAAGGATGAGGGGGGATCTTATTGAAACATATAAGATAATTAGGGGATTGGACACATTAGAGGCAGGAAACATGTTCCCAATGTTGGGGGAGTCCAGAACAAGGGGCCACAGTTTAAGAATAAGGGGTAGGCCATTTGGAACGGAGATGAGGAAGAACTTTTTCAGTCAGAGAGTGGTGAAGGTGTGGAATTCTCTGCCTCAGAAGGCAGTGGAGGCCAGTTCGTTGGATGCTTTCAAGAGAGAGCTGGATAGAGCTCTTAAGGATAGCGGAGTGAGGGGGTATGGGGAGAAGGCAGGAACGGGGTACTGATTGAGAGTGATCAGCCATGATCGCATTGAATGGCGGTGCTGGCTCGAAGGGCTGAATGGCCTACTCCTGCACCTATTGTCTATTGTCTATTGTCTAAAGGCAGGAGAATGGGGTTAGGAGGGAGAGATCGATCAGCCATGATTGAATAGCGGAGTAGACTTCATGGGCTGAATGGCCTAATTCTGCTCATGTCACTTATGATCTTATGACCTCATGACTCGCCTGAAATGCAGATCAATAGAGTCTCATTTTACCATTGATCTGTATTTTAGGATTTGATGTCAGAATAAAAACCTATCTGGAATTTGTTTCTTAGCTTTATGAGTTTATCATTAGCTTTAAAAATAAAGTGATTTTGCAAAGTTACAGTGGTTTTTGAGGGGGTGGTTGTGAGGTAGGGGAGGAGGTTTAGAGCCCTTATCCACAATTTATTTCACTATTGCCAAAGGATTTTCTCAAATAATTATATCGCTGCTGAACTAAGACCATGGTATATTTTGTGTGGGACTGCATGGTGGCGTAGTGGTAGAGCTACTGCCTTAAAGCACCAGGGACCCGGGTTCGATCCTGACTACGGGAGCTTGTCCGTATGGAGCTTGTACTTTCTCCCTGTGACCTGCGTGGGTTTTCCCTGGGTGCTCCAGATTCCTCCCACAGTGCAAATACTTGTAGGTTTATGGGCTTAGCATAAAATGTAAAATTGTTCCCAGTGTGTGGGGTTGTGTTAATGTGCGGGGATCGCTGGTCGGTGCGGACTCGGTGGGCTGAAGTGTTTCCGCACTGTATCTTTAATCTAAACTAAACTAAACTAAACTAAACTAAACTAGTGGCTATAAAAATCCTTCCGAATGCTGTCACATTCTGCATTCAGTGGAGTGCATTATGCAACAAACTCATTGAACAATATCCCCCAAAATAACTGAACGGCAGGTCACATAGCTGTCAGTCACATTAAGAGGAATAGGTTGTTTGGTACCTTTTCCACCTGTAATTAGTCTCTCTGTGATTTGTTACTTTCTGTCATTGTGTAGTTGTATAATGAATGAGATGGGCTACCTGCTGAGCAGATTCGTCTTCTGGATAAGAAACAAACAACATTTCTCATGCTGGACTCGGTAATGACTCTTTCATTAACTCTTTTAAGAAGTGAGTATATTGAAATGGGAACCTATTAATTTCTATCACCATGTTGTTGCAGATATTCACACCATAACAAAATAATATGTTACAATGGTGCTTTTATTGTCAAATGCACAGTGAAATTATTTTCTTACAAACAGTCCAGTAGAGTACTGCCATAACCAAGCACATCCCTGATTAGCAAAGTGTCCAGAAGTAGTCCAGTCATCCTGCATGCAAGAGGCACCATGTTCTACTGCTTTACTGCCAACATTAAAATGTGGGCATTGGGGTGGTGAACCTGATCAGTGTGCAATGTGAGGATACTAGGACTTCTAAAATAGGAGCATGAGTAAGCAGTTTAGCCCCTTGATCCTACTCCACCTTTCAATGAAATCACATGTTAGCTAATCCTGCCCTCAGCACCATTATTCCACTTCGTTCCCGTAGCCCCTCCTGGAATCTAAAGTTCTCTCTCAGCCATGAATACATGTAGCAGCTCAGTATCCACACCGCTATAAGGTACAGAATTACAAAGATAGATCATATTTCCACAAGCGATTTTAAATTCATGAAAAGCCCTGAGACACCTTAGATCCAGGAGCATCATTTGTGTCATAGATTATTTTCAGACAGTGTGATCTGGTGAAGCCTATCTCCTTACCAAATAAGGCCAACAACACCTAGAATTTGAAGGTGGCCTCCCAGGGACATACTCACTATTCTAATTCTGCATAACTTTCAGCATCTGACAGTATCAGATATGTCACAGACATAGGAGCAGAATTAGGCCATTTGGCCCATCAAGTCTCCTCTGCATTCTTTCATGGCTGATCTAGTTTTCCCTCTCAACACCATTCTTCTGCTTTTCCCCCACAACCTTTAACACCCGTTGCCTTCAGATTAATCAACATAACTTTTGTATTATCAGCTTCCCTGTTTATGCTTAGTGTTTGTGTCTTTTAAATGTCAGGCTAATATTTTTTGTAAAAATAAATATTCTTGCCCTTTGGGTGCTTTGATTAGGTACAGTGCATTCAGAAAGTATTCAGACCCCTTCACTTTTTCCACATTTTGCTACGTTACAGCCTTATTTTGAAATGGATTAAATTCATTTTTTTAATCATCAGTCTACACACAATACCCCATAATAAAAAAGCAAAAACAGGTATTTAGAAAAGTTTGCAAAGTTATTAAAAAGAAATAACTGAAATATCACATTTACATAGGTATTCAGACCCTTTGCTAAGACTCACAATTGACCTTATCTTCATCCTGTTTCCATTGATTATCATTGAGATGTTTCTACAGTCCACCAATCGTAAATTAAATTGATTGGACATAATTTGGAAAGGCACACACCTGTCTATATAAGGTCCCACAGTTGACAGTGCATGTCAGAGCAAAAAGCAAGCCTTGAAGACCAAGGAATTGTCCGTAAACCTCCAAGGCAGGATTGTGTCGAGACACAGATCTGGGCAAGAGTATAAAACAATTTCTGCAGCATTGCAGGTCCCGAAGAACACAGTGGCCTCCATCATTCTTAAATGGAAGAACTTTGGAACCACCAGGACTCTTCAAAGAGCTGGCCGCCCAGCCAAACTGAGCGATCGAGGGAGAAGGGGTTTGGTCAGGGAGGTGACCAAGAACCCGATGGTCACTCTGACAGAGCTCCAGAGTTCCTCTGTGAAGATGGGAGAACCTTCCAGAAGGACAACTATATCTGCAGCACTCCACCAATCAGGCCTTTATGGTAGAGTGGCTAGACGGAAGCCACTCCTCAGTAAAAGGCACATGACAGCCCGCTTGGAGTTTGCCAAAAGGCACCTAAAGGCCTCTCAGACCATGAGAAACAAGATTTTCTGGTCTGATGAAACCAAGATTGAACTCTTTGGCCTGAATCCCAAGTGTCACCGCTCATCACCTGGCCAATACCATACCTAAGGTGAAGCATGGTGGTGGCAGAATCATGCTGTGGGGATGTTTTTCAGCGGCAGGAACTGGGAGACTAGTTAGGATCGAGGGAAAGATGAACGGAGCAAAGTACAGAGAGATCCTTGATGAAAACCTGCTCCAGAGTGTTCTGGACCTCAGACTGGGGCGGAGGTTTACCTTCCAACAGGACAACGACCCTAAGCACACAGCCAAGACAAGGCAGGAGTGGCTTCGTGACAGGTCTGTGAATGTCCTTGAGTGGCCCAGCCAGAGCCCAGACTTGAACCTGATCGAACATCTCTGGAGGGGCCTGAAAATAGCTGTGCATCGACGCTCCCCATCCAACCTGACAGAGCTTGAGTATATCTGCAGAGAAGAATGGGAGAAATTACCCAAATACAGGTGTGCCAAGCTTGCAGCGTCACACCCCGGAAGACCTGAGGCTGTAATCGTTGCCAAAGGTGCCTCAACAAAGTACCGAGTAAAGGGTGTGAATACTTATGTAAATGTAATTTCATATTTCATATTTCATATATATACAGCGCGGAAACAGGCCTTTTCGGCCCACCAAGTCCGCACCGCCCAGTGATCCCCGCACATTAACACTATCCTACACACACTAGGGACCATTTTTTTAACATTTACCCCGTCAATTAACCTACATACCTGTACGTCTTTGGACAAATAACTAATATTTTAGTTATTTCTTTTCAATTACTTTGCAAAAATTTCTAAACACCTGTTTTTGCTTTTTTATTATGGGGTATCGTGTGTAGATTGATGATTAAAAAAAAGAATTTAATCCATTTTAAAATAAGGCTGTAACATAGCAAAATGTGGAAAAAGTGAATGAAGGGGTCTGAATACTTTCTGAATGCACTGTAGATAAAAAGGGAATGTAAGAAAAAATAATGTTTTCTGATAATGAACAAAGGTGATGACTTTATTCAGGCCACATCCTACTCTCATATAGAACTCAATGTTTTCAGAAGTCTGAAGAAGGGTCTCAACCCAAAACGTCACCCATTCCTTCTCTCCAGAGATGCTGCCTGTCCCGTTGAGTTACTCCAGCTTTTTGTGTGTATCAATGTTTTCGTCATCTTTGCTGCCAATTTGCACCATATACCTAAATATTGTCCATTCCTAATTGCTATTGAGAAGATTGTGTGAAGCAGCCTTTTTACATGGTTATTGAAGGTGTTAGGTTAGGTATGTTAGGTTAGAGATAGAGTGCGGAGACAGGCCTTTTGGCCCACTGAGTCCGTGCTGACCAGCGATCCCCATACACTAACATTATCTCACACACATTAGGGACAATTTACATTTATACCCAGCCAAATAACCTACAAACCTGTATGCCTTTGAAGTGTGGGAGGAAACCAGAGATCCCGGAGAAAACACATGCAGTTCACGGGGATAAAGTACAAACTCCGTACAAACAAGGGCCCATGGTCTGGATCGAACCAAGGTCTCTGGCGCTGTAAGGCAGTAAGGATGAGAGGGGATCTTATCGAAACGTATAAGATTATTAAGGGGTTGGACACGTTAGAGGCAGGAAACATGTTCCCAATGTTGGGGGAGTCCAGAACAAGGGGCCACAGTTTAAGAATAAGGGGTGGGCCATTTAGAACTGAGGTGAGGAAAAACTTTTTCAGTCAGAAAGTTGTGAATCTGTGGAATTCTCTGCCTCAGAAGGCAGTGGAGGCCAATTCTCTGAGAGAGAGCTAGATAGAGCTCTTAAGGATAGCGGAATCAGGGGGTATGGGGAGAAGGCAGGAACGGGGTACTGATTGAGAATGATCAGCCATGATCACATTGAATGGCGGTGCTGGTTCGAAGGGCTGAATGGCCTCCTCCTGCACATATTGTCTATTGTCTATTGTCTACCATTGTGCCACCGTGCAGTGTTGTTGGGCGTGGTGTTTCAGGATTTAGACCCAGTAATATTTATTTCTGTTATGCATATACTGAGCAACTGAGAATCAACACTCTTCTCGAGTGGAGAATTCCAAAGGTTCAACAGCCAGAGGGTGTAGAAACATTTTCTTCAGGTGTGTCTGAATGGCCAACCACTTATTCTGATTATGTTTCCAGGCACAGCCAGGGGAAACAACATTTTTTCCAACGTTTACCCTGTCAAGTGATGGCTTTGTACATATCAGTGAGTTGACCTCTCATTCTTCTAAGCACGCAATACTTTAACGTTAGTCTGCTTAATCTATCCTAATATCACGAACACTGTCACACATGTTTTTCTGGGCATGTTTTCAGTCAAGAAGGGTCCTTCCTTCCACAGATGATGCCTGATCCACTGAGTTACCACAGCACTTGGTGTTTTACTCAAGATGAGGCATATCTGAGCTTTAGCAAGGATGTAATCTTTTACCTGTTTCAGCACAATTCCATCCTCAGAGCAGAATGAGTGCTACATGCTACTCAACTGTTCAGTGTATTCACCTTCTAGCCTGGAGCTAGAGGTATTTGCAATATCTCACTCTATGCCATCCACTGTTGCATAAGGGAAGAGGATGACACCCTGTGTTTCAAAGAGATCTTCCTCGATTTCATTCTCTCTTGCCAGATGTGTCTTAATGGTAGCAACATCACCTAGTGGTCACCCCCAAGAACAACACCAGTCAATTGTAGTGCAAACCTTAAGGATTGTAACATCTAGTCCTACTAATCAATCAATCTCTTGCCAGAGAATAACAGATGGAATGAGTGCACAGTTTTCTGAGTATTGTTGGCTTTTTCATGATGCAAGGTGCCATTGACTGCATGTTCATTATTATGTGGGTATCACACATCAACTTTGAGATGTATTACAATCAAATATAAATCGAATCCAAGTCCCCAGCTGGTATGTGATCTCAAGGCAGCATAATGTGTACCTAATATATTGGCAGCACTCAGGACATCTTCATTAGTGGCAGTTTGCTGTGGCATCTACATTTGACACTTCACTATAAAACCAAAACAAGGGTCGGGGCTGAGGAAGGGTCATCGTAATCCGAAGACACGTTCAAGATCTAGGTGCACAGTCCATGAACACACACTCAATGTTGTCACATGCAAGATGATGGAGGAGGCAAATGGTGTGTTGATGCAACAATTCAGTCACCTGCACCACTCTGAAGGGGACAAACAGTACACGGCAGAGTTGATCTCATTTGATGCATGGTGACTCCCTGTTACAGCAGAACTTCACTGTGACGCGGCTCATCTTTCATTTGCAGCTGCAGTCGAAAGGATGAGAAAGAAGAGACTCAGCAGGAAACATAGAGACAATAGGTGCAGGAGTAGGCCATTCGGCCCTTCGAGCCAGCACCACCATTCAATGTGATCATGGCTGATCATTCCAAATCAGTACCCCGTTCCTGCCTTCTCCCCATAACCCCTGACTCCGCTATCCTTAAGAGCTCTATCTAGCTCTCTCTTGAATGCATTCAGAGAATTGGCCTCCACTGCCTTCTGAGGCAGAGAATTCCACAGATTTACAACTCTGACTGAAAAGGTTTTTCCTCATCTCCGTTCTAAATGGCCTACCCCGTATTCTTAAACCTGATAGAAGTATATAAAATTATGAGAGGCATAGATATGGCAGACGATCAGAACCTTTTCCCCAGGATGGAAATATCAAATATGAGGGGGCATAGCTTTTAGGTGAAAGGGGAAAAGTTTAAAGGAGATGAGCGGACCAAGTATTTTTACACAGGGTGGTGAGTGCCTGGAATGCGCTGACAAGTGTGGTGGTGGAGGCTTCTCTCCAGAAATGCTGCCTGTCCCGTTGAGTTCCACCAGCATTTTGTGTCTATCTTCTGTATCATTCTATGTTCCATGGTCTATATAATAAAAAGTATTGTGTATTGTGTTTCTCTTCATACCATGTCTGTACAAATTTTATCACCTTAATTGTTCAACATATTAATTGTTTGAAACTAAGGTGGTAGCTTCACAAAGGCATAATTATGGCTCTTCGGTTGGGTTTATTACTGATGCTGTTTATTGCATTATAGCTTGTTTGCATTGTTGGGGGGGGGGGGGGGGGGGGGGGGGATAATGTCTTCTCAACTTAGGTCCTGATGGTCAACTACTAGAGTAAATCTCCCATGTTGATATAGAAACATAGAAACATAGAAAATAGGTGCAGGAGTAGGCCATTCGGCCCTTCGATCTTGCACCGCCATTCAATATGATCATGGCTGATCATCCAGCTCAGTAGCCTGTACCTGCCTTCTCTCCATACCCCCTGATCCTTTTAGCAAAAAGGGCCACATCTAACTCCCTCTTAAATATAGCCAATGAACTGGCCTCAACTACCTTCTGTGGCAGAGAATTCCACAGACTCACCACTCTCTGTGTGAAGAAATGTTTTCTCATCTCGGTCCTAAAGGCTTCCCCCTTATCCTTAAGCTGTGACCCCTGGTTCTAGACCCCCAACATATCATATCATATCATATATATACAGCCGGAAACAGGCCCTTTCGGCCCTCCAAGTCCGTGCCGCCCAGTGATCCCCGTACATTAACACTATCCTACACCCACTAGGGACAATTTTTACATTTACCCAGCCAATTAACCTACATACCTGTACGTCTTTGGAGTGTGGGAGGAAACCGAAGATCTCGGAGAAAACCCACGCAGGTCACGGGGAGAACGTACAAACTCCTTACAGTGCAGCACCCGTAGTCAGGATCGAACCTGAGTCTCCGACGCTGCATTCGCTGTAAAGCAGCAACTCTACCGCTGCGCTACCGTGCCGAACAATCTTCCCGCATCTAGCCTCTCCAACCCCTTAAGAATTTTATATGTTTCTATAAGATCCCCCCTCAGTCTTCTAAATTCCAGCGAGTACAAGCCCAGTCTATCCAGTCTTTCCTCATATGAAAGTCCCGCCATCCCAGGGATCAATCTGGTGAACCTTCTCTGTACTCCCTCTAAGGCAAGAACGTCTTTCCTCAGATTAGGAGACCAAAACTGCACACAATACTCCAGGTGCGGTCTCACTAAGGTCCTGTACAACTGCAGCAGAACCTCCCTGCTCCTAAACTCAAATCCTCTTGCTATGAATGCCAACATACCATTCGCTTTCTTCACTGCCTGCTGCACCTGCATGCTTGCTTTCAATGACTGGTGCACCATGACATCCAGGTCACGTTGCATCTCCCCTTCTCCCAATCGGTCACCATTCAGGTAATACTCTGCTTTCCTGTTCTTGCCGCCAAAGTGGATAACCTCACATTTATCCACATTATATTGCATCTGCCATGCATTTGCCCACTCGCCTAATCTATCCAAGTCACTCTGCAGCCTCCTAGCATCCTCCTCGCAGCTAACACTGCCACCCAGCTTTGTGTCATCCGCAAACTTAGAGATTTGGCATTCAATTCCCTCGTCCAAATCATTAATATATATATCTGATAATCCGAAATCTTGATGGTTTAGCATCTAGCTCACCAGGTCATGGTCACCCACAAGTTTCCCTACTCCTTTCCCGTGACTTGGGCCCTGGTTTCCATGCTCCATTTCCACTCACCAGAGCCCAGGGGCCCACACTCCCTTTCAACTCTTTAGGCCCAAGATCCCACACTCTCTTTCAACTCACCAGGTCCCAGATCCCACACTCTCTTTCAACTCACCAGGCCCCAGATCCCGTGCTCCCTTTCAGCTTACATTGTTCACTGAATAATTTATTGTGAAAAATCATGAAAAAAAAAGAATTAAAGTTTGTAGGATTATTGGCGGTACACATGCAAGGAAATACCTATAGCTCCTTCCCTGAAAAAAAATCTTGTGGATTTGATTTCAAAAATCTGCTCAATTCTTTCCTAAAAATGTGGTAATAATTTTGAAACCACTCAGTAGATTAAGTAGTGCCTCTTGAAAGAGTTAGCATTTCAGATCAGAAACCCTTGTCAGAATCATACTTAGTCGTATTGCCTATAAGTTGCAGAGCTTTCCAGAGAGAAAAAAAACTGTGTGTAAGCTAACCTATTTAAGATATAATTTAATATACTATTGCCCAAGTCAACAGTGCCTTTGTAAGTTTTTAAACTGGAACAGTATAACATAATCTGAGTGCTATTGTTTACAAGCCCTGTAGGGAAGCTTGACTGCCTTCCCAAAGGGATCTGATGACAATAAACAAATCTGGCTGTGAGCAGTCCTGGCAATTCCCACATCCCCACTTAATTGTAGATAATAGCAATGGCACAATTGTAACTTTCAGATAAGGGCATGATTCATCATGCCGTGTTTGGCACAGCATGAGACAGGCATCCCAGTGTTTTGCGTCTGCTATTATAGGAAAAGAGTTTTATCATAACCAAGAAGGACGACTTCTACACTAGAGATTCACTGCTGTCAATAAACCAAGTACTCGACATCTTCTAAGTTCACAGTGATCACAGTATTTGAGAGTGAAGTTAAATAGCAAGTATTGTCAGGTGATTTTCTTGTGAGCCCCATCATAGCTAAGCCTGATGCTGTCCTTAGGCCTCCTTCTCATGGGCTGGTCTCTGATTCATGACAGGAATTTCAGCTCATACATCCCACTCCTAACTTCATCTTAGCTCTGGCCGGCTAACTTAACACAAAGGAGTGGTTTAACACAAAACCATTCAGATTTACAAACAGATGTTGAATTCATTATTTTCAGATAAAGTTTTTGCTATTTTTATCTACACCACCTCTGGACCCATTTTGTTTCATGTCTCATTGCTACCAATTTTTCACTATCATCCTTTTTATCATTTATTCTCTTCTGACGTCCATATTATCACAAACATTCATTTTAATTCTTTCCTCTTTGCATCCCCCCATCCCTTAATTACTATTTCCCTCCATTGTGAAACTTGGGATGTCTGGGAATTGTGTATAGAATAATAATACCATCACCGTCACAGGTGAGCTGATGAAATAAAACACCAGCTTGATTTTAGGACATAGAGTGCTGGAGTAATTCAGTAGGCCAGGCAGCATCTCTGGAGAACATAGATAGGTGAAATTTCGGGTTGGGACCCTTCTTCAGATTTCAAACCAGCATCTGCGGTTCCTTGTTTGTACCAGCTTGATTTTATATTGGAAAGTAAACTTTAAATCACAACTCTAACTTATTAACATTACATAAATGTTCTTGCCATGCTTTGAATTTGCTTTGTGCTTCTACCATGGCAAATTCAGACCACCATCAAACACTCCAACTTTTGTTCCACAGTATTACTAATTACTTTACATAGGAAATTAATGCCACAGAATAAGATATTCAATATTATACATGTTGATACAAGTCATCATGAAATATCGCAAAAGGTGAGGACATTTCTAGGTGTATCTTAATGCCTAAAGTTCTAAATAAGTGAGTGTGATCTATCATGTTTCATTACTTCCATCTGCTTAGTTCCTTGCCTTAAAGAAACAAATACTTCTACTACCACTATAACTGCCAGAGCAAAAATCTGAAAAAGAAAATCATTGTGGAGGAACTGCTTGGCAAGAGTGATTTTGGGCTAATTAGAAATATAAATGTCTCTTTCTGGTTGTCTCCTTGTCTGGAAAGACTTCAGGTGTAATGGTGAATACAATTTCAAATCCCCCTCTCCTTCTCTACTTCACTAACAGAACAAAGCGTAGAACAGACTGCCTTGCCTATCATGCTGCAGGTGTATTGGACACGTACAAGAGTGATATAGGAAATTAGACTGCTGTAGTTCCTCCATTTGCAAAAGAGAAATGCTGCAGGAAAAATGTTTCGTTAAGGCGAATTCTGGTAAATTGACTAGGCTGGTGAAATGTCTGGAGAAGGGTCTCGACCCGAAACGTCACCCATTCTTTCTCTCCAGAGATGCTGCCTGTCCCGCTGAGTTACTCCAGCTTTTTGTGTCTATCTTCGGTTTAAACCAGCATCTGCAGTTCTTTCTTACACAAATGTATTACGAGTTACTTTGACGCAACGTATTCCTGAAAGGAGAGTGCACCACACTATTTGTTGAGGTGAAATAAAGCTTCATAAATTGAAGATATATATACCTGAAAGAACCAAAGGCATTACAATAAATAACTGTAAATCAAACATTTGCAAATATATTCATTCCTTTATGAGGTTTGGGGAATGAGCTGGAGGATGCAGTAGAGGCCAAAGATTGCATTAGTCACGATCCCATTGAATGGCGGAGTGGGCTTGAGAGGTCGATTGGACTGCTCCTGTCTTTATTTCTTCTGTTAAATGACAGCGATGCCTGTCTCATGCTGTGCCAAGCACGATGTGATGAATCATGCCCTTATCTGAAAGTTACAATTGTGCGGCTGCTATTATCTACAATTAAGTGGTGATGTGGGAGCTGCCAGGATCGCTTACAACCAGATCTGTTCATTACCATCAAATTCCTTTGGGAAGACAGCATAGACTCCTTACAGGCTTTAAAACAAGCAGTACAATCGTATTATGCTAGGCTTTAGTCTCCATAGACTGGACAACATCAAATTAGCAGGGTGAATTAATGAAATGGACGTTAATGGTGATTTGTCCCAAAATGCCGCCTATCCATGTTCTCCACAGATGTTGCCTGACCCACTGAGTTACTCGACTACTTTGAGTCGTATGTTCTAAAGCAGCATCTGCACTTCCTTGTTTCTCCTATTTGGATAAGCATGTTGAGAAACCATCGAGTGAGCAGACTATTATAGATCTATCAATAAGCAAGGGTTCATTAATACTCTAAACTGCTGGAGATTCTCAGCACGTCAGGCAGCATCTTTGAAGAAAGATCGCAATCCAAAATGTCGTCTGTCCATTTCTCTCCCACGGATGCTGCCTGACCTGTTGAGTTCCTCCAGCACTTTGCTTTCTATTCAAGATTCCAGCATTTGCAGACTCTTTTGTCTTCATTAATAATCTTGTGGTTAAGGGATCCTTGTTGATAAATGATCATTACTTGACACAATGTTATATCAAGTCATTTAGTTCAATCTGTAATCAGGATCTTAATCTAAACATAGTAAGTTAGCTCTGGTAGATTGGAAAACGGCTTTAAAGGGTGTGACAGTAAACAAGCAATGATTAACATTTATAGAATCAATACATAGTTTATAACAGATTTGTGTTCCTTTAAAGCACAAAGGCCCAAGGGAAAAGTAGTCAATTTAATGTTGACAAGAGAATCTAAACATAGCATTAGATCATAAGAAATGCAATATATTTTACCAAAATGAACAGCAAGCCAAAGGAGGGGGAACATTTTCACATCAAGAATGAGTATTCTTGCTAATTTAATGATTTGGAAGATTTAAGCAATTCATCCCATGGAGGAGTCATCATTGCAGCTGCAAACCTTGGGCCATTAAGTTGGATCCAAGTTCAAATGCATTTCAAAAGCCATTCAAATTATGTTTTGAGAAGCATTAATGTCTATTCTCAATGTAATTTATAGGATTACAAAGTGTTCACTTCTGTTGTTTTGATGGAATTTGTAGTACCACCCACACGGAATGACAATCAGTGAGAACTTTATTTTAGATGGCATATCATAGAAACACATAGAAACATAGAAAAATAGATGCAGGAGTAGGCTATTCTGCCCTTCCAGCCAGCACCGCCATTCAATATGATCATGGCTGATCATCTAAAATCATAGAAACATAGAAACATAGAAAATAGGTGCAGGAGGAGGCCATTCGGCCTTCGAGCCAGCACCGCCATTCATTGTGATCCTGGCTGATCATCCACAATCAGTAACCTGTGCCCAACTTCTCCCCATATCCCCTGATTTCACTAGCCCCCAGAGCTCTATCTAACTCTCTCTTAAATTCATCCAGTGATTTGGCCTCCACTTCCCTCTGTGGCAGAGAATTCCACAAATTCACAACTCTCTGGATGAAAAAGTTCCTTCTCAGCTCAGTTTTAAATGGCCTCCCCTTTATTCTTAGACTGTGACCCCTGGTTCTGGACTCCCCCAACATTGGGAAAATGTTTCCTACACCTAGCTTGTCCAGTCCTTTTATAATTTTATATGTCTCTATAAGATCCCCTCTCATCCTTCTAAACTCCAGTGAATTCAAGCCTGGTCTTTTCAATCTTTTCTCATATGACAGTCCCGCCATCCCAGGGATCAATCTCGTGAACCTACACTGCACTGCCTCAATTACAAGGATGTTCTTCCTCAAATTAGGAGACCAAAACTGTACACAATACTCCAGATATGGTCTCACCAGGGCCCTATACAACTGCAGAAGAACCTCTTTACTCCTATACTCAAATCCTCTCATTATGAAGACCAACATGCCATTAGCTTTCTTCACTGCCTGCTATACCTGCACGCCAACTTTCAGTGACTGGTGTACAAGGACACCCAGGTCTTGCTGCACTTCCCCCTTACCTAGCCTAACCTCACATTTATCGACAACATACTGCATCTGCCATGCATCTGCCCACCCACTCAACCGGTCCAGGTCACCCTGCAACCTCCTAACATCCTCTTCGCAGTTCACACTGCCACCCAGCTTTGTGTCATCTGCAAACTTGCTAGTGTTACTTCTAATTCCTTCATCCAAATCATTAATATATATGGTATATAGTTGCGGCTCCAACACCGGGCCTTGCGGCACTCCACTCGCCACTGCCTGCCATTCTGAAAAGGACCCGTTTACTCCTACTCTTTGCTTCCTGTCTGCTAACCAATTCTCTATCCATGTCAACACCCTACCCCCAATACCATGTGCTCTAATTTTGCTCACCAATCTCCCGTGTGGGACCTTATCAAAGGCTTTCTGAAAGTCTAGATACATTACATCCACTGGCTCCCCTTCATCCATTTTACTTGTCACATTCTCAAAAAATTCCAGAAGATTAGTGAAGCATAATTTCCCTTTCATAAATCCCTGACTTGGACTTATCTTTTTACTGCTATCCAAATGCACCGTTATTACCTATTTAATAATTGACTCCAGCATCTTCCCCACCACCGATGTTAGGCTAACTGGTCTGGAATTCCCCGTTTTCTCTCTCGCTCCTTTCTTAAAAAGTGGGATAACATTAGCTATCCTCCAATCCACAGGAACTGATCCTGAATCTATTGAACATTGGAAAATGATCACCAATGCGTCCACTATTTCTAGAACCACCTCCCTGAGTACCCTGGGATGCAGACCATCAGGCCCTGGGGATTTATCAACCTTCAGTCCCAATAGTCTACCCAATATTATTTCTCGCCTAATGCAAATTTCTTTCAGTTCCTTTAACCCCCTAGATACTCTGTCCTCTAGTACATCTGGGAGATTGTTTGTGTCTTACTTAGTGAAGACAGATCTGAAGTATCTGTTCAACTCTTCTGCCATTTCCTTGGTACCCATAGTAATTTCATCCCTGTCTGCCTTCAAAGGACCCAATTTGTCTTTGCTAATCTTTTTTTCTTAACAAATCTAAAGAAGCTTTTACTGTCCTTCTTTATATTCTTGGCCAGCTTCCCCTCGTCCTGTCTTAAAACTGTTACAATTTGTTTCGTTGGGTTGCTGTTGTTTAAACTAACTAAATTATTGCATCGTATGGGAGGCGCATTCCCAATCTCGTTGTACCCCTGTACAATGACAATAAAGATATATTGTATTGTATTGTATTGTACTTCATCTTTTCAGCCCGTATTGCCCGTTTTGTTACCTTCTGTTGTCCTTTGAAATTTTCCCAATCCTCTGGCTTCCTGCTATTCTTTGCTATGTTATACATCTTTTCTTTTAGTTTTATTCCATCCCTAACTTCCCTTGTCAGCCACGGTTGCCTCCTGCTCCCCTTAGAATCTTTCTTCTGCTTTAGAATGAAATGATCCTGCATCTTCCGGATTCTGCCCAGAAATTCCTGCCATTGCTGTTCCACCGTCATTCCCGCTAGGATCCCTTTCCAGTCTACCTTGGCCAGCTCCTCTCTCATGCCTTCATATTCCCCTTTATTCAACTGCAACACTGACACTTCCGATTTAACCTTCTCCCTCTCAAATTGCAGATTAAAACTAATCATATTATGATCACTACCTCCAAGCGGTTCCTTTACCTTGAGTTCTCTTATCAAATTTGGTTCATTGGACAACACTAAATCCAGAATTGCCTTTTCTCTGGTAGGCTCCATTACAAGCTGCTCTTAGAATCCATCTTGGAGGCACTCTACAAACTCTCTTTCTTGGGGTCCAGAACCAACATGATTTTCCCAGTCTACCTGCATATTGAAATCCTCCATCACCACAGTGGCATTACCTTTGTTACATGCCTGTTTTAACTCCTGCTGCAACTTACACCCTACATCCAGGCTACTATTTGGGGGTCTGTAGTTAACTCCAATTAATGTCTTCTTACCTTTACAATTCCTCAACTCTATCCACAGTGACTCTACCTCATCAGTCCCTATGTCACCCCTCGCAAAGGGACTGAATTTCGTCCCTCACTAACAGAGCTTCCCCACCTCTGCCCACCTGCCTGTCCTTTCTATAGGATGTATAACCCTGAATATTATGTTCCCAGGCCCGATCCTCCTGCAGCCACATCTCCGTAATCCCCACAATGTCATATCTACCAATCTCTAACAGCCTCAAACTCATCTACTTTACTTCTTACACTTCGCGCATTCATATACAATACTTTTAATTCCTTACTTATCTCACCTTTCACATCGATTCCTATTACACTTGGCCATACTCTCCTATCCCTTTGTGAGGTTTCTTTTCCGTTAATTCTGGGGTCATTAACTATCCCCAGAATCAGTACCCCGTTCCTGCTTTTTCCCCATATTTCTTGTTTAGAGTTAAATCTAACTCTCTCTTGAAAACATCCAGTGAATTGGCCTCCACTGCCTTCTGTGGCAGAGAATTCCACAGATTCACAACTCTCTGGGTGAAAACGTTTTTCCTCATCTCAGTCCAAAATGGCCTACCCCTTATTCTTATATCGTAACAGTATAATAATTGGTCTTTCTTATGCTGATATGGACTACAACGATCATAATGGAAGTCAGTTCTTACCAGTACTTGTAAAATATAATTATTAAGGCATTTCTTATGATTTATCAAATATGCCTTTTTTTCATTTAAATCTTTAAGGGTGTTGCAGCAAAATGCAAATATTATTGGGGAAATGAAATGGACTTTGCATTTCTGCAGACACAAAGTTTGTGAATTTCACTGATTTTGGAAGGATCTGTGAACTTAACATCCATTCCTCATTTTGTTTTGCACTTGCCAAATAGTAGATAATGTGCAGGAAGGAAGGAATGCAGATGCTGGTTTAAACCAGAGACAGCCACAAAAACCTGGAGTAACTCAGTGGGTCAGACAGCATCTCATCAAAAGGAATAGGTGATGTTTCGGGTCGAGACCCTTCTTCACACCTGATAATGTCTCGTTTCATAAAGATTAATCATTTAGCTGAATGTTAATATTTCTTCTTTTTAAGCCATTACTTAATAAATAGAGATTAGGGTGGGCATGGATGAGCTAAAAGAAAGACACTATTGATCAAAAAATAACAAAAATAATGGCAGTTCATGATCCCTTGCTGAAAGCACAATGTTTTGATTTTTGATTAAATAAAGTTTGGCTTGCTTGTGACATTGCTCGCATTTGAATTTCTCATTGATAATTAAAATAAGTTCATAAGTTGTAGGAACAGAATTAGCCCATTCATCCCATCAAGTCTACTCTGCCATTCAATCATGGCTGAACTATCTTTCCCTCTCAACCTCATTCTCCTGCCTTCTCTTCATAACCCTTGACACAAAATGAGGGCTCTTGGGGTTTAGATGTTAGACGTATCACTAGCCCTGCACAAATAGTAATAATAATAATAATAATATTCATTTATTGTCATTGCAACGAGTACAACGAAATTAAAAAATAGCCAATCCTGACGGTGCGTACAAACATATATGCAATAAATGCAAAAACAAATAAATACAATTATATTAAGTACAAGATTTTTTAACGGTGTTGCCTAGTGCAGAGGTAGTGTTCAGTTCTCGTATGGCCCTGGGGTAAAAACTGTTCTTAAGTCTGTTTGTTCGGGATTTGATCGACCTGAAACGTCGACCAGAGGGCAGATGAACAAACAGACGGTGGCCGGGGTGGGATGGATCTTTTATTATTTTGCCTGCTCTACTGAGGCAGCGTAGGCTGAACAGGTGCTCCAGGGAGGGCAGTGAGCAGCCGATGATCTTCTGGGCCGTCGTGATGACCCTCTGAAGGGCCTTCCTGTCCTTTTCTGAGCAGCTGGCATACCATGTGGTTATACAGTATGCCAGCACACTCTCGATGGAGCAGCGATAGAAGGACAACATGAGCTTCTCCTGCAGGTTGGTTTTCCTGAGGATCCTCAGGAAGTGGAGTCTCTGCTGTGCCTTCTTTACTGTGGTGATGGTGTTGGTAGACCAGGTAAGATCCTCTGCGATGTGCGTACCCAGGAACCTGAAAGCGGGTACCCTTTCCACACAGACCCCATTGATGTAGAGTGGGTCGTATTCTACACTGGTTTTTCTGAAGTCAATTATAAGTTCCTTTGTTTTGGAGGAGTTCAGGACAAGATTGTTCACTGAACACCATGCTGCCAGCCTTTGGATTTCATCCCTATAGGCTGTCTCATCTCCTCCTGAGATGAGTCCAACCACAGTCGTGTCATCCGCGAACTTGATGATGGTGTTGGTGGGATGGGTGGGGGCGCAGTCGTGAGTGTAGAGGGAGTAAAGGATGGGGCTCAACACACAGCCCTGTGGTGAGCCGGTGCTCAGTGTAATGGTGGAGGAGAGGTGAGGGCCTATTTTGACGGTCTGGGGGCGGTTGGTCAGGAAGTCCTTGATCCATTGGCAGATGGTTTGGGAAAATCCAAGGTCAGAAAGTTTGGTGACCAGTCTGCTCGGGATGACCGTGTTAAAGGCAGAGCTGAAGTCGAGGAAGAGCATCCTCACATAGCTCCCCTGGTGTTCAAGGTGGGTCAGTGCAGTGTGAAGAGCAGTGTCGATGGCATCCCCTGTAGACCTATTTGCTCTGTAGGCAAACTGGTGTGGGTCGAAGGTGGGTGGGAGGCTGGCTTTGATGTGCTGCAGGACCAGTCTCTCGAAGCACTTTGTGATGACCGGTGTGAGTGCTACCGGACGGTAGTCGTTAAGGCCGCTGATGACAGACTTTTTCGGCAGTGGGATGATTGTGGTGGACTTCAGGCAGGGAGGGATGGTGGATTTTAAAAGGGACAGGTTGAAGATTTTTGTGAAGACCTCAGATAATTGGTCTGCACATTCCCTCAGCACTCTGCCCGTCACACCATCGGGGCCTGCAGCTTTCCTGGGATTCACTGCTCTGAGCACGCGCTTAACATCATACTCCTGCACAGTGAAGGTGTTGCTGTCAGGTGCTGGAGAGGGTGTTATGTCTGCCACTGTAGCTTTCACCTCGAAACGAGCAAAGAAACAGTTAAGTTCCTCTGCCAGCGAGGCGTCGCCGTCGGCAGTCGTGTGGTTGCTGGTCTTGTAGTTGGTGATGTGCTGGATGCCTTGCCATACCCGCCGTGGGTCATTGTTGGTAAAGTGGTCCTCAATCTTCCTCTTGTAGGACGCTTTGGCATCCTTGATGCCTCTCTTCAGGTTGGTTCTAGCAGCACTGTATAGAGCTCTATCACTAGACCTGAAGGCAGTGTTACGGTCCTTGAGGAGAGACCTGACATCCTTTGTCATCCAGGGTTTCTGATTGGGATACAACCGGATGCGTTTGTCGACGGTGACATTGTCAACACAGTTTTGGATGTAGCAAAGTACAGTTGATGTGTACTCCTCCAAGTCCTGATCCTCAAAAATATCCCAGTTGGTCCTTTCGAAGCAATCCTGCAGCTGCGAGGAAGCTCCTTCAGGCCATGTCTTAACAGTCTTTATGGTGACTGGAGCTTTCCTCCTGAGTGGGGTGTATGCTGGAGTTAGGAATATGGACAGGTGATCTGACTGCCCCAGGTGTGGTAGTGGTGCTGACCTGAAACCCTTCTTAATATTTGAATAAACCTTGTCTAGTGTGTTTTTCCCCCTGGTAGCACATCTTATGTGTTGTTCAAGTTTCGGGAGAACTGACTTTAGGTCTGCATGATTGAAGTCCCCGGCTATGATGTGGGCTGCTTCTGGATATGTACTCTGTTGTGAGTTTGAAAACAGGGGGGAAATAATGTGCATAAAGATGAATGAGACGAAATGAACTTGAAGTTATGGAGAAAGATTCAAAATCTATCAAATGTTAGATGCCGTTTCACAGTTGAATGCCATTTGAATGGTGATAAAGGCAAAATCATGGTCAGGATACCCGATCAGGGCCAAAGCAAAGAGATGTTGGTTGAACGATGCGCTGGAATCCTGACTGATTAACTTTGAACTGCAGGATTTAAAAAAAAAATAGTCTTAGTGTTTACGTTATTCATTACTAATTGGTATATTTTGCATATCTATTATATGATCACAAATTTGCATTCATAATTTAATACTGAGTATTACTTTTATGAATCAGTGGGAGAATCCTAACATAAAACTAAAAGCAAGATTAGCTCAGGAGCTTATTAAAATTAGAAACATTATGTACTGTGAAATTCTAATTGGAAGTAATCATTAGTTCCATTCACAGTCTAAACGTAGTTTTTGAAAGAAGGTATATAGAATAAATATTGACCCGAAATTTGTTGGAGAGATCATACCAGCTGATGGATTTCTTTCAAGGAAAAATAACAACAATGCTTTGTATATTATCTAATGAAATAATTGGCACTACAGAGGCAATCTTGGCTGTGAATGAACTGGAAAAATTCATATCACATGCAAAATAACAATAACAATGTTAATCAAAAAAGCTGAAATTCAGCACTTTTTTTGAAGATTCCATCTCTCGATCAAGTGTTGTTATCAGGGCAGCATTTTCTGTTCACAAAATCCCCAACTCATCAATTTGGTCAACTCATTTGTAGTTTTCTATGCAGTCAAGAATTAACTGTATAGATGTTAAACTGGAGTCACATGTGGTCTATTCTGGGCAAATTTCTAGAGGAACCGCCAACTTCGGGATGCAATCATAAAGAAAGCCTATCAATACTAATTCCTTTGAAGATTGAGGAGATTCAGTATGTTGAGCTTCTACAGGTGTACGATAAAGAGCATACTGATGGGTTGCATCATGGCCTAGTTTAGCAACTCCACTGTACAGGAATGATGGAAATTACAGAGAGTGGTAGTCACTGCCCGGTACTGACCTCTCTACCATTGAAGGAATCTATAGGCGCTGCTTACCTCAAAATAGCAACCATTATCATCAAAGACCCACAGAACCCTGGCCATGCTCTCATTTTGCCCCATCAGGAAAAAGGTACTGGAGCCTGGAAATAACGACCATCGCGTTCAAGAATACCTTCTTCGCAACAACCCTCAGGGTCTTGAATGCGACACAACACTAACCTCATCAGCTATAAACTTCAATGGATGGCCTTTGGTTGCACTAAGACTTCCGTGTTCATTAGATAATGCTTATCAGTTTATTCAATATTGTAAAATTATTATATCATCTCCGTATTTACAAGCCTGTTACATAGATACATAGATATATAGAAAATAGGTGCAGGAGTAGGCCATTTGGCCCTTCGAGCCAGCACCGCCATTCAATGTGATCATGGCTGATCATCCACAATCAGTACCCCGTTCCTACCTTCTCCCCATACCCCTTGGTTCCATTATCCCTAAGAGCTCTAACTAACTCTCTTTTGAATGCATCCATTGAATCGGCCTCCACTGCCTTCTGAGGCAGAGAATTCCACTCTCTGGGTGAAAAAGTTTTTCCTCATCTCAGTTCTAAATGGCCTACCCCTTATTCTTAAACTGTGGCCCGCTGGTTCTCGACTCCCCCAACATCGGCAACATGTTTCCTGCATCTAGCGTGTCCAATCCCTTAACAATTTTATATGTTAAGCTGCTGCAAGTAAAAATGTCATTGTTCCATTATCTGTACATATGACAATTAAACACTCTTGACAATAATATTTCCTCCTTCCACTGCTGACAACATTCTTGTAAATATCTTCCGTACCCTCTTTAGTACAAACACATCTTTCTTGTAATGAGGTGATCAGAATTGCATGCAGTACTCATGCAATGGTTTAAAATATGTTGTGTACAGATGTAGCAGCTATACCCTTTGTCTTGGCTATCTGTTCCAAGAAAGCTCCCGAATGACTTTGAACACTCTAGCAAGAATACCTTCAGATAACGAGACGTAAAAATGGGGGATTAATTAAATATAAAACACATAAAGCTATTACTTTTATATTTCTCGAATATTTTCTTTTTTCTTTTATGCGGTCGATGGCAATAGAGGTCCACCAGGCTCATTATTGTGAATATCAGATACATTACTTAGCTCTGAACTTACCTGGCTTGTAAGTTCTAATGCTCAGCCATTACATTTGCACACTTTTTAAATCTCTGCCAGTTAATTAAGTGTCTATTTCAGAATGAGTGAATATAGTTCATTTCCTGTTACCCAAAGCAGATGGTCCTCATCGTGGACCCTGCAGGTATTTGGAAATTAGTGATGCTTCACATGGCCGAACATCAAAATAAGTGTACATGTGATTAAATTTAACTTGCTTTATTAGCTCATAGAGGTTGACTTGTACCATCATTTATAAATAATAAACAGTTTTGATTAACTGAAATAATTCTCACAACCTCTCACCATCCAAACACCTCTGTGCTGCAATTCAAATTGTAATTTTCTGTTAAAGTTATAATCAATCAGACTATTAACAAAAGATTGCTGTGAGTGTGCATAACAGTGCAGGATATTTTTTTCTGCAAGGAAAATTAGGTGGAAGTTGCCTCTTTGGTGTTAAAAATGCTTTCCAGAGTTAACTTGCACTTTCAGTGTCTTCCCAACAGCAACCTACTGGGTCCTAATTGCCATTATTCACACATATTTGAGTGCTGATAGTATCAGAGCAATTGCAACTTTCCGAGGTTTGCACTGACAATGATACGCTCTGTATAAGTTAAACTGAGATCTGTAAAGCACAGCAGCTGTCAAGGATCACCACCCGTGACACAAATGAGGAAATTGTCAGCCTGAAAAGTACTGCCGAGTGTGAAAACTGATTTCTGCGGTTTGGGGGAACAAAATGGATACCTATTGGTTCTAACAACATTTTACAAAGTTAATATACTAGAATCAGGATCTTATCATTTTGAGCAATTTCTGCCCTCTCCAATGTCTGAATGCGTTCAATGGCACCCATGTTACATTATATTCCCAGAACACCATCCGAGGGCCAGACACACAGAAGGTGTTCTGATCCCTTGGCGTCTAAAGACCACCGGGTGGCGCCAGCAAAGGCTGCCTCGCCAACAGTCTGTCTGTCCCTTTCTTCTATGTTGTTTTTTTAGTATGTGTTAAATGTATGTTTTTAGTGTTCTTTAGTTTGTTTTATGTGGGGGTTGGGGGGGGGGGGAGAGGGTTGGGGGGAAACATTTTCTAATCTCTTACCTCGACGGAGATGCGATTTTTTTCCCGTATCGTATCTCCGTCCGCACGGCGGCCTAACATCGAGGAGTTGGTGGCCTTTGCTGGAGACCGATTTCGAAAGCTCCACCGGGACTTTAACATCGTGAGCTGGCGATCTGTTTGTCAGGGATCGACCTCTGAGCTCTACCGCGGGTGCCTGCAGACTTTAACATCATGGAGCCCGTGGTCTCTAGTCAGAGACCGATTTCGGGAACTCCAAGCCGCAGGAGCTTCAACCGCCCCGACGCGGGAGCATCGATCACCCCGACTTGGAGCTTCGATTGTGGGCTGCGGGAGCTTCGATCGCCCCGACGGATGGTCCGACTGCCCTGACCGCGGGAGAAGAATGAGGGAAGAAGATTGGACTTTATTGCCTTCCATCACAGTGAGGAATGGGGGGAGTCCACTGTGGTGGATGTTTATGTTAACTTTTATGTAGTTGTGTGTCTTGTGGCTTTTTTTTTGGTATGGTAATTTACACATCACTGTACCTTAATTGGTACACATCATCTTTGCTTTTCTTGCGTTATCTTTCATTCATTTATCCTATTTACCATCTATATCACTCATTCATTGCACTTTCCCCTGACTCTCAGTATGAAGAAGGGTCTCAACCTGCAACGTCACCTATTCCTTTTCTCCAGATATGCTGCCTGACCCGTTGAGTTCCTCCAGCTTCTTGTGTCTATCTTCAGTTTAAACCAGCTTCTGTAGTTCCTTCCTACACATTTTATCGGACCTTGGTGAGGCCACATTTTGGAGTATTGCTTACAGCTCCGGTCACCCCATTACAGGAAGGATATGGGGGCTTTGGAAAGGGTACAGAGAAGGTTTAATAGAATGATCCCGGATTAGGGGGGAATTGGATACAAGGAGATTTTTTAGATTTAGAGATACAACGCAGAAACAGGCCCTTTGTCCCACCAGGTCCGCGCCGCCCAGCGATCCCCGCACACTAACAGTATCCCACTAGGGACAATTTTTACATTTGCCCAGCCAATTAACCTACATACCTGTACGTCTTTGGAGTGTGGGAGGAAACCAAAGATCTCGGAGAAAACCCACGCAGGTCATGGGGAGAACGTACAAACTCCGTACGGACGGCGCCCAAGTCAGGATCGATCCTGAGTCTCCGGCGGCAACTCCACCGCTGCGCCACCGTGCCGCAGTGAACTGTTTGAACTGACTTGAAAAGTTTTCTCTGGAATGGTGGAGATTGAGGGTAGACATGATAGAAGTGTATAAAATCATGAGAGGCATAGATAGGGTGGACACTCAGAATCTTTTTCCCAGGATGGAAATCTCAAATACAAGAGGGCAACACTTTAAGGTGAGAAGGGCAAAGTTTAAAGGAGATGTGAAGGGAGAAGTTTTTTTACACAAAGGGTGGTGAGTGCCTGGAATGAGCTGCATGGGGTGGTGGTGGAGGCGGATCCAACAGTGGCATTTAAGAGACTTTTGGATCGGCACATGGATATGCAGGGAATGGAGGAAGATGGATTATGTGCAGGCCGATAAGAGTTGGTCTTGGCATCTTGTTCAACAGTGATATTATGGGCTGATGGGCCTATTCCTGCATTGTACTGTTCTCTGTTCTAATCCCTGGACAACTTGCTATCGATCTGCAATCATAAAGATACTGATCCACCATTAGCTATCTTCCAACCAATTTTGGATCCAATTGGTCAACAGATCCCTATATTGTAACCTTCTGAACTTGTGGAATGCTAGAGAAGAAATTGCGATCTAGCTCAATTAAAAAGCCACTGATAACCTGAGTTTATTTCTGGGTAATTTACACTGTCGGAGCCATTTTGCGTTTATTAGTTATTTTAGCATATTATTATATTACTTTGTATCCTGCTGTATTTTTGGACACTAAGAGGTTAATACTATGCCTACGTATATGGACTTGGAGGTGCCATGGGCGGGGCCAGATCATTAGTATAACCTGCCCAACACTGACGTAATGCTTCAGTGTGATAAGAAAGAACCTGCTGATATAAGGTTAGCAAGTCAAGCCTACTAAAACATAAGGTGACAGGATACAAAGGAGTGTCGGTGAGAAACTAATTTCTTACGACATACAAACAAACAAACAAGTTATTGACAAAAGATATGTCAATATGTTTTATTGTAACTTCAAATAAACGACTAACTAACTGCAACGTCGTGAAGATCTCTTTGTTGTTGTTATTTGAGTCAAGAACCACCGCTCCCATTCCTTCGTCAAACGGTAATCTTAAGGACGTTATAAGGAAGGACTAAAGCTGGCTGCTACATATCCTGGCTGCTAATAAACCTTAACCCATCCTTTCTCTTCAGCATGTCTTTGATACTTAAATTATCCGGTCCTCTTATAACCATTAGATCGGCACACAGGTGCAGCTGGTAGAGCTGTTGCCTCACCATGCCATAGACCTGATTCAACCCTGACTCTGGTTGTTGTCTGTACAGAGTTAGCATATTCTCCCTGTGACCACGTGGGTTTCCATGCTTCAGTTTCCTCCCTCTTTCCAATGACGTGCGAGTTTCTAGGTTAACTGGCCTCTGTAAATTGCCCCTAGTATGTAGGGAGTGGATGGGTTAGTGGGATAACATGGAGCCTGTGTGATTGGGTGATCAATGGTTGCCGTGGACTCGGTGGGCCGAGAGGACGATTTTCATGCTGAATCTCTAAACGTATAAAGCGAGACAAAAATCTTTTGTAGTTCAGATCATTGCTGTACCTTCCTCGTGTCCCTCTCATCATTATCAACTTAAACACAAGATCTTTTAATCATGAAGTACCTAAAGTACATAAAATATTGCAAATTCATTCCATAGAACCATTCAGCTGGCCACACGAGGATGTCCAAGCTGTTAATCGAAAGCTTGGTCAAAGAGCCAAATTTCATGGAGATTTAAGGAGGACATTTCAGGGCCAAAGCAATTAAAATTGAAGTTGCTCAGATGAACTATGGATATTTCAGAGGATGTGAGAGTTTAGGAGATTACAGAGAGGAAAGAGTAACATCAGGAAACGACTTGGAAGAACAAATTCTATTGCATGTTTGCAATTTGTGTAATTATCATTAATTTAAACTGTGCAGTAACATTGGCCTGTCTTTGACTTTATTTCACAGTACGAGCAAATACAAATCATGAGGATGTGGTGTCGCATCATGTCCCCGGAATATATCAAATACTGCTGCAAGGTTAAGTGAAATCCCACTTTTATTAAATTAAATTGGCTGGTTTATGCAAATAAAAATGTGGCATCTCAGAGCTAACTATGCTGGATTTTATTCCTGTTAAGTATTAGAAAAGGATTTACAGTGTTAGTAATCTCCTGTTCTTCTACATTCCGTTCTCTTTAAAATAATTATATTTATTTATTTCGAGTTAGGGGAAGCTTGTAAAATTCGTGGAACTCATTAGTAACCAAGTCTTTCTTCATAACAATACCTGAGTGGGGATTACATAAACAGTGCTGCTCTATAAATGCAGATAAACATTTGCGAAACAATTAATTAGGTTTCCCATGATTCAAAACAATGAGCAAAAGTAACGTAAAAACAAAAACAAAAAAATCAAAAATTTGCTCATACAAAATCTTACTGAAATCTCCAAAGGCCTAAAATGGTAAATTTGATTTCCTGTTGAAAATTCTGAGTCCTGCTTTGAAGCTGCCAGGATTTGATAGGCTCAATTTTCATTTGTTCTTCTGAGCCGGTAGCAACTAACAAAGGCATCTGTTTAAAAAAAAAAAATGCTTGGTGGGTTCCATGATCATAATTTGGAGTTGATTCCAATTTTTACTCAGGATATCTTCAGCAGGTTAACCCAAAGGATCTGATATGAAAGTGCTTGACATAAAGTAAAGCATAGAACACAGTACAACACAGGATCAGGCCCTTCAGTCTACATTGTCAGACATGATGTTGAGTTAAACTCAACTTCTCTGCCTCTTAGATGCCACTATTATATCTGCTTCCACTGCTACCTATGGCAGAGAGTTCCAGGCACTCACCACTTTATGTGTAAAAAAACTTGCCCCACACATCTCCTTGAAATTTTGCCCCTCCCACCATAAAGCTGTGGGAAAAATGTTCTGATTATCTGCCCTATCTATGCCTCTCATACATCCTATATAGAATATATATAAAATTACATAGAAAGCATATTTCGGAACCTCTTCAGGGACAACAGACACTGGAATGGAGTCAGTTATACCTTAAGGACTCGGGCCCTTCCCCAATTCTATGCCATTTGTGGGAATGTGCCCCATTTGCTGCTATTGCCACTTATTTGCGCAAATGGGCCAGTAGGAAGTTGGAGTTGAGTATAGGAGCAAAGAGGTCCTTCTGCAGTTGTACCGGGCCCTAGTGAGACCGCACCTGGAGTACTGTGTGCAGTTTTGGTCTCCAAATTTGAGGAAGGATATTCTTGCTATTGAGGACGTGCAGCGAAGGTTTACTAGGTTAATTCCTGGAATGGCGGGACTGTCATATGTTGAAAGACTGGAGCGACTAGGCTTGTATACCCTGGAATTTAGAAGGAAGAGAGGTGATCTTATCGAAACGTATAAAATTATTAAGGGGTTGGACACGTTAGAGGCAGGAAACATGTTCCCAATGTTGGGGGAGTCCAGAACCAGGGGCCATAGTTTAAGAATAAGGGGTAGGACATTTAGAACAGAGATGAGGAAAAACCTTTTTAGTCAGAGAGTTGTGAATCTGTGGAATTCTCTGCCTCAGAGGGCAGTGGAGGCCAATTCTCTGAATACATTCAAGAGAAAGCTAGATAGAGCTCTTAAGGATAGCGGAGTCAGGGGGTATGGGGAGAAGGCAGGAACGGAGTACTGATTGAGAATGATCGGCCATGATCACATTGAATGGTGGTGCTGGCTCGAAGGGCTGAATGGCCTACTCCTGCACCTATTTTCTATTGTCTATTGTCTATTGGCAAGGGCCCGAGACACAGAAATTGGCAAGATCTCACCGCACCATTGAAATGCAGGAAATTACTTTCCCTGAGCAGTTTCCCCAATGGAAATATAATTGATCAAAAGCGATTATAGAAACATAGAAACATAGAAAATAGGTGCAGGAGGAGGCCATTTGGCCCTTTGAGCCAGCACCGCCATTCATTGTGATCATGGCTGATTATCAATAATCAGTAACCCTTGCCTGCCTTCTCCCCATATCCCTTGATTCTATCTAACTCTCTTTTAAATTCATCCAGTGAATTAGCCTCCACTGCCTTCTATGGCAGAGAATTCCACAAATTCATAACTCTCTGCGTTAAAAAGTTTTTTATCATATCATTTTTAAATGGCCTCCCCTTTATTCTTAGACTGTGGCCCCTGGTTCTGGACTCCCCCAACATTAGGAACATTTTTCTGCATCTAGCTTGTCCAGTCCTTTCATAATTTTATACGTTTCTTAAAGATCCCCTCTCATCCTTCTAAATTCCAGTAAATACAATCCCAGTCTTTCTAATCTTTCCTCATATGACAGTCCCGCCATCCCAGGGATGAACCTCATGAACCTACACGGCATTGCCTCAATAGCAAGGATGTCCTTCCTCAAATTGGGAGACCGAAACTGCACACAATACTCCAGATGTGTTCTCATCAGGGCCCTGTACAACTGCAGAAGGACCTCTTTACTCCTATACTCAAATTGCCTTGTTATGAAGGCCTACATGCCATTAGCTTTCTTCACTGCCTGCTGTACCTGCATGTTTACTTTCAGTGATTGGTGTACAAGGACACCCAGGTCTCATTGGAATCTTGGAATCATCTTTGATCAAACCCTCTCCTTCGACAAACACATCAAACACATCACAAAGACAGCCTTCTTCCACCTCAAAAACATTGCCCGTCTCCGTCCATCCCTCTCCTCCACAGCTGCAGAAACCCTCATCCATGCCTTCATCACCTCCCGTCTGGACTACTGCAACAGCCTCCTCTATGGCGCACCCTCAAAAATCATCAGTAAACTTCAATACATTCAAAACTCCGCTGCCCGTCTACTCACCCACACCCCGATCCGTGACCATATCACCCCCGTCCTTTACAAACTCCACTGGCTCCCCATCCCCCAGAGAATCCAGTACAAAATCCTCCTCATAACCTACAAAGCCCTCCATAACCTGGCCCCATCCTACCTGAACGACCTCCTCCACAGGCACACTCCCACCTGCACCCTCCGCTCTGCTGCTGCCAATCTCCTATCCCCCCACATCCGGACCAAACTCAGATCCTGGGGGGACAGGGCTTTCTCCATCGCTGCTCCCACCCTATGGAAATCACTACCCCAAACCGTTAGAGACTCCTCCACACTCACCACATTCAAAACATCGCTGAAGTCTCACCTGTTCAGTACTGCCTTCAACCACTGAAGGTCACCTCACCTTCTGTCTCCTTTCTCTGTTCGTTTACTTATTTACTTATTTATCTATTTATTCATTTCCCTATGTTCTCTAAATCTCTGTAAAGCGTCTTTGAGTATATGAAAAGCGCTATATAAATGTAATGCATTATTATTATTATTATTATTGCATTTCCCTTTTTCCTAATCTGACACCATTGAGATAATAATCTGTCTCCTTGCCGCCAAAGTGGATAACCTCACATTTATCTACATTATACTGTATCTGCCACGCATCTGCCCACTCATTCAACCTGTCCAAGTCACCCTACAACCTCTTAGCATAAATTATAAAAAAGCCTGGAAAATGTGGAATTCTTTGTTTGTAGTCCCATTTTTTGCTTCCTAGTCCCAAAAAAGACATAAGTTCTCCTGCAGTCTAGTCTAGTCCTGCAGTCTAGTTCCCAATGTTGGGGGAGTCCCGAACAAGGGGCCACAGTTTAAGAATAAGGGGTAGGCCATTTAGAATGGAGATGAGGAAGAACTTTTTCAGTCAGAGAGTGGTGAAGGTGTGGAATTCTCTGCCTCAGAAGGCAGTGGAGGCCAGTTCGTTGGATGCTTTCAAGAGAGAGCTGGATAGAGCTCTTAAGGATAGCGGAGTGAGGGGGTATGGGGAGAAGGCAGGAACGGGGTACTGATTGAGAGTGATCAGCCATGATCGCATTGAATGGCGGTGCTGGCTCGAAGGGCTGAATGGCCTCCTCCTGCACCTATTGTCTATTGTCTATTGTCTATTGTCTATAGTCATGCTCAGCTCCTTTAGGCTCTAGAGATACAGCGCGGAAACAGACCCTTCATTCCACCGAATCCGCACAGACCAGCAATCACCCCGTACATTAACGCTATGCTACACACTGGGTTACAATTTTACAACTTATCAAAACCAATTAACCTATAAGCTTGTACATTTTTGGAATGTGGGAGGAAACCGGAGCACCCGGACAAAACCCATGTGGTCACAGAGAGAGCGTACAAACTCCATACAGACAGCACCCACAGTCGGGGTCAAACCCAGGTCTCTTGCGCTATAAGGCAGCAACTCTACCGTTGCGCCACTGTGCCGCCCTAAAGACCTCCTGCTTGGTCTTTCCACATCCTTCATATACACTAGGACTGAACCAGTTATGTTCAATCCCAATTTCCTGACTTTCGGAATTGGCGAGTTGCATAGGAGGAATGGTTTGAAAGTGGCTCGGTCTTCCCGATGATGACTTCAATCAGGAAGTGTGGCAGCTCTTGGGCTTCACCCTCATTTTGGATGGGATGTCAATTTTCTCCTCCCCTCACCATAATGAGCGAACTAAGCCATTCTGTTTCTTTCTGCATTACTACAATAAGAAATGAGCAGATTTTGTTTGTTCTGAGAATTTAACCTATAGGCCTTGTGCTTTAGACAATAGACAATAGACAATAGGTGCAGGAGTAGGCCATTCAGCCCTTCGAGCCAGCACCGCCATTCAATGCGATCATGGCTGATCACTCTCAATCAGTACCCCGTTCCTGCCTTCTCCCCATACCCCCTCACTCCGCTATCCTTAAGAGCACTATCCAGCTCTCTCTTGAAAGCATCCAACGAACTGGCCTCCACTGCCTTCTGAGGCAGAGAATTCCACATCTTCACCACCCTCTGACTGAAAAAGTTCTTCCTCATCTCCGTTCTAAATGGCCTACCCCTTATTCTTAAACTGTGGCCCCTTGTTCTGGACTCCCCCAACATTGGGAACATGTTATCTGCCTCTAATGTGTCCAATCCCCTAATTATCTTATACGTTTCAATAAGATCCCCCCTCATCCTTCTAAATTCCAGTGTATACAAGCCCAATCGCTCCAGCCTTTCAACATACGACAGTCCCGCCGTTCCGGGAATTAACCTAGTGAACCTACGCTGCACGCCCTCCATAGCAAGAATATCCTTCCTCAAATTTGGAGACCAAAACTGCACACAGTACTCCAGGTGCGGTCTCACCAGGGCCCGGTACAACTGTAGAAGGACCTCTTTGCTCCTATACTCAACTCCTCTTGTTACGAAGGCCAACATTCCATTGGCTTTCTTCACTGCCTGCCGTACCTGCATGCTTCCTTTCATTGACTGATGCACTAGGACACCCAGATCTCGTTGAACTCCCCCTCCTCCTAACTTGACACCATTCAGATAATAATCTGCCTTTCTATTCTTACTTCCAAAGTGAATAACCTCACACTTATCTACATTAAACTGCATCTGCCATGTATCCGCCCACTCACACAACCTGTCCAAGTCACCCTGCAGCCTTATTGCATCTTCTTCACAATTCACACTACCCCCCAACTTAGTATCATCTGCAAATTTGCTAATGGTACTTTTAATCCCTTCGTCTAAGTCATTAATGTATATCGTAAATAGCTGGGGTCCCAGCACCGAACCTTGCGGTACTCCACTGGTCACTGCCTGCCATTCCGAAAGGGACCCATTTATCCCCACTCTTTGCTTTCTGTCTGTCAACCAATTTTCTATCCATGTCAGTACCCTACCCCCAATACCATGTGCCCTAATTTTGCCCACTAATCTCCTATGTGGGACCTTGTCGAAGGCTTTCTGAAAGTCGAGGTACACCACATCCACTGACTCTCCCTTGTCAATTTTCCTAGTTACATCCTCAAAAAATTCCAGTAGATTTGTCAAGCATGATTTCCCCTTCGTAAATCCATGCTGACTCGGAATGATCCCGTTACTGCTATCCAAATGCTCAGCAATTTCGTCTTTTATAATTGACTCCAGCATCTTCCCCACCACTGATGTCAGACTAACTGGTCTATAATTACCCGTTTTCTCTCTCCCTCCTTTCTTAAAAAGTGGGATAACATTTGCTATCCTCCAATCCACAGGAACTGATCCTGAATCTATAGAACATTGAAAAATGATCTCCAATGCTTCCACTATTTCTAGAGCCACCTCCTTAAGTACTCTGGGATGCAGACCATCAGGCCCTGGGGATTTATCAGCCTTCAGTCCCATCAGTCTACCCAAAACCATTTCCTGCCTAATGTGGATTTCCTTCAGTTCCTCCATCACCCTAGGTTCTCCGGCCCCTAGAACATTTGGGAGATTGTGTGTATCTTCCTCAGTGAAGACAGATCCAAAGTAACGGTTTAACTCGTCTGCCATTTCTTTGTTCCCCATAATAAATTCCCCTGCTTCTGTCTTCAAGGGACCCACATTTGCCTTGACTATTTTTTTCCTCTTCACGTACCTAAAAAAACTTTTGCTATCCTCCTTTATATTATTGGCTAGTTTACCCTCGTACCTCATCTTTTCTCCCCGTATTGCCTTTTTAGTTAACTTTTGTTGCTCTTTAAAAGAGTCCCAATCCTCTGTCTTCCCACTCTTCTTTGCTATGTTATACTTCCTCTCCTTAATTTTTATGCTGTCCCTGACTTCCCTTGTCAGCCACAGGTGTCTCTTACTCCCCTTAGATTCTTTCCACCTCTTTGGAATAAATTGATCCTGCAACCTCTGCATTATTCCCAGGAATACCTGCCATTGCTGTTCTACCGTCTTCCCTGCTAGGGCCTCCTTCCAGTCAATTCCAGTTAATTATGTACATTTTAACACATATGCAGTATCAGTATACTGTATATGTGACTGATAAACACAACTAAAATTGCAGGTCAGAAAAAGTAAACATCTTTGCAGTTTCTCTACATTGCTATTTGTAACTTTTTGGGCGACAACTCCTTCTGATAAATTGACACGGTGGAGGTAATCATCTGGTGAACCTTTGCTAATCATCAATTTTACATTTTAAGGTCTTCAGCTATAAATTAGTATGCAGAAGCCACTCTAAACTTTGCTGATCTGCAAATTGCCACTTAACAGAGAATTGAATTACACAGGCCTCCAGGCACTATTAATTCCCTGCAAATAGTATAAATGCCACATTACATTTCCTCGGAGGTGGCAGTCAGGAGGAGCGAGGAAAGGGTGAAAGTTCCTTGATATTTCCTGGCATACTTTACCCGGTTTCAGGACACCAGTAGCAAAACACTATTCTTTCACTTTTACTCTTACACAGAGATCTTGTCTCAGTGCTGGAGTTTTGGGAGGGGTTCCATGGAGTGTAAATAGACGACTGCGTATAGACTACTCCATTCCTGGGCAGAATTATCTAAGCTCATAAGTGATCTTATGAACATTTGCGAAATCCTGAGGGGTGTAGATAGGATAAATGCACACAGTCTTTTTCCCAGAATCAAGAACAAGGGGGCAGAGATTTAACATAAGAAGAGAAAGATTGGAACCTGAGGAGTAAGGTTTTTGCACACAAAGGGCAGTGAGTATATGTAATGAGCTTCCAGAGGAATTGGTTGAGGCAGGTACAATAAGAGCATTTAAAAGACATTTTGTTTTATTTTGTTTTGTGCATGGAGAGGAAAGGTTTGGAGGGATATGGGTCAATTGCAGTAAATGGGACTAGTGTAGAAGGGTATCTTGGTCATAGGGTTGCCAACTTTCTCACTCCCAAATAAGGGACAAAAGGTGACATCATCGCCCCGTGCCCCACGTGACCTCACCCAGCCAGCAGCTATGTACTCCCGCTCCACCAATGGTGGCCGCCCATGCCGGGAGGCGGGTTGCTATGCAACCTCCGTTAGGCGGTGCCCGGGCCTCCGGGCCTACACTGTCCGGGCCTACAGCGGCCCCTGGGCCTACTGTGTCCAGGTCTACAGTGTCCGACCCTACAGTGTTCGGGCCTACAGTGTTTGGGCCTACAGCGTCCGGACCTGCAGTGTCCAGTCCTAAAGCGCCCCCAGGGTCTAATACGGGACAAGGGTGGTCCCGTACAGGAGAAACCAATTTAGCCCAATATACGGGATGTCCAGGCTAATACGGGACAGTTGGCAACACTAATTGGTCAGCACGCATGAATTGGCCGGAAGAGCCTGTTTCTGTGCAGTATGGCTATGACTCTAATTGGGATGGCAGGATAAATATACTGTCATTCATGCCTGAAGACTCATTCATGACTGAAGTAAGTGAATGGGATTGATTTTGCACACATCATTTTTATACAATTACCCTCTACTCACAGCATTTTGCTAGAAAAAATAATTTGCTTTTATTTAACGTTCATATGACTGGGTTGTAAACTACCCACCCGGAAGTATGAATGTTGCATTCTCTAATTTTAAGTAACTTCTACTAACACTCCCGTCCCCTCCCCCGTTGCCCCCTTCCTCCACCGTCGTTTAACTAGTTCCAAGGCTCAAGACAGTATCAGTCTGAAGAAGGGTCTCGACCCGAAACGTCACCCATTCCTTCTCTCCTGAAATGCTGCCTGACTTGCTGAGTTACTCCAGCATTTTGTGACTATGGATATCAGGTTAAGTCAGGTTATGCATCGGAAAAAAAAAATTTGCCCATGGTCTTGTAGGGTTGAGGTTGGGTTTTAATTTTATTCCCATGGATACTTCTTCAAGTATACCAAGTTTGAAGAATTTCACCTCCTCTCTCTGACAGGAATTCTGTGAGGCCCCTTCTCACTGCTCTCCTTCTGTGATTTCTGTTGCTCTCTAGCTCATCGGCCATGTCCAAACCTCCCCTCACCCGTGTCCACCTATCACTTGCCAGGCGTTATCTTTTTCAACTTTCTCCTCCCTACTACAATCAGTCTGAAGATGGATCCCGACCCGAAATGTCGTCCATCCATGTCCTCCAAGAGTCAAGGGTGTTTTATTGTCATTTGCCCCAGATAGGACAATGAAAGTCTTGCTTGCAGTAGTACAACAAGATATGTAAGTATAGTACACGGTAAACAATATAATAAACGAGGATTTAAAAAATATATATCTACACACACATAAACATACCGAGATGCTGCCTGTCCTGTTTAGTTATTCTACTAATTTGTGTGTTTTTTTAAAACTAGATCATGTCTGCTTTGCACTGTGAACATTATCACAAAGATGGTCCAGATGGTGAAAAGACCTTGGTAATCAGAAAGTGAATCATTTACCACAGAACACCAACCTCGATACTTTTAACTATCTGGGCTGCATAAGCTTTTGCTCAAGGACGAACTTCAGACTGTAGATAATGAAGGATATGACAATGGCAGTACCATAGCATGTAACAGGGGAAGAGGGGGTGATCCTGTCTTGATGAAGATGAGCTTTGCTTAATATTTGGTAGGTGGGATGAATAATTCTTGTCACTTTTCAAGTGGATTTGTTTTTAATCTTGTATAAACATTTTCTCTTTTAGGAGTTCTCTTTCAAAACCAAACCATGAAAACAAACACTGCTGAGTATAAGTGCAGCATTTGCAGATAAATTCTTATCTGATCTATTGCCCATGTATCTCACACGATTAATAATGTTACAAAATTGATGCCTCGAGCAGTAACATATCATTCACTAGCTCTCTCGACAGGGACGATTCTAATTGACGATCAGAACAGTTTGTTCATTGGAGGGAGTATGTATTCTAAGAGAGTATTTTATAGGTCTATGCGATATTCATTCTCATGAGGAAAGTAGAGAGAAATATTTCTGAAAGAGAAAGAAGATTATTGTAATCTTGTTGGCAGCTTACTGCCTCACAGCATCAGGTTCAATCCCAATCTTCGGTGCTGTCTGCGAGGAATTTGTACATTTCTTTGTGACTGTGTGAGTTCCTTTGGATGTTCTGGTATCCTCTCAAAGATATGCACAGTGGTAGGTTAATTGGCCACCAAATTGCTCCTCGTGGGTGTAGGTAGGTAGTTGAATCGATCGTAGTTGACCAGAATGTATGGAGATTAGATAATAGGATTACTGTGGAATGAATGTAAAATGGGTGGTTGATGGTTGGTGCTGACTCGAAGGACCGAAGAGCCTACTTTCATGCTCTTTGACTGGACAACAAATATCTCTCATATTACGCCATCCAAACCGGCCAAAAGGACCCATGAAATGTCATTTGCAGTAAGGATCATGGTCTGGTTTGGCTCAGCCACCAAGCATGGCATCCGGAGGCTGCGGCGCATAGTTTGATCTGCCGAGAAGGTTGTTGGCTGCAACCTTCCCCCCATTGATGAACTATACACTGCAAGGGGCCGAAAGTGAGTGGGTAAGATCATCTCTGACCCCTCTCACCCTGGCCACAAACTCTTTGAAGTACTTCCCTCTGCAAGCTTACTCCGGACCGTCAAAGCCGCCACAGCCAGACATAAAAACAGCTTTTTTTTCTATGAGCAGTAACTCTACTCAACAACCAAATGTCTGTAGCCTCCTTTTGCTCTGGTATTTTATTTCATTCTTCACATGTTTAAATTATAATGTTTAATTCTTAATTGTTTATTGTATATTGTGTTGTTACTTGCGAGCAAAGCACCAAGGCAAATTGTTTGTATGTGTACATACTTGGCTAACAACATTTATTCAATTCAATCAATTAAAGGGAATCCAAAAGCGTTTTATGCATCGATTAAAAACAATAGAGTAATTAGCGAAAGGATAGGAACATGCAATGTTAAAGGAAGGAATTAATAGTTGCAGTCAGAGGATGTAGGTGAGATACCGAACGAGTACTTCGTGACTATTCATCAAGGAGAAGGACTCGGAGGATAGTGTGATCAGTGTGGGATATACTAACATGCTGGGGCTGTTGAAAGGCTGGAGCGATTGGGCTTGTATACACTGGAATTTAGAAGGATGAGGGGGGATCTTATTGAAACATATAAGATAATTAGGGGATTGGACACATTAGAGGCAGATAACATGTTCCCAATGTTGGGGGAGTCCAGAACAAGGGGCCACAGTTTGAGAATAAGGGGTAGGCCATTTAGAACGGAGATGAGGAAGAACTTTTTCAGTCAGAGGGTGGTGAAGGTGTGGAATTCTCTGCCTCAGAAGGCAGTGGAGGCCAGTTCGTTGGATGCTTTCAAGAGAGAGCTGGATAGAGCTCTTAAGGATAGCGGAGTGAGGGGGTATGGGGAGAAGGCAGGAACGGGGTACTGATTGAGAGTGATCAGCCATGATCGCATTGAATGGCGGTGCTGGCTCGAAGGGCTGAATGGCCTACTCCTGCACCTATTGTCTATTGTCTATTGTCTATTGTCTATTGGCATTGTGAGATCAAGAAGGTGGTTCATAAGTTCATAAGTTATAGGAGCAGAATTAGGCCTTTTGGCCCATCAAGTCTACACCACCATTCAATCATGGCTGATCTATCTTTCCCTCTCAATCCCATTCTCCTGCCTTCTCCCCATAACCCCTGATACCCGTACTAATCAAGAACCTATCAATCTTGACCTTAAAAAGCATCCACAGCCTTCTTTGGCAATGAATTCCACAGATGGTGTTGGGGGAAGAACAAAAATGTGCATAAGTCCCCAGCGTTTATATCTCAGAGGACTGGAGAGTAGCAAATGAGACTATTTTATTCAAAACAGGAAGTAAAGGTATTCCAGGATGTTGTTGGCCAATGAGCCTCACGTCAGTTATAGGGAAACTATTAGAGATTCTTCGATATATGACTTATTTGCATTTTGAAGAGAATGGGCTCTGTCAAGCAGGAAAAGGTGCAGAGAAGATTTACACGGATATTGTCTGGACCCGAGGTCCAGAGCTAAAGGGAAAGTTTGAGCAGGCTTGAAACAGAGCACAGGAGGATGAGAGGGGATCTTGGAGAGGTGTACAACATCATGAGAGGAATAGATTGGGTAAATGCACAGAGTCTTTTACACAGCGTAGGAGAATTGGGAACCAGAGGTAATAGGTTTAAGGTGAGGTGGGGGGGAAATTTGAGGGGTAACTTTTTTGCACAAAGGGTAATGGATATATGGAACGAACTGCCGGAGGACGTATTTGAGGCAGGTACTATCATGACATTTAAGAGACATTTGGACAGGTACATGGATAGGATAGGTTCAGAGGGTTATGGACCAAGCGTAAGCAGGTGGGACTAGTGTAGATAGGGCATGTTGTTTGGCATGGGCAAGTTTTGCTGTTTCCATGCTCTATCACTCTATCACTCTATGGCTAATTAGGGTCAGCATGGCTTTGTGCAGGGCAGGTCATGTCTTAATTGAGTCTTTTGAGGTGGTTACAAAGGTGTTCAATGAAGGTAATGCAATTAATGTTGCTTACATGGATTTTAGTAAGGCATGGAAGATAGAAGATATACATCATCTATATACTAAAATTCTCATTTGTTTGTTTGTTTGTTCCTGGACTACAGCCAAAACAGTACACGATAGTGTGACAATTTTAGGCCCACCTTACTCACCGTCATCCCTTTGGTGCTAATGGAAGAAGTTTCATTGAAATTGGTGTTATATTTTTAATGTTATTCACATTTTAAAGTTTAAATCTATCTCTGAGGGGAGGGAGGGGGGAGGGAGGGATGGTAAGGGGGGTTGAGGGGGATGGAGTGGGGGGGAGGGGAAGGGGAGGGAGAGTGGGGATGGAGGGAGGGGGGAGGGAGAGAGGGGGAGGAGGGAGGATAAGGGGGGTTGAGGGGAATGGAGTGGGCGGGAGGGGATGGGGTGGGGAAGGGTAGGGAGGGGCATGGATGGAGGGGGGGAGGGGAAGGGGGAGGGGTGTAGAAGAGGGTGCTGCAACAATGCAGGAGAGGTTTGGGCCCAATGGGTCCACTTGGTCCAGTAGAATATAAACATAGAACAATACAATGCTGGAACATTAGGTTTCTATAAGATCCCCCCTCATCCTTCTAAACTCCAATGAGTACAGGGCCAGAGCCATCAAACGCTCCTCATTCGTCAACCCAATCATCCCCAGGATTATTCTCATAATCTCCCTCTGGACTTTCTTCAAAGCTTGTACATCCTCAGATATGGGGGGGGCAAAACTGCTCACAATATTCCAAATGCGGTCTGACCAGCACCTTATAAATCCTCAGCCTTACATCCTTGCTTTTATATTCTAGTCCTCCCAAAATGAATGCTAATATTGTCAAGCTAACATCGGCTCAAAGGGCCGAATGGCCTCCTCCTGCACCTATTTTCTGTGTTTCTATGTTTCTATTGTATTTGCCTTCCTTACTACCAACACAAACTGCAAGTTAACCTTTTGGGAATCCTGCACCAGCACTCCCACGTCCCTTTGCACCTCCGATTTCTGAATCCTCTCCCCATTTAGAAAATAATCTCTATAGATCAGTCACTATATGCCTGATCCAGGTTGGGTTTTTGTACTGATATCCTGTGGAATGTGTCTAGCACATGTGTGGTTGATTTTTACTGATAAGAGAAATGAATGCTGGATAGAGACTCTGTTTAGCGGTCTCCGAAGCTTATGGCTAATAAAAGTACTTTATATGAAGTTAAACGACTCCTCGCTATTACAACTTCATACACGGTGTCAGAAGTGGGATACGAACCCACGCCTCCAGTTGGAGTATGAATCCATGAGAACCAGGTATTGCTGGCCATGCCAGTCAAAGATGTCGGTCAGGTACATATGTTTGCCGCCGGTGGTGGAACCACCCATGGGAAAGTCACCCGTGAAGGCTGTGCCGGTAGAGAAGTTGCCTGTGAAAAAATCGCCCATGAAGTTTGTACCGGTGGTGGCATCACCTGCGGAAAGTACTACAGAAGGGCCCTACAAAACTCTTGTGGGACGAATCTGCAAGCCGAATCCCAAATACAGAGACTATGTTTAAATGTTTGATTTCAGCTTGCCTTGCTCTGCTTTGCTTTGCTTGCTTTGCTTTGCCATAGTTGTTAGATTGTTGATTAGTATATATTTTTTATAAGCTTCGCTATATTGCTTGCATGCTTGTTTGCTTTTTTTTATGGGGCATGTGCTAAAGAAGGGGAATGTAGATCAGTCACTATATGGCTGATCCAGGTCGGGTTTTTGTACTGATATCCTATGGAATGTGTCTAGTGCATTGGTGGTTGATTTTTACTGATAAGAGAAATGAATGCTGGAGATAGACTCTGTTTAACGGTCTCCGGAGCTTATGGCTAATAAAAGTACTTTATATGAAGTTAAACGACTCCTCGTTATTACAACTTCATACAGTCTATGTCTTTATTTCTTCAACCAAAGTGCACAACTGTACACTTTGCTTCGCTGTATTCCATTTGCCGCTTCTTGTCCACACTCCAATCCTGTCCAAGTCCTTCTGCAAACCTTCTGCTCCCTCAACACTACCTGTCCCTCCACCTACCTTCATATCATCTTCAAACTTGGCTACAAAGCCATCAATTGCATGTGCAGGCAGAAGAGATTAGTTTAATTTGGAATCAAGACGGACATCATTGGCTGAAGCGCCTGTTCTTGTGCTCTGCTGCGTTGATTTATGTGTTACATTTGTAACCATAACCAGCTCCAGGTTTGGCAGAAGTTGTATTCTAGCATTTTTTCACAGAAATTCACAGGTATATTGAACTTGCACCAAAACATCGGCACGCATAAATTTCCCACATCATTGTGCCACCTCTCAGGCATGTCTGCTGAGGCCCTACATCTCTTATTTATATTATTTCCCTCCCATTGCAAAAGAGTAGCAGCTAGGATTCCTGGATTAATCCCCGATCCCTGACACAGAGTTTCTCCCCAAAATGTCACGTCATGTCTCAAAGTCACCAATATTGATGCAATATTGATTCAAGATTTTTAATGCAATATTTTTTTCTTTCTGACATTTGTACTACATTTAATCAAATGTTATGAATCTTAGTGTTTCTGTCCCCGATCCACCTGAATATGTTCTGAAGGATCAGGAAACTGGAATTGTCCAGTTATCCTGCAGCCTTGTCCTATTGCGCACATTAACACAAGAGGAAAAAGAAAAACAGAAGCAAAAAGCTGCTGCAAAATAGTGCCATGACCAAAGAGAGCTTCAAATTTGCCGAGGAAGTTATAAAGATCACCAGGCTCTGCTGAATGTAGGACCTGTTCCCACCTAACTTCAGTGAGCTGTCAACAATGGCTTACAACTCAGTCTTTGAGCCTGCACAAACATAAATGCTGTCTTCATTCTGCAACTGCTTAGAGGTTGCTAGAAGCAAGATTCCTTGTTAATATTTCCCGATTGGCAGCTTGGGTATTCACCGGAAAATTTCAAGGCAGTTTGAGAACAGTTAGCTCAATCAGGAATTGACATCTTTAATAGGACTTTATTGATCTTTATCTTGCACTACTCTTATATGCTTTTTCCTATATCTGTACACCATGGACAGCTTGATTGTAATCATGTATAGTCTGGATAGCATGCAATAAAAAGCTTTTCACTGGACCTCAGTACACGTGCCAATAATAAATAAACAAAACTAGTTATTCTGGCCTCTATATCATCGTACAGTAAATTAATGAATAGCTGAGGCACTCAGTGAAGAAACAATATGAGTTGTACCTCTGATTTGTGCTATATGATCTGATCTAATCAAGGGGCTGCAGGAAAGGATTGCAATATTTGGCCTCGGCATCCCCTTCTGTCAGAACCGAGGACACTCATAAGAATTTTTGTTCCAGGATGCTATCCAGTGATCTGAAAATATGCATGATGAAAGTCATTTTAACGCAGATTTGGGCAGTGCTGCAATGGTATTCAAGGAGAATATCCTGCTTATAGTCATTTATGGCATTAGTTCAAACAGTGATGTTAAGAATCTCATTAAGTGATACACTTAACAAGGAGCTTTTCTTGTACAGAGATACAAAATGGAAACAGGCCCACCAAGTCCACGTTGACCATCAACCACCGATTTACATTAATCCTACACTTATCATATCATCATATCATATATATACAGCCGGAAACAGGCCTTTTCGGCCCTCCAAGCCCTTGCCGCCCAGTGATCCCCGTACATTAACACTATCCTACACCCACTAGGGACAATTTTTTACATTTACCCAGCCAATTAACCTACATACCTGTACGTCTTTGGAGTGTGGGAGGAAACCGAAGATCTCGGAGAAAACCCACGCAGGTCACGGGGAGAACGTACAAACTCCTTACAGTGCAGCACCCGTAGTCAGGATCGAACCTGAGTCTCCGGCGCTGCATTCGCTGTAAAGCAGCAACTCTACCGCTGCGCTACCGTGATCCCAGAGATCTGGTCTGATAGAGTGAAAGAAAGGTGGAGAGGTTAAATACAGGATGTGACTTAAGTAGTGGTCATCCATCTTCCCTGCACTTACTGCACAGTGGCTCCTGGTCAGATTCTTGCCCTGGCATCCAATCCTTCCTGGCCATTCCCTTCCCCATTTACATAATCTCTTTCAGCTCACAACTCCATGATATCTGCTTCTGTTCTGGCTTCTTGATTATCCCTACTATAAATGGTTTGCCACTGGTGGGTTTTGTCTTCAGCTGCCAAGGTGTTAAGGTCTGAAAATTCTTTCCTTAAGCCTTGCCAACTCTCCTTGTAGATGCTTCTTAAAATGCTGCTTATTTGACTAAGACTTTTGTGACCTGTGCTAAGTGGCTTGGTGTTGTGAAATGTCTTGTGAAATGTCATGGCATGTTTCAATATGTTAAAGGTGCTAAGTGCAAGTTTCTTCATAGCTGACCTCAGGCACAACAAAGGTGGGGATGGATTTCAAGTTTCCATAACTTGGTAAGGGAATAATTGAATAGAAACTCACTTTTTTAACCCTTGCAGATATTCTTGCTGGAAAGTATGCTAAGGATGTGATTAGGTTTGATTTGGAAATTGTAGTTGTCACATTAAAAATCTAGATAACACTCTGTATTTAGCCCAAGAGCTGAAGACTGGATCCAATAGCATCTCTGCAAGGAGGACATTAATAATGGACACGCTTCCCAGCAAACTAGTTTCTAGAGAGGAAAGGAGAGCTGAGAAGGCAAAACACATGAAAAAGTACCTGTGCTGTAAAAATATAACACAAGGGATTGAGAGGGAAATATGAAAAATGATTCAAAATGATCTGAGAAACTAAGTTAACTGTAATACATGATTATTAATGTGAAAGGATGCAGGAAGTGACACAGTTGGGAGTATTGAGGCATTAGAAGTGCTTGTTTATGGCCACATTTATCTTTTACCAACCAGTGTCAAAAGATTTCCATCCCCAATGGAATTATGGATATATGAAATAGACTTGCATTGAAAGCAGTTATAATGTTACATTGATTAACTCCTTAAAAAGAAAATGGATGGATCTTTCAGACTCTCCCTTGTGGTTGACTCTTAGGAGAAGTGGAAGCGTGAGCTTTCTTCTTCTGCAAGGGCTTTGTTATCTCCTCCTTGTAATCCCCCATGATTTCTTAGCTTGGTGAGAAATTGACTCATTTTTCTCTTCTTTGAAATACATTCCCCCCAACCTTAAATGAGTCTGATGATTGATTTAATTGAATGAGATACAGCATGGAAACAGGCACTTTGGCCCATACTGACCGTTGGTCACCAGTTCACATTAGTTAGACTAGACAATAGACAATGGACAATGTTATCTGACTTTCATATCCACTCGAAGATAGACACAAAAAGCTGGAGTAACTCAGCGGGTCAGGCAGCATCTCTGGAGAAAAGGAATAGGTGATGTTCGGGTCGAGACCCTTCTTTTGACTGAGAGTCAGGGGAGAGGGAAATTAGAGATATAGACGGTGATATAGAGAGATATATAAGAAATGAACGAAAGATATGCAAAAGAGTAATGATGATCAAGGAAATGGTCCATTGCTAACTGTGGGCTAGGTGAAAACGAGTTATGCAGACATAACTTTCCATTTCCCTCACAGTTGCTGCCTGACCTGCTGAGTTCCTCCAGCAGTTTGTTTTTACACAGAGTTTTATGCGTTCTGAGGTCTTCCTTTTTTGGCCTGTTTGTGATGGGAAGGTCCTAATCGACACCCAGATAGTGGGTAGAGGTGGGGTACTGGCAGAAATCCACGGTATGCTTTCCCTCAGGATCCTCAACATCTTTCAGAACTGTTTTGCAGCTGCAGAACTATAACTTATCATTACTGTGAGGGAAGGCAGAATAATTCCAAGGTGAAAGTTAAAGGAACATAACCGATTAATGAAGGACATTACTTCTTGGCAGAATGACTGAAGGAACAGTAACCTTGGGCTTTTGGCACCTGGAATAACCTCAAACATTCTGATAATTTAGTGGATAAATATAGGTCAGATGGGATCTGATCCCATCAACTAGTTTTGAGTTAGGTCAGTCAAAAGTATGCCCTCTAGATATCTACATGTCTTGCAGTTGATTTTAGGATGTTATTTACTTTGCAATATACCTGTATCTAAATGCCATCAGTACAGGCACCATTTTCCCTTGGGTTTTGAAAATAATTTCTTGTATTAGGGGTTCCCTGAATGGCAGTGAATCATAAGGCAGTGAATTATCAGTGATAGTAGAATTAGCCATTCAGCCCATCAAGTCTATTCCGCCATTCAATCATGGCTGATCTATCTCTCCATCCTAACTCCATTTTCCTGCCTTCTCTCCATAACCTCTAACATTTGTACTAATCAAGAATCGATTGATCTCTGCCTTTAAAGATATCCACTGACATTCACAGCCTCCACAGCCTTCTGTGGCAAAGAATTCCACAGATTCACCACCCTCTGACTAAATAAATGTCTCTTCATCTCCTTCCCAAAATAACATTTTTTAATTCTGAGGCTATGACCACTAGTTCGAGTCTCTCCCAATAATGGAAACCTTTTCTCCACATCCAATCTATCCATTCCTGGGATCATTCTATCCATTCCTGGGATCATTCTTGTAAACCTCCTCTGGACCCTCTCCAGAGCCAGCACATCCTTCCTCAGATATGGTGCCCAAAATTGCTCACAATCTTAACAAAAAACAATTTACCGTCTATATCTCTCATTTCCCTTTCCCCTGACTCTCAATCTGAAGCAGGGTCTCGACCCGAAACGTCACCTATTTCTTTTCTCCAGAGATGCTGCCTGAGCCACTGAGTTACTCCAGCTTTTAGTGTCTATCTTCGCTTTATACCTGCATCTGCAGTTCATTCCAACACAAAAAAACACTTTAAAATTGATAGATGATTTAGGATACGAATGATGTCCTGATAAATGCAAAAATACTCAGAATACAAAACATCAAAAACAAAGATTTTCCAGAATTCCAGGCAGCGCCTAGAATCACCGCTTCATTTTACTTTTACAATTTAGAACATTCAAGGATTGAGTAATTCACATGCCACCTTGTGGTCACTTGAAAGCAGCTGACAACCTATTTGTTGACCTGATGTAATAGTGTTTAAAAATCTGGATCTCTCAGCAGACACGTTGGAGCAGGAAAGCGTAAACAAGCCAGCAAGGTCCTTCTGCGTTGCACCTGAGGCCTCCAATATTTGATAGGTCAATAACATTTTCATTACAAAGCCGTGTTTATCTCTCATTTAATTATCGCAGCACAACATCAGAAAGGTTTGCAGTGCTCACTGGGAATAGCTCTGCAGGAAGCTAAAATCAAAAATCAAGCAATAATGTTCAAAACAATTTTAAAATGCAATCAGCTTATTCTGGTATTATCCAAAATACTTCAATTGTTCAGAGTGCCATTTATTGATGTGATGCAAATACATTTCCCAGAGCAGCCAAAGAGAGAAAAGGCTATATAATATCAAGATAATTACCGACAGCAACCTCTTTTTTTGTTTATTGCAAGTATACTTCCGATACACTTTTTGTATCTCAACCATACCCAGGGATAGAATCATCAAGTCATAAAACTGTATAGTACGCAAACAGGACTTTTGACCCACCTTTTCCATGTCAACCAAGTTCGCATTCTGGGCTAATCCCATTTGCCTGCATTTGGTCCATATTCTTCTAAACCCTACCCAACTATACATCTGCCCAAATTACTTTTGAATATCATAATTGTCTCCGCTTTTTGGACCAGAGATCACTGTTCTATTAGGTTTAAAATTGAGACGCAACGGCCCATGAGATAAAATGCTAAGTTGGGGCAAGGCCAACATTGAGGGTGAGACAGGAACTCGCTCAAGTTGATTGGAGTAGGTTGTTTGAAGGAAAAGGAACATCAGGAAAAAGTCTGCTGGCAAGAGTTCAGGACATCCGTGAGAGTGATGGGCAAGACAGGCAAACGTAAAGAAGCTTGGATGACAAGCAAAATTGAGGCTTTGGTCAATGTAAGAAGGAGGCATGGAACAAAGAAGGAGCTGGAATCAAATATATCCCTGGAGGAGCTTCGGAAACTAAGGGGCAAGCTAAAAAAGGAAGGTATCACAAAATGCTGGAGTAACTCAGCAGGTCAGGCAGCATCTAGGAGAGAGGGAATGGGTGACATTTCGGGTCGAGACCCTTCTTCAGACCCGAAATGTCTGACCCGGGTCTCGACCCGAAACGTCACACCTTCCCTCTATCCTAGATGCTGCCTGACCTGCTGAGTTACTCCAGCATTTTGTGATACCTTCGATTTATACCAGCATCTGCAGTAAATTTCCTACACAAGCTAAAAAATGAAATCAGAAGGGCAAAAAGGGGATAGGAATCATCTCTGGTAGATATAATTAAGGATAATCCCAAGTGACATAAAGAAAAAAAGGATGGGAGCCCTCAGGAATCAAAGTGGTCAACTCTGTGTGGAGCAACAGGGGATCGGCAAGGTCCTCAATGAGTATTCCTCCTCTGCTTTTACCATGGAGAAAGACAGGAGGACTGAGGAACTTGGGGCAGTCACTGGAAGTGTTTTGAGAGCAGTCAGTATTATGGTCAAGGATGTGCTGAAGGTCCTGATGCATCTGAAGATAGACAAATCTCCCAGGACTGATCAGATATATCCGAGGACACTGTGGGAAGCTGAAGAGGAAATTGCAAGAGCCCTGGCTGAGATTTACAAGTCGTTATTAAACACAGGCAAGGTTTCGGAAGATGGAGGGTGGCAAATGCTGTGCCTCTATTCAAGAAGGTCTGCAGGGAAAAGGCTGAGAACTACAGGTCAGTGAGCTACAGGTCAGGTCAGTGCTTGGAAAGTTACGAGAGAGTATTCTGAACATCTGTAGAGAGTATTCTTAATGGTGAGATCAAGAAAGGAGAGGGAGGTGGTCCAAGTGAATTTGAGTGCAGGATGGAAATCGGTTCACTTGCACCTCCTCCAACCTCATCTGCTGCATACGCTGTTCCAGGTGTGGACTCGGCAAAGCCAAGCACAGACTGGCCCCGATCATTTTGCTGAACACCTCCGCTGAGTCCGCCTTGGCCTATGTGATCGCCCAGTTCCCAAACACTTTAATTCCCCTTCCCATTCCCATACTGAACTTTCTATCCTGGGCCTCCTCATTGTCAGATTGAGACCAAACGCAAATTGGAGGAACAGCACCTCATATTTCACTTGAGCAGCTTCCAACCCAGTGGTATGACTATTGGTGTCTCTAACTTCAAGTAACCCTTACATCCCCTCTCTCTCCGTCCCTCCCTCACCTTAGAAGTCATACTAGTTTCACTGTCATCCTGTTGAGTTTCACTGTCTGTATAATTCATTATGACCTAGCCCATAGCCAACAATGGATCATTGTGAACTCCATTTTTTCTTGATCATCGTTGCTTTTTGCATATATGCACCATATCACCGTCTATATCTCTCGTTTCCCTTTCCCCTGTCTCTCAGGGTGGTCAAAAAGGCTTTTGGTACATTGGCCTTCGTCAGCCAGAGTATTGACTATAAACGTTAGGCGATCATTTTGCAGTTATATAAGACGTTGGTGAGGCCACATTTTTTTGTATTGTGTTCAGTTCTTAGCACCATGTTATAGGAAAGACGTTGTCAAATTGGAAAGGGTGCAGAGAAGATTTACGAGGATGTTGCCAGGACTCGAGGGCCTGAGCTAAAGGGAGAGGTTAAGCAAGCTTAGACTCTATTCCTTGGAGTGCAGGAGGATGAGGGGTATACAAAATCCTGAGAGGAATAGATCGGGTTTCTGTACTTTTTATCTTTGATATCTACTCTCAAACAATGGAAACCACTGTGAAAGATGTCACGCATTGTTGGTAACATCAGAGGAGTCAGTTAATCTAGTATTTCATTGATAACATGAGAGTAGTTAGTTAATCTTAACCTTTTGAATGACATTCATCTGTTCCCCTTATATTCATAAAAAGCAAAATGTTTTAGTACCAAATATCAACATCTGCAATCATCTTCCTGAGAATAAACATTGTTGAGTTTATATTTGGATTTAGATGTCAATTAAATATTTATGGTGTAGATTTTAACCTTTGGCTTTGAGCAAGAATGCAAGCTATTTCCTCTCTCCTTCTAGGATCTGTGGTTAAATTGTTTAGATAGGAGAGCAGAGGAATCATGCTTAAATAAATGGGTAAAATGAAGTATTGCTGGATTTATTACAAGGTCATGTGCATGATACTGTAATTTTGTAAATCATTATTTTTAGTGCTGATGCTCTGTTTTAACCTGGAAAGGGATTATTTCTGCTATATAACAGATAGATAATGCTCCCAAAAACGGCTTGAAGTTGCCATTCTGAAAAGAATGCCATTATTGAATCGCTGAGCTATTTGCTGGCACATCATTTTAGATTATTTTTGTGGCCCCTGTGGGTGGGTTTACCACACCGACATCATTAAAGACAGTTTTAAGATATGAATTCCGAGTAATTAGGAAATTAATTTAGGCTTTCCCAGCTTCTTTTCTTTCATTAACCCAAGAGGAGGATTTTCTCCTAGGGCCTACAATCATTTAATTTGCTGACTTTTGGTGGGATGCACGCATACACTCTTAATCCAGGTAGTTCAGCTATGACGCGTGTTTCCATAATACGAATTGACTAGATCATGAGGGATAAATTAGAGAACTGCATTACATGGACTGAATTGGTTATAGCATGACTTTGATAGGGAACTAGAAAACCACTTAAAAGTTACTTTTGAAATTGACAAACATTGAAAAAGCTGTCTCGGAGAAAAAAAATAATCACGAGGAAATAAAAAAGGTTTCCACTCCTATTGACAGTTGTGCAATGATATTTTGTGACAAGCAAAGTGACATGTAAACCATTCATGTTTTTAGCTTGCAGTAATAAAAATAAACCATCGCTTTGAAAAAAACATTTATTTCTGAAAATCTTGCAGGAAAACTAACTGCAATATTGCAGTGCAAATATGTTTGCATGCACACAAATCCTGAGATTATATGGGAATTTCTTTTGGAGATAACGGCTGGAATTTTACGGGACAGGCCCCCTGCTTGTTCCATCTTGTTGAAGGCTCTACTTTCCTCCAGTCGGGATGAAACTCAGGTTTAACAGATTAAAAGGAAACAAGAAAGGTTATCTTGACATTGCTTCATGTTATCCAATCACAAAGTCCTTACAAGTGACTAGATAGCAATAGAAACAGTGAAGATAGCAATTTTATAGATGCCAACAATCCAAATACCTAAGAAATGCTCAAGACATTTGGATAGATATATGAATAGGAAGTGTTTCAATGTTTGAAAGTTTCAAGGACAGTTTATTGTCACATGTGCCATTTAAGGGACAGTGAAATTTGTGTTACCATACAACTATACTAAGTGAAAAGCAACAAGACACAAAAGGGATATGGTCAACATGCAGCTAAATGGGACTAGCCCAGAATGTCAACTTGGTCGACTAGGTTGGGCCGAAAGGCCTGTTTCCATGCTGTGTAGCTCTATGACTCAAAGGTCCCAGCTGGAGAGAAATAAGTGGTGTGAAGTGTCCATTTAGAGGGAAAAAGTAAATTTGGCTCAGGAGATCATTCCGTTTGTAATTGCAATTAATTTATTAGCCAAGTATGAAAACAAGTATGTAAATCATATGAGGAATTTGATTTGCCATACAGTCATACCAGAAGAGCAACAAAACACGCAACCACATAAAAATTTAACACAAACATCCATCGCAGCGGCTCCTCCACATTCCACACTGTGACGGAAGGCAATAAAGTCTTATCTTCTTTCCTCCTTTATCTCCCATGGTGGGGAGAGTCGAACCATCCGCTGTCTGGGCGTTTGAAGCCCCCGCAGCCGACGATCGAAGCTCCCATGTCGGGGCGATCGGAGCTTCCACGATTGGGGCGGTTGAAGCTCCTGCAGCTTGGAGCTCTCGAAGCCGGTCCCTAATCAGGCACCGCAAGCTCCACGATGTTAAAGTCCGCAGGCTCCCGCAGTTGGAGCTTCCGAGGTCCATCCCTGGCAAAGGGACTGCCAGCTCCGCGATGTTAAATCCGCAGGCTCCCAGGGTTGGAGGTCCCTAGGTCGATCCCCAGCAAGAGGCCACCAGCTCCATAATGTTAGGCTACAGTGCAGACAGAGATAAAGAAAAAGTCGCATCACTGTCCAGGAAAGAGATTAAAAAAGTTTCCCCCAACCCCCCCCCCCCCCCTCCATCCCCCACATAATACAAATCTAAAGATACACTAAAACAATATTTCACTACAATCTAAAAAACAACAAAGAGATAACAAGACAGACAGACTGTTGGCAAGGCAGCCATTGTACACTGCCACCACCTGACAAGTAATTGTTCCCAGATTTAGCAATTAGATACTTAAGGATCCATTAGTTAAATTTGATTAGCTTTACGGGCCTGTCCCACTTAGGCGATTTTAAGGTGACTGCTGGCGACTAGGCTGTCGCCGACAGTTTGCCGGGGTGTCGTGGGCAGGATCGTGAGGAGTCTTCCAAGAATCGTAGTGGATCTTAGCGCGTTGCTGAGAAATCATCCGGAGTGAAATTTATCGACGAAAGCTGGCTTGTCGCCAGTGCTTATTGCGGGCGCTGTCGCATGCTGTCCCCAGGTTTGCTAGGTTCTCTTAGACGCATTTAGAAGCACATAATATAAAATAAGTTAAATCATTTGAAGATACCATAAAATACTTGTGTTTACCGTCAGGACATTTGACAGGTCGATTGGAGGCGACAGTTTGACGGTCAGGTAAGGGTGGGAATTTTTGCGATGTTTATGGCCATCAGCGATTACATTTAAAGTAGGCTTCCAACCCAGATATGCAACCCAGAAACCAGATATGCATCTCTCGTACATTTTCAAAGAATGCCCACACTCCGCACAAAAATCCATTGAACCACTTTTAAAATTAAATTTCTTAATACTGCTATTAATAAACTGGAAGTAAATCCAGTTTATGCCTTGTTACCGTGAAGCTTGGTTTTCAAGTAACCCGGGCAAGATGTTATATTTCAAAATTCTCAAGTATTTACCGACGTGTCAGTGATTTCAGCGAAAATTAGGACGCCAGGGAAGCATTGACAGCGTGGGAATTTTCACAATGTTTCCGTAGACGGTGTAATCTCAACCTGACTCGGCATTGTCGTAGGGTAAAAGAAAATTTCAGCGCTCTGCTACGACTTTGACAGTCGCGGCAATCGCCAAAAAATCGCCTTAGGTTTAGATTTAGGTTTATTATTGTCATATGTATTAAGATGCAGCGAAAAGCTTTGTTCTCCATGCTATCCAATCAAATTAGATTATACTAGATATCAGAGGGGAAGAAGCTGAGTCTGGCAGTGCCCACTTTGAAGCTTCTGTATCTTCTGTCTGACTGGAACAAGGAGAAGGAATGACCAGGGTGGGACAAGTCTTTGGTTATGGTGGCTGCTTTCATGAGGCATTGTGAAATGTTGATGGAATCTGAGTCTGAGTGATAGACTGGACTACATCCACAAATCAGCAAATTCTTGTGTTCTTGGACAGAGCTGTTCCTAAACCAAGCTATTTTGCAATTCTTTGTCTTGTTGACATTGAGGGAGAGGTTATTGACCTGACACCATGTTACTAAATTCTCTATCTCCTTCCTGTACTCTGTCTTCTCACTGGTGCAATCTGCAAAATTGTAGATGGTTAGAGCTGAATTTGGCCTCTCTGGCGTAAGTGTATAAGGAGTATAATAGGGAACTAACAATGTACCTTTATAGGGCACTGGTGTCGAGAATTATTGTGCAGGAGGTGTCATTTATCCTCACTAATTGTGGTCTGGGTCAGAAAGTTGAGGATCCAGTGGCAGCGGGGGTTGTTGAATTGGCTGAAATTTAATATTTTGGCTGGAGTTACTGCATTGAGGATTCGCACTTGCAGTTTTCCACTAATTCCATTATTTTGGATGGTCCCAAAAATACATAAGGGTAGGATGTTTTCCTCTGGGAACTACCACCCTCGTGTTATGCACAAACATCATAATGTTACTTTGGACTTTCTGTTTTCTCCTTTACATTTTTATTTCAATATAGGAGTCAGATCTATCCCACCAACTGAAATCGATAGGGTGAATGCACAGAGCCTTTTGCCCAGAGTAGGGGATCAAGAACCACAGGACATAGGTTGAAGATGAGAGGAGAAAGATTTAATAGAAACCTGAGGGGCAACTTTTTCACACAGAGGGTGGTTTAGAGGGATATTGGTCAAATATGGGCTGGTGAGACCAACGTAGATTAGGTCGGAAGGTCATAAGGGATAGGTGTAAAATTAGGCCATTCGGCCCATCAAGTCTACTCCGCCATTCATGGCTGAGCTATCTCTCCCTCCTAACCCCATTCACCTGCCTTCTCCCCTTGACCTCTGACACCCATACTAATCAAGAATCTCTCTATCTCTGCCTTAACAATATCCACTGAGGTGTCTTGGTCAACGTGGGCCAGTTGGACCGAAGGGCCTGTTTCCGTACTGTATGACTTTATGACTCTATGACTCAAATAGGTATGTCTGCATTCATACAAGCCCACTCACTGCAGCACATGAAATAGGTTTGTGTTCAATTTTTCAAGAGCATTTGATTTACAGGAAAGGCTGCACAACATTAATCAGGTCACATGAGGGGATGTGACTACAATGCTGAATGTCTGGAAAAAAAGGAGCTGGTTTGAGGAGGCCATAAATCTTTTCTAAGCCTCTAATTTTTCAACACAAACAAAAAGATAAAAGTATGGCCCTGCAATTTATAATGACTTTCCATCCATTAACTGAAGTGCCTTGAAGAAGTTATACTTAGGCTAGTGTATTTCTATTTCACCTTAATTTCTATTGCACATTTGAAAATTCTTCCTTCATTATTAAATGTTTCTATTGACCATGACCATATGTACCTTTCACTTCTTTCCTCACAGGTATGAATATAAAGTCTTGACAAATAGCAGTTATTTTATATTAATAATTATGTTATCCTCTCTTACATGTTTACATTTAGAATGTCATTTTATGCCAATTTCAAAAATAATTTATCTTAGGTGACAAGTGTATTTCATGCCTGTCAATTGATTGGTTTATTTGATATTTAATCCACTACACTATTATTTGATAAATGGGTAGTATCACTTATTAATGTTTTGTTACTGAGTCTTTGGGGTATGGGGAAGAGTGAAGATGCACAAGTAAAGGACATTTAAGTTACAATATACTAGGATTTTCAAACAGTAGCTCTACAATTTCTAATGACTTTCCATCGATTAACCTTAGTGCACCACAGTTCCAAACAGAGTTGAGAACAAGAGCATTTCTTGGAATCCAATAGGGCATTATAAAATGACAAGGAGGAAGGAACTGCAGATGCTGGTTTACACCAAAGATCGATAACAAAAAACGGGAGTAACTTTGATGAGATGGGCATCTGTATATGTAAATCACCTCATGGTGATTCCTGATTTCAAAGATCCTCATCTATTTTGCTAAATGGAGGCCCAGGAAAAGGAGCAGCCATGGTATCCTTGACTTGTCAATTTGGTGAGGAACAGCAATGGGGCAGAAGAGCCCCAACATATTTGCCTGGAAATTTATCGCAAGATTCAACGAGACCTGGGTGTCGTGGTACACCAGTCATTGAAAGTAGGCATGCAGGTGCAGCAGGTAGTGAAGAAAGCGAACGGTATGTTGGCATTCATAGCGAGGGGATTTGAGTATAGGAGCAGGGAGGTTCTGCTGCAGTTGTACAGGGCATTGGTGAGACCGCACCTGGAGTATTGCGTACAGTTTTGGTGTCCTAATCTGAGGAAAGACATTCTTGCCATAGAGGGAGTACAGAGAAGGTTCACCAGATTGATTCCTGGGATGGCAGGACTTTCATATGAAGAAAGACTGGATAGACTCGGCTTGTACTCGCTGGAATTTAGAAGATTGAGGGGGGATCTTATAGAAACTTACAAAATTCTTAAGGGGTTGGGCAGGCTAGATGCAGGAAGATTGTTCCCAATGTTGGGGAAGTCCAGAACAAGGGGTCGCAGTTTAAGGATAAGGGGGAAGTCTTTTAGGACCGAGATGAGAAAGTTTTTTTTCACACAGAGAGTGGTGAATCTGTGGAATTCTCTGCCACAGAAGGTAGTTGAGGCCAGTTCATTTAAGAGGGAGTTAGATGTGGCCCTTGTGGCTAAAGGGATCAGGGGGTATGGAGAGAAGGCAGGTATGGGATACTGAGTTGGATGATCAGCCATGATCATATTGAATGGCGGTGCAGGCTCGAAGGGCCGAAATGCCTATTCCTGCACCTATTTTCTATGTTTCTATGTTTCTATGTTTCTATGAATGTAGCACCAGTACATTGTGCTCGGCCTCTGCATTTCATCACATTTATATGAATGGATTTCAGGCAGAGGAGTTAGACGGTAGCTTACATTACTATATATTCCTCATTCTTTAGGAAACGGGGGTTCCCCTCTTCCATTATAGATGAGGCTCTCACTAGGGTCTCCTCGATATCCCACAACTCCGTACTTGCTCCCCCTCCCCCCATTCGTAACAAGGACAGAGTCCCCCTTGTCCTCACCTTCCGCACCATCAGCCGTTACTTACAGCATATAATCCTCTAACATTTTCGCCACCTCCAACGTGATCGCACGACTGGCCACATCTTCCTATCTCCACCCCTTTCTGCTTTCCACAGAGATCGTTCCCTACGAAACTCCCATGTCAACTCGTCCCTTCCCACCCAAACCACTCCCTCCCCAGGTACTTTCCCCTGCAACCGCAGGAGATGAAATACCTGTCCCTTTACCTCCCCCCTCGATTCCATCCAAGGACCCAAACAGTCTTTCCAGGTGAAGCAGAGGTTCACTTGCACCTCCTCCAACCTCATCTACTGTATCCGCTGTTCCAGGTGTCAACTTCTCTACATCGGCGAGACCAAGCTCAGGCTGCCTGTCCCACTGAGTTACTCCAGCATTTTGTGTCTACCTTTACTATATAGTTCCATGTAGGAAGGAACTGCAGATGCTGGTTTACAGCGAAGATAGACACAAAATGCTGGAGTAACTCAGCGGGACAGGCAGCATCTTTGGAGAGAAGGAATGGGTGATGTTTTGGGTCGAGACCCTTCTTCAGACTGCTTCATCAGTGCTATTCGTCAGTGACAAAATCACTGGTACAGGTTTAACTTTTTTTTTAATTGCCTTGCGTTCTCAAGGGTAGGAAAACCTACGGTTGGTCCCAAGTTAAATTCCAGTTGCAAAACCTGATCTTGCAACTTGAGATTTGTCTTAACGACACCATGATGATAGTAAGGTGGGGGTTGTGCCATCTGGTAGTCTTATGAGTTTCTCCTTAACTTCAACAGCTGGGCAACTATATTGTAGTGACATCTTGGCTACTTCAGGCTGGCAAAATCATGGACTTACTCAACAACACCGCGGAAGTACGTTCACCACAAGAACTGTGAAGGCAAAAGAAGATGACTCACCTCATGTCTGCTATTAAAGATGAGGTATAAAATAGTAATAAGTCTGAGGAAATAAAGCTGACGTTTGTGACCGGTTATATCTTATTCTGCCTGCGAGTTAAAATCTCCAATCTCCAAGAGAACATCCGATGAAGACTATCAGATTTTCGGTAATTATTTTCAGGAGACTTTCCAAAGCACGGAAAAAATGTAACCCTGTGATAATTGAACTACAAAGTCAACAATATGTCTCAGTGCAGCTGGGGGAGGTTCTCAGGAATCTTTGGCAGGGCAAGTCCAACAAGTGCACAGGTAAGGAGGCTAACAATAGAAAGATTTCAAGTCAAGAACAATTTGTACTATTCTAAGTAATACTTGTTCCCATTACTCATGATGCTGTCTGATCTTTAAAACATTGCGAAATATTGACTAATCCATGCTGCTCGATAAGAGGCCCCTCTGTTACCACCACAAAGCCTCATTGAAGCTTACACGGAGAGATTTATAAACTTGGTGCTCCTGGAATCAAATAGGGCGTACAATAGAATATCCAAAGCCAGGCACACTGCAGGTCAGCATGAATGGCAGGCAACATCAAAACCGCTCTGCCATTGGTTCTGTTCCTGGGAACGACCCTTCAATGCAGCACAGAACAATACAATTATTGATGTTTTCAGTCCAGCTGAATCAATCGAGTAAACTGGGAGAAATGCTACAGGCAGACTTTCACTTGGGACTAGATAGAATGCAAAATGACTGTCACTTAATGGGAGAAGGCAGACTTCGAGCCTACTTTTTTTTTCCTGCTCGCTCATTCTTCAAATGTCACAAGCAGTAAACTTCTCCTAAATCATTCATTCTCTTTTTTTTTATAGAGCTGAGCACTGCGAGAGTGGAGCACATGCTGTGTGTAAGTAAGTTTCTGATTGCAAATTCAATACACTGCAAATGGTTTTTCTGCGAATTGAATTTTTCTCGAAGTGTTGATAAACGAGTATCTGTATGAAAGTACGGGTTCAGAAGGTACAGAAGTGTGAAAATGCACACCTCCAGATTCAGGGACAGTTTCTTCCCAGCTGTTATCAGGCAACTGAACCATTCAACCACAACTAGAGAGCTGTGCTGAACTACTAAACACCTCATTGGTATCCCTCAGCTATCTTTGATCGGATTTACTAGCTCTATCTTGCACCAAAAAACGTTACTTCCTTATTAAGTATCTATACACTGTAAATGGCTTGATTGTTATCATGTATTGTCTTACTGCTGACTAGATAGCATGCAACAAAAGCTTTTTACTGTACCACAGTACACGTGACAATAAACTAAACCGAACTGAATTGAAACGGAAGCTATTTTTGATCGGACTTTACTGGCTTTAATTTGCACTAAATGTTATTCCCTATCATGTATCTGCACACTGTGAATGGCTTGATTGTAATCATAATTGTCTTTTCGCTGACTGGTGAGTACACAACAAATGCGAGGTATTTATTCACAAAATGCTGGAGTAACTTAGCAGGTCAGGCAGCATCTCAGGAGAGAAGGAATGAATGGGTGACGTTTCGGGTCGAGACCCGAAACGTCACCCATTCCTTCTCTCCTGAGATGCTGCCTGACCTGCTGAGTTACTCCAGCATTTTGTGAATAAATACCTCGCATTTGTACCAGCATCTGCAGTTATTTTCTTACACAACAAATGCTTTTCACTGTACTTTGGTACATGTGGCAATGAACTAAACTGAACTGAACAGGTCCACAAAAATTAATGGCCACAAATGTCCATGTTCCACAGTATTGGGAGCATATCACTGCTTGCTTGCTCAAGTCCTCCAGTACTGTCATTGCTGGAACTTGTGGGGTCAGTCAGGGAACCAGTGTGTGCATGATCTGATATCTGCTGTCCACTTACTGCATCCTGCTATAAAACCTCCTCACTATTTCCCACAGTTGGGCTCTTCTCCCGAATCCCCAAACGCATCAATTATTGTCCTTTCCACTGTTGTACAAAGGATCAAAACTAATGGTAATTGAAAGAGCCCTTTCTTCAAATTTCTCAGATTGCCCTCTTTATCGGGATGAGAGCAACCATGCTGCCACCTCCAACCTCAGGTCAAACGCAATTAAACCCATCTGATGGCCTCATTTTATTCATTTGTATCTTTACCCCTCAATTGTTGGGTTTAGTTTAGGTTAGAGATACAGCACGGAAATAGGCCCTTCAACCCACTAGGTCCGCACCGATTAGCGATCACCACGTACACACTAAGGACAATTTCCAATTTTACCAAAGCCAATTAATCTACAAACCTGTATGTCTTTGGACCGGAGCACCGGGAAAAACCCTATGCGGTCATGGGGGGAACGTACAAACTCTATACAGAAAGCACCTGTAGTCAGGATCGAATCTGGGTCTCTAGCGCTGTAAGGCAGCAACTGTACCGCTGTGCCACTGTACCACCCTGGCTGACCCCTTGGTACTATTTGCCTTGTAGAAGAAGGGTAGAGATTAAAGAGCTTGCCTGCAGCCCCAGAACTAATGGAGACAAAGCAGTTGTCTGGCAGGCCCTAGGGATTTTTGTGCCAGAGAGTTCAAGATTGCTTCTTTTGAATGATGCAATAGTAAGGAGAGACATTAGCTTGGGTGCTGTAGAATCTGTATATGTAGAACTGCGAAATAACCAAGGGCAGAAAATGCTTGTTGGAGTTGTATACAGACCACCAAGCAGCAGTAGGGAGGTTGGGGATAGCTTCAAGCAGGAAATTAGGGATGCGTGTAGCAAAGGTACAGCAGTTATCATGGGTGACTTTAATCTACATACAGATTGGGCCAACCAAATTGATAACAACGCTGAGGATGACGATTTCCTGTAAAGTATGCTGGATGGTTTTCTAAGCCAATATGTAGAGGAACCAACTGGAGGGCAGGCCATCCTAGACTGGGTATAGTGTAATGAGGAATGATTAGTTAGCAATCTTGTTGTGCAAAGCCCCTTGGCGCACCAGTGACCATAATATTGTGGAATTCTGCATTAAGATGGAGAGTGACACGGTTAATTCAGAGACTAGGGTCCTGAACTCAAAGAAACGACACTTTGACGGTATGAGACGGGAATTGGCTGGAATAGACTGGCAAATGGTACTTAAAAGGATGACGGTGGAGATGCAATGGCAAAGATTTAAGGATCACAGGGATGAACTACAAAAATTGTTCATCCCTGGCTGGCGAAAAAATAAAACTGGGAAGGCAGCTCAACCATGGCTAATGAGGGAAATTAAGGATAGTGTTAAATTCATGGAAGAGGCATATAAATTGGTCAGCGGAAGCAGCAACCGGAAGGACTGGGAGAAATTTAGAATTCAACAGAGGGGGACAAAGGGATTAATTAAGAGGGGGAAAATAGAGCATGAAAGAAAGCTTGCGGTGAATATAAAAACTGACTGTAAAAGCTTCTTTAGATATGTGAACGGGAAAAGATTAGTGAAGACAAATGTAGGTCCCTTACAGTCAGAAACAGGTGAATTTATAATGGGAAACAAGCAAATGGCAGACCAGTTGAACGAGTACTTTGGCTCTGTCTGCACATAGGAAGACACAAACAATCTCCCGGAAATACTTGGGGACTGAGCATCTTGTGGGAGCAAGGAACTGAAGAGAATCCACATTAGTCAGGAAATAATGTTAGATAAACTGTTGGGACTGAAGGCAGAAAAATCCACAGGGTCTGATGGTCTGCATCCCAGAGTACTCAAGGAGGTGGCCCTGGATAACGTGGATGCATTGGTGATCATTTTCCAATGTTCTCTCGACTCTGGATCAGTTCCTGTGGACTGGAGGGCAGCCAATTTAACCACTTTTTAAGAATGGAGAGAGAGAGAAAACGGGGAATTATAGACCAGTTAGCCTTACATCGGTAGTGGGGAAGATGTTTGAGTAGATTATTAAAGATGTAATAGCAACACATTTGGAAAGCAGTGATAGGATCGGTCAAAGTCAGCATGGATTTATGAAGGGGAAATCATGCTTGACTAATCTTCTGGATTTTTTTGAGGATGTAACAAGTAGAATGGATAAGGGAGAGCCAGTGGATGTGGTGTATCTGGACTTTCAAAAAGCCTTTGAAAAGGTCCCACGCAAGAGATTGGTGTGTAAAATTAGAGCACATGGTATTGGGGGTAGAGTATTGACATGGATAGAGAACAGGTTGGCAGACAGGAAGCAAAGAGTAGGAATTAACGGGTCCTTTTCAGAATGGCAGGCAGTGACTAGTGGGGTGCCGCAAGGCTCAGTGATGGAAACCCAATTATTTACAATATATATATTAACGATTTAGAGGAGGGAATTATGGATGACACAAAGCTGGGTGGAAGAGTGAGCTGCGAGGAGGATGCTATGAGGCTGCAGGGTGACTTGGATAGGTTTGGTGAGTGGGCAGATGCATGGCAGATGCTGCATAATGTGGATAATTGTGAGGTTATCCACTTTAGTGACAAGAACAGGAAGACAGATTATTATTGAATGGTGTCAGATTAGGAAAAGGGGAGGTTCAAAGAGACCTGGGTGTCCTTGTACTTCAGTCACTGAATGTAAGCATACAGGTACAGCAGGCAGTGAAGAAAGCTAATGGCATGTTGGCCTTCATTGCGAGAGGATTTGAGTTTAGGAGCAAGGAGGTCCTATTGCAGTTGTACAGGGCCCTGGTGAGATCATACCTGGAGTATTGTGTGCAGTTTCGTTCTCCTAATTTGAGGAAGGTCATTCTTGCTATTGAGGGAGTGCAGCATAGGTTCACCAGATTTATTCCCGGGATGACAGAACTGAAATATGAGGAAAGAATTGGTCGACTGGGCTTTTTTATTCATTGGAATTTACAAGAAACATTTAAAATTCTTAAGGGATTGGAAAGGCTCAATGTAGGAAAAATGTTCCCCATGTTGGGGGAATCCAAAACCAGGGGTCACAGTTTAAGAAGAATGGGTAGGCCATTTAGAATTGAAATGAGGAAAAGCTTTTTCACCCAGAGAGTTGTGAATCTGTGGAATTCTCTGCCACAGAAGGCAATGGAGGACAATTCATTGGATGTTTTCAAGAGAGTTTGATTTAGCTCTTTGGTGCTAAAGAAACCTAGGGATATGGGGAAAAAGCAGGAACGGGGTACTGATTTTGGATGATCAGCCATGATCATATTGAATGGCTCAAAGGGCTGAATGGCCTTCTTATGCACCTATTTTCTTTGTTTGTATGTTTCTATGTAAACAGCATAACTACCGTCTTTGCTTTTTTGCAGTGGTAGCGAATATGTTATCTCCGATTTTTTCCCCCTACATCATTCCCAGCTTTATAAATTCCGGGTAAAGATTAAATGGAGGTACAAGAGACTATACATGCTGGAAATTGTAGCAAAAAAGGAGTGTCAAGAGTGTTGAATTGTCATATGCACCGAAAAAGAAACAAAATAATTCTTACCTGCACAGGCATAAAAAGTCTGTAAACACAGTACTCATACACGATGTAATGAACAAGAAAAGGTTTAATAAATAAAATAATATCGGTGCAAAACAAAAGCCTAAAGTCCCCAGAGCAACCAAACCAGTTTGTACTTTCCAGTTTAGTTGGTGTTTGAAGTGTTCAAGAGCCTGATGGTTGTTTGAAAGAAGCTGTTCCTGAACCTAAAGGTTATGGTTTTCAGACTCCTATACCTTCTTCCCAAAAGCAGGAGTGGTATGAGAGCAGGGCCAATGTGGTGTGGGTCCTTAATGATGCTGGCTGCCTTTGAGGAAGTGTCTCCTGCAGATCCCTTTGATGGTGGTGAGGATGGTGCTGTGATGGACTGGGCAATGTCTACCACTTTTTGTAATTTCCTTTGTTCCTTAGCATTCGAGTTGCAGAACATGATTGTGGTGCAGCCAGTCAATGTGCACTCTGCCCTACACCTGAAGAGATTCAAGAAAGTATTTGTCGACATATTATTCATCTTCAATTATCTAAGGAAGTAGAGGGATTTAAGGGTTTTTTTATGATTGCATCAATGTGCTGGGTCCAGGACAGATCTACAGAGATATGCACGCCCAGGAACTTGACGTTGTAGACTCTCTCCACCACCGACCCGTCGATGAAGATAGGTTTATGAATTCTCGGTCTTCCCCTTTTAAAGTCAACAAGCTGCTCCTTGGTCTCACTGATGCTGAGTGCAAGGTTGTTGTTCTGGCACCATTCAATCAGATGATCGATCTCCCTCCTATATTCTGACTCACCATTACCTATAATACGTCCAGCAATGGTGGTGTCATCGGCGAACTTAAAGATGGAGTTGAAACTCTGTCCAGCTACATAGCCATGGGTACAGAGTGAGTAGAACAGGGGGTGGAGCACACAGTTTTGAGGTGCGCCTGTGCTGATAGTTATCGATGAGGAAGTGTTGTTGGCAATTTCTCCTGATTGTGGTCTGTTGATGAGGAAGTCGAGGATCCAGTTGCAAAGGGATGTGCTGAAACCCAGGTCTCTGGAGTTGGTAACAGGTTTGGAGGGGATGATGGTGTTGAAGGCCAATCTGTAGTTGATGAACAACAGCCAGAGGTACATGTTCTGCAGCCTGATTGCTTGTTCTTCCCTTTTGAACTAGCCTCCGTTTTCCTGTTTTTCCTGTTTTATATTTATAAAGGTTTTCCTAATCTATACAATACCATCAATGGTGAAAAGCAGGAAAATAGGGGCTTGTTCAAAATGGAACAACAAGCAACATGGGCTGAAGATATAGACACAATATGCTGGAGTAACTCAGCATGACAGGCAGCATCTCTGGAGAGAAGGAATGGGTGACATTTCGGTTAGACCCTTCTTCAGGCTAAAGTCAGGGGAAAGGGAAATGAGAGATGTAGATGGCGATGTGGAGATATATAGAACAAATGAATGAAAGATCTGTAAAAAAGTAACGATGATAAAGGAAACAGGCCATTGCTAGCTGTTTGCTAGGTGAGAACGAGAAGCTGGTGCGACTTGGGTGGGGGAGGGATGAAGTGAGAGGGGATGCAGGGGTTACGTGAAGTTAGAGAAATCAATATTCATTCCACTGGGCTGAACTGCTTCTTGGTTCTGTGAGATACGATGGCTAGGACATTTGATAGCCCTGTTTCATAAAAAGTGAGAAAAACCACGAGTCAGCTGTGACATTAAATTTATTGATTTTTTTTCCTCACAACCATAACTTAACCATTCCTTAATATAACTTGACTGTGATCACCTACAAGTGTCACATATACATACCCCTTTGTGAAAAGTGTGATTCATATGGTCACATTATACACAGATATACATTATATGGTTTTCCGAGTGCCCTTGATTCTTACTAAATGTGTTTCTCCATAGCTTGAATAACTAGTTTGTTTTTATTGCAACTGCTCCTCTTCCACAATCCCCTGAAGAGTTGGCTGAACTAAGCTCTGTTACGTTCTGGGTTTTCCACTCTATAATTTGAAGCATCACGTACAGGTTTCAACATAGGCATTGTGCTGCAGTGACTTGAAAAAGGCTCACTTCACAGATTCTGCACTCATTTCATTTTCCAACTTTTTTTTCCGTAAATTATGTATTGGTATCAATGCTGGCAAAAATATAGAAAGTTTCAACACCGTGTCTAGGAATGAGTCGAGGTTTGCGGCATTTCCAAGTTTCCATGCTACCATAATTCTCCTACTTTTTCTTTGATTGGTTGCAAACCGTTGCACCTATTTTTAGCTCAAGGTAAACGATCTCTTGCTGTATAAATGACCTCTTGGTTCTTTTGTGTAACTGCTTGAAGACTTCAAATATCCAAACATGTTCTTCTCTAACAGCACGTTATTTTGATTGCGGTTAATGCAATCAAATAGTGATCTATATTTTATATTAGACACAAAATTCTGGAGTAACTCAGCGGGTCAGGCAGCATCTCAGGAGAGAAGGAATGGGTGACGTTTCGGGTCGAGACCCCTCTTCCCTGAAGAAGGGTCTTGACCCGAAACGTCACCCATTCCTTCTCTCCTGAGATGCTGCCTGTCCTGCTGAGTTACTCCACCATTTTGTGTCTACCTTCAATTTGAACCAGCATCTGCATTTATTTCCCTACATACATTTTATATTATCTCTTCATTGTAGCCTGAAAGATGTTCAGGAATGATTTCACAGTGTAGGGTAATTTTGTACTCAGGCCATTATGTGAATTAATTGTCAATTTAAAAAAAAGCTTTATTTGTCTACATTCAGTTCAGTACATGTATGTGAGAGATCTAGTCTGGTAAAAACTGGTTCTTACCAACTCTGCCTGTAGGTAGAGAATTGCTGTGTTGTTATGTTAGTGGATTTCCTTTGCAATAAGACTCCATTTACTGTATATCTCTTTGCAAGATTATCTAGTTCTGATCATGCCTGTGGTAAAATGTGAATTTATCTAATGTATTAAGCATTCAAAAGCTTAAATATTGTTATTTTATAGTGACGATTCTATCCTCACCTTCTTGTTCAATTCCATCTTGCAAACACCACATGGTTGAAGTTTCTTGTTTTAGAGGCTCTTCGACAGTTGTGGCCCTGCCACTTTGAGGTGTCTTCACCAGAGACATGAGACTGCAGATGCTGGCATCTGGAACAACAAACAAGTATCAGGAAGAACCCAGTGGGTCGAACAGCATCTGTGGAAGGAAAGGAGTGATCGATGTATCGGGTTGAAACCCTGCACCAGGACTCAGAGAGTCCTTTTCATCCACGGATGCTGCTCGACCTGATGAGTTCCTTCAGCAGATTGTTTGTCTTCTCTTTGTTCTCATTTATCTGATTTGTCAATACCGTGCAGACTTCCTCTCAACGTCTTCTTTTCTGATCTGTTCCAATGGATGTATAGCGAAATTATCACTCTGCCCACTGTAATGTATACCCATAGCTGAGTTCTTTTCCTCGAGATTGTTGCATAGATTAAAGGTGAGAAGGGAAAGATTTAATAGGAGCCTGAGGGTCAACCTTTTCACACAGAGGGTGGTGGGTATATGGAACGAGCTGCCAGAGAGGGTAGTTAAGGCAGGTACTATAAAACATATAAAATACATTTGGACGGGTACATGGAGAGGAAAGGTTTAGAAGGATATGGGCAGGTAGGACTCGTGTATATATGGGGATCTTGGTCAGCATAGGCAAGTTGGGCCGAAGGCTGTATGACTCTATATGCATAGGTCTTAAGGTCATAAAGAATAGGAATCAAGGAATCAAGGCGGCACGGTGGCGCAGCGGTAGAGTTGCTGCTTTACAGCGAATGCAGCGCTGGAGACTCAGGTTCGATCCTGACTACGGGCGCCGTCTGTACGGAGTTTGTACGTTCTCCCCGTGACCTGCGTGGGTTTTCTCCAAGATCTTCGGTTTCCTCCCACACTCCAAAGACGTACAGGTATGTAGGTTAATTGGCTGGGCAAATGTAAAAATTGTCCCTAGTGGGTGTAGGATAGTGTTAGTGTGCGGGGATCGCTGGGCGGCGCGGACCCAGTGGGCCGAAGGGCCTGTTTCTGCGCTGTATCTCTAAATCTATATCTAAAAAATCTAAATCTATTCCGCCAGTCAAACATGGCTGATCTATCTCTCCCCCCCGAACCCCATTCTCCTGCCTTCTCCCCATAACCTCTGACACCTGTACTAATCAAGAATCTATCGATCTCTGCCTTAAAAATATCCCACTGACTTGGGCTCCACATCCTTCTGTGGCAAATAATTCCACGATTCACCACCCTCTGACTAAAGAAATTTCCCCTCATCTCCTTCCTGACAGAACATCCTTTAATTCTGAGGCTATGAACTCTAGTCCTAGACTCTCCCACTACTGGAAACACCCTCTCCACATCCACTCTATCCAAGCCTTTTACTATTCTGTATGTTTCAATGAGGTCCCCCCTCATTCTTCTAACTCCAGCGAGTACAGGCCCAGTGCCGACAAATGCTCATCATAGGTGAACCTACTCATTCCTGGGATCATTCTTGTAAACCTCCTCTGGATCCTCTCCAGAGGCAGCTGTTCTTTTTCTCCAGTATGTCTCTTTTTGGGGTCTCTCCAACCACAGTGTTCCCCTTACTCATGCAAAGGTTTGGTTGGTATTATGTCCAATGCCCAACAGTGCTAGACACTATGCTGTTGAGCAAAGCTCCAGCTGCCCCAAATTGCCTCTGTAGTCTTCAATACTATTGGCTCTTCTCCCTTCGAAACTCTTTTTTTCTTTCATGCGTCAGGCCTGACTTTTAATGCATAATGTATATGGTGGCACAGTGGTAGAGTTGCTTCCTTACAGCACCAGAGACCCGGGTTCAATCCTGAATATGAGTGTTGTCTATATGGAGTTTGTACATTCTCCCTATCACCTGCGTGAGTTTTCCCTGTTTGCTCCCACACTCCAAAGACGTACAGGATTGTAGGTTAATTAGCTTTGGTAAAGATTGTAAATTGTCTCTAGTATGTAGGATAGTGCTAGGGTACGGGGATCACTGGTCGGCATGGAGTTGGTGGGCAGAAGGGCCTGTTTCCACTCTGTATCCCTAAACTAAACTAAACTAAACTGAACTAAATTAAACACTTGGTGTTGGGAATATGATGAATCTCTAAGAGATTGCTAAACCATACATCGTGTTATTCCTCTCTTACACACATCAGTGTACAAATAGCACTCATTGCCATTTATTACACATGGAAGAGTGAATTTGAATAAACTGAAAAGCAGATCTCCTTTGTCTCTCGGCTCACCAGCTGTATAGGTTCTTAGATTCCCACAAATTTGACCTTGCTTCCCTTGTGGTTCCTGGTTTCTGGTGGTCTGGGAAACCCAGCCAGTTCTTTGTACATAAGTGGGCCACATATCTCCTGAAAGATTCTCTCTGTCACATTCCAATAAACTGGCAGCTTTAAGATCAAAGATTAAGAACTTTTACCGTTCAATCCGATCCAAGAATAGCGATGAAATTTATTTCATAAAATACCTTTGGTGATGAAAAGTTACCACACGTGCATACAAGGTGCTGAGGTATGATATTTTTTTTTTGTGTATTATTTTTGCTTCCAGTTTTTTTTGTTGCAATTTTGAACAGATGTCTTCAAACTGGGATCCCTGCAGAGGCATCTCAGGCAGCTGCAAGGTCATTAGGAATTTCAATTCTTGGTTATTTATTTTGCAGTATTCTTGCGGAAAAAAAAAGGAACCATTGTCTGTAACGAGACACAATCCTGTGAGAAGCTGTCACTGCCATTCAGAATTATGATGAGATGTGGGAGGGGATCCTTTACGCCTATATTTAGTGGTGGTCCCTGGAACTGCATCAATGACGGCAGGAGGTCCGGGAGAGTGCCAGTTAATTCAGGAGGTTCCCAGCAAGCGTGCCAATGCTTGCAGGGGTTCTTGGGACAAAGCCAATCTTTGCAGGTGGTCCCCACAAATGTGTTAATGCTAGTCGGGGTCCTCTGGAACCTGCCAATATTCTGCAGGCAGCTTCCCCTCCGAAGCAGGGAGGGAAATGAAAATCACTGATTTTTAAAACACACCAGATTGCATTTATACTCGAGGGAAAGCAGTTTTTGAGGTAGAGTCCTTCAAAGTGCAAAACAGTTTTTTGAAAATGCAGAGCTAAGAAAGTTATTGAGTCTTCGGCTGGAAGTGCAGGTACAACCCCTGAAGCAAGATTAAGTAGGATTAAAGGTTAGAGGAGGAAATTCACTAACAATGATGTTGATTGATACCTTCAAAAGGGGAGCTCGAACAATCATATGAGTTTGAAAAGAACTTATGTTGACTCAGGAGATAAAAACATGAACCATCTATCGTCAGATTTCCATACGGTAAATATTACAATTTAGCACTAGCCTGTGTAACAAAGTATACTGCAATTAAAAATAACTCTCTGCCCTTCTCTGCTGTAAGTGTAACTGTTTGCATTTTGAAAGGTCATTGATTTGAAACATTAATGTTGTTTTTCTCTTCAGGTTCTGCTTGACAAACTGAGGATTTACAGGGAGATACATAGGCTAAGATTTGGAGTCTTGTGTAAAGTCTTGAGCACTTAGTGCTGGATGAACTCAACAGGTCAAGCAGCATCTGGTGAGGGAAATGGACAGATAATGTTTCAAGTTGATATCCTTCTTCAGTCCAAAACAAATCCTTTCTTCAGTCAGAGCTGAAATGTCATCTGTCCATTTCCCTTCCCAGATGCTGCCTGGCCTGCTAAGTTCGTTCAGCCACTTTGACAATAGACAATAGACAATAGGTGCAGGAGTAGGCCATTCGGCCCTTCGAGCCAGCACCGCCATTCAATGTGATCATGGCTGATCATTCTCAATCAGTACCCCGTTCCCGCCTTCTCCCCATACCCCCTGACTCCGCTATCCTTAAGAGCTCTATCTAGCTCTCTCTTGAATGTATTCAGAGAATTGGCCTCCACTGCCCTCTGAGGCAGAGAATTCCACAGATTCACAACTCTCTGACTGAAAAAGTTTTTCCTCATCTCTGTTCTAAATATCATATCATATATATACAGCCGGAAACAGGCCTTTTTCGGCCTTCCAAGTCCGTGCCGCCCAGCGATCCCCGTACATTAACACTATCCTACACCCACTAGGGACAATTTTTACATTTACCCAGCCAATTAACCTACATACCTGTACGTCTTTGGCGTACCCCTTATTCTCAAACTGTGGCCCCTGGTTCTGGACTCCCCCAACATTGGGAACATGTTTCCTGCCTCTAATGTGTCTAACCCCTTAATAATCTTATACGTTTCGATAAGATCCCCTCTCATCCTTCTAAATTCCAGTGTATACAAGCCTAGTCGCTCCAGTCTTTCAACATATGACAGTCCCGCCATTCCGGGAATTAACCTAGTAAACCTACGCTGCTTGCCCTCAATAGCAAGAATATCCTTCCTCAAATTTGGAGACCAAAATTGCACACAGTACTCCAGGTGCGGTCTCACTAGGGCCCTGTACAACTGCAGAAGGACCTCTTTGCTCCTATAATCAACTCCTCTTGTTATGAAGGCCAACATTCCATTGGCTTTCTTCACTGCCTGCTGTACCTGCATGCTTCCTTTCATTGACTGATGCACTAGGACACCCAGATCACGTTGTACGTCCCCTTTTCCTAACTTGACACCATTCAGATAATAATCTGCCTTCCTATTCTTACCACCAAGGTGGATAACCTCACACTTATCCACATTAAACTGCATCTGCCAAGCATCCGCCCACTCACACAACCTGTCCAAGTTACCCTGCAACCTCATAGCATCTTCCTCACAGTTCACACTGCCACCCAGCTTTGTATCATCTGCAAATTTGCTAATGGTACTTTTAATCCCTTCATCCAAGTCATTGATGTATATTGTAAATAGCTGCGGTCCCAACACCGAGCCTTGCGGTACCACACTAGTCACTGCCTGCCATTCTGAAAGGGACCCATTTATCCCCACTCTTTGTGATGTTTGCTGAGAATTTACAGCATCCACAGCACTTTGGTCTCATTAAAGCAAAAGAGGGCTTTGACACTCCAGGATCAACCCTGCGCCTGCACTCCACCTGCTGCACCCAGACCCATCTCTCCCTGAGCCGTAAGGGACTGTGTGTTGGAATCTGGAGCTTAAAAACTGGAACGACTCAGTAGGTCAAGCTGTATCTGTGAACGCAAAGGGATAGTCAACATTTCATGTCAATAGTCAATAGTCGTTTATTTGTTACATACACATAAATGTGTAGTAAAATGAAACATTACCCGCAGTTGAACAATAAGACCAATAAGATTAATCAATAAAAATGCAATAACACATACAATCACAACTAACACCAAACAAAAAGAAACATCCATCACAGTGAGTCTCCTCCAGTCCCTCCTCACTGTGATGGAAGGCCAGAATGTCTTTTTCTCTTCCCTGCCGTCTTGTCCCGCGGTCAGGCTGTTGGAGTTGCCACGTCGGGGCGGTCGGGGCTCCCGATATTGAAGCCCCCGCTGGGCGGTGAAAAAAAATCCCGCGGCCTATTTCAGGCCGCGCCGGATGGTGAAAGGTCCGCGGCGGGCCGACCCAAGCCCCGCGATTCGGGGCGGGCGAACACGTTGCCTCTGCCGCAGCTCCCGATGTCGGCCCCCATCCAGGGGCCTGCGGGCTTCCGACGTCCACGCGGCCCGCGCCGGAGCCTCCGGAGACGAGTCGCAGCCGTTCCCGCAGCATTCGCAGGCAGCCAGCGCCGCAGGTGGTGAGTCCGGACCGCGGGCTCTGCGAACCAGAGATCCAGGTGGTCCCAGGTGCATGGCCGGTGGTAGGCCGCAACGGGAACGGAGACACGGCACAGAACAAAGGTCGCGTCTCCGTTCTGGAGAGAGAATGTTACAGTTACAGTTACAGTTCCCGTTCCCTCCCACCCCCCCCCCCCCCCCCAAAAACATAACATACAACACTACATCATATTAACACTACAATTGAGACAAAAACAACAAAAAACACAAAAGACAGACGGACTGCAGGCAAGCCGCAGCTGCGACGGCAGCGCTCTGCATGCGTACTGAGTGTGGAGAAAATATAGCCAGTCTGTGGACATGAGAAGTGGAGGTGAGGCAGAGTTTGTAGTTGATAGCTTTCGCACAGAACACAGTTTTTTGCTACTTCCACCAGTCCAATGGGATCTCACCAACAGTCACATCTTCCTCCTTCCCCGTCCCCTTGCTTTCTACAAGGACCACTCTCTCTGTGACTCCCTGGTCTACTCATTCCCTTTCACCCACTCATCCATGTCCCATGGCAATTTCCCCTTCAATGGCAGGAGGTACTTCCAACTTGGTCTGTTGCCAGGATATGGTCTTCCTATATTAACAAGACCAAGCGTAGAGTAGTCAAGCATTTTGCAGAGCACCTGCACTCTGTCACGAATGGCCATTTTGAGCTTTTAGTTGCGTTTTAGTTTAGTTTATTGTCATGTGTACCGAGGTACAGCGAATAGCTTTTTGTTGCGTGCTGTCCAGTCAGCAGAAAGACTATACATGATTACAATCGTGCCGTCCACACTGTGCAGGTACAAGATAAAGAGTAAAAGAATAGTGTAAGATAAAGTTCAATAACATTTAGTTTAAACTAAACGATGTCAGCCCGCATGAACCAACCTGATCTCCCGTTTGCTGGACACTTTAATTCTCCTTCCCATTCCTACACTGACCTTTCTGTCCTCGGTCTCCTCCATTGTCAGAGTGAGGCTAAATGCAAATTGGAGAAACAGCATCTCATATTTCGCTTGGGCAGCTTACAGCCCAGTGGTATGAATATTAATTTCTCTCACTTCAGGTAGCCCTCTCTCTCTATCTCTCCCCAACCTAAGTCGCACTAGCTTCTCATTTTCACCCTTCAAACAGCTTACAGTGGGATGGGAAGATGGAGGGTTATACATAGATAAGTACGCCATTCGTCACATTTCACTCTCTCCACCTCTGACACAGTAGCAGCAGTAAGTACCATCTGCAGGATATATTGCAGCAACACACCAAGACTTCTTAGACAGCACCGTCCATGCCCACAGCCTCTACAGAAGGCTGTGGAGGCCGTCAATGGATATTTTTAAAGCAGAGATAGAGTTTCTTGATCAGCACGGGTGTTTAGGGGTTATGGGGAGAAGGCAGGAGAATGGGGTGAGGAGGGAGAACCATGATTGGAGGGTGGAGTAGACTTGATGGGCCGAATAGCCTAATTCCGCTCTTATCACTTAAGACCTTATGACCTCTACCACCTGGAAGGTCGAGGGCAGCAAAAACATAGGAACCCCATCACTTGGAAGTTGGTCTCCAAACCACAAACCCGAAACATCACCCACTCCTTCCCTCCTGAAATGCTGCCTGACCTGCTGAGTTTCTCCAGCATTTTGTGAAATAAATACCTTTGATTTGTACCAGCATCTGCAGTTATTTTCTTACACTACCATTCCTACTTTGATAGCTTCAAACTGGTTTTGAGGTAAAAGGGAAAAGAGGTGAATCACCGCATTGTCCATTATATGGCTGATCTTTGAAGCAAACCAAAATTAAGGACTGTGTTGACTTTGGACACTTTAAAAGGTAGCTTATCACACCCAGTCATGACCCCACCCTACTTCCTTTAGATACAAGTCCTATCCCAGGAGGCTTCAGATAAAGTTACAGAGGACGATAAAATTTTAAAAAAACACCATGAAAGACCATACCTTCTGAGGTACAGAAGTTTGCAAATGCATACTTCCAGATTTAGGGACAGAATCTTCCCAACTGTAATCAGGTAACTGAATGGTCCCCTCGTCGGCTGGAGTGCTGACCTCCCAACTACCTAATTGAAGAGATAGGCAATGAAGTCTGGATGCCAGCACAGTCCACATCCAATCAATAAATGAAGGACAAAGTAGCTCATATGCACCAATTCAGCTGGTGGTGTTAGATGTCCAACGGTGTTCAAGAGGTCTCTGTTTCTGCAAGGCTAGTGGCCACATTTAAATTTGTCAGGTGGGCTTAAACTAAACTCTGTACAATAGGCTAGCAGAAAGTGACACGAAATGCTGGAATAACTCAGCAGATCAGGCAGCATCACTGGATGACATGGATAGGTGACATTGCAGGTTGTGACCCTTCAGGCTTATTGTGGAGGGGTGGAGGGGTGGAGGGGGTGGAGGGGGTGGAGGGGCGGGGGGTGGAAGAGGGGGGGTGGAAGGGGGGGGTGGAAGGGGGGGTGGAAGGGGGGGGTGGAGGGGGGGGTGGAGGGGCGGGGGGTGGAAAGGGGGGGTGGAAGGGGGGGGTGGAGGGGCGGGGGGAAGGGGGTGGGGGGGGGGGGGGTGGAAGGGGAAGCTGGAAGAAAGGAGGGTCAGGATAAAGTGTGGCAGATACGAAGTATCTGAAGAAGGGTCCTGACCCAAAACGTAACCTATCCATGCCCTCCAGGGATGCTGCCTGACCCATTGAGTTACTCCAGCATTTTGTGACTTTTTTTGCACCCCCAGTATCTGCTGTTCCTGGTATCCACCGGCGAGCAGAAAGTAATTTGCGTTCAGAATCACAACCCTAGATATTCCTGGGAGATTCACAGATATAACAAAATATTTTCCTTTATTAGGGTGGTTCTCTCTTGAAGTCCGTGGAACTGATTGCAGTGGGCACTGCTTGACTGAGCATTTCTTGCCTAAAATGATTAATGGAATCCTGGGTGTGCCTGGGTAGTTCGCCCAAATCACGGGAACACTTGGCGGTAGGTCTCTTTCCAAACAGACTCACTATACTGCCAGGGTTAACCGGGAATAATGGTAACCATCTTTACTTTGAGGGTGGCACGGTGCTGCAGCGGCAGAGTTGCTGCCTTACAGCGCCAGAGACCTGGGTTTGATCCTGACTACGGGTGCTGTCTGTATGGAGTTTGTACGTTCTTCTCGTGACTGCGTGGGTTTTCCCTGGGTGCTCCAGTTTGCTCCCACACTCAAAAGATGTACAGGTTTGTAGGTTAATTGGCCTCTGTAAAGATTGTAAATTGCCCCTAGCGTATAGGATAGTGCTAGTGTATGGGGATCTCTGGTTGGGGCGGACATGGTGGGCCGAAGGGCCTGTTTCGGCGCTGTATCTCTGAACCAAACTAAACTAAACTAAGATTAATGACATATTAATGATAGGTGAGGGCATTGAAAATCAGCCGCAGCGCCTTTCGAAGCAGTGATGACATTGGAAGTGAAGACAAGGTAAGGAAGAAAATAAAACTGAAAAATACACATAGACATTTTCTGACATGGAAATGATCATTTCAATTATCTTTCCATTAACATTGCGTCATGGTTTATGATTAACTATTTAGAAATTCATCAAATCGAATGCTGCAGCCTCACTAATAATGTCAGTGAACCAGTGCATGTGTTGCGTGGCAAACTGTACAACACACCATGGGCGTCTTTCATCTGAGCCGGAGCTTCAGCATCTTTGCTACTTATGAGTGCAACCATGTATCTGCTGACTGCAACATTTCTATTATGAAAATTATGCTTAATGTGCATATCTTAATTACATCATTTAAATCATTGGCTAGTATTTATTTTGAATAATGTCTAAGTAAGCAAATATAATCATGGTACAGTAGCTCTTGACTCAGTTGGTTTGTAAACTTTAATAAACTCCCAGTTTCCCAATTATCGTTATTTCTTGCTTTTGTGACCCCAGTCACTGTATTTTGCTATACTCTTGAGTAAATTCTAATTAAATTTTTTTGCCCCGCGGGATTTCTCCAACACCTGGGCTCTCTGCACCGAGTGTTGAGACTTTTAAAAGCCCATCCTTGTTTTGAAGTTCACGGTATCATAAATCTTCCATACTTAACCCTCTCGCTGGTACGGATCCACAGTAACAAATTCCAGTCATGCCTCTGGCAGACAATCCAAGTTAATCCTTCTTCTCTTTTGTAGACACTCAACAAAACGTTAATTTAGGATACCACTCATGCTGTAAAGTTAGTGGGCCGTGGAGGGGGAGCATGGAAGGGCTGCATCCCATTCCGTAACGCTTTGAACACACTGGTCATTAAGAACAAGCACAGACTCCACCAACACTAAAGCAGAAATTTCTGTGGCTGCTGGAAATCAGATAGGAAAGCAGTCACGGTCAGCCTGTGCTGAGATGTCAACCAATCTGACTGACAATGGAAGAATTTTTTTTTCATTTTATATTCTCTAACAAATTTGTTTCTAAATAATTGCTTATTACTATTATTATTATTCATAAATCCCGATAAGGATAACCACACAGTTTCTAATATATTTCTCTTATTCATTTAAATACCAGAATTTATTGTCCATCTTTAAATGCTTTGAGAAGATGCAGATGAATGACCTTCTGGAGCCCTTAGAGTTTTGCTGGTAAAGTTAATCCCCCCAGAGCTGAAAGGTCGTGAGCTCCAGGAATTACACGCATTATTGATGAGAAAATGCTGATATATCTCCAAGGTGGTGTAAGACCTGGAGATGCTAGTGTTCTGGTGTCCTTGCCCTCAGAGGTGGCTATTAGCGTACCTTGGTGAGTAATTGCAGTACACTTTGTACATGGTGCACACTGTAGTTATGGTACCTTGCCATAGCGGGTGTGAATGGGATGCCTATCAATCAATTTGATTTTCCCTGGAAGTCATTGGATTTCTTTATTGTTTTTGGAAAGAACAGGACAGTACATAGAACACTACAGTACAGGAACAGGCCCTTCGACCCACAATGTCTGTGCCAAAAATTATGCCAGGACCAAATCTTATCTGCCTGTACATAATCCATATCCTTCCATTCCCTGCACATCCCTATGCCTGCTCAAAAGTCTCTCAAATGTCACTATCGCATCTGCCTTAAACACCCCCCCCCCCCCCCCCTTCATCTGGCAGCACGATCCAGGCACTCAACACTCTCTGTGTAAAAAACTTGCACATCTCCTTTAAACTTTCACCATAAAACAATGCCCTCTAGTCTTTGTTTTTTCCATTTCGGAAAATTTCTGGAAAAAAGTACCGATTGCCTACCCTATCTATGCCTCTCATAATTTTTTGTGTTTCCAGCAGGTCTCCCCGCAACCTCCGGCATGGGCGACCAGAGCTGCATGCAGTACTCCAAATCCGGCCTAACCAAACTCCTCTAAAGCTGCATCATGGTTTCTTGACTCTTACACTTAATGTCCCGACCAATGAAAGTAAACATACCGTATGCTTTCTTTATCAATCTACCCACTTATGTTGCCACTTTCAGGGAGTTATGGACCATCCCCAAGATCCATCTATCCATCAATGCTGTTGAGGGTCATGCCATTAATTGATCTCTCAAAGTGCAACATCTCACACATGCTTGAATCAAACTCCATCTTCCATTTCTTTGCTCCTTTCTATAGCTGTTCTGCATCCCCCTGTTTACTTTGACAGCCTTCCTCATAATCCACAACCCTTGAAAACTTGGTGTCATCTTCAAATTGAAGGATATCCATCCTCCTCCTGAATATTGCCTTAGAAAGTGTAATGACCTTGTAGAGACAAGAGCTGTCACTACCTATGAGACACCCATTTTAGGCCTACAGTTGTAGCCATAGGTTTTGATATGATTTTCTCTTGACAATGGGATACCCCCAACGATATTGATGGAGAAACACTTTGCATTAGCAATACCTTTGAATCTCAAAGGTAGGCAGTGAGACATCTGCAAATTTGCTAATAGTACTTTTAATCCCTTCATCCAAGTCATTAATGTATATTGTAAATAGCTGCGGTCCCAGCACCGAGCCTTGCGGTACCCCACTAGTCACTGCCTGCCATTCTGAAAGGAATCCATTTATCCCCACTCTTTGCTTTCTGTCTGTCAACCAATTTTCTATCCATGTCAGTACCCTACCTCCAATACCATGTGCTCTAATTTTGCCCACTAATCTCCTATGTGGAACCTTGTCGAAGGCTTTCTGAAAGTCAAGGTACACCACATCCACCGGCTCTCCCCTGTCAATTTTCCTAGTTACATCCTCAACGAATTCCAGAAGATTAGTCAAGCATGATTTCCCCTTCGTAAATCCATGCTGACTCGGAACAATCCTGTTACTACTATCCAAATGTTCCGCAATTTCGTCTTTTATAATTGACTCCAGCATCTTCCCCACCACTGATGTCAGACTAACTGGTCTATAATTTCCCGTTTTCTCTCTCCCTCCTTTCTTAAAAAGTGGGACAACATTAGCTACCCTCCAATCCACAGGAACTGATCCTGAATCTATAGAACATTGGAAAATGATCACCAATGCATCCACAATTTCTAGCGCCACCTCCTTAAGTACTCTGGGATGCAGACCATCAGGCCCTGGGGATTTATCAGCCTTCAGTCCCATCAGTCTACCCAACACCATTTCCTGCCTAATATGGATTTCCTTCAGTTCCTCCATCACCCTAGGATCTCTGGCCACTAGAACATCTGGGAGATTGCTTGTATCTTCCTTAGTGAAGACAGATCCAAAGTACCGGTTCAACTCGTCTGCCATTTCCTTGTTCCCCATAATAAATTCCCCCGCTTCTGTCTTCAAGGGACCCACATTTGCCTTGAATATTTTTTTCCTCTTTGCATCCTCCTGCACTCCAAGGAATAAAGTCCTAGACTGCTCAACCTCTCCCTATATTTCAGGCCTTCGAATCCTGGCAACATCCTCATAAATCTCTCTGCACCCTTTCCAGCCTAATAACATCCTTCCCATAATATTGTGACCAAAACGGAACATAATACTCTAAATGTGGCCTCACCAACGTCTTATAATACTGCAACATGACCTCCCAAATATACTCAAATTCTGGTTCAATTCTGGTATATTTTGAGTATTGAGACTAGTGTGAAGTTACTGCAACCATGCTCAGCCAGAAGTGTCAACTAAGTCTCGGCTGACCTGCTTTCCTCCTGAGGTCTCCATTATTGCGAGGAGCAAATCTTCAGCCGATTCAGTAAACTCCACATGCTATAAAGTGGTGGAGAGCACTGGGTGCAGCAAACCGCAGCTGCACCCCTGCCAGTAGTGTAGAAAGCTTGCACTCCAAAACTCACCATGTTTCTACATCAAACTGTTCCAATATATTTACAATGTTGCCACCTTCCCAAGAGTTTGCTTGCCTTCTTTGGTCAGGACATTTAGTATAAGAAGTCAAGAAGTCATGATGCAGCTTGAGAGGAGTTTGGTTAGGCTGCATTTGGAGTATTGCATTCAGTTCTGGTCGCCCATGCTGGAGGTTGCAGAGAGACCTGCTGGAAGCACATAAAAATATGAGAGGCATAGATTTACAATGTTGCCATCTTCCCAAAAATTTGCAAAACCAGGCAAATCTATTCCAACTAATTTCAGGCCAATCTGCTTGCTCTCATTCATCAGCAAAAGTCATTGGCAATTCTATTAAGTGGCACTTAGCAACAAATACATCGTGTCCAGTTTGAGTTTAACCAGAAGCATTTGACTACGGACCTCATCATAACCTTGGTCCAAACATGGATCAGAGTTGAAATCCAGAGGTGAGGTGAGCAACTGCCTTAAACCAGGTGAAAGATCAGGGAATCCTAGTTTTTGTTTGTATCTCAAGCAAAGAAAGGAGACTGGAGTTAGAGATTAATAAAGCCCCTTGAATATTGTTGCAATATACCAGAATTGAACCAGAATTTGAGTATATTTGGGAGGTCATGTTGCAGTATTATAAGATTTAGGCCATTTTGCCCATCGAGTCTACTCTGCCATTGCATCATGACTGATCTATTTTTCCCTCTCAACCCATTCTCCTGCCGTCTCCCCGTAAACTTTGACACCCTTACCAATCAACTAAAATTCTTTGTGCATGGAATTTCAAAACAAAGATAGAGTTGTATTTATATTTAGTTTAGATTTTGTGCTGAAAGGTTATGGACCTGAAATGTTATCTCTGTTTCTGTGAGATCGCACCTGGAGTACTGTGCGCAGTTATGGTCTCCAAATTTGAGGAAGGACATTCTTGCTATTGAGGGAGTGCAGCGTAGGTTCATTAGGTTAATTCCTGGAATGGCGGGATGGTCGTATGTTGAAAGACTGGAGCGACTAGGCTTGTATACACTGGAATTTAGAAGGATGAGAGGGGATCTTATTGAAACCTTTTAAGATTATTAAGGGATTGGACACGTTAGATGCGGGAAACATGTTCCCAATGTTGGGGGAGTCCAGAACCAGGGGCCACAGTTTAAGAATAAGGGGTAGGCCATTTAGAACGGAGATGAGGAAGAACTTTTCAGCCAGTGAGTTGTAAATCTGTGGAATTCTCTGCCTCAGAAGGCAGTGGAGGCCAATTCTCTGAATGCTTTCAAGAGAGAGCTAGATAGAGCTCTTAATGATAGCGGCATCAGGGGGTATGGGGAGAAGGCAGGAATGGGGTACTCATTGTGAATGATCAGCCATTGAATAGCGGTGCTGGCTCAAAGGCCGAACGGCCTACTCCTGCACCTATTGTCCATTGTCTATTGTCTATCTCCATGGATACTGCCTGATCTGCTAAATCTTTTCAACATTTTTGTTCTCATTAGTTCTGGCATTTAGATTCTGTCTTTCATCACCTCAGGGTGTCCAGAGTTATGGGCCATTGGATACGGGCCCGAGTCCAAAGTTGCCGTTGTCTCCTTGAAAGTGGCAACACAAGTTGGTAGAATGATAAGGAGGGACGACGGTCTGCTTGGCTTTATTGGTCAGGGCACTGAGCATAATAGAATCATAATGTCATACAGTGTGGAAACGAGCCCTTTGGCTCAACTAGCCCACACCGACCCACATGTCCCATCAACACTAGTCCCACCTGCCTGCATTTGGCCCGTATCCAATGGCCCATAAGAGCCAGGAAGTCACACTGAAAGTTCATAGGACTTTGGTTCGGTTGCATTTGGAGTATTTTGTGCAGTTCTGGTCACCTTATTACACTAAAGATGTGGAGACTTTGGAAAAGGTTTACCAGAATGCTGTCTTGATTAGACGTTATTAGCTATGATGAGAGATTGGCCAAAACTTGGAATATTTTATCTGAAATGTCAGAGGTTAAGCAGAGACCTGGGAGAAAGTATATAAAATTACGAGCAGCATAGATTATGGTAGCCAATTAGAATGTTTTACCCAGGGTGGAAATGTCAAAGACTCGAGGGTATATTTATAAGGTGAGATGGGCAAAGTTTAAAGGAGATATGCGGGACAAGTGGGTGTCTGGAGTGTGCTGTTGGGGCTGGTGGTAGACACACAAAACAATGGTGAGTTTTAAGAAGCTTTTAGATAGGCAATGGATATGCAAGGAATGGAGGGATATGGACCACATAGAGGAGAATTGTTTAACTTGGCATTATGTTTGGCATGAAACATTGTGACCCAAAGAGTCTGTTCCTGTGCTGTACTGTTATGCAGATAGACACAAAATGCTGGAGTAACTCAGCGGGACAGGCAGCATCTCCGGAAGGAAGATTTGCAAGGATGTTGCCAGGACTCGAGGGCCTGAGCTGGAGGCAGAGATTGAGTAGGCTGGGACTCTATTCCTTGGAGCGCAGGAGGATGAGGGATAATCTTATAGAGGTGTATAAGGATCATGAGAGGAGTAGATCAGGTAGATACACATAGTCCCTTGTCCAGAGTAGGTGAATCGAGGACCAGAAGACATAGGTTTAGGGTGAAGAGGAAATAAAAATTAATAGGAATCTGAGGGGTAACTTTTTCCACACAAAGGGTGGTGGGTGTATGGAACAAGCTGCCAGAGGAGGTAGTTGAGGCAGGGACTATCCCAACATTTAAGAAACAGTTAGACAGGTACATGGATAGGACAGGTTTGGAGGGACATGGACCAAATGCTGGCAGGTGGGACCATTGTAACTGGGACATGTTGGCCGCTGTGGGCAAGTTGGGCCAAAGGGCCTGTTTCCACACTGTATCACTCTATGACTCTGTGACTCTATGATAGCATAAACAAAAAGTGTTTCTCTGTACCTCAGTACTGGTGACAATAATAAATTAAACAAAACTAAACCAAGCAATATCTGTTGATTTTAGGAGCTGTAAGTATCTTGAGCAATTGCACAAAACAGGTGATAATAGGTGACAACAATCAACAACCGCTTTTACACACACCATGATTTAATTTCCCATCAATATCAATAGCGAAGAAAATCAACACGAAGTGTAAAAAAAGCTGTTACTTGTAAGTCTATGTACCTAGCAGTCCACATACCTGGACTTATACCAATGGTCACTTTAGTTTGGGTAAGTGCACGACTTTCTATAAATCATGCCATTATGTTATTTGTTGTACTGCAGTGGCCACACTATTGAGAATGCTATTGAGGATGCTACTGAGAAAGATTAATTTGTCCTTGACTCTATGATGAGCGTTCCTTGAAAAAAACCCACATTCTTTACTGGGGACGAAATGTCACCACCTACCCCCATTCTTTTTATCAGTAGGTATACACAAATGGCGTGCGTAAAAGCAAATTGAATAAAATAGTCACAAAGTGCTGGAGTATATCAGCAGCTCAGGCAGCATCACTGGAGAACACGGGACCCGACTGGAAACAGCACCTATCCGAGTCTCAAGAAGGATCCTGACCCAAAAGGTCACCTATCCATGTTCTCCAGAAATGCTGCCTAATCCACTGAGTTACTCCGGCACTTCATGTCTTTTTTTTGTAAGCCAACGTCTGCAATTCCTTGTTTCTATGGGATCGTACCTGGGCTTGGATTCCAGTAACATTGTGTGTTGATGCACAAGTCTTACAGCATGGAGTGAGCCCCAACTCCACCTGCCCTCATCTCATTTCTTCACCTGCGTCTCTTTTTCCTCTTCTGACCGAATCCTCCGACAGTTAAATCCTTTGCTCTCTCTCTCTCTCTCGAGCTCAATAACAGGACAAATAGATGAAAGGCCGGAGAGGCAAAGCTGCAGCAAAGAGAGCAGGGGTGAGAAATAGTAAAGGATTGTGTATTTGGTATAATCCCATCCCACAAAAGCTCTGCCCAAATTCTGTGGAAAATCTCAATCAGGATGTTGATAATTTATCATTTAAAAAACGCTGGTATTTATTCACAAAATGCTGGAGTAACTCAGCAGGTCAGGCAGCATCTCAGGAGAAGAAGAAGGGTCTCGACCCGAAACGTCACCCATTCCTTCTCTCCTGAGATGCTGCCTGACCTGCTGAGTTACTCCAGCATTTTGTGAATAAATACCTTCGATTTGTACCAGCATCTGCAGTTATTTTCTTACATTTAAAAAATGCTTAAACCTTTCTTTGTTACAGCTTATCCTGCAACTCTGACACCGGGAAGGAGCCATCGGGAAGGATCAACTCTTTTGCCCTCAGGAATAATTTCCCTCTCATTATTCAGAACTACACATGATTTTAAGTATTCCAACGGATCCACTTGCATCTTCCTCTATTCCAATAAGAACAACTCTATATCGGGTCCATCCACAGGCCCTGCCTTCCCTGGAATATTTTTCTCTTCGGAAACCCCCTTTGAAGTCTTCACATCTTTCCCAAAGTGTGACACCAGAACTGGATGCAGTACTCCATTTGTGGCTGAATCAATGTAAGTTGCCAGTTCATCCTGAAAGCTGAGCAATAAACAAAGTGATGGAGAAGACTCAAAATGCCGGAGACACTCAGTGGGGCAGGCAGCATCTCCGGAGAACGTGGATAGGTGACACTTATCAAGAGATGGTGCCTGACCCACTGAGTTACTCCAGCACTTTGGATTTTATTTGGTAAACCAGTATCTGGAGTTCTTTGTGTGTGCAGATGACATTTCGGGCCCTGAAACCTCCTTCAGATTGATCCCGACCTGAAATGGCATTTGTCTATATCCCTCCACAGATGCTTCCTGGCCTGCTAAGTTCCTCCATAATTTGTTTTTTTTTCTTAAGCATCTACGGTCTATTATGTCTTCATCCTGAAAGCTGATGATCAACTTGAATGGTACAAACATATTGCTTAAGTATTTAGCACTGATCTGATTACTGGTTTCCAATACAGGGGTTGCCTAATTATAGCTCCAATAGACCCAGTGGTGTAAAGATTAAAAGCACATAGAACATAGAACCGTACAGTGGAAGAACAGACCCTTCGGCCCACAATGTCTTTGCCAAACATGCCATCAAGCCCAACCCTTATCTGCCTGCGCATAACCCATATCCCTCCTTTTCCTGCATATCCATGTGCCTATCCAAAAGTCTCTTAAATGCTATTATCGTATCTGCCTTCACCACTACCCATGGCATTATGTTCCAGGCACACACAACCCTCTATGTATAAAACTTGCCCTGCATATTTCCTTTAAATGTTGCCCCTCTCACCTTGAAGCTCTGCCCTCTAGTATTTGATACTTCTATTTTGGGGAAAAGGTCCTGGCTGTCCACCACATCTATGCCTCTCATAATTGTATAGACTTCTATTAGGTCTCCCTGCAACCTTCCAGTTCCAGTGAAAACAATCTGTCTGTCCAACCCTGTAGCTAACACCCTGCCATTTTTCCATTCATTTCTGTAGCTGATCTATATATATACCTCTATATACTTTGACAGCCTTCCTCACAGTCTGCGACCCCAGCAATATTTGTGTCATCTACAAACCTATGAACCAACTTTGTTTACGCCTAAGTCATTTATATACCTCACTAACAACAGAGGTCTCAGCAAAGATCTCTGTGGATCCCTGCATTCATTCCCAGCATGAATATTGTCCGTCCACCCTATCCTTTGGTTAGGGTGCAGTTGGAGTATTTTGTGCAGTTCTGATCTTCTATCACTAAGCCAGTTCTGAATCCATACGTCCAAGCCACTGTTAATCCTGTGTATCATAATCTTCTGGATCAGCCTACATGGGGATTTTATCAAATGCCTTGCTAAAATCCATGTGGGCAATAACCACTGCCCTTATCTCATTGATAAACTTTGCACCTCATCAAAAACCACGATCAAGTTAGTAAGACACAATCTGCTGTGTGCAAAGCCGTGCTGCCTGTCTCTAATTAACGTCTTGAAGATAGACACAAAATGCTGGAGTAACTTAACGGGCCAGGCAGCATTTCTGGAGAAAAGGAATGGGTGACTTTACGGGTCGTGACCCTTCTTCAGATTGAGAATTCAGGGAAGAGGAAAAACTAGAGATGTGAAAAGGCACAGAACAAATTAGAGCCGGCAATGATGAGTCAGGAAAGGTGGAGCCCACAACGGTTCATTGTTGACTGTGGAAGAGGTGATAACGAAGGGATACAAACAATGAAACTAGCAAGATGACCAAGGTGGCGGAGGGATGTCTTGTTGTCAAAATCTTGATCATTGTCAACGGGTATTGCTTTTAGTCTATCGGTCTGGTTCTTGTGTTACATCAGGAAGGACATTCCTAAATATATTATTGGTTGCCAAAGTCTTTGGAACATCCCCATGCTATGAAAGATGTGGTATACATATAACTCTTCAATAAACTTTGCTACCAATATTCCCTTTACCCAAGGACGATAAGTGGATGGAATATGCTACCACCCAACACACGCGCCGCTCCCGATGTCCAGTCATTTAAAAAGGGGATTGAGTAACTAGATCTCCTCAACTTGGTCAAAAAGGGCCACTTCAAAATTTAATCACTACTCTCCGACCTGCGCGAGATAACCACTTATGAGGTGTTTGCGCAGTAATCAACCAGAACCAGAACCAGAACTTTCTGATTTTCTTGAACGTAGCACACTGTGGTCTCCACTGTGGTTTTCATTCAAATTAACCAGGAATTCAAGTTAATGCTCCTGTGCTAATTGAAAACTTTCTGTTTTCCAGTTTTTTTCCCTTCAGTTTTCTTTGTTGTGCTCACTTCCCAGGCATTGCTCTCATTGGTGCTTTTAAAGCAGCTTCAAATGTGCTAAATTAATGTAGCGTGCATATCAAGTAAATCCTGTGTTACTCTGCATGCTCCCCATTAATTGTTGCTTAACAAGCACCGACAAGCAAAGAATACCTTAAGTATTTGGTCACTGTGCTAGTTGCACCCAGAGGAGCAATTCTGGGAGCATGAACAAACGTTAAACCCGAGTTTGGAGACTGCAGATGCTTCCAATCTAATGGTATAAACATTTAGTTCTATTTTAGGTAACAAATCTACAACCAGACCCCCTTCCACCTATTTTCCTCCTCCTCCTCCTCCTCCTCCTTCTCCCCTCTCTTTCTTATGCCCGAGCTTGATTTGCACTCATGTCCCCTTCTCCCTCCCCCCATCCCCATCCACTGATGTTCCTTCCCCCATCTTCACAATTCACACACTTATCCTTACATACTTACATATCATTATCTCTTATTTTTTGTCTTTTCATTTCTGGCCTTTCTTCAACCATCTACTGATCAATAATCCTCCCCCCCCCCACCTGTACCCACCTATCACTTGCCAACTTTGCTCCACCCCCACCTCTCTTCCAGCTTTCTTCCTCCCACCACAATCAGTCCGAAGGAAGATCGTGACCCACAACGTCGCCCATCCATGTTCTCCAGTTATGTTGCCTGACCTGCTGAGTTACACCAACACTTTGGGGCTTTAAATAAATTCCTAGTATTATTGCCTTTTTGTAAAAATACTACACCTTCAAGCATTATTATGTAAGCAGCTCCAACCGAGCACAAAATTAATCTTTAGGGTGCAGATATCAGATCACGCGATGCAGCAATGTTTGGAGCTCTGTGCAATAACGTTTTATCATGAAACCTCTATTGCTGCTGTGCCTGGGCAGAAGGTATATCAGAGCAGAGCTGTGGAGAATGAAAGAAATACTTCTGAGGGCTCCATCAACTATGGCAGATATGAAGGCATGGAGGAGAGAAACCCTGGCATTTTAATTTGGAGATTTGAGTTTGAATTCCATGACAGCAATTCAACAGGAATTAAAACACAACACTGGTTCCATTCTGTCCACCACCCATTCCCTTTCCACTTATCACCTTCCTTACCTTTCAGATTCCAGGCTCTGAAGTCCTTTGTTGTTCCAACCTATCATACTCCAGCCTCTGACTAGATCTCCACCCTCCCCACCCACTAGTTGGATCCATCTTCCCATCGTCCAGCTCCACACCTGGTTCAACCTTTTGTTTTCCAGTCCCTACTGTACCTCTCGCCCTCCCCCTCAAGTCTTTGCACCAGCTATCACCCCGCTGCGTTCTCAGTCCTGGTGCAGGGTCTCGACCCGAATAGCTGATGCTCCCTTTGTATCACAGATGCAGCTTGACCTGCTGAGTTCTTCCAGCGGTTAGTGTCTTGCTCTAGGTCCAGCATCCGCAGTCTCCCTCGACTTTCAAAATTAAATAAACAAGGAATTAAAAAGCGAGTTACCATGTTATTGCAGACTGTTGTCCAAGGCTCCGGATTTAAGGCCTTGCAAATTTCCCATTGCAACACTATTGGGGACCTACATCTAAATTGGGAGTGGTGCTCCATAGACCAGACAAGTAACCACTTGGAATAAATGGCATGCAATCAAATGGAGAGGAATGTGTGGAGATGAACCAGAGAATGGTGGCCTTTGGTTCATCAGGATCACTGGCTGGGTTTCTGGCAATCTTCTGAAAATTTATGGTGAGTTTATCGGGAGGATATCTTACGGAATTTTTAGGCATGAGGTTACTTATCATGTTTACACAACTGCCGCTGTTGTTTTATGTAATACGGTGTTTTGAAAATACTGGCACGCCAGCTGAGAAATGGGCTGAGAACAATGCAGAGATACAATTTTCCTCCATTCTAAGATAACTATGCAATAAAACACCTATAACGTAAACTGTTATCAGGCAACTGAATCATCCTATCAACAATTGTGCAGTGGTCCTGAGACCCTCGGACTATTTGTAATCAGACCTAACTGGACGCTATCTTGCACTAAACCTTATTCCCTTTATCATGTATTTGTACACTGCGGAGGGCTCGATTGTAATCATGGATAGTCTTTTCTCTGACTGGATAGCATGCAACAAGAGATTTACCTTGATACGTGTGACAATATACTAAACTAAACTAAAACTAAATTAAACTCATATAATAAGACTGAAAATGTGAATTTATAGGAAAAATAGGATTTATGTTTTAAACAATTTGCCATTCTTCTTCATCTCATTTAGAAGTTTTCATCAATTTTCATTACCGTGTAAAGGTCATTCCATCTGTAGTTGAACATTTTAATATGAGCAAGAGGAAATCTACAAATAAAAAGCTTATCTCAGGCACTGTATCCTATTTCAAATCTCAGCATAAATAGCCCTTGACAAAAGGATGTACACTGCAGCCTGCCATTGTTCTCTGCCCACTTCTTAGCTGGAGTGCCAGAAAACGTAGCCCCCAGAGTATTCAATTAACTAACTGCTCAGAATCTCTCATGTTGCTAAATTTCAGATATTGTTGTATTTTTAAACACTACCGTTAATGCAAACGTTACTGCTGCAGTGTGCGTCTTTTTCACTTTAGTTATTAAAAATAATCCACTTTTAAGCTCTGTAATTTCAATATGAAAGTGCGTGATCTGACAAATGAGAAAGACTAAGTACAGGAAGTAGAAGCAACATCCGATTTGGTTTAAGGTCTGTGATATGTCTGTTGACCAACATTCCAATACTGCCCGTTTACTTAATTTTGAAATTTTTATGCAGTGAGCATTTTGATTTTGTTTTGTTTATTGCAGCATTGTAAATGTCATATGCACTCTTGTCCCTTCCTGTGGTACCTTACCCATGTAACCCTTCCTTATACAGATTATTAGATACAATGTGATCACTTTATAATTGACATTACTTTGATGCTGATAATACCTATTATTTTAAATTGGTCACTATTGAAATTTGAATAATATACTCACTTGCATGTTAGCAAGCAGGAAAAAGAGAGATTTATATAAAATCTTTTATATGTCTATTACAAAGAGCTAAAGTGTAAGCTAAATTTTAAACAGTTCCACATTACGTCTAACATATCTAAAAAAATGTTCAGCCCTTGTACTTATTGTAGCTCCAGAGAACAATTAAAATTCTTCATAAGACAGTGTTCAATGAGGTTCTTCTTTAGGCGTGTTGAAATATAATACACTCACAGAGAAGATCATTTACCAAAAGTCTGTTGGCATTTTCAAGTCCACAAACAATTAAAAGGCGCTGCCAATTGAAAATGACCATTGAGTTATTCCTGCTTTTCGTGCCTATATGGTAACAATACAATGAAGTTGTAAAACAATGGAAGCAATACAATGAAGATCCAAAAGCAAGATAACTTGGGAACCTTGTAACAAGAAAGATGTTGTCAAGCTAGACAGGGTACAGAGAAGATTTACGATGATGTTGCCAGGACTAGACTATCTGAGCTATAGGGAGAGGTTGAGTAGGCTGGGACTTTATTCATAAGATCATAAGATCATAAGTGATAGGAGCAGAATTAGGCCATTCGGTCCATCAAGTCTACTCCGCCATTCAATCATGGCAGATCGATCTCTCCCTCCTAACCACATTCTCCTGCCTTCTCCCCATAACCCCTGACACCTGTACCAATCAAGAATATATCTATCTCTGCCTTAAATATATCCACTAATGGCCTCTAGAGCCTTCTGTGGCAAAGAATTGCACAAATTCACCACCCTCTGACTAAAGACCACCCTCTGAGCACCCTCTACCACCCTCTGACTATTCCTTAAAGCGCAGGAGGATGAGGGGTGATCTTACAGAGGTGTATAAAATCTTGAGAGGAATAGATCGGGTAGATCTACCCTTGCCCAGTGTAGGTGAATTGCCGACCAGATGACAAAGTTTTAAGGTGAAGGGGAAAAGATTTAATAGGAATCTGAGCGCTAACTTTTTCAGGTGGTGGTTGTATGGAACAAGCTGCCAGGGGAGGTAGTTGAGGCTGGGACTATCCCAACATTTAAAAAACAGTTAGACAGGTACATGGATAGGACAGGTTTGGAGGGATATGGACCAAACGCGGGCAGGTAGGACGAGTGTAGCTGGGACATGTTGGCCGGAGTGGGCACGTTGGGCTGAAGGGCATGTTGACACACTGTATCAATCTATGACTCTGACTCCATGAGGTCATAAGTGATAGGAGCAGAATTAGGCCATTCAGCTCAAATCTACTCCACCATTCAATCATGGCTGATCTATCTCTCCCTCCTAGCCCCATTCTCCTGCCTTCTCCACATAACCCTGACACCTGTACTATTCAAGAATCTACCTGTATCTCTGCCTTACAAATATATCCATTGACTTGGCCTCCACAGCCTTCTGTGGAAAAGAATTCCACAGATTCACCACCCTCTGACTAAAGACATTCCTCCTCATCTCCTTCCTAAAGGAATGTCCTTTAATTCTGAGGCAATGCCCTCTAGTCCTAGACATCCTCACTAGTGGAAATGCCCTCTCCACATTTACTCTATCCAAGCCTTCTTGTCTTCTTATGTATACTCATGATTGGCACTTCCTTTAGATCCCCTGGCATTGGGACTGAACTTCAGTTCCATGTTCTCAGTCTGCTTTGTGGTCACCATCACTCACCCCACTATCACAATTATACAGCCACTTGATTCATTGCACATTACTTTGGGCAGCTTTGATTTATTTCCATTACATAACTTTTCCTCATCATTTGCATAACATTTGAAGTTCCTAGAGTTGAGCGAGTAACATGTAGAATATGGAGAGTAATAAGCTGGAAACACATGAATTCAAAATCTGTGTATAGTTTAGTTGAGGTTCTTCTTACAATAAGGAACACTGTCCCAGCGTGCTGCATGGTGGCGCAGCGGTAGAGTTGCTGCCTCACAGCGCTTGCCGCGCCAGAGACCCGGGTTCGATCCCGACCAAGGGTGCTGTCTACACGGAGTTTGTACATTCTCCCCATGACCGCCTGGGTTTTCTCCGAGATCTTCGGTTTCCTCCCTCACTCCAAAGATGGACAGGTCTGTAGTTAAATTGGCTTGGTAAATGTATAAATTATCCCGAGTGTGTGTAGGATAGTGTTAATATGTGGGGATCGCTAGTTAGCGCAGACTTGGTGGGCTGAAGGGCCTGTTTCCGCGCTGTATCTCTAAACTAAACTAAAAATACATGCGCGATTCACAGGGTCTAATTTGTCTACACACCCCCCCATGACCTTTATGGAATGGATATTAAACCGGTTTTATACAAAACATGATGCATATGCAAAAAGCTGGAAATGAGAAATAATAAACGATAAATGCTGGCCAAACAGGTCAGGCAGCATCTGTAGAGAGAAAAACAGTTAATATTTCAGGTAAGTGGCCTATTATCATCATCATTTATGAAAGTTCATAGATCTGAAATGTGAATTGTGTTTCTCTCTCCATAGATGTTGGCTAACCTGTTAATTATTTCCAACATTTTCAGCATTTTTTTTACCTCATTTAATCAACTAAAGAAAGAGAATTTATTTGATCTTTTATGGATATCTCTTCACTCTACGTTTTATAATTTTTCCTTTCCTTACTTAATTTTCTTCCTTAAGAGGAATAGCTTAGGAAGGCATTAGTACCTAACAGTATTTCAATCCTTTTGTCGAGAGTCATAGATTATTATCACCATGGTGGACAAGATCGCTGATGTATCTAACCCCTGAATACATTGCAAAGGAAATTCACCAGAAATGATGCTGGATTGGAGCATTTCATTTATGAGTGCAGATTGCACTGAGTTTGCTTTACTTCAGGTGGAGGAGGCAAAGAGGGAACCAGCCCGAGGAATGCAAATTATTGTTTTTGCTTAGATTTGTGGTTTAGTTTATTGTCACGTGTGCTGAGGTACAGTGAAAAGCTTTCGTTTCGTGCTAACGAGTCAGCAAACATAGATAAGGTAGACGGTGACAGTCTTTTACCTGTAGGTCAGTTGTTTAAACACGAGGGCTTGGATTAAAGCAAGAGGTAAGTGATTTATTTAGAGGGGGTGTAAGGAAGTGGACAGTTGGACTCTTGAATACGCTGCCTGAGTGGTGGTGGAATCAGGTACTCTCACACCCTTCTTGGGAAGGAGCAGGAACACTACAAGGCAGAGAATGTTATGGACCAAGTGCTGGTCAATGGGATAGATAAGATGTTAGGCATGGACATGGTGGACCAAAGGGTCTGCTTCTGTCTGATTGCCTCTATGACTGCATGATTCTATTAGAAGGAGTATGGTGAGGATTGGTGGGAAAGAGAAAAAATCAGAGGAAGAGCTTAGGAAGGAGTGGATGTTTGGTGGAGGGAGAATGAGGGTGAGGTGGAAAAAAAGGGGTGGTGTATACTGAGGAAGGAGAGTTGGGCGGTTGGGTGGGAGATTAGTGTGGAGAAAGGTGTGAGAGATGGAAAGAGAAAATGATGAACTCTTCATTCCTGCTTCAATATTCAGTTAGATCATGGCTAACTTTTTACCTCAAAATTGCTTTGCTGTATCAGCACTGAATGCCTCGATTCCCTTAATATCTAAAAATCTATTGATCTATGAGACTACAGTTATTGAAGCATATAACCCATCACTGGAATCAATGGATTTGGCCAATAAGGAATTCTGCTCTGATCTTGAGCAATCCCTGGCTGGAATCCCAGTGGGGGACAAACTAAAGTAATGTGTACGGTTTTGGCCACGAGATTACAGGAAGGATGTGATAAACATAGAGAGGAGTCAGGGAGTTACCAGCGTACCGTAAGAGTTGGGGAGTTGTAGCTACAAGGCAGTGTTTAAACTTGCATTGTTTTCTTTGGAACAAAGAAAGTATGCTAAATTATGAGAGACGAGATAAAATGTAATGAATTAATTCTTTAGTAAAGATGTCAATTGTGACAGATTTAAGGTGAGGCAGGTAGAAAGAATAGAAAGGAATCTTTTTATAAAAAATATAGCCAATGATTGATGGGTATCTGGAATTTACATCTTGAAAGGGAGGGAATAACATTATAATATATTCATGGTTAATCAGTATCCGAACAGACACTTGCCATAACCCTATATGACCAAATTAGCCTTTATAACAAGTTTCTGGCTAGCATGGATAAAATAGACTGAGTAGTTTGAAGAAGGGTCCCGACCCAAAATGTCACCTATAGATGTTCTCCAGAGATACTGCCAACACAACATTGAGTTACTCCAACACTTTTTTGGTAAACCCACATATGTTGTTAGTTGTGTTTCCGTCTCGCTGAGTAATCTCCTTCTTGATATTCTATGATTCAGTGAAACTTCAGGCTACATCTGCAGCTGCGAGAAGGAGTGGATGGATGAATGGATGGAAAATTGGACGGGTTCCGTCAGGGATTTGGTTTCCTCCCTGTCCAATTTTCTTGCATTTGCTGTGCCCATATGATCCAATAGCCCATGGCATTGGAAGAGAAAACCTGCCACATTTACTCAAAAGCAGCATTCACAAACAAATTTTGATCAGACTTCCAAGCGGAAATATTCATCTGATTTTATCTTTGTCCATGTCTTCTTCAATGTGCTCCATATGTCAAAATAGAAATGTCGAAGGTTTTTTTCATATTTTCCACAACTACGAAGCTATGAAAAAACATCCTCCACAGTTCCTAAGCCACACATGTGGCATGAATTAAAATCATTGTTTTGTTTTGTCTGATTTTCCTTTATGGGTGATGGTGTACTGGATTGAGTGGGAAGGAAGACAAAAATTGGACAAGCTGGGAAAAGAAAAACATTTGTTCAGTGAATATGTAAAACCACAGCCTCGTCTCTTTGATGTGAACTAGAGGTTTTGTCGTACTCAATGATATGAAATGTGATTTTCTTTTAAATTCAAGAAGTATGGGAATTTTAGACATTATGTTTCTTATTGAATTTAACCTTACAAAGATCTCACACCAGAGAGATATTTTTTGCCATAATACATTGGATGCAAATCTTTATTTGACCTGTTCTAGTGAAAGATCTTCAGCCATGTGTTTCAGATTCTGACTAGATCATTGCGCCAATGTCTTCCTTTCATTCCTGCTTCTCATTTCTGCCGGAGGAGAAGGGGAGAGCCTTAGATTCAGCGGTAATGGTCAACGTGGACTCAGTGGACCAAATGACCTGTTTCCATGTTGTATCTTTCCATAATTTTGTGAGACAATTGGTTTCAAATGACATATTTGACGGCATCAGGATATTCCTCAGTATTTCCATATCAACTTATTATTTTTGAAATGCAGTTATGTTTGAGATTTAAGGAAATTCCTAATGTCCGACACATGCAATAATATTATACTGTTCCTTTGTCATAAAATAAATTACAACAAAATCAAATTGAATTGAATTCAGATGGTTGAGTAGCAGCTTCTGAACAAGTTAATAGATGCCAGTAGATAGAAACAAAATGCTGGAGTAACTCGGCGGGACAAGCAGCATCTCTGGAGAGAAGGAATGGGCGACGTTTTGGGTCGTCTGAAGAAGGGTCTCGACCCAAAACATCACACATTCCTTCTCTCCAGAGCCAACTGTCCTGCTGAGTTATTCCAGCATTTTGTGTCCATCTGGTGTAAAGCAGCATCTGCAGTTCCTTCTTACCTATGCATGTCAGTATTTTGCTCTCCAAGTTGCCAAACCTGTGAATAATGCAAATGTGTGTATGTGCCCAAGTTTGTATGGAATAGGCTGATTTCCAATTGACTAAGACACCTTTACCATTAGATCACCATACTACGAAGTGTGTGTGGAGTTTGCACATTCTCCTGGCGACAGCACGGTTTTCCTTCAGCTGCCCTGGATTCCTCTCCCACCTTCCAAAGACATGCGGGTTTGTTGGTTAATTGGCCTTGGGAAAATTGCCCCAAATGTGTCGAGAGTGGATGAGAAACTGCGAACCTATTTACATTTTGCTCTCCCTTGCTTTGTTGATGTACAATTTTACTGGACTCTTCCTGGCCTTTGGGGCACTTTTCAAGTGCCTGAAGTAAAACACCAAGAGTGCATAATAGAAGTATTTAGATTATGAACAATTTGAACAAAATGGGTTAATATTTACACACAAGTTCTGAACAATTAAGGAAATTTAAAAGATATTGGAGAAAAGTATTTTTTCAACCAATGTGCATAGAACAGGTGGCAGAAGAAATAATGCTACTGGATTTCTCTCCTCTGGCAGCTCATTCCACACACCCACCACCCTTTGTGTGAAAAAGTTGCCCCTCAGATTCCTATTAAATCTTTCCCCCTCTACTTTCAGCTTATGTCCTTTGGTTCTCGATTCTCCCACTCTGGGCAAGACATTCTGTGCGTCTGTCCGATGTATTGATTTCATGATATTACACACTTTATGATTTTATGTATGGCAATAATCTCCTCATCTGAATGCCAAAGAAAAATCTCTGAGCCTTGGTACATGTGATAATAAAGGAACCATTGAACCACTGTCTGAGCCCTTGAATCATTGACTTGATGCTATTTATGTACAGTATGATTTGTTTGGATAGCATGCAAAACAAAGGTTTTGACTGTACCTCGGTACACCTGACAATAATAACTTAAACCTAAGTATTCTTGCATCTTGGTGAAAGCTCTGTGAAATATTGCCTTTGATTGCACAGAAAATTTATCAAGTGAATCAAATATGTTTGATTTGGCATGGACATTGTGGTAAGGTCAGGAAGCAATCAGGAATTTGAGTGCAGTGCCCTTGGATGGAAAATTAGTATGGGTGGCCTTTGAACCCATCTGCTGACCAGTTGTCACTAAAACCCCACTGAGTAACAGCACCTTTGTATTTATTCAGCTGAGCCTGTGCTTTCTATATTCAATAGTCCATACAAATTATACCAAGCACAACAAGTTCAGTTTTGGACACTGGGAACATTTTTATAAAATGATTCATAACTCAGAACTCATTATGTTATGTATTTTTCCTGATGCTTATTATTTATTTGATCCTCTATTTCATCTGATGCCAGCTGTCATAGAACATAACATATGGAACAGTACAGCACAGGAACATGCCCTTCGGCCCACAATGTTTGTGCCGAACATAATGCCAAACTAAACTGATCTCAACGTAAACTTTCATTTGGAGCATTGATTTCTGTGTTACTTATGTATTTTCACCTCACCAAACACTAGCACCACTTGTAATATATTTCGTTGGAATAGCATAGTTGGTCTGAAGAAGGGTCTTGACCTGAAACCTCACCCATTCCTTCTCTCCAGAGATGCTACCTGTCCTGCTGAATTACTCCAGCTTTTTGTGTCTATCTATAGTCTGTCACATTCAGATCATTAATTTAATTTCCTGGCACCCGCATACTGGGTAAACGCTTGGGAAATGGTTGGCCGGGATGAAGTCAGGACAGATTAGGAGGGATTTGGACAGGACGACTTTGGAGGGATGTGGACTAAATGCGGGCATGTGGGACTAATGTAGCTGGTACATGTTGGCAAGTTGGGCCAGAAGGGCCTGTTTCCACACAGTATCACTCTACGACTCTATGACTCTATGACTCTAAATCCTTGGATGGTTCTGAAATTAGGGGCCAATCAACTGGCCACAGTTTTTGTCCACATCTTCAATCTTTCACTTCACTGTCCCCATCCGTTTCAAGGCAATTTCTGTCATTCCAGTCCCCAAGAAAAATAGAGTAACCTGTCTCAAGACTAATGCCTGTTGCTCTAATAGCGACCATAATGAAGTGCTTGAAAGATTAGTAATGGTACACCAATCTTTCAGGCAATCTAGACCAATCTAGGGTTATGGGGAGAAGGCAGGAAAATGGGAATAGGAGGCAGAGATCAGTCATGATTGAATGGCGGAGTGGACTCGATGAGCCAAATGACCTAATTCTACTCCTATAACTTGTGAACTTGTGAGTGTGAACTCGACTCTCTGCAATTTATGTACAAGAAGGAAACGTGTATGGAGGACATAGACCTTACAACATAGACATGGTCCTGGATCACCCCACGAACACTTATGTTAGGATACTACTCATTGACTATAACTCAGCCTTCAAAACAATAATACTAAAAAGCCTATCACTAAACATCTAAACTGCAGCGGGTCAAGGTTGCAGGGTAGACTGGATTTTATGTGTTCCATAACTAGCCTCTCAAAACATTTCATGATGGTGGAGCCTTCTTCTGAAGAAGGGTCTCGATCCAAAACATCAGCCATTCCTTCTCTCCAGAGATGCTGACTGTCCCGCTGAGTTACTCCTCTGTTATGTGTCTATCTTGATTAAGTGAGTTAATGGACAAAGCAATTGCAGATGGAGTTTAATGCGGATAAATGTGAGGTGTTGCATTTTGATAGGACAAACTGGGGCATGACTTACACATTACATGGTAAAGCTATCGTGTGTGTTATAGAACATAGAGACCTGTGGTGCAGGTGCTAGTGTTAACATAGGTTGGCAAAATGGTGAAGAAGCTGTTTGGTGGACTTGTCTTCATCCATCATTGTATTAAGTACAGGAGAAGGGACATCATGGTATGGGGAAAACGCAGGAACGGGGTACTGATTTTTGGATGATCAGCTGTACAAGACATGGATAACATTTGGTGAACTGTGTAAGTTCTTGTCACCCAAGGTATCACAAAATGCTGGAGTAACTCAGCGGTCAGGCAGCATCTCTGGAGAGAAGGAATGGGTGACGTCTCGGGTCGTGACCCTTCTTCAGACTGAGAAGATATATCACCCAGATATGTGGACAGCAATTTCTCTCACTATCCAGCCCCTGTCTATCCATGTTCCTTTCCTCTCCTTCATACACCAATCTCCCATCATCAAAACATAGAAACATAGAAAATAGGTGCAGGAGTAGGCCATTCGGCCCTTCGAGCCAGCACTGCCATTCAATATGATCATCCAAAATCAGTACCCCGTTCCTGCATTTTCCCCATATCCCTTGATTCCCTTAGCCCTAAGGGCTAAATCTAACTCTCTCTTGAAACATCCAGTGAATTGGCCTCCACTGCCTTCTGTAGAAGAGGGCGGCACGGTGGCGCAGCAGTAGAGTTGCTGCCTCACAGCGAATGCAGCGCCGGAGACTCAGGTTCGATCCTGACTACGGGCGCCGTCAGTACGGAGTTTGTACGTTCTCCCGGTGACCTGCGTGGGTTTTCTCCGCGATCTTCGGTTTCCTCCCACACTCCAAAGACGTACAGGTATGTAGATTAATTGGCTGGGCAAATGTAAAAAACAAAATTATCCCTAGTGTGTGTAGGATAGTGTTAATGTGCGGGGATCGCTGGGCGGCGCGGACCCGGTGGGCCGAAGGGCATGTTTCCGCGCTGTATCTCTAAATCTACAAAAAATCTAGAATTCCACCGATTCACAACTCTCTGGGTGAAAAAGTTTTTCCTCAACTCAGTCCTAAATGGCATACCCCTTATTCTTAAACTGTGACCCATGGTTCTGGACGTCCTCAACATCGGGAACATTTTTCCTGCATCTACCCTGTCCAATCCTCTAAGAATTTTTTTTGTTTCTATAAGGTCCCCTCTCATCCTTCGAAATTCCAGTGAATACAAGCCCAGTCGACCCATTCTTTCATCATATGTGAGTCCTGCCATCCCGGGAATTAACCTGGTGAACCTAAGCTGTACTCCCTCAATAGCAATAATGCCATTCCTCAAATTAGGAGACCAAATTTAAAAAACAATACTCCAGGTACGGTCTCACCAGGGCCCTGTACAACTGCAGTAGGACCTCCTTGCTCCAAATCCTCTCGCAATGAAGGCCAACATGCCATTGGCTTTCTTCACTGTTGGCTGTACCTGCAAGCTTACTTTCAGTGACTCATGTACAAGCACACCCAGGTCTCGTTGCACCTCCCCTTCTCCTAATCTGACACCATTCAGATAATAATCTGCCTTCCTGTTCTTGCCACCAAAGTGGATAACCTGACATTTATCCACATTATACTGCATCTGTCATGCATCTTCCCACACACCCAACCTATCCAAGTCACCCTGCAGCCTCATAGCATCCTCATCGCAGCTCACCTGCCACCCAGCTTTGTGTCATCAGCAAACTTAGAGATGTTACATTTAATCCCCTCGTCTAAATTATTAATATATATTGTAAACAACTGGGGTCCCAGCATTGAGCCTTGCGGCACTCCACTAATCACTGCCTGCCATTCTGAAAAGGACCCGTTAATTCCTACTCTTTGCTTCCTGTTTGCCAACCAGTTCTCTATTCATGTCAATACCCTACCCCCAATACCATGTGCTCTAATTTTGCACACCAATCTCTTGTGTGGGACCTTATCAAAGGCTTTTTTGAGCCCAGATACACCACATCCACTGCTTCTCCCTTATCCATTCTATTTATTACATCCTCAAAAAATTCCAAAACGAGGTCCCTCATTTCCCTTTTATTCATCACCTTTCCTCTTCCCCCTGACCTCTTCCACCTATATCCCCCCCCCTCTAGTTTTACATTTCACTTCTCCCCTTCTTATCTGACGCCATTTTACCTCTAGCCTTTGTCTCTTATTCCACCCAGTTGCCAGTCAAACCCCCTTACCAGTGTCCAGTTATCATTTCCCAGGCTCTGACCCTCCTCCACCTCTGTTTGGTTTAGTTTAGTTTATAATTGTCACACGTACATAGGTACACTGTACACTATCTGTACACTGTGGATGGCTCGATTGTAATCATTTCCGCTAACTGATTAGCATGCAACAACAGCCTTTCACAGTACCTCGGTACACGTGACAATAAACTATACTTAAACAGTAATAATCTTTTTAGTTGCATGCTATCCTGTCAGTGAAGAGACTTTGCATGATTACAATCAAGCTGTCCACATTGTACAAATACAGGATAAAGGGTATAACGTTTAATACAAGATAAATTACCCTGTCTTTTCCTCCCTATTACAATGTCTCAATCTGAAATACCACATGTCCATTTCCTCCACAAACACTGTGTCCCTACAGCACTTTGTCATTTGTACTTTTTGATCCTTCTGCTCCACAGCATTTCCCAAGACCCTATAATTCACTGAAGGTCCTGCCCTGGTTCTACCTCCCAAAATGCAATACCTCACTCTTACCTGAATTGAACTCCTTTCACCTCCATTCGAGCAGCTGATCAAGATGAATTCAGAGATTTGGGCATTTCAAGGAAAATTAGGAAATAAAATGATACGGAGAAAAATATCTGCGAGTCTCATAATCAGGCATGATCGGCATGGATGTCAATGCAGGCTTGAGAGACCAAATGGTTAGTCTTGGTTCTGATTTATATCTTTTTGTTTTCCATTGCTTAGGTTGAAGAGTAAGCCTGAAGCCCCATTTTCTCATTTGGGGGATTCTACTGTTTGATTGTTGCTGTAATTGTGATTTTACTTCAAAGGTACAACATTATTTTCAGAGTTTTCTTAGGTCCTGAAATGAAATAAGGCATTGAATCAATGTGCATTCTCTCTTTGTAGGCTTCAGCTATTCACTGGATGAATTCATTGAAGCGTTTACGCAGCTGCTCCATATTTATGTATCGTCTTATAACCAGTACTGAAGTTTCAAGAGAACACTTTTTTTCGTGAGTTAGGTTTCCATATTTTCTGATACGATCTTTTCATTTCCCATTCCTACCTAATCTTATTTGACTATGATAAATGAGTAATCCATTACAAAATATGAAATACTTTGCAGACCCATTATCTAAACATCTTATTGAATATTATAAACTTAAGAAGGCTTGTACAGGGCGCATTGCTGCTATAACGGCATTTAGATTTAAAATATTAGCTGGAAGTACACTAATTTATCACCAATGATAATGAATAATTTTATTAGTGAGAAAACTATTGAACACTAATCTTGCTCGTGAAGATAAAATAGCTCTTTCTTATTCTAGGTTATTAATTTGTTCGCTATTTTACATTTTGCAGAAAATCTCATTCTCCAGTAAATAATAATCATTGTAATTAATAGAGTAGCTATTTTATCTCTCTAGATCTCGTAAGGACAATTAATCAGACCTATGTTAATAGATGCTTTGGCAAGCACTTCATGACTGCTTTGCTTTAAAATGCTGAGCATGCTTCGAGCCCGTATGGACTAAGCTTCTTGTGCCGTAATTAAGATCGTGCTTAATAAATAAAGCACAGACATTCTTCTGCTAGAATTTGAATCCTGCAAGAGATTTCACTAATTTTTCTTGAAACTCTCCCAGTCAAAAAAAAAAATGATTCCAGCAATATAATGGACTTATCTTGGAATTGCTAAATGTAATTGGTTGCAATGGGAAATAATTAATAGGTGCTGTGAATTAATACTTTATCTTTTTGCATTTTTTTAAAACTTTAATTAAAAGTTATTCTCCTGTCTCCCTTGCAGCCCCAGAAAGATTTAAAAATATATATTTAAACTGTCAGCTTAGACTGGAATTAGATGCTACGCACACCTGCGTTAGATACGAGTGTAAGGTTCAGATTCTCCAGTGCAAAACAGACTTCAGTTGTAAAATTACTCGACTCAACCCCTTGTTCAACAGTAATTTTTGCAGAAAATCCCAATCAATAAGGCAAGAAAATGGAGTGATACATGCCAATAAGGTGGGTCAAAGAGCGATTTCAATTTCTCCCTATTTTCTTTATCCATTTTATTCTGGCTTATGCTTCATGCCAATGTGTTATTATGGGCATAATCAGAAGTATTCACCCTTCAAGGCATTTCATCGGTCATGATACTGGCACAGAGAGTCCTAGAGTCATACAGCATTAAAACAGGCCCTTCGGGGCAACTTCTCCACACCGATCAAGATGCCCAATGTATACATCCCACCTGCCCGCATTTGGCCCATGTCCCTCTGAACCTCTCCTATCCATGTATCTGTCCAAATTTCTTTTAAATGTTGTTGTTACAACTGTCTCAACTATACCCTCTGGCAGCTCGTTCCAGATATCCACCGCTCTCTGTGTGAAAAAAGGTTCTAAACACACCCTAAAGGTGTGAGTTTTGAGTTTGACATGAGTTTTTTGTTTTCAGTTCATCTTCAATAGTTCTATGGCCAATGTGGTGTTCCAACTGCTACATCCATCTTGGCTTTGACTACCCCTAACCCCCTGTGCAACAGACCATTCCATGGCCTTTGAGTCCATCTATCTATTGACAATGACATGAAACTTAATTAGACTGTTCACTATACATGCACATTCAATGGCAGGGTTAATTGGATCTCATTCTGTGCCATCTCCAAGACTGACTCCATCTTAACATTGCCAAGGTCGGACCTTGCCACAGATTAAACCCTCTTCTGTGCCTTATCTACATTTAGGCTTGTCTTCACCACCACAAAACTGCTTGTTCTCCATTATTTTATTCTGCATGAAATCTCTGAATCTCTTCCACCTCTGTTCCAACTCACATTAGGTCCTGCTCAAGTTTTTTTTTTCTGCTTACTGATCTACATTGGTTTCTGGTTAAGCAAATATATAGACTTTTGCCAACCTCTTTGACACAAATCAACCCCTGCCTTGGTAATGATCTGGACCCACTTTATTTTCACCTACTACCACAATCAATTACTGGCCCTCCGCTCTGCGCTGGAAGAATTGGACAACAGAAACATGTATACAGGCTGTTATTCATCAACTATATCATATTCAATGCCATCGTCACTTCCAACTCATAGTCAAACTCAGGAAATCTGCCGACTCGTTTCTACATGGAATTTCTTTTAGGAGTTCTAGGAGCAGAATTAGGCCATTCGGTCAACCGAGTCTACTCCGCCATTCAATCATGGCTGACAGTGTCTGATTAATGCTTTAAGTATAAGATTAAATTCCCATTGGTGCAGCACTCTTTCTTTCAATATGGCACTGTATAATCATCCTAGATTTTGTGACTACGTCTGGGGTGTATTTTAAATTCATACCCTTTGATTCACTAGTCATGCAGTTGGCATATATCTGCCTTTCATTAAACACACTTTGCTGTGCTGGACTTGGCAACAGTAAGGATTGAGTGTGCATTAATTTATGATTAAGAAAGAAGAGAAGTAAACAGAAGTAGATAGAGCTCTTAATGATAGCGGAGTCAGGGGGTATGGGGAGAGGGCAGGAATTGGGTACGGATTGTGAATGATCAGCCACGATCACAGTGAATGGCGTTGCTGGTTCGAAGGGCCAATTGGGCTCCTCCTGCACCTATTGTCTATTGTCTATTGTCCATAAGTGCCCAGCTGTGTGCTGGTAAATAAACTTGACCCAGCAATAATGCAGGGCAGCACAAATAAGTAAATGTTTGGGCTGACGGAATAGGTAAAATCATTATTAGCTACATGATACAATTACAAAGAGGATGCAAGAACACAGAGACATGGATACATAAATCTTTAAAAGTGGCAGGTCATGGTTGAGAAAGTAGTTCATTGAGCCTTTGGGATCCTGGGCACAGCTAGAGACGTTGAGTGTAAGAGAAAGGAAATTAAGATAAAATTATTGGCCAGGCCACACTGTTTTGCTCAATTTTGTTCATTGCATCTTGGGAAGGATGTAAAAGCCTCAGGCATGGTGGGCCGCAGGGCCAGTTTCTGTGCCGCACTATTCTCTGTTCTCTCTTCTAAGACTCTCACATTGGCCTCGTCAGCCCCCTCAAAATTCAAAGCCGACGAGCTGCCTGAGAAGATCTCTCAATCATTTCCCCAGTTGTACCTGGTAACTTAAATAGCTTCAGGCATGAGGGATTTCAATTGTGAGGATGGACAAGAGAATCTGGAGTTATTCTCCTTGTAACAGAGCAGGTTGAAAGGAGATTTAACAGGTACATTCAATGTTCGTGTTTTTATGTGGGGGGAATAGAGAGAAAAAAACTCAGCAGAGGAGTTAAGAACCAGAAAACACAGATTTAATATTACTGGCAAAAGTCCTAAGGAAGACACAATCTTTTTTTTCACCAAATGTATGGGTTGAAAGTGTAGATTCAATTATTACATTTAAAAGGGAATTGGATAAATATTTGAACATTTCCAGAGTTGTGGTGAAAGAGTGGGGGAATAGGATTGACTGGTTTATTCTTCAAAGAGCTGACACAGGCTCATACACAATGGCAGCCACATGTGCTGCATTGATTTTATGATTCCATCTGATCTTCTCATCTCTAAGCATTTATACAGACTGCCTTCCATGAGATACATGGCCTCCAAGATGCTGGCTCTGCAGAGTATCATGCAACAGTTTCTTCTGAAACAGGGTTGAATACATGAAAGTGATTGAAAAATGCGTGTGCATGTGTGTGTGTGTGTTTGTGCGCACATGTTTTTGTGCAGGATTCTGATGATGCGAAGTTTAGTAAAATCAAAAAAAATGAAAAACCATTGCCGATGCATGAGAGTGCGGATACTGGAACCGTGAGTAAAAAACTGTGCTGGAGGATCTCAATGGGTCAGACCAGCAATTGTGGAGAAGAATGGATGATGACATTGCAGGTTAGGAGCCTTCTTCAGATCCCAACAGAACCAGTTTCAGGTAGATACCCTGCTTTAGACTTGATAAATGGCATTTCAGGTCGGGATCGTTCTTCAGTTCAGCATGGTATGACATCCCAGTTTGCCAATAACACAAAAATAGATGAAAGCATGAATGTTGTGCTGGGGAGAGGTGGAAGGAAATATTGTGAGCAGGTTATAGATCGGTGGAGTGATTGTGTGAAAATGTGGTAAATAGAGTTTGAGGAACTGTGAGGTTATGCATGTCGGTAACAGGTGACAAAAGCCTCGACTCCTGCTCCTAGTTTCTTCGGATTTTGTATCCGGTGTAATGGGAGAGCTCATACATGAAGTAACCCATTGAAGAGTTTTCAGTTGGTGCACATTAGTAGTACATTAGGAGAATTAGATAGTGGCTTTAGATTTATAAGGCACTCCTTAGAACCTACAACCTTGGCAAAGACTTTAATTATTGATTCTAATATCTTCTGATGTAACTTGGCAAGAATATTTAATAACACTACTGATAGCAGTCTTGTCTATCCTCATAATTGAAATTCTTTTTCTCTGAAATTATTCTTGTAACCCTGTTCTACATGGTCACTGAGGCTTTCCCACCGTTCCTAAATTGTGGCAAGTCAATTCTACCTTTGAGCCATTTTCAGGTGATTTTGCACAGGGGAACAAGAAGTGACAATCACTATTAGTTTTCATGCTAGAGTTCTTAGCATAGAAACATAGAAAATAGGTGCAAGAGGAGGCCATTTGGCCCTACGAGCCAGCACCACCATTTATTGTGATCATGGCTGACCGTCCACAATCAGTAACCCGTGCCTGCCTTCTTCCCATATCCCTTGATTCTGCTAGCCCCTAGAACTCTGTCTAACTCTCTTTTAAATTCATGCAGTGAATTGGCCTCTACTGCCTTCTGTGGCAGAGAATTCCACAAATTCACAACTCACTGGGTGAAAACGTTTTTTCTCATCTCAGTTTTAAATGGCTTCCCCTTTATTCTTAGACTGTGGCCCATTGTTCTGGAATTCGTAGACTATGGCCCCTGGTTCCGGAATAGATATGACCTCTGGGTATTGTCTACAACATATCAAAGGACAATATCCATTTGTTATACCTGTACAGCTTCTCAGCAAAAAAACAGACTTTATGTCCTTTATTTACCAACAACTGCCTTGCTGGCATCAACCTGAACTATATTCTTGCAAAGAGATCGGGAGAAACCAGGAAAAAAGCTGTTGAATGGTGTGGGAAGGGCATTTCTCCCAGTGGGTCCAAAATACAATTCGTTCACTTCACACAGCTTGTACCAATTGAGAATGGGATGCAGCAGACACGACGTTCTCATAAAGTCATGAGCCTCTGCACAATCGACTATTATGCATGTCAGGGAAGCAAACCATTGATCAACTGGAGAAGCGCTTTGCAGCACCACGACACACTCCTTGAGATTTGGCAATGCAGGACCAGTAGCAGTAATCTGTGCCGAATATTGGGTGGTGCTGAGAAGGAAAGAGGTTCATTAATCATTTGTCATTAACAATTAATTATTAGGAACTATTAATCAAATTATTGTTGCCTTGGTGGTAATAAAGTTCTGGCCTGCATTTCTTAGGGATGGTCTATTTTGTACAATATTGTATTTTCCCACATCGAATTGAATGCTTTGAAGTACAAGATGCAACAAAACCTTTCAAAGACTCCCAGTCAGGAATAAAACAAAGGTTTTGCATTAACAGAGCAGAGCATCAGGAGCTTTGTGTGATATTGAACTGCATCCAAAAGCAATTTCAGAAACTTTGAAGATAAATGTATTTCAATGCCTGTGAACATAAAGGCCAATAATAGTGAAATGAAAAGGTGGAAACAAAGAATGAACTGTTATCCTCAAGTGGCTCAAACCTATGATAGGCAAAGCTCCTTTTCTCAATGACATGAAACAATCAAGTCTTACTGTATGAAACAGACAAAGGGAGGACATTGGAAACTCTCTACTAAATCCTGCTCTAAAATTAAGTGTCTGATTATTGTGTGGCCGATTGCTACGTTGATATCTTCCAATTATTGACTCCTGAAGAATTCCTGAGGCTCCCACCCAGTGATAGGAATATATACAAATAGGGTCAAAAGGCATCCTTTCTAATAGTAAACAGAAACACAAAATGCTGGAGTAATTGGGATCCAAGGAGAGATAGCTGAATGGAAAGAAAATTGGCTCTGGAAGGTTGCTTCTCGGACTGGAGGCCTGCGACTAGTGGTGTGCCTCAGGGTTCGGTGCTGGGCCCATTACTATTTGTCATCTGCATCAATGATTTGGATGAGAACATACAGGGCAAGATTAGCAAGTTTGCTGATAATATAAAAGCGGGTGGTTTTGCAGATAGTGAAGATGGTTGTGAAAAATTGCAGCAGGATCTGGATCAATTGGCCAGGTGGGCTGAGGAATAGTTGATGGAATTTAATACAGAGCAATGTGAGGTGTTGCATTTTAAGACATCTAACACGGGCAGGACCTATGCAATGAATGGTAGGGCTCAGTGAGTGTTGTAGAGCAGAAGGATCTAGGAGTGCAGGTGCATGGTTCCTTGAAGATGTCACAGGTAGATAAATTGGTCAAAAAGGCTTTTGGCACATTGGCCTTCATCAGTCAAAGTATTGAATATAGAAGTTGGGAGGTCATGTTGAAGTTGTATAAGATGTTGGTGAGACCACATTTAGAGTTTTGTGTTCAGTTCTGGGCACCATGTTATAGGAAAGATGTGGTCGAGCTGGAAAGCATATAGAGAAGATTTACGAGGATGTTGACATGACTAGAGGGTCTGAGCTCGAAGGAGAAATTGAGTAGGCTGGGACTCTTTCCCTTGGAGTGCAGGAGGATGAGGGGCGATCTTATGGAGGTGTGTTAAATCATGAGAGGAATAGATTGGGTAGATGCACAGTCTCTTGCCCAGAGTAGGTGAATCAAGGACCAGAGGACAAAGGCTTAAGGTGAAGGAGAAAAGATTTAATAGGAATCCGGGAGGTAACTTTTTCACACAAAAGGTGGTGTATGGAACAAGCTGCCAAAGGAGGTAGTTGAGGCTGGGACTATCCCAACGTTTACGAAACAGACAGATACATGGATAGGACAGGGTTTGGAGGGATATGGACCAAATGCAGGCAGGTGTGACTTTTTGGCCGGTGTGGGAAAGTTGGGCCGAAGGGCCTGTTTCCATGCTGTATCAGCGAGAAAAAGCAGCATCTCTGGAGACAAGGAATAGGTAACGTTTCGGGTCGAGACCCTTCTTCAAGCTTGCAAATTTGAAAGGAAATGGGGAGAGAATAAAGGATACCTTACAATCAGAAAACAATGTGATGAAAACAGCTTCTACACTTTTCCTTTATCATTTAAAGTACAGATTATTTGGAATCTCAATCACAATGAGTCAATTGCCGAGGTATAGGCCGAGAAATTTGGAGTAAAATGAAATTCTTCAAGTGCATCACTCGCACTGTATAAGGCAGGACAAGACGATGGTTTGCCCTTCGGTGATCATGAACACATTGAAACATTTTGTTGGGCTTGCCATTCATAATTGTTGGCCCTTGCGTTAAGGTTCTCACATAAGAACAAACCAGGGCAGAAACCATGGTCATCCTGGCTCATCCCTTCAATCTCTCTGACTGGGAACAGAGATCTCTACATTTGGCACTGGCTTGGTTGCTGAAGGATGGTGCCTTTGTTGGAATCTGTGTGCCCTTAGACTCTAGATCTTTGGCCCAGCTACACCTCCTTCGCCATCCTCTTTCCTAAGTGCCTGCAAGGCTGGTGTATTGCTTCATGAGTACCGTTTCTTTATTTTTGCTATTTAACATCAGTATCTGAAGGAGCTATCAAAATGGCCCTGACAAGAAAAAAGAGAAAAGAATGTTGTTGCAAAACATAAATAAACATATATGCCTAAGGATCTCTTTTGAACAAATTGTATTGTTTTTCTGCTAAGTCAACCCTCTACAAATTATATATTACAATTTGTTAAAGTAAACATGCAAGGGAATTTCAGACTTTATATAAATGGGCTTCTTTTTTAATATTGCCAATTAAAATCTTGATTGCAGCATATAAAACCTTAACGCAACTCAGAGTAATCAGGTGCTTTGCAATTGAGCACAGAGGCAGAGTATTGGTTTGGCCTGCATTTTTTCACAAAGTAAATTAGAATCGCAATGCCACTGGGTGATACTGAATGCCGTTTGGCCATTTATTAAACAAGAAAGGAGACAAGAATCAATTGGTCTTTTTTTTTCCTGGCCGCTACTGGGCTCCTTCTCATGATTACCTCAAGAGGGAAGTCTTGGCAGAGGAATGGAAACACCTTATAAATCTGTCCACTCTGACAAAAACGATAAGCAATGAGCGCACAAAGACAGTGAGGAAATTTAAAAAAAACTGCAATTATGAACTCAGAGACAATACAAAAACCACAATTAGATAAACAATCACATTTTAATAATGCTGCTCTTGCATTTTTAGTCTTCCCTTCCCTTTCAACTAATACAGATACCATTGTGGACAGAATGTAATCCTTTCAGACTTGAAATTTGTCTGCACTATTTTTCTATTTTTAAAACGATATTAGCAATTTCTCTAATATAGTTCTCAGAAATCCAAAAACATAGCAAAATCCGTTTGCCCCAGATCCAAATAGCAATTGTGGACTCTTTCATGTAAAGCTACTCTGTTTCGAGAATTATGAAGAATAGTGTATGAATCTCCCTTGTTGTGGAAGCTTTTCTCAGAGCTCTGGCTTCAGAAAATACCCTTTAAAGGGTTACTCAATAGTGTAGCTAACACCATCTCCGCTGCTGGGGAGTGTTGGCAAGAAACAAGTGCATGCTGCAATGATCGGAAGGGGTGGCAGATCCTCCCTCATGGGCAAAGAAACCTGCGCAGGTTTCTAATGGACAATATTTGCAGGAGGCAGGCTCCTCGGGGCTCTTTCTTTAAATAGAAAATATTTCTGTGCAGTTTATTAAAAAGTAATTGTTTTTCTAATTGTGACTTTTGTATTGTCTTTGAGTTTATAATTGCAATTTAAAAAAAAATCCTCATTGTCTTTGTGCGCTCATTGCTTATCGTTTTTGTCAGAGTTGACAGATTTATAAGCCGTTTCCAGTCCTCTGCCAATATTTCCCTCTTGAGGTAATCACTAGAAGGAGCCCAGGAGCAGCCGGGAAAAAAAAACTGACCAATTGATTCTTGTCTCCTTTCTTGTTTTAATAAATGGCCAAACCATATTCAGCTTCACCCAGTGGCATTGTGATTCCAATTTACTTTGTGGAGAAGTGCAGGCCAAACCAATATTATACCTCTCTGTGGTCCATTGCAAGGCACCTCATCTCTCTCCTTCTGCGGTTGTACAGGGTCCTAGTGAGACCGCACCTGGAGTACTGTGTGCAGTTTTGGTCTCCAAAGTTGAGGAAGGATATTCTTGCTATTGAGGGCGTGCAGCCTAGGTTTACTAGGTTAATTCCTGGAATGGCGGGACTATCATATGTTGAAAAACTGGAGCGACTAGGCTTGTATACACTGGAATTTAGAAGGATGAGAGAGGATCTTATCGAAACATATAACATTATTAAGGGGTTGGACACGTTAGAGGCAGGAAACATGTTCCCAATGTTGGGGGAGTCCAGAACCAGGGGCCACAGTTTAAGAATAAGGGGTAGGCCATTTAGAACCTAGATGAGGAAAAACTTTTTCAGTCTGAGAGTTGTAAATCTGTGGAATTCTCTGCCTCAGAAGGCAGTGAAGGCCAATTCTCTGAATGCATTCAAGAGAGAGCTAGATAGAGCTCTTAAGGATAGCTGAGTCAGAGGGTATGGGGAGAAGGCAGGAACGGGGTGCTGATTGAGAATGATCAGCCATGATCACATTGAATGGTGGTGCTGGCTCGAAGGGCCAAATGGCCTACTCCTGCACCTATTGTCTATTGTCTATTGTCTCTCAGCTGTCTGTGCTAGGGTATTATAGGCTTTAACCAAAATTTTAATTGGCAATATTAAAAAGGGCACATTTGGCAAGAAATGGGCAAGGGCATGAGTATAAAGACTTATACTTTTATAAGTTCTGCAGTTAAGCCAAATTTCCCTTCCAGGTAAGAATACAAAAGTGACTTTGACTAAAAATTCATTTTGCAACAGAGATTGTTTTATTTTTGCAACCTGGAATTGATCAGCAAAGTCTCACATGTAGTATATATCAGCAGAGACCGTTTAGAAGGATCCTGAGGCTAGTTTTCTGAGATTGAAGGTTCCCTAATGGCAGGTACTATCGTAACATTTAAGAAACATTTAGTCAAGTATGTGGATAGAACAGATTTAGAGGGATATGGGCCAAGCACAGGCAGGTGGGACTAGTGTAGATGGGGCATATTGGTCGGTGTGGACAAGGTGCGCCAAAGGGCCTGTTTCCACACCATATGACTCTAGACATTCAAAAAGAAAAATGAAACGCCCCAACTATTTGTTAATAACATGTGCACACATAAATATTCCAGGAGTTCTTTTAAATATATTGCCATATTGAAAGATTGGTCAATCTGAGGAGCACCTTCAACAACAGACTGGTTCCACCAAGATGCAGTGCAGAGAGCCACAAGAGACCCTTGTTCCCTGTGGCTATCAACCTGTACAACTCCTCCCCTTTCTGTCATGGGGTAAACTGACTCTACCCCCCCCTCCCCCCCACCCCCCCCCCACCCCCCACCCTCCCCTATCTTTGCACATCCCCAATCCTTTCCACTCGTCACTTTAATTTCATGTTTTTTGTGTTTTATGATCAATTTCCCTCCTGGGATAAACAATGGACTATCGTATCGTATCCTTTCATTTGGTAAAGCATGTCCAATGATCATGTGAACAAGAATCCACCTGCATAATAATAAACTACCCCTAGGATAAATGTTTAATGGGTGCATCCATAACAGCAAAAACATCGTGATTATGTATAAATTTCACTTTTTGTTGCTATTAATAGGGTTTAACTCGTGCTGCATCTCACCTGGGATCACATTATGATAAGACTGATTGAAAAAAAAGTAGGGAAATATTTCTCGCTTCAATGGATGCAAACAGCATCTCTCCTGCGACACAAATGTGGAAAAATTAATTTATTTCCCATTATTTACATCTTAATCAGTAACTTATTTTCTACAGTTAAAATGTTTTTCAATACATTAAACAAGTGCCTCAGGAAGCACAGATAAACGGGGCTGTTTCAGCCAAAAGGATGTTTCATTGCAGAAGAAAGATGAATGTTTCTGAAGTATAAAGAGATTGCTGTTATCTAACATTTATAAGACCTTAAACCCCACATGAAATCGAATCAAAACAGGGAATGAAATAATGAGACAATCAATGAACCTGATAGTGATCATAAGGTCATAAGGTCATAAGAGATGGGAGTAGAATTAGGCCATTTGGCCCATCAAGTCTACAACGCCATTCTATCATAGCAGATCTTTCTCTCCCTCCTAACCCTATTCTCCTGCCTTAGAGTCATAGAGTGATACAGTGTGGGAACAGGTCCTTCGGCCCAACTCGCCCACACCGGAAAACAATGTCCTAGCTATACTAGTCCCACCTGCCTGCGCTTGGTCTATATCCCTCCAGACCTGTCCTATCCATGTACCTGTCTAACTGTTTCTTAAATGATGGGTTAGTCCCAGCCTCAACTACCTCCTCTGGCAGCTTGGTCCATACACCCACCACCCTTTGTGTGAAAAAGGTACCCCTCGGATTCCTATTAAATCTTTTCCCCTTCACCTTGAACCTATGTCCTCTGGTCCTCGATTCCCCTAGTCTGGGGAAAAGACTGTGCATCTACCCAATCTATTCCTCTCATGATTTTGTAAACCTCTATAAGATCTCCCCTCATCCTCCTGCACTCCATGGAATAGAGACCCAGCCTACTCAACCTCTCCCTATAGCTCACACCCTCTAGCCGTGGCAACATCCTCGTAAATCTTTTCTGAACCCTTTCAAGTTTGACAATATCGTTCCTATAACATGGTGCCCAGAACTGAACACAATATTCTAAATGCAGTCTCACAATGCAAAATGCAGTTGTCTTATACAACTGCAACATGTCCTCCCAACTTCTACACTCAATATTCTGACTGATGAAGAACAAAGCACCAAGCCTTTTTGACCACCTTATCTACCTGTGACTCGGCCTTCAAGGAACCATGCACCTGTACTCCTAGATCCCTCTGCACTACAGCGCTACCCAGAGGCCTACCATTTACTGTGTAGGTCCTTACCTTGTTCAACGTCCCAAAATGCAACACTTCATACTTCTCCGTATTAAATTCCAACAATCGTTCTTCCGCCCACCTGGCCAATCAATCTAGATCCACTGCAATTGTTCACAACCAACTTCACTATCTGCAAAACCACTAACTTTTGCATCATCTGCAAACTTGCTAATCTTGCCCTGTATGTTCTCATCCAAATCATTGATGCAGATGACAAACAGTAACCGAACCCTGAGGCACACCACTAGTCACAGGCATCCAGTCTGAGAAGCAACTTTCCACCATTACCCTCTGCTTCCTTCCATGGAGTCAATTTGCTATCCATTCAGCTATCTCTCCTTGGATCCCATGCGACCTAACCTTGCAGAGCAGCCTACCATGTGGAACCTTGTCGAACGCCTTACTGAAGTCCATGTACACAACATCTACAGCTCTGCCGTCATCAACCTTTTTAGTCACGTCTCCCCATAACCTCTGACACCTGTACTAACCAAGAATCTATCTATCTCTGCTTTAAAAATATCCACTGACTTGGCCTTCACAGCCTTCTGTGGCAAATAATTCCACAGATTCACAGATACACCATAACCGTACATTGTACACCGATAATACAGTTAATTCAATGTTTTTTCCTTCTACCTTTCTAAAAGACATAGAATCATGTGGCATAACAATATAGTAGGATGGTTACACCATAGAAGATGGGCGTTCAGCCCATCATGTCCGAGTTGGCTTTCTATCAGACTGTATGTTGAAGTAGTTTTCTGAGACAGCTATTTTGGGTGAACATTCTTTAAATGCTTGCCTGAATGTTAAATATCTTCAAAGAAGACCCAAGAACAATTTGCTGGTGATTTTCTTTTAAAACATTATTTTGGCAGATTCTGCTTAATTCGGCAGATTTGGCAGTGTTGTGCAAAGCACACGATTTAGGTTGCCAATTCGGAAATTTTTAGATGGCTAGAATTGTCTTGTTTATTATGAATGGAGTATATATTAATCCCAGAGAACTAACAATTTGTAATGCCTCCTTACCCTGTATTTAACTCACAAATTACATTAAGTGAGTCCATATTTCTTAGCTCAAATTCTAGAAGTGCATTTTTTCGAAAAGCATTGTAGAATGTTAATTTCAGTGAAATTACTAATCTTTTAACAGTTCAGTTATATTCTTTTCTTTAAACCGTTATTAATGGTTATTAACTGGGATTCGCTGCATGGGTGACTATCTTGTATTTAACCTCATCTATATTTTTGGACTCGCGGTGACACTTTCACCAAATGATTACAAAGTCACAAAGAAATGAATAGGGTGACAGGTGGAGAATCAAAGGAAGTCACACCAGGTTACTCTTGTTCTCTGTGAGGCCAGTTATCTGGCAGAAAGATTTTCCGAGATTGCCAGCCTCATGTTTAATCAATTTTCCTCAAATAAATTTTAGAAAAATTGAAGCCATTGTTTTTCATTTTATTTACAAGTATCAATCCCCAACATAGAACATAGAAGAGTACAGCACAGGGTCAGGCCCTTCGGCCCACAATGTCTGTGCCGAACATAATGCAAGAGAAACTAATCTCAATTGCCTATGCTCAGCCCTTTGCTCGAAAATTCCTTGCTATATTTCTCTATCTCTGCCTGCTACCTATTTGTAAAGCAGAATGGTTGAAATCTTTGTGTCGTTTTTGATCTTGAGATGAACTTTATACAAACTAACATTTCGATTTCCATTTCAAAACTACATAACTCAGACCTGCCTCAAATCATCTGTTGCTAAAACCCTCATCCAAGTCTGCATTACCTCTCACCTTCATTATTTCATTGTCCACCAGATTGCATCCCATTTACCTCTGTTTTTGGAGGTCATCTTTAACGATGTGCCAACTAATTAAAAGCCCCATTCACCCCTCACCTTACTTTACAGACCCACATCAGACCTCTTTCATGTGTTGCCATGATGTTAAAATATACTTGTTTCTAACACTCTTTGGTCATGCCACTTCCTGCCTCTGTGTTTTTCTCCAGTCCTAAACCATCCAAAATATCTGCCCTTCTCCAATTCTTGCCCTTTAATTGTTCCTCTATTAAATGGCTCTGCTTAGATCCTGAGCTTGAGAAGTCCTTTGCTGTATTGGGGCTGCACAGTGGTTCAGCGGTAGAGTTTCTCCCTCACAGCACCAGAGACTGCGTTCAATCCTGACTACAGGTGCTATCTGTACGGAGTTTGTACATTCTCCCTGTGACCACGTTACTTTTCTCCAGATGCTCCGGTTTCCTCTCACATGCCAAAGACGTGCAGGTTTGCAGGTTAATTGGCCGCTCGAAATTGTCCCTAAGGTGTAGGATAGAACTAGTGTACGGGTGACCGATACTAGTTAGCATGCACTCGTTGGGCCGATGGGCCTGTTTCCATGCGTATCTCTAAACTAAACTAATCTCTCTATGTCCTAATGTCTGCTTCCTCCTTAAAACACACCTTATAAATTAAATCTTTGCCCATTGCCTACACTTGTGTGAATATTTGCTTATGTGGCTCCATGTTCAAAATGTTTTTGATAATGCTGTAATCCTGTAAAGCATTGCAAGATGTCTTTGCCACATTAAACAGACTGAACGAAGTAAGCAGACAGAGGAAAGAAAACATTGTTAAATAATGTTAAAAATGAAATTTGGATATATTATGGACTCACGTAATTAAAACATAAACAATTCCGACTTCAACATTTGAGACAGCATAACGTACCATGTTTATTTTTTGTTTTTGAAAGTATTGAGTTGAAGATTTTAAAAAAAATTCTAATATATAAAAATCTAAGAATTTAATGACATATTTCAGATGCCAATGAGAGAAGAAATGCAGCGAGATTTTGCAATGTTACTTTGGAGAGAGTGGCAGGTGCATGTCAAGGGGCATGCCCCTCAGGAGGGCCCAAGGGTAGGCCAAAATAGTGCCAGTTAATCATCCAACAAAATGCATTTGACAGATGGGAATAGAAGCTTAGCGTTATTTTCTCATGATTGCTCTGCTAATTTTGCCTTTTAAATTTGCTAACAACATGTCACACCATAGCTTATCTCCCTAAGGTTCAGAATATTTCTGTCATCCAACATTCAAGAAAGCATTAGCGGCAATGATTTGTTATTGTGTTTAAATTGTTCAAAATTGTTTTCAATTAATTATAATAGAAATGGAAATTTAAAATCGCATTCTCCAGCATTTAATACAACAATTGTTCTTGTAATATTTTAAATATTGAAAGTGTACTTAATGATTGGGTCAGAGGAAATGGCACTCTCCCAGGTCAATTAAACTTTTTTTGTTGTTTACTTGCAGCAAGGCGGAAGCCAATGCGCATCTCCCCACCGTGGTCATTTATACTCAGTTTAATGATTTAAAAAATATTAATTTTCATGAAATTAAGCAAAACAGTCCATTAATTTTATTGCCAAATATATAGTCAATATTTAGGATGACTCAGAACAGACATACAACTTTAAGGAGCCAGGTTTTTGGTTGAAAAGTCTAGACATTGAATATTTATTGGTATCTGGTGAACAAACAAACGCCGTGGATGAGTAAACTTTGCAATGGTTCCTGGAACTCAAGAGCATGCAAAGAAAGAAACAGGAACTTTCTTAATTTCAAATGTATATTTGTAGCTTCCTGAACCTGTTTTGTACTGTCAGAAAGTAAAACGAGCGCCAAAGCACTCATGGAAATGTTGTGGCTGTTAAAGTGACTATTTTTGGAGGGAAGTTGTTGGATGAAGTCATCGAGTACATTCAATATAACCAACACAAGAACATAGTTAGGGGACTGGGATATCATAGCCACAACAAAAACATGCCTGGGAGAAGGGCGGGATTGTCATCTCAGTGTTCCAAGGTCTGAAGAAGGGTCTCAACACGAAAGGTCACCCATTCCTTCTCTCCAGCGATGCTGCCTGTCCCGCTGAGTTACTCCAGCATTTTGTGTCTGTCCAAGATATAGTTGCTACAGGCCTTATAGAGGTACAGGTGGGAGAGGAGGGGGAGTAGTCTTTTTGATGTGATAGAGAATACCAACGGTGTCTAAAGAGAATATGACTGTGGGATCTTCCAGTGAGGCTGTATGATTAGAAACAGGAAGGGGAGGATCACATTGATTGCCTGCATTATGGGCCTCCCAATAGTCAGTGTAATTTTGATGAGCAGAAGTGTAGGGGGCTTGCAGATGGCTGTAAATATAATTACAAGGTAGCATTAGTGGGAGTTTGTACCTTGGTGTAAAGAGTGGAATTTGTTAAATGTGTTCAAGAAAGCTTCTTGAAGAAATATTTAGAAGCTTCTTGAAGAAATATTTAGAGGGTCCTACTAGAGAGGGTGCCACACTGCTCCTTCCATGAGGAACGAGGTAGGGCAAGTGACCTCCATAGCACTGGAGAATGTTAGGACCGGTGACGGTAATTATATTTGTTTTTAAACAGTCAGTGAGAAAGATAGGACTGGTCCACAAGTTAACTTCCTGAATTATACAACACCAATTTTGGAGGGGTTAGGCAGAAAATTGCAGACATCGATTGAATAAAACTGTTTGCAAGTAAAGGAATATCCAGCAAGTGGGAAGTTTTTAAAAATGCAATAACAAAAGTTCAAGACCCATCAAACCGTTGGTTGCTCCACCAATTCCATTTCATTCTTCTTCTTGCATTCTTATTTTTTTCCGTATCGTATCTCCGTCCGTACTGCGTCCTAACATCGTGGAGATGGCGGCCTTTCCTGGAGACCGACGGGTGCTCCAAGCCGCGGGAGTCTGGGGGACTTTAACATCGTGAAGCTCGCGGGTCTCTGGTAAGAAGAGGTCGACTCGGGAGCTCCATGCCACGGAGAGTGTCTCAACCGCCCCAACGCGGGAGTTTCGATCGCCCCAACGGGGGCTTCGATCGTTGGCTGTTGTGGCTTTGATCGCCCTGACTGAGGGAGAACAAAGAGGAAGAAGTTTGAACTTTATTACCTTCCATCACAGTGAGGAATTTGGAATCAACTATGGAGGATATTTATGTTAGCTTTTATGTGGTTGTGTGTCTTGTTGCTTTTCACTTAGTATGGCTGTATGGTAACTCAAATTTCACTGTTCCTTAATTGGTACATGTGACAATAGACTGACCTTGTAACCTTGAAACCTTGAATTCTCCCCTCAGATCTTACAACTCAATTACATCTTAGGAGCAATTCTTACCGTCACCAAGGAACTTATCGACCTGCATCTCTTTGGTATGTAGGAGGAAGCTGAAACACCCAGAGAAAACCTATGTATTTACAGGGAAAACCTGCAAACTCTTCACCTCAGCATCAGTCAGGATTAAATATATGTTGTTAGAGCTGTTATGTTTATATATATAAATTTATAATATATATAATTTATAATATATATAATTTATGTATAAATGTATAAATGTATATATGTGTATATAAATATATATATATATATAATATTTATACATATATATATATACAAATATGCATATATATCAACCAATGTGGTTGACTCTTACAACCTCCTCAGTTCAGGGACAATTATGTCCAGACAATAAAATAAACGCTATCATTGCCAGCAATGGCCACATCCTGTGACCCAATAAAAAAATAAAAAACCCATTGAGGGTGAGGCAATTGAAAATGCAAAGTTGGTGATGTTGGTTATGTGTAATTAGTGCTTTGGAGATATGGTGCCAAGACCAGTAAAAGCAGTCGAGGTAAAGACCACATAGAACAATGGACCACGTTTAAGGAAGTAAGAGGCCTCGAACAGTTTTTTCTGCAGAAGGAGGTGGTTATAATAGAAGGAAGTAGATGAGGGTGGAAACATGTATTAGGGTATCCTGTACAATTTTTTAGCAGGACTGCTGTTATTTATTAAGAACATAAGGGGCTTATACATAGGAATCTGTGAACATTGTGACAAATGCCTGTGAAAGATTGAAAAGACCCTGGATTTGATTAAATGGACATTTTTAATTTTGCGATTTTTTAGAACTGGTGATCTGATTGAGGTGTATAAAATCGTGAGAGGAATAGATCGGATAGACGCACAGTGTCTCTTGCTCAAAGTAGGTGAATTGAGGACCAAAGGTGAAGGAGAAAAGATTTAATAGAAATCTGAACGGCATTCTTTTCACACAACAGGTGGCGGGTGTATCGAACAAGCTGCCTGATGAGGTAGTTGAGGCTGGGATTATCCCAACATTTAAGAATGAGTTAGACAGGTACACGAATAGGACAGGTTTGGAGGGATATGGACCAAACACAGGCAGTTGGGACTAGTGTAGCTGGGACATTGTTGGTTCGTGTGAGCAGGGCCTGTTTCCACACTGTATCAATAGACAATAGACAATAGACAATAGGTGCAGGAGGAGGCCATTCGGCCCTTCGAGCCAGCATCGCCATTCAATGGGATCATGGCTGATCATTCTCAATCAGTACCCCGTTCCTGCCTTCTCCCCATACCCCCTGGCTCCGCTATCCTTAAGAGCTCTATCTAGCTCTCTTGAATGCATTCAGAGAATTGGCCTCCACTGCCTTCTGAGGCAGAGAATTTCACAGATTCTCTGACTGAAAAAGTTTTTCCTCATCTCAGTTCTAAATGGCCTACCCCTTATTCTTAAACTGTGGCCCCTTGTTCTGGACTCCCCCAACATTGGGAACATGTTTCCTGCCTCTAACGTGTCCAGCCCCTTAATAATCTTATACGTTTCGATAAGATCTCCTCTCATCCTTCTAAATTCCAGTGTATCACTCTATGATTCTATGACTCTATAACTGTTAATCTATTCATGCCCAGACATGCTCCATTTTCTTGTTATATATTTGAATGTCATATTACAATCTTGGTACAGATCTTGTAGGCACTTATATTACAGAAATTTATAATGACTTCACAATGGACGAACTCAGCAGGTCAAACAGCACCAGCCAAGAGAGAAACAGAGTCCATGTTTTTAGAAGAAACAAAGAATTGCGGATTGTGGTTTACAAATAAAGTCACAAAGTGCTGGAGTAATATAGCAGGTCAGACAGAAGGGTCCCAACCCGAAAAATCGCCTATCCATGATCTCTGGAGATGCTGCCTGACATGCTGTGTTACAAGGGAATTAGGGGTTACGGGGAGCGGGCAGGGAAGTGGACATGAGCTATTGTTAGTATAGTAAGACCTGAGTGATCTCCTGGACAAGTTTCGATCGCCTAGCTTGGGGTCGGAGAGGAATTTCCCGGATTTTTGTCCCAAATTGGCCTGGGTTTTTATCCGGTTTTTCGCCTCTCCCAGGAGATCACACGGTTCTTTTGGGTGGGAAGAAGGGCGATAGTGGGAAGGGGGTTGGGGTAGGATCAGCCATGATCGTATTGAATGGCGGAGCGGGCTCGAGGGGCCGGTTGGCTTACTCCTGCTCCTATTTTCTTGTGTTCTTGTGAAGCACTTTGTGTCCTTTTTTGCCAATGTTTCAGGTCTCTTTGTTAGAGTGGGAACAGTGAGGTTCTTTTAATTACAAAGAAGACGATAACAGACTCTAAGGATAGGATGCAGAACAAATTTGTCAAGGTAATAAATACTTTACAAAGCCACAGTTAGAGCTAGAAAAGATAAATAAATTGAAACATTAAAGAGCAGTCACGTCTGTGGAGAAAAAAAAGGGTGATGACTCGGTTGAGTGGACCAGGGAGTCATAGAAGGAATGATCCCTCGGGTATGTTGGGAAGGGAAGGGAGGGGAATCCGTGCCGGGTGGTAAATCCCATTCATGGTGGCCGGGAGATTAGCAAGGATGCCAACTTGCCGTGCAGCAGCCAAATGTTCCCATCAGCTGGTTACCATGAAGGTTTCAGTCAGGATGTAAGTGCAGCCTATAAAGGGCAGCCTCCTGCACTTTGAGGATGAACCTGTGCGTAGCATTTCTATTTGTTCTTCTGGGCTGAAAGAAAGGTAAATGATGTTTGACTCCTTGAGTACGAAGATTGGACAACCTCTCAAATGCAGTAGTGAACTGCAAACTCTGGGATATGGCAGAGAAAAAAACGCAGCCATTGGGAATGACCCCGAGGTTAGGAAACTAACAGTGATTGTGACCCTGGCTTCCACAGGCAAAGCAGCTCAGGCAAACATGCGAGAATTTATTTGACGGTCAGAGTGCTCAATAAGGATAATGAATGCAGACTGAGTAAAATAGCCCAGTGTCACCAGAGACAAACGTAGCAAAATCCAGTTGTTCTGTGAGTAAATATCCCAGACCAAAGAGGTTGAGGATTTTATTGCATATGAATTTTGGGTGCTGTTCCACACTGGATATCATTTGGGAGTATTTTACGTCAGAAAGAATTAGGGAGAATGAAAATCCCTTTAAAAACATGGAATTGGTTTTCCTGATGGTGCCTACACAGCAGGCCATGTGCACTAAATCACTCCACTGTGGGTTATGCCAAGAGAATAAAACTTACTGGTATTTACTCATAATTGTCTGAATGAATTTTTGGACCTAAATGTTTGACTTTGTATGCACATCTGACTGGATCTATAGTGGGTGCAAGAATGTAGGTTACGTGCTAATGAAATTGGATGGACCTACTCATGTGTAACTGCAATGTGTTGACCTTGGGTTTGCTATTTCATTTAATCCATAAGAAAGGCAGCCTCAGTGTCACCCTATTGCTAAATTTAGGTTAATGTCTCTCCAATTCCCGTTGAAAATTATTATTAATCTCCCTCCTGATTCTTTTTGCCAAATTTACTTACACCGACCGGTGCCCTTATGGTACTCTAACCCCTTTGCCAGGGGTAGTTTTCTGTCACCAGTAATAGGGTGAAATGGAGAGTTTTATCTTTTGATATTAATCCCTTTCTGTGGCATAAACTTCCATGACTTCATGGTTATGAGGACCATCTTCCAATTTCTACTCGAGGCTAAAACATTACTAATGTGATACAGATTTACAGCAGATTTTCAACGTCCTAATCTAATGTTGGCTTAGCGATCTCTATATCCCAATTCATATAATTTACATATAAATCTGAACGGATCAACAATCCTCCAGCTAAATCACAAAGAGCAATTTACTTACTGATAATCAGGAAGCCTGCGCTCATCAAATTCAATTGTGAGACTCTTGTGCATTTCAAAAGTCTTGACATCTGTCTCTATTTTCTGCATTCTTGATTCAATAATTCTGTAAGTCCCTCTGAGAGTGAACCGCTGATACGTTGTGTGCCAAATTTAGACCAGTGTTTAAAAGGCGAGTTAAGTCTACAGGAATGGGGGCTCAATTGTTTAAGCTGAAATCTACTGTGAACTTTCATCACAGGCAGTATCAATGTTCTTTTTCCTTCAGATTCTGTGCTGGATCCAAACCCTGATCTCTATAATTTGAGGACTGTCACTTCAGGGATAATTTTGGCTTTGAATGAAAGTATAAAATGGGCATTATCAATGCAGGCATATAACGCACAACTCCCCAATTTCCATTTTCATTGACTTCAAGCTGTCCCATGAGCTTCGACAGTCTGGGGCCAACAACTTGTGGACTCAACTAATTGTACACAGCTTTTAAAAAAGATCTGCGATAATGCATTATTAAATGGTCCTTTAATGAAACCCGTGCTGAAGGATGGAATCTGACCGCAATTACAGGTCTTTGGGGACACGAGAGACTGCAGATGCTGGAATCTTGAGCTAAAAACAAAGTGCAAGAGGAACTCAGCAGGTCGGGCAGATTTTGTGGTGGGAAAGGACAGGCAACTGATCAGTCTGAAGAAAGGTCCCATCCCAAAATGGCATCTGCCCATTTCTTCCACGGATGCTGCATGAGCCGCTGAATTCTTCCAGAATTTTTTTTTTTATTCTCAGGACTTTGATTGGCAAATTTTTCAAACTATTGGTCATTACTCCTATTGGTACCCCAACACTCTTTTAACTTGCTTTTTTTTGATGTTACACGATAGTGGAGATATATTTTCCAGTGAGCCGGGTGAGTTTAAAGGGAGCATGGCAAACAGAACCCTGGTGAGTTCACAACAGCACTAGAACAGGGCTGTGGTATATACTTAGGGAGCATGTGAATGTGGTCCCAGTGAGTTTAATGGCAATGAGACCTACAGTAGGTGAGTTTATATTAAGCCTGCCATTGTGGAGGATTGGTATGTTCTTGAAATTTTCATCTTCTCTTAGTTACTGTTCTATTGTTCCCTACCATTCTCAAGTAGATTTGGCAGGATTTGTCTGATCCATTGGAGGTAGGATTTTGTAGCTCTGTCTATTGCACATCATCTTTTCATTTGGCACGCATGTATTCCTGTGTTACAGTTTCACCAGGTTGACACCTCACTCTGATCTGCACTTTGTGCTGCTCCGAGCATACCATTATGCAATACCCATTGGACCAATGTCCTGTCTTGATAGCAATGGTAGAGTGGTGTGCCAGCCTGCAAGATTACAGACGTTAGTGATGTACATGCCTGCTGATGGTCCACAGCTTCTCATGGATGCCCGGTTCCGAGCTGCCAAATGTGTTCTGAGTCCATTGTGTGCAGTATTGGTGTTGTACTACATAACAAAATGGAAAGATTTTCCATGAGAGTATAACTCTCCACATGGAAGATAGACACAAAATGCTCCACATGGAAGATAGACACAAAATGCTGGAGTAACTCAACGTGCCAGCCAGCATCTCTGGAAAAAAGGAATAGGTGACGTTTTTGGTTGAATCTGTCTGAAAAAGGGTCTCGACCTGAAATATCACCTATTCCTTATCTCGAGAGATGCTGCATTGAGTTAATCTAGCATTTTGTATCTATCTTTGGTGTAAACCAGCATCTGCAGTTGCTTCCTACACAAGTCCCCACATGGACTCCACATTGGTCACACCTACCACTGACATCGTGGGCAGCTGCTTCTATCCCTGGACAAGGCCTCAGGATGAGGTCAGAGAGAGTTATCTCGCTATTGCTATAGATGCAGTTTAACTGCTATGTCCTTCAGTTAGTGGATGTGTACAAAGACATCCTTGTTGATGGACATTAAAACCCCCTCCCAGATTGCATTCACTGCTTTTTATTTGCCATTGCCATGATTTCTTCCAGCCGTTTTCCAATGTAGAGGAGCACTGACTCATCAGCTGAGGGGGTAAGGTGGGTGTTGATAAGACTTCCCTTTATACGTCTAACCTGATGCCATCAGGCCAATGGGCTCTTGAATACAATACAATACAATACAATACAATACAATATATCTTTATTGTCATTGTACAGGGGTACAATGAGATTGGGAATGCGCCTCCCATACGATGCAATAATTTAATTAGCTAGTCAGTATTAATTTAAACAACCCAATGAAACAAATTGTAACAGTTTTAAAACAGAATAAAGTGCAAGTAGATCTGTGCCGGATCACTGTGCGATGTGACCATCCGGCTCAGCAGGACCGGTTCATAGCAGCTATGGCCCTGGGGATGAAGCTGTTCCTGAGTCTGGAGGTGCGGGCGTAGAAGGCCTTGTATCGTCTGCCCGATGGAAGGGGTTCGAACAGACAGTGTTGATTACTTCCGCGGTTAACCTTTCCAACTTGAATGTCAGTGGAACAGAATGTAATCCGTCGCACATTGTCTACATGGACGTCTGTACTTGATCACCACTTGACTAGTCTGTGAGACAGCATGGGACACTGCAAAATTGACTAGTCTGTGAGACAGCATGGGACACTGCAAGATTGACTAGTCTGTGAGACAGCATGGGACACTGCAAGATTGACTAGTTTGGGAATGACGAATATATATCTAGATTTGGTGCTTAAGTTGATCCTGGGCAGTCTCTCTGGTTTATCCTTTCTCTGTTTTAATATAATGGTTTATGGGACACTGAATGGATTTCCAGTCCACTCAAAGAACCTTTAAGAGTCATATTGGAGCCATAACAGGTAAGGATGGCAGATTTCCTCCCTTGAGGAGCACTAATAAGCCGGATGGGGTTTGACAAACACCTGGTAGTTTTGTGGTCATTGTTACCAATGGCTAGTTCAGGTTTTTTATTTAATTGCTCCCGCTTGTTAATATTGGCAGTTACCATGATAGGGTTTGATCTCAGATCCCCAGATGTCGGCCCAGATCACTGGATTATTGTTTCCAGCAAAGTAACTTCTTTAATAAAACACAAAGTGCTGGAGGAACTCAGCAGGTCAGCTAGGGATTAATTGGCAGGTGGGTGGAGTAAATGATAAAGGCTAGAGATGAAAAGAGAAAAAAAGGGTGTTTGATAAGGAGAGAAGAGAAGGGGTGAAAATATAAAACCGGAGTAAGGATCTGGATGAAAGGGGCCATAGAGGGGTAAAGAAGAGATAAAAGGGTAACGGGGGACTCAGGGATGGAAAATAAATCTGTGAAGGAGTGAAAAGGAGTAGGGTAACTGAGGAGATGGGGTCGGAGATGGTGAGAGAAAAGTGTGTGCCCGGGATGGGGAAGGGGAGGGTGGGCACAGGAAAACACAGGTGAGTAATATCTCAAATTGGAGAATTGAATGTTCATAAAGTTGAATTCTAAGCTACCCAAGCAGAATATATGGTGTTGTTCTTCAAGTTTACATGTGACCTCACTCTGGCCATGTAGGTGGCCAGGAACAGAAAAGCCATAGAAACATAGAAAATGGGTGCAGGAGGAGGCCTTTTGGCCCCTCGAGCCAGCACCACCACTCATTGTGATCATGGCTGATCATCTATAATCAGTAACCTGTGCCTGCCTTCTCCCCATATCCCTTGATTCCACTAGCCCCTAGAGCTCTAATTCTCTTTTAAATTCATCCAGTGAATTGGCCTCCACTGCCTTCTGGGTGAAAAAGACAATATGGGAATGGGAAGCCGAGTTAAAATGGGTAGTGAGAAGAGATCTTGCAAGCTGTGCCAGACAGATCACATCGTCTGGGGAAACGGTCACCTGGTCTTCACTTGTTCTTGCCATGTTCATTGAAAAAAACACGAGGATTTCTCCGGCATCCTGGAGTGGAAAGCTTCACCTTGGAAGCAGATGCAGTGGAGATGGAGAAATTGAGAGAAAGGGAGGGATACCCTTGCAAGAGGCAGGGAGGGAGGGGATGCAGGCAATGTAACTGTGGGAGTCAGTGTGTTTGTAGTAGACATCAGTTGATAGTCTGTCTCCTGCGATGGAGACAGGGAGAACGTGGCAAGGGAGAGAGGTGTCAGACACAAACAGTGAATTTGAGGGCAGCATGAAATTTAGTAGTAAGGTTGATAGAATCAACGCGTTCTGCATAGTTGCAGGAGGCTGCGCCGGCACAATTCTTGATGTAACAGAGAAAGAGTTTGGGAATGGTGTTGGGAAACGTCTGTAATACCTGTGAACAAGCCAAGCTTACTCAAAACTATATAATCAGATATAATCCTCCAACACCTTCGCCACCTCCAACGGGATCCCACTAATGGCCACATCTTTTCATCTCCACCCCTTTCTGCTTTCCGCAGAGACCGTTCCCTCAGCAACTCCCTGGTCCACTCATCCCTACCCACCCAAACCACCCCCTCCCCAGGTACTTTTCCCGTGCAATCACAGGAGGTGCAACACCTGTCCCTTTACCTCCCCCCTCGACTCCATCCAAGGACTCCGACAGTCTATTCAGATGAGGCAGAGGTTCAATTGCACCTCCTCCAACCTCATCTGCTGTATTCCCGGAATGGCGGGACTGTCGTATGTTGAAAGGCTGGAGCGATTGGGCTTGTATACACTGGAATTTAGAAGGATGAGGGGGGATCTTATTGAAACATATAAGATAATTAGGGGATTGGACACATTAGAGGCAGATAACATGTTCCCAATGTTGGGGGAGTCCAGAACAAGGGGCCACAGTTTAAGAATAAGGGGTAGGCCATTTAGAACGGAGATGAGGAAGAACTTTTTCAGTCAGAGGGTGGTGAAGGTGTGGAATTCTCTGCCTCAGAAGGCAGTGGAGGCCAGTTCGTTGGATGCTTTCAAGAGAGAGCTGGATAGAGCTCTTAAGGATAGCGGAGTTAGGGGGTATGGGGAGAAGGCAGGAACGGGGTACTGATTGAGAGTGATCAGCCATGATCGCATTGAATGGCGGTGCTGGCTCGAAGGGCTGAATGGCCTACTCCTGCACCTATTGTCTATTGTCTATTGTCTATTCGTTATTCCAGTTGTCAACTTCTGTGCGTCGGCAAGGCCAAGCGCAGGCTCGGCGATCGTTTCGCTGAACACCTCCGCTCAGTCCGCCTTAACCTACCAGATCTCCCAGTTGCTCAGCCCTTAACTCCCCCTCCCATTCCCAATCTGACTTTTCTGTCCTGAGCCTCCTCCATTGTCAGAGTGAGGCCCAGCACAAATTGGAGGAACAGCACCTCATATTTCGCTTGGGTAGCTAACACCCCTGTGGAATGAACATTGACTTCTCTAACTACAAGTAGCCCTTGCTTTCCCTCTCTCTCCATCCCCTCCCCCTTCCCAGTTCTCCCACCAGTCTTACTGCCTCCGACTACATTTTATCTCTGTCCCGCCCACTATGCTGACATCAGTCTGAAGAAGGGTCTCGACCCGAAACATCACCAAGTCCTTCTCTCCAGAGATGCTGCCTGTCCTGCTGAGTTACTCCAGCATTTTGTGTCTACCTACTCAAGAATATTTTCTGTTCAGCCTTCCTGTATCCTCATCATAATCCTACCGATAACCCAAATTCCAGTACTTGCATCAGTTGCTTATTTTCATCTCTATAAAATGTCACTTCCCATTGAGAATAAAATCGAGCAAACTCATGAAGAGGCATTTGACGGGGTACTGATTGAGAGTGATCAGCCATGATCGCATTGAATGGCAGTGCTGGCTCGAAGGGCTGAATGGCCTACTCCTGCACCTATTGTCTATTGTCTATTGTCTATTGACTTGAACCAGTCCAACTGTTAAGATTTAGGTAACCACTGAGACCTGCTGTAGTGTTTTCCACTTTAGTTATCAATCTATTGCCTCCACACTGTGCGGGATCTTCTTGGACTTGTTTTGCAACTTGGAGATGTCCCCTGCGGTCCCTGCACATCCCCACTCACCTGAACCAGATGCAGAAGGCCACTAAATAAGATAGTCAGGTAGCAAGTTCTCTCAATGGCTAGGCCACCAGGAATTCTCTGCCTCAGAAGGCAGTGGAGGCCAATTCTCTGAATGCATTCAAGAGAGAGCTGGATAGAGCTCTTAAGGATAGCGGAGTCAGGGGGTATGGGAAGAAGGCAGGAACGGGGTACTGATTGAGAATGATCAGCCATGATCACATTGAAAGGCGGTGCTGGCTCGAAGGGCCGAATGGCCTCCTCCTGCACCTATTGTCTATTGTCTGTTGTCTATTGACCATCAGCAAATGCCCTGCCTCCAAAAACACCCTGGCACACTTAAACAAAAAGTAAAGATGTGCTAGCAAGGACTCTCAGAGGTTTTAAACATTTTTGCCATTCGGATGAAATTTAAAAACTTGAATTAAATTTGAATTAATTTAACAATATAGAGTCATAGAGTCACAGAGTCACAGCATGGAAACAGGCCCTTTGGCCCAACTTGCCCACACTGACCAGCATGTCGCAGCTACACTAGTCCCACCTACTTGTATTTGACCCATATCCCTCTAAACCAGTCCTATCCATGTACCTGTGTAAATGTTTCTGCAAAGTTGCAATAGTACCTGCCTCAATTACCTCCTCCAGCAGCTCGTTCCATACACCCACCACCCTTTGTGTGAAACAGTTACTCCTCAGGTTCCTGTTAAATCTTTCCCCCTCACCTTAAACACATGTCCTCTGGTTCTCGATATCATTAAAATACTTTTAAAGTTAATTGACAATGCATAATAACACCAAAATAGTTAAAAGCATCAGACTGAAGCAAAATAATCCTAATAAAATTACTTATTTTTACACTTGGCAGACAAGGAACTGTCTGAGAGTCACTGCTGAAATAATTGGGCCAAAGTTGGGAGATCTTAACAAGGCTGGGCACTGATGTTGGTCTGCATGTGGACTCCATGTGAAGGATTCCAACAATGGAGCACAGTGGCAGGTGTTGTGCAGCTAGTCAGTCAGTCAGCCTCAGACATTAGTATTTTGAAGTACACGCATAGACTTCAAGACTTGCTGGCCTCAACAGCAGAAACATGCCAGTTTAATATTGAAACCTACAACCCCCATCACCAAGAGTCTTCCCATTAAGGTTTCAAGCAAGCTGCCTCACACTTTGTATGAGTGATCTAACTTTGGAAGACAGGTTGGCTTCTAGCACCTGTGTTAAGAATGGAATGGGGGATTTTGCAGATAGAAACAGGTGGGAATTGAAACTTCAAAATGTTAACCTGTGTTTTTCATACTTTTGCCTGTCTTTAGAGCCCAAAATGTCAGCACGATTAATTGATGACCTTAGGTCCCATTCGTAGCACCATCAAACATCGCATGTCAATTGGAAAAATATAAAATTATGTTATCCTGATTCATTTCTGTTTGAACTTACTTGTATTTTTGGCTTAAGTGCAGACATACTTTCACTGTTTGCTTTTCTTTCTGCTTTCTGCAAAGACTATAAACTATCACCACCCTTTAGGCAAATATTTAAACACTGGCACTTGATTCCCATGCTAAATACTTGCATAGTTTCCACTTGTTAGCTGTGTAACCTACCTGATGACTGATGGCCTGGTATCAGTCTGAAAAATGTTTCACTTTGTTGATTTACGTTTCTAGCTGTTGACAAAATGAATGTGTTGGACATTTTTGAAAAATGATCACAATCATGTATGGTCTGAAAGATTTCAGAAATGGCATGTTGTGTGGGAGTGATGTAAGAGTTGTTTCAGACTCTTCAACATAGAAACGAACAGATGCTGGGTCAGGTCTGGCTATTCAACACCTTTATGTATTTTCAACAAAAAGCTTACTGAAAAATGTTCCATTGGGAGGATGTGTATTTCATGGTGCAATAAACATGATGAAACCTTGACCCTGCTCTAGTATCTATGGTACACATACAATATATAGCTTCAGGATATATAGCTTCATGGTATATAGATTCAGGATTAGTTCCTGTGGATTGGAGGGTAGCTAATGTTATCCCATTTTTCAAGTAAGGAGCGAGAGAGAAAACGGGAAATTATAGACCAGCTAGCCTGACATCAGTGGTGGGGAAGATGCTGGAGTCAATTATTTAAAGAGGTAATAACGGTGCATTTGGATAGCAGTAAAAGGATTGGTCCATGTCAGCATGGATTTGTGAGGGGGAAATTCTGCTTGACTAATCTTCTGGAATTTTTTGAGGATGTGACAAGTAAAATGGATGAAGGAGAGCCAGTGGATGTAGTGTATCTAGACTTTCAGAAAACCTTTGATAAGGTCCCAGGGTGGGAGGTTGCAGGGTGACTTGGACAGGTTGAATGAGAGGGCCGATGCATGGCAGATGCAGTATAATGTAGATAAATGTGAGGTTATCCACTTTAGCAGCAAAAACAAGGAGGCAGATTATTACCTCAATGGTGTCAGATTAAGTAATGGGGAAGTGCAACGAGACCTTGGTGTCCTTGTACACCAATCACTGAAAGTAAGTGTGCAGGTACAGCAGGCAGTGACGAAAGCTAATGGCATGTTGGCCATAACACAATGATTTGAGTATATGAGCAAAAAGGTCCTACTGCAGTTGTATAGGACCCTGGTGAGATCACATCTAGAGTATTATTTGCAGTTTTTGTCTCCTAATTTGAGGAAGGACATCCTTGCTATTGAGGCAGTGCAGTGTAGGTTCATGAGGTTAATCCCTGGGGTGAAGGAACTGTCATATGAGGAAAGATTGGAAAGACTGTGCTTGAATTCACTGGAGTTTAGAAGGATGAGAAGGGATCTTATAGAGACGTGTAAAATTATAAAAGGACTGGACAAGCTAGATGCAGGAAAAATGTTCCCAATGTTGGGGGAGTCCAGAACCAGGGGTCACAGTCTTAGAATAAAGGGGAGGCCATTTAAAACTAAGATGAAAAACCTTTTCACCCAGAGAGTTGTAAATTTGTGGAATTCCCTGCCACAGAAGGCAGTGGAGGCCAATTCACTGGATGAATTTAAAAGAGCTCTAGGGGTTTGTGGAATCAAGTGATATGGGGAGAGGTAGGCGCCGGTTACTGATTGTGGATGATCAGTCATGATCACAATGAATGGCGGTGCTGTCTCGAAGGGCCAAATGGCCTCCCCCTGCACCTATTTTCTATGTCTATGTCTGTCTATAGCGTAAATTGAGATGTAGTTGCGTCTCTTTAGAATAATCCTTTTGATTTGGTACGAGATAATTTGATGGGAATGGACAGTTTTCTGTCAAGAATACCCCAAGTATTCTGATGCTCAATCAATTTTAAGAGCCTACGTTCTACAGTATAGCATCATTAACAGATTTAGCAGTTACTGCCCATTCCTAGATGCCCATCAGGCGTAATAGTCCGCAGTGCTTGTAGTTAATTTACTTAGAGTCATAGAATCATACAGCGCGGAAACAGACCCTTCGGCCCAACTTGCCCATGCCGACCAACATGCCCCATTTACACTAGTCCCACCTACTCTAACTCTCTCTTGAAAACATCCCGTAAATTGGCCTTCTGTGGCGGAGAATTCCACTCCAGAAGAGTTGAGTCCATCATATATCAGCTATGATCATATTGATTGGCAGGGTAGTCTTAAGGGCCTGGTGACTTATTCCTGCTACTAGAGTCATAGAGTCATCGAGTCATAGAGTGATACAGTGTGGAAATAGGCCCTTTGGCTCAATTTGCCCACACCGGCCAACAATGTTCCAGCTACATTAGTCCCACTTGCCTGCGCTTGGTCCATATGGCTCCAGACCTGTCCTATCCATGCACCTGTCGAACTGCTTCTTAAACAATTGTATAGTTCCAGCCTCAACTACCTCCTCTGGCAGCTTGTTCCATACACCCACCACCCTTTGTGGGGAAAAAGCTACCCCTCGGATTCCTATAAAATCTTTTCCCCTTCACCTTGAACCTATGTCCTCTGATCCTCGATTCCCCTACTCTGGGCAAGAGACTCTATACATCTACCTGATCTATTCCTCTCATAATTTATAAGATCACCCCTCATCCTCCTGCACTCCATGGAATAGAGATCTAGCCTACTGAACCTCTCCCTATAGCTCACACCCTCTCGTCTTGGCAACATCCTTGTGGTCTTGTGATGTTGGAGGAGAACAGGTTTGCGTTTATAGCCAATTGAACCCTATTGTAAAATACCGTGGCAATATTGCACAAAATGGAAGAATGCATTAGTATATACAGGAAGAATCTTGCCATGTTTAAGTCTCTACTACAGAATTAGTGAATCGATGAGGAGACACATTGGAAACAGGTGGCCTTGGTAATAGATTTGAACAGGGCATGGGTTTTCAAGGGAAAAAAGTGGGCACCGAGGTGTAGAAATTCTGATCTTACTGCTGAGACTGCAGACACAAAACGTGGCATGATTAATGGCAGCACAGGCTAGGAAAATTCCCCCTGATTCAATTGGTGTTGACATCATTATATTTTTAATGTGCGATTTCTTCTCAGAATTAGGTCTCTTATGCCTAAATGGAGAAACTGCTGAGGTATCTATATGGGGTGTAGAAGGTCAACACACATTTCTACAGTGTCCAGTGTACATGGCTGGATGTATTCAGGATATGACGTTGGACAGTATTATGAAGATGCTGGGTATATTTTCTACTGCTTGCATTCCTCCAAGGTTTGAAAATTTGGGAGTTTAGTTGGGCCAGGGAGAATGTGCAATAAACCACATAAAACGTAATGGACGTACATTTAAGGTGCTGGATTTTGGATGAAGACAGCTTTGATGACAGATTCAGAGGCAGCCTTATGGCTGAAATGCTGAAAAGACAGAAAAAATGCTGAAAATGCTCAGCCGGTCAAACAGCATCTACACAAACAGCAATGGAGTGAATGTTTCAGGTCAAAGACACTTCATCAGATTTCCAGCATTCCAGATTTTTAATGGCGGAACTTCACCCAAGCTTGTTTAATCTAAGCAATTGGGTGAAGAGTACATCAGTATGCGAAGCAACAACATGCTTTAAAAAAAATGGTTCCAGGATACGGACATCACTGGCAACGCATGCCCATCTCTAATTGTCCATAAAATGAGAAGGAAGTTAAGAGTCTATCATGCATACATCACTCACATCCGGAATCACTTAAAGGCCAGAGCAGATAAGGATGGTGGATTTTCTTTTCTGAAGGGTTCTGACTAGGTTTTTTCAACAATCTGGTATCGTGGTTGTTGTGACTGAGAACAGATTTCAAAAAAAAATCTTGACTTTAGTTTAATTTAAATTCCCCAGCTCCAGTGAAGGGATCTGAAATCTGTATCTAATGATTGCTAGAGGAGCTGTCCTTCGTCCTCCAAGAACCAGCTGGCCACCTACCGCAGGATCTATGATATGGAGGATGCTTCGCAATTAATGCGCAGGCATGCTTCCAGGGCACATGGCACTGAGAAATTTTGCTGGTGAATGCACAAAGCCCGAATGTTCATGGGACATTCACTGAGTTTCCGATTGATGACGAGCTCCAGGTTTCATGTGAATCCCACAGTACACATGGGTGTAGTCTACCACTTCTTGGACTCATGGAAAGCAGTGGCTGGCACAGGTCCACAAGCCATGATACCTTCTGAAATTTGCTCAAGGAAAAGGAGGTGAATTGGTCCGTCCTTGAGTAGAGAAAACTTGGATCATTCTGCGTTCAGCAGCGAGCTTCGAATTGGGAAACATTGCATTGATCAGTTCTGCGGCCTGGATTGATCAATGGGCTATGATTCACAATGATCTTCACCCCTGGAGTTAAACACTCCAGGTATGTGAATGGCTGGAATTCTGCTTGCAGAAGCTGGTGACTCTCTCTTGTAACATTTGATGCATGGATCCTCAAATAGGTCAAGGGAGCAGCTTCGTTCTGAGATAGTTGGTGCCCACTAACCAAAGTTCTTCCTTCCTTTTCTTCCAACCTCCTCTGGAGATGCTGTCGTAAATCTCTTTCCACCACCTCTGTGTACCTGATCTTGATTGTGCTCAGTCTAGCAGGACAATAATCAAATCAGCCATTTTCTATGCTACTAGGCAATGGTTTTGACTCTGCAATGTTCTAAACATTCCCATATTCTTTCTGCTACCACGTTCTATGCACCTGACTCAAACTCCAACTATATCCCTTGGGTGGCGCAGTGGCGCAGCAGTAGAGTTGCTGCCTTACGGCACCAGGGACCCGGGTTCGATCCTGCCTACGGTGCTGTCTGTACGGAGTTTGTATGTTCGTCCCGTGACCTGCGTGCGTTTTCTCCGGTGCTCAGCTTTCCTCCCACACTCCAAAGACGTAGAAGTTTGTAGGTTAATTGGCTTTATTAAATTTGTAAATTGTCCCCAGCGTGTGTAGAATAGTGTTAGTGTGCGGGGGTCGCAGGTCGGCGCGGACTCGAGGGGCTGAAGGGCCTGTTTCCGCGCTGTATCTCTAAACTAAACTAAAGTAAAAAAAGCTACAAGTAATGATGATCTTTTAAAACGATCGATCACGTGTTGGACTTATCCATGTTCCTCAGATCTATGTTCTTTCTGCGCTTTGTGCTGTATGCTGCCTTTCTGCAGCCTGCTGTCCTACACAGTGCAGGTTGCATTCCACACTATGGTGCATTCTACATTCTGTATTTTGAGTGTAGTACATCTCACTGGTGCTTTCTAGGTTGCCTGAAACCTTCTGCCATGCTGCCTTCACAGGGCGGTGTTCTTTCATGCATGCTATGTCCATGCATGTTGCTGACTCCATGCTGCATGCCGTGCTCTTGCATGCTGGCCATTCTTTTATTGCATGGTAATTTCCAGTGTGCTGCATGTGTGTATGAACATGGATGCAAAATGAAAAGTTGCGCCTTGCGCATCGAGTGGACCCCATTGCATTTAGCAATCTATCTAATTCAATGGTGCAGCCGATGTCCTTGTAAAGCACGAGAGCAGAAGGTTTTGCCCCTTGCAAAGCCATTAAGCAACTTCCAAGAAGGTCAGTGCCTTAATATTTTATATTTGACAACAGACCACCGCACAGCCGGCTCGGTCCGGAGATTTTGGCCTCCAGAGCTCAAGCCATGACTCGATCATCTCCCTGCTTTGTTCTACCATCTGTCCAACTCTGAACTTGGCAAAACATAGCCGTCCTAAAGTGGAAATATTTCTTCATAGATGAAGTGTAATCATGCATCTTTCCGTTGCCGATTGAGAATCCAAAGCCACTTTAATACAGCCAGTATTCTGGAACTGGGACAGAGCATTCCTATGGTGTATTAGATTCACACTGAGTATGCCATCCTCTTGCAGACCAATAGCATGATCGTAATCCTGCTTCCTGCAGAAACAATCCTTGTAAGGAGGCTTTGGAGCATTTATTTAAGTGCAACATATTCCTTCTTTGGTTTTTAGTTCAGTTTAGTTTGGAGATACAGCACGGAAACAGGCCCTTCGGCCCACTGAGTCCACACCAACCAGCAATCCCCGCACTCTCGCACTATCCTATACACTAGAGACAACTTGCTGAAGCCAATCAACCGACAAACATATCGGGAGGAAATTGGAGTACTCTGGGAGAATCAACCTACAGTCATGGGGAGAACTGTACAGACAGTGACCATAGTCAAGATCAAATCCGGGTCTCTGGCGCTGTTGGGCAGCAAGTCTGCGGCTGTGCCACTTGACAAGTGCAACATATTCATTCTTATTTTCTCATTTTGTGTTACCCCATATATGCATTTCTCTGGTATCACATCACTGACAAGATTATGATTATATTCTCTCCTTTCTTTCCTGATCCTGATTTCAATCCCTCAAAACAATATTCAGAAATGATTAGAAGCTGCATTGACTGGCATCTTTGGTCAGCATCTGTCTTCAAGATCAGAAAGAACTTTTAGAATTGAAGCAGCATTCTCTCCTTTAAGAGAGACATCGCTGAGTAGACAGATAGTAACTTTTTCCCAGGGTGGATATGTCAAAAACTAGAGGCCATAGCTTTTAGATGAAACGGCGACGTTTAAAGGAAATGTGCAAGACAGGCCTTTTGCATAGAGGTTGTTGGAGTCCGGAAGGCGCTGCCATGGGTGATGGTGGAGGCAGATATGATGGTGTTATTTAAGAAGCTTTTAGATAGGCATATGGATATGCAGGGAATGGAGGGATATGGATTATGTGCAGGCAGGTGAGATTAGCATAAAGTTCGGCACAGGCATTTATAAAAAAGAGATACAGCGTTGACCCACCAAGTCCTAGCCGACCAGCGATCACTTGTACACACTAGGGACAATTTACAGAAGCCTATTAACCTACAAACCTACAGCGGTCACAGGGAGAACGTTGAAACTACATACAGATAGCACATGTAGTCAGGATCAAACCTAGGTCTCTGGCGCTGTAAGGCAGCAACCCTACTGCTGCACCACTGTGCAGACATTGATGGACAAAGGGCCTGTTCCTGTGCTTTTGTTCTATGCTTTATGGTCTATGTTCTACTTTCCCTCCCTCTTGCTCACTCTCCACCCTACACCCATCCGGGTGCTACAATCTGTTTTTTCATTGTACCAGCCTGTGCTGAGAGTCGAAGACTGCAGATGCTGGAAATCTGAAATGAAACCAGAAAATGTTAGAAATCTCAACGGGTCAGGCAGCCTCTGCGAAGAGAGACATAGAGTTATTCTGATGTGGATGTCTCAGTCATTATTGCATTTAGACAAGGTCGGTGAGGCCAGTTTGGAGTTCTGTGCACAATTCTGTCCTCCTCTTCTAAAAATATATATTCGCTCCTCGCAGAAGATTGTGGGGGCTAGATTGTCCAGATTATTTAAAGAGTAGTTTAGTTTTATTTAGTTTAGTTTAGTTTAGTTTAGAGATACAGCGTGGAAGCAGGCCCTTCGGCCCACCGAGGCTGTGCCGACCAGCGATCCCGCACTCTAACACTATCTACACCTTACAGGGACAATTTACAATGATACCAAGCCAATTAGCCTCCAAACCTTTACATGTTTGGAGTGTGGGAGGAAACCAGAGATCCCGGAGAAAACTCACGCAGGTCATGGGGAGAATGTACAAACTCCGTACAGAAAAGCACCCGAAGTCAGGATCGAACCCGGGACTCTGGCACTGTAAGGCAGCAACTCTACCACTGTGCCACCCATGTAGATACATTTTTGAAAGATCATGGAATTGGCAGCTATGGGAAATTAGCACAGAATGTTCAGCATCATGTTCGGCACAAACATTGTGGGCGAAGAGCCTGTTCTTGTATTGTACTGTTCAATGATCTAGAAGAGGAGATGAGGCCATGGTCAGATCAACCATGATCATATGGAAGTGCAAGGTAAGCTTGAGAGACTGAGCGGCCTATTCCTTGCTCTCTTTACTTGTATCCTTCTTTAACCACGAGAGAACTCCAAAGTAAACATTCGTCCTGTTTCTACACCACATGCATGCAATTTACAGAGGTCGAGTAATGATCATGATCTGGCGTAGAAGCCCTGCCTGTTTTATTCCCCTCTTCTGCGGCCTCTTTTTGCAGCTCATACTATCACCATGTCTGAGATGAACGCGGTCAATCCAATCCATTGAAGGTCTTTACATCTCCCAAAACAACCAATGTATTAATTCTTTGTGATAAAAGGGGAGAGGCATTGAAAATGATATGTCCCTGCCTGAATACATATTGGCCAGAACACTGCAGAAATGCAGTTTACCTGAATCTACTGTGATCCTGGGTTGGCCTTTTAACAACCGTTTTGTTAACCACACAAAGCATCCAGAATTAGGTACATAGAAAATAGAAACGTAGAAACATAGAAAATAGGTGCAGGAGTAGGCCATTCGGCCCTTTGAGCCTGCACCGCCATTCAATATGATCATGGCTGATCATCCAACTCAGTATCCTGTACCTGCCTTCTCTCCATACCCCCTGATCCCTTTAGCCACAAGGGCCACATCTAACTCCCTCTTAAATATAGCCAATGAACTGGCCTCAACTACCTTCTGTGGCAGAGAATTCCACAGATTCACCATTCTCTGTGTGAAAAAAAACTTTCTCATCTCAGTCCTAAAAGACTTCCCCCTTATCCTTAAACTATGACCCCTTGTTCTGGGCTTCCCCATCATTGGGAACAATCTTCCTGCATCTAGCCTGTCCAACCCCTTAAGAATTTTGTAAGTTTCTATAAGATCCCCCTTCAATCTTCTAAATTCCAGCGAGTACAAGCCGAACATAACCATACATAACCATAACCATACATAACCATAACAATTGAGGAGACAGCACCCGCTATTCGTTACTTTAGACTTTGGAGATATAGTGTGGATCAGGCCCTTTGGCCCATTAGTCTGCACCGACCAGCGATCACCCCGTCCACTAGCACTATCCTTTACAATTTACTGAAGCCAATTAATTTACAAAATTAATTTATATGTCTTTGGAATGTGGTAGGAAACCAGCACCAAGAGAAAACCAGGAGAACATCCACACTCCGTACAGACAGCTCCCATAGTCTGGATTGAACCCAGGTCTCTGGCGCTGTAAGGCACCAACTCTACCAATGCGCCACTGTGACGCCATATTCTGTTTCAGGTGCTTAAAAGTGGGAGGTTGACAACAAGTAGAAGCTACTGTGGATGTCTGACAGCATTGGCAGAGGAACATAACCCATAATTTTCATGCCAAGGACTGCAGAAATCTCACGGCAGCAGGGCAACTCAAAAGAAGACACATTTCCTGGAGTTGGTGCTAGAAGATCCAAGTTGTCTTGAGAGAGTTGAAGAAGCAACTGGAAAAGAATCAAGAGTTGAAATTGAAGATTCAGGAAATCTGGAGAAAACAAAAATCCTATCAAAAATAAGAAGACGATAACTCATTGGACTTCTCATCAATTCTCGTCTTGTCAGAGGTAATTGTGGGGTCAGTGGGGTGGTATCTCTGGGAATTTAGCCATGTTGGGCAGTGTCACGTTTCCTCCAAATGGGAGTTGAGACTCAGTATTTGTTATTGAATTTATTCTCTGCCACGTTTTGGACTTGAGCAGGTAAAACATTGGTTCCCAAGGCTCAATTTGGTCTTTTTTTAACTTCTTGTTGATCTAAGATTGTGGCCAGACTGGATTGGCTGATATTTTGAGGATGTTCCTATAAAAGGAGTCGGTGCTCACAATTGATAGGGAGGCATCAATGTTCGTTACTACATTGCAATCCTCTGCATTTGAGGCAAATAAGTAAGTGATTGAGAAAGCATGGCCATAGGTCAGGTTGGACGCATTGATTATCCTTTCTCAATCATGTATTGTCTTTCTGCTGACTGGATAGCACAAAACAAAAGCTTTTCACTGTACCTCAGTACACGTGACAATAATCTAAACTGAACTGGACTGTACCGAACTCTACATTAATTCGAAGAAAGGTCTCGACCCGAAACATCACCCATTCCTTCTCTCCAGAGATGCTGCCTGTCCCTTTTGTATCTATCTTCGGTTTAAACCAGCATTAGCAGTTCCTTCCTCTACATTAATTTCTGTTTGGTGACTTCACCCATTATCCACACCGACAACATCATAAACTTCATGAACACAGTCTGTAGAAAGGTCTCGACCAGAAACGTCACCTATCCCTTTTCTCTAGAGAGGCTGCCTGATCCGCTGAGTTACTCCAGCATTTTGTGTCTATCTTCGGTGTAAACCAGCATCTGCAGTTCCTTCCTACACACTTCATGAACACTGATTGTTGGTGTCTATCATGTAAGATGTATTGATTACAGTTTTGGTCTCCTAATTTGAGGAAGGACATCCTTGTAATTGAGGCAGTGCAGTGTAGGTTCACGAGATTGATCCCTGGGATGGTGAGACTGACATATGAGGAAAGATTGAAAAGACTGGGCTTGTATTCACTGGAGTTTAGAAGGATGAGAGGGGATCTTATAGAAACATATAAAATTATAAAATGACTGGACAAGCTAGATGCAGGAAAATTTTTCCCAATGTTGGGCGAGTCCAGAACCAAAGGCCACAGTCTTAGAATAAAGGGGAGGCCATTTAAAACTGAGGTGAGAAAAAACTATTTCACCCAGACAGTTGTGAATTTGTGGAATTCTCTGCCACAGAGGGCAGTGGAAGCCATATCACTGGATGGAGTTAGATAGAGCTCGAGGGGCTAGTGGAATCAAGGGATATGGGGAGAAGGCAGGTACGGGTTATTGATTGGAGACGATCAGCCATGATCACAATGAATGGCGGTGCTGGCTCAAAGGGCCGAATGGCCTCTTCCTGCACCTATTTTCTATGTTTCTATGTTTCTATGTTCTATGTTTCTGTTTCTATATGTTTTTATGTTTCTATGTTTCTATCTATATTTCTATGTTTCTATGTTTCTATATTTCTATGTTTCTATGTTGTTCTGAGCATATGTCCTTGATGTGTTTTCTGTCCCTGCTAAAGGGTCAGAAATTGCTCGACTAATTTAAATTCATCAGAAGTGCAGAATAAGTTCTGTTTACAAGAACAGTGGGAATCACCAGCAAAATGGAAAAAAAAATCCCCAGCTAAGATACTCATGGAGTAATTTAGTGTTGTGGGTAACAGCTTCCATATCTACTCTACTTCGAGCATTTTGGTACACACAAGCTTACTACTCATTTATTTGTAATTCTTGCTGATTGCATGTTGAAAGAGCTGTGTAGGTGTGATCAATGACACCCTGTGCTTTTGGGATTCCTTTAATTTGATAGGAACTGAAGAGTCTCCAGTTTCTACGGGGAAAACCGCAGAGCCATTACCTCCAGTAAGCAACACATCAATCACCTATGTTATGTGGAGATACAGAGCAGGCTGACTGATGATAGACCCTCTAAAGAGCTTGAGGAATACAAGTTGCTACGGCTGGCAATCTTGTTATTCCCCTGGGCTCTGCCTGTAGATCCTTCTGCAGCACATTGCTCAGCTGCCTGATTGTCTCCAATGATGCAAAGCTTCTGAAGAGTTTGAGTATCTGAATTATGGAAGGAGGCATCTTCACCATATCTTGTCACATAACCTGAATGTTTATTCATTCACCAGCGGCACGGTGGCGCAGTGGTAGAGTTGCTGCCTTACAGCGAATGCAGCGCCGGAGACTCAGGTTCGATGCTGACTACGGGCGCCGTCTGTACGGAGTTTGTACGTTCTCCCCGTGACCTGCGTGGGTTTTCTCCGAGATCTTCGGTTTCCTCCCACACTCCAAAGACGTACAGGTATGTGGCTTAATTGACTGGGTAAATGTAAAAATTGTCCCTAGTGTGTAGGATAGTGTTAATGTGCGGGGATCGCTGGGCGGCGCGGACTCGGTGGGCCGAAGGGCCTGTTTCCGCGCTGTATCTCTAAAAACAAAAAAGAATGAGAGATTCACTCCCATAAAGAAAAGTTCAGATGAATAACTACATTGGAGGAAGGTAAATATTCAAAGATGGATCAATGGTGCAGCATGGTGGATTTACATTGGATCAGTCCCTGTGGACTGGAAGGTTGCCAGAGTCGAGAGAACATTGGAAATTGATCACCAATGCATCCACGATTTCTAGGGCCAGTACTCAAGGAGGTGGCACTGGATGCCTTGGTGATCATTTTCCAATGTTCTCATGTCTCTGGATCAGTTCCTGTGGACTGGAGGATAGCCAATGTAACTCCACTTTTTAAGAGAGGAGGGAGAGAGAAAACAGGGAATTATAGACCAGTTAGCCTTACATCAGTAGTGGGGAAAATGCTGCAGTCAATTATTAAAGATGTTATAGCAGCGCATTTGGAAAGCAGTGACAGGATTAGTCAAAGTCAGCATGGATTTATGAAGGGGAAATCATGCTTGACTAATCTTCTGGAATTTTTTGAGGATGTAATAAGTAGAATGGATAAGGGAGAGTCAGTGGATGTGGTGTTTCTGGACATTCAAAAAGCCTTTGACAAGGTCCCACACAAGAGATGAGTGTGCAAAATTAGAGCACATGGTATTGTGGGTAGGCAAAGAGTAGGAATTAATGGGTCCCTTTCTGAATGGCAGGCAGTGACTAGTGGGTTGCCGCAATGCACAGTGCTGGGACCCCAGCTATTTACAATATATATTAACGATTTAGACGAGGGAATTAAATGTGACATTTCCACGTTTGTGGATGACACAAAGCTGGGTGGCAGTGTGAGCTGCGATGAGGATGCTATGAAGCTGGGTGAGTGAGCAGATGCATGACATCTGTGAGGTAATCCACATTGGTGGCAAGAACAGGAAGGCAGATTATTATCTGAATGGTGTCAGATTATGAAAAGGGGAGGTGCAACGAGATCTGGGTGTGCTTGTACATCAAACACTGTCTTACAGCGCCAGAGACCCGGTTTCGTTCCTGACTACAGTTGCTTGTCTGTACAGAGTTTGTACATTCTTCCCGTGACCTGTGTGGGATTTCCCCGGGTTCTCGTTTATTCCCACACTCCAAATGGTGTACAGGTTTGTAGGTTAATTGACTTGGTATAATTGTAAATTGTCCCCAGTGTGTATAGGATAGTGTTGGTTCAGTTCAGTTCAGTTAGTTTATTGTCACGTGTACCGAGGTACAGTGAAAATGTTTTGTTGCATGTGATCCAGTCGGCAGAAAGACAATACGTGATTACAATCAAGCCATTTATAGTGTGTAGATACATGATATGCAAGGTCAGCAAAGTCTAATCAAGGATAGCCCGAGGGTCACCAAAGAAGTAGATCGTAGTTCAGCACTGCTCTTTGGTTGTGGTAGGATGATTCAGTTGCCTGATAACAGCTGGGAAGAAACTATCCCTGAATCTGGAGGTGTGTGTTTTCACACTTCTATCCCTTTCGTCTGATGGGACAGGGGAGAAGAGTAAGTGGCCAGGGTGCGACTCCTCCTTGATTATGCTGTTTGCCTTGCTGAGGCAGCGTGAAGTGTAAATGGAGTCAATAAAAGGAGGTTGATTTGTGTGATGGTCTGGGCTGCATCCACTATTCGCTGTAATTTCTTGCGGTCTTTGATGGAGCTGTTCCTAAACCAAGCTATGATGCATCCTGATAAAATGCTGTCTATGGTGCATCTGTAGAAGTTGGTGAGAGTTATAGGGGACATGCCAAACATCCTAAGCCTTCTAAGGAAGTAGAGGCGTTGGTGTGCTTTCTTGGTCGTTGCTTCAATATGGGTGGTCCAGTTAGAAGTTGGTGGTCATGTTGAAGTTTCCAACCATCTCTACTTTGGAACCATCAATGCAAACTGGGGTATGTGTACTGCTTTGCTTCCTGATGTCAATCGCTATCTCATTTGTCTTGCTGACATTGAGAGAAAGATTGTTGTCTCGACACCAGGGCACGAGCTTCTCGATCTCCTTCCTGTACTCCGTCTCATCAATATTTGATATCCAGTGTGTGGGGATTGCTGGTCTGTGTGGACTCGGTGGGCTGAAGGGCCTATATCTCTAAACTTTCCGCACTGTATCTCTAAACTAAACTAAACTAAACTAAACTAAACTAAACTAAACTAAACTAAACTAAACTAAACTAAACTAAGCTAAACTAAACTAAACTAAGCTAAACTAAACTAAACTAAACTAAACTAAACTAAACTAAACTAAACTAAACTAAACTAATCTCCTTCTCGATTGTAATAAATCTATAATTCTCCATTTTCCTCAGGTCAAAGCATCATGTCAGGAAGTGTGGGACCTCAGTATACCTTCAGTGAAGGGCTACTATTAGAAAAACATAGCATTGCACTACAACATGCTCAGTGAACACAACTTGATTCCTTGATAGTGGAGTTATGTAGGGATTGTTGCTGGGACCTCTGCCGTTTATGATATATTTAAATGACTCAGTCATCGGTATAGATAGGTTTTTGGCAGACGAGACCAAGATTGCTGGGATCGTGGAACGTGAGGAAGGCTGTCACAGAATACAGTGGGATACAGATAGGCTACAGAAATGCGCAGAAAATTGCCGTGTGGATTATAATCCGAGCAAGTTTGGGGTGTTGCACTTTGGGAGATCAAATGCAAGTGGAAAATATACAATTAAATGATACAAATACATTTACATAATTGAGGCACAGAGGGATCTTAGGGTCCAAATCCAGAACTCCCTGTAAGCGGCTTAGATATCCTTTCTCACCGTGTATTAAACCACCAATTTTGGTATCATTTGCAAATGTACAAACAATGTTAACCACATTGTCATCCAAATCGTTAATCTATAATACCAACAGCAGGGAACCCAGAACCAACCCATGCGGCACACCACTAGACACAGACCTCCAGACAGAAATACAACCCTCCCTTTGAATCCTTTCTCCAAGCCCATCTTGATCCAATTGGATTCCATGCAATCTAACCTTCCAGACTAGTCAACTATGCAGGACCTTGTGAAAGGCTTTGCTAAAACCCGTATAGGCATTGTTCTCTGCCATGCCGTCATCAATTATCTTGGTGACCTCCTCAAACGACTATCAGCTTTGAGAGCCCTTTGATTTTTAATAGCTTTCCTAAGCAGTAATAATACTAGTATTAACTGAAAACCCCTATGGATTAATGGACAGCTGCTGAAAACATAGTTATCGTTGACATCGAGAGCCAACAATCAAATTTGCAGCTCCTGAATAATGGAGGAACATGGAAACAATGAATCTGCCTTACCCAGAAGATGCAGTTTTCAAGGGTCAAATGTAAAGACCCTTGTGTTTCCTACGCAGGCCTATGGATTGAAATATAGAGCATGGAAACAGGCCCACCGACTCCGTGCTGACCATTGATTGCCCGTTCACACTCGTTCTATGTTATTCCATTTTCACATCCTCTCCCTACACACTCAGGGCAATTTACAGAATATTAATCCATCCATAAAGTCTGTTTGCCCTTCGCTTTAGCATGAGTCCACAGATGAAAATATACATCTTCCTCAACCCCCTCGTTCCGTGCGGAAGCAGTTCACAACTCTCAAACCAGTCAAAGAAAAATCCTTAAATTATACTCAGCTGCGGATTGAGCCATTATTTTAAAATTATTTTAAAATAAAGTAATACCGACAACAATAGTTTAAATTAGCAGGATAGACATTAAATGGTTGCAAAAATGGTAATTACAAAATAATGAAGTGATAGCCTGCCTGGTGCAGATAAAAAAATAATTGTCATTTGGGAAGAAATATGTTGGGGAGGAGTTACACATGTAGAAGTCTTCAAATTCTAATATTATTTTGAGAGATTTTTTGTAGAAATTAACCAGAGAGGGATATTTCAGTTTGTTTTATGATTGAATATACATACACATGAACAGAATCTGCTGTACACGACACTGTGTGTGTTGATAAGTAATAAGAAACTTAAAGCGTAGGAAGGAACTGCAGATGCTGGTTTAAACCGAAGATAGACACAAAAAGCTGGAGTAATTCAGCGGGACAGGCAGCATCTCTGGAGAGAAGGAATGGGTGATGTTTCGGGTCGAGACCCTTCTTCAGACCTTAAAGCAACAGTATTGAATTCATGAATAGATATTAGTGCATTCATTGACATTGAATGCATGCATTTAAGAGGTTAAAAGTTTGAGGTGCGAATTAAGAATCCAACCGGAACCTGCCTGCCAGTTTGGACCAAAGTCCCGAATCAGTGAACTGTTCTTTCTAAATGCACAAGATAATCAATATGACAGATTGGCATTGATGTAAACACTCAAAGCCGGTGGCTCAGCACTGGAACAGATCTTCTCCTGCATATCACCACAAGCATTCTCTGGGGGATTAAACAAACTCCTAACGCTGCCTATCAAAGACAATTGTTAATTACTGAAGGATAAAAGGTACAAATTCATTAAAACAATGCACTGACCTGTGAGTCTGACATCTTTCTCCTCAGAGGAGAATGTTACAATAATTGACAGACAATTTGCTTTTAGACACTTGAAAATGACATCTTGACAACCATTTACCCCCTAAAGAACTACTGAAGACACTTAAAAGGCTAGTCAGTTGTAGCAAGAACCATTTAAGTCACTGAATGGAGAGATTTGCAGGGGGTGGCGAGGGATGCCACAATGGAAATCATAGGCAAAATAGCATCCAGCACAAAATGTATTGAGAGCAACATTCATTTTGCTGGAGAAAACTACTGGGCGAGCAGCATCTGCGTGTGGAAACACACTGAGAACATTTCACATTGAAACCCTGCATCAGGTCAAAGAGTAGAGAGGGAAGACGGCCAGAAAAACACCAGTAAATATTTGCTCCAAATTCCAGCATCTGCATTCTCTTGTGTCTCCAGTACTGGGCAGAGAAAATGTTCAAAAAGCTGATGATATTTTAAATCAATTGCTCTGTGAAAAAATAATGGGTTGTTGGTCTCTACTGTTCCCTAACCTGCCCTAAATTTATTGGCTCCATAGTAAATTGAGGGTTCCATCTGTAGCTTAGACAGGAGACATATAAACCCCTTTATAACTTTAGAAAGAGGGTGGTGAATCTGTGGAATTCATGCCACAGGCGGTTGTGGAGGTCGTTAATGGATATTGTTATGGCGAAGAATGACAGATTTTTGATTAGTAATGGATGCCACAGAGGGCTATGGAGGCAAAGTCAATGGATATTTTTAAGGCAGAGATAGACAAATTCTTGATTAGACCGTGTGTCAGGGGTAATGGGGAGAAGACAGGAAAATGGGATTAGGAGACAGAGATCAGCCATGATTGAATGGTGGAGGAGACTTTATGGGCCAAATGGCCTAATTCTACTCCGATAACGTGAACCTGTGAACTTGGGGGTGTCAGGGGATATGGGGAGAAGGCAAGAGAATGGGGCTGAGGGGAAAGATAGATTAGGCATGATTGAATGACTGAGTAGAATTGATGGGCCGAATTGTCTAATTCTGCTCCTAGAACATATAGACGTATTAACTTATGAGATCGAATGGGATCGAGGAAAATATACAATTAAGTGGAGAAGGTTAAATTATGGAACTTCCATCCACTTCATGCCAGGTGGAACTTCTAATACCAGATTTTCAGCCAATGTGGTACTTATGGGCTAGGACCACGAAAACTAAAATTAGAAATGCAGTTTCATAGAGAGACCAAAAAACAAATTTCATTCTTCATGTATGTACGCAAAAATGGAAAGGAATGCACCAAAGGGCCTGTTTCTGTTCTGCATGTCTGTATAACTAAGGTGGCATGGACGTCAGGCCGAAGGGCCTGTTTTTCTTGCGTATAACTATGACTCAAAGACAAATCGAAAATTTCATCCACAACACCTCAGCAAGCAATGCAGCCCATACCTGCATGTAACAAAACTTTAGATAACATTCTGGTATAAGATGATAAGTGGCCAGTAAAAGGCCTGTCCCACTTAGGCGATTTTAAGGCGACTGTCGGCGACTAGGTTGTTGCCGAACTTTTGCCGGGGTGTCGCGGGCATGGTCGCGAGGAGTCTTCAATGAATCGTGTCGCTGAAAAAATTTCCAGATAGAAATTTCTCGGCGACAGCTGGCTTGTCGCCAGGTATCGTAGCTTATTGCGGGCGCTGTCGCATGCTGTCCCCAGGTTTGCTAGGTTGTCGCAGATGCATTTGGAAGCACGTAATATTAAATTAAGAAAAGGCATTTGAAGATACCAGAAGATAGTTTTGTTTAACCAATTTATTTACCGTCAGGACATTTGACAGGTAGATTGGAGCCGATAGTTTGACGGTCAGGTAAGCGTGGGAATTTCGCGACGTTTCCGAAGACGGTGTAATCTCTTAGCCAGGTGCTAGTTTCACAAAAAAAGTAACTTGTATCGACCTGACTCGGCATTGTCGTGGTCATTGCCGTAAGGTAAAATTAAAATTTGGCTATCCGCTACGACTTTGACAGTCACCGGCAGTCGCCTTAAAAATCGCGTAACTGGGACAGGCCCTTAACATTCACACCACAAAAATATCAGGCAATGACCAATCTTCAACAAAGAAATCTAACCACCTACCCTTGGTGTTCAATGACATTACCATTGCTGAACTCTCCACCATCAACATCCTGAGAGATCACCATTAAATCGATCACCAACTAGACCAGCAATATAAATATCATATGATCATAAGTTATAGGAGTAGAATTAGGTCATTCGGCCCATCAAGTCTACTCTGCCATTCAATCATGGCTGATCTATCTCCCCCTCCTAACCCCATTCACCTGCCTTCTCCCCATAACCTCTGACACCCGTACTAATCAAGAACCTATCTATCTGTGCCTTTAAAATATCCACTGACTTTGCCTCCACAACCTTCTGTGGCAAATATGATGGGTACAAGAGCAGGTCCGGTGCTGAATATGCTGTGTGCGAGCCTATTTTTCCCTCCAGACATCCCATATTCCAGACACAAGTCAGATTCATGATGGAATATTGTTCTCTTTCCCAGATGGGTTTGTCTTTAGAACTCTCAAGAAGCTCTACATTCTCAATTTGGCACCCCATCACCTACCTTAAACATTCATTTCATCCACCAGTGCTGCACACGGGCAGCAGATACAACCCCCAATTATTCAACAGCACCTCCCAAACGCACTGGTCTGGTCTACTTGGTCACCTCTTTGTCAGAAGGAGGTTGGGGCACTTGAGAGTGTCCAGAGAAGAATTAAGAAAATGGCTTCCATGAAAAAGGACTACACTTACAAGGATAGATTGAAGAGAGTGGGACTGCTTTCTTTAAGGAAGAGTGGGAATGGTAGGGAGATCTGATGGAGGTATATAAAATAATGAACAGTATGATTAGTTGGAGGCAGTTCTCATCGCTGGAGGAGTCTAGGACTGGAGGTCACAGTTCTAAAATAATGGGAAAGAGAATTAATGATTACAGGAGGAAAAACATTTTTGAGCAGCATGTGGTTGGAATCTGGAAAGGATTATTAGTGGATGAGGTGGAGGACAGCTGCATCTTGCAGTGAACTGAAAGGTGAACTGAATAAATATACGGTGAGAGAAACAATTACAAGGCCAGGAAGAAGGGCTCTAGTGGAGATCTGGTGTGGATATGATGGGCCAAATGACTTCCATCTGTGCTGATATCATTCTGTGATTCAATGATCTTGCCTAAATCTCCCATTTCTCCAGCTGCAGTGCATCATCTCTTGGGATAATAAAGTTGTGTGAGTTGCAATATGCAGGAATCATACTGCTGATGCTGGCAATCAGTAAGTTCAGGAAACATTTAAGGCACGAGAGGAATAGATCGGGAAGACGCATGGAGTCTCTAGCCCAGATTAGAGAAATTTAGAACCAGAGAATATAGGTTTAAAGTGAGGGGGGAAAGATTTAACAGGAGCCTGAGGAATAACTTTTTCATGCAAAGGGCAGTAGGTGAATGGAAGGAGCTGCCAGAGGAGGCTGTTGAGGCAGGTACTATCGCAACGTTTAAGACACATTTAGTCAAACACATGGATAGGACAGCTTTAAAGGGATATGGCATGTGGGACTAGAGTAGATGGGGCATGTTGGTCAGCATGGGCAAGATGGGCCGGAGGGCATGTTTCTATGCTGCATGACTATCTATAACTCTATACCTGAAAATGCAGTGTTCTCACAATCCTGCCACAGGATTCTGCTTCCATCAATGAAAAAAACATTTTTCTCGGGGCTGGTGCCAAATGAACCATCCCTCCTAACAACAAAGGCTTGTATACACTGGAATTTAGAAGGATGAGAGGACATCTTATCGAAACATATAAGGTTATTAAGGGGTTGGACACGTTAGAGGCAGGAAACATGTTCCCAATGTTGGGGGAGTCCAGAACAAGGGGCCATAGTTTAAGAATAAGGGGTAGGCCATTTAGAACTGAGATGAGGAAAAACTTTTTCAGAAGGCAGTGGAGGCCAATTCTCTGAATGCATTCAAGAGAGAGCTAGATAGAGCTCTTAAGGATAGCAGAGTCAGGGGGAATGGGAAGAAGGCAGGAACGGGGTACTGATTGAGAATGATCAGCCATGATCACATTGAATGGCGGTGCTGGCTCGAAGGGCCGAATGGCCTCCTCCTGCACCTATTGTCTAATCTAATACAAATTCATATGCATTGCCAGCCATAGAGCCAATGACCACATATGTCTACAAAAAAGACCACTTATGAGTTTAGTGTGGGAATACAACCAGCGGGCCATAGTGTTGGCATGGCTCAGAGTCCGCCCCCCCACCCCCCCCGACACTGAGGCTTTGATTTCAAGTCTTTCCAGGCTTAAAGTACATTATCCAGACTGAGACTATTGCAGAACCAAGGTGGTCTGTTGGAGGTTATATAGTTCAGATGTTAAATTGAAGCATCACCCTCTCAGATGGTTGTAAAGATGTAAAGGTACAATTATTTTGTTCTCATCATATTCTAATCCCCATTCCCATCCTTTGGCAAATGATATCTAAAATTATTAATATTTAAGCTCTACAAAAGTTGAAATAAAGTTTGCCACTTCATCCACCAACTGATCTGTCAGGGCCTGTCTCACTTAGGCAATTGTTTAGGCGACTACAGGCGACTAGGCTGTCACCACACGGTTGCCTGTATGGTCGAGAGTGGTCTCCAAAGTTTTTCTGGTCGCCGCTGGATTTTGAGATGTTTAAAAATTTTGGGCCACTGTTGGTTTGACGCCAATGATGGTAGCTTGACGTCTCCTGACGTGGGTGCTGTCGTAGGTTGTCGCCAGGTTGTCGCCAAGTGACGTAGGTTTTCGCCGGTGCTGACTTCGGTGAATTCCATTGGTGACTGCCTACGTCAACCTACCTCAATCGGCAACAGGTACCGGCGTCAAAACCGGAGGCCAAAATGACGTGAATTGTCTTCAGTTGTCGCCGATAGGGTCGTTGCTTGTAGTAGCTTGTCGCGGGTAGACGTAGGGTGGCTTAGGTTGTCGCCTGTGTGGTTGTAGGTTGTCGTAGGTGCGGTTGTAGGTGGACGTCCTAAGTCGCGACGATTGGGTCGCCGGTTGTCGGTAGCTTGCCGTAGCTTGACGTCGACTAGGTGGTAGGTTGTTGTAGCTTGTCGTAGACATTGTTGTAGGGGGGGTCCAGTTGCCGTTTTTTTGGCGACCTGCTACGACTATGACAGTTGCCGGCAGTCGCCTAAAAAATCGCCTAAGTGTTTGCATCTCTTTAAATTTAGTCAAATTATGCACAAGACAAAAGATTCAAAAACATTTAGAACTTTGTGCGGGCAGATGACCACAATCAGCTTTGCACAGAAACGGCACAATTGAAACTGTACTTAACTGCGATCCCAAGTTTACTTTTTGTATGCTAGGCTGCTGTTATTTTAGATGTTTTGGTTTGGTGAGGCACAGGGCAGAACACACAGGCCAAAACCGCAACAAAACTATCAATGCGATTATTAAAGGATAACATTTTCTTTATCCCACTGGCAAGGACTTGCACACAGAGGGTGGTTTATCCAATCATGACTGCATCCATTAATGTCAGTGGATGTAAAACCACAGCGAATGCAGCTGGGATTTTCTGATAATCCACATGCAACATATAAGAGCAAGCATGAGGTAATGGAAAATATTGCTACCAACTGGAATGGTAATCTCTCTTTAAAGGCAACATCCATTTTTTATGGATGTGTTATATGTCATGGGCGGCATCTCAAAAATAGTCATAACATTCAGCCTGAGGCAAGTCATTAGGTACATTTACATGAAGCCAATATCCAATTTATGATTTCCGTGCAGTCAGCAGATCCTTGAAAAACTCAGCTGATGTGCAAAATGTGAGATAATGGGGGATTTCTGTGATGTGGCATTTAAGATCACAGGGAAAGCATCTGTGAAGCAGATGACGAGGTCTCTAATAGTCCATACTAACATTTCAAGTTCATGAAACCAAGAGTAAACAGAAGGAAAACATGATCCAATTGTTCCACAACATTCAGAGATTCTGTCACAGAGCGAATTTTCTGCTTGACCATTTGACCCGCAGTGTTAACCTGTTGCCAAGGTTAGTACTAGATCAAAGATAGACACAAAAATCTGGAGTAACTCAGCGGGACAGGCAGCATCTCTGGAGAGAAGGAATGGGTGACGTTTCGTGTCGAGACCCTTCTTCAGACTGGATCAACCTGATCTGGGAATCACTTCTAGACACCTACCAATGGGTTAGCAAACTCCTCCAAAATATTCATTTTTTTGCCAAAATTATCAATATCTGGTTTTGACCAGGAATAAAGTTCACATTTTTGAACATAACATGGTATTTCATGGTAACATGGCATGGTAACATGACATGACATGGTATTTCCAGAGTAACACTGAGCTCAGATAACATTCGGTCAACTCCAATGTTAAGGTGGAAAGGGTGCAGATGCTATTGTCAGGACTTGAGATTTCAAGGCTATTGTCAGGAATTAAGGGGCTGAGCTATAGGGTGAGATTGAGCAGCCTAGGACTTTACTCCTTGGAGTGCAGGAGGATGAGGGATGATCTTATAGAGGTGTATAAGATCTTGAGAGGAATAGATAGGGTAGGTTCACAGAGCCTTTCACCCAGAGAAGGGGAACCAAGAACCAGAGGACATAGGTTTAAGATGAGGGGGAATTTTTTTTAATAGGAACCTGAAATGGGGCAACTTTATTTTACACAAAGGGTGGTAGGTATATGGAAAGAGCTGCCAGAGGTGGTGTTTGAGACAGGTACTATAACAACCTTTAAAAAACATTTGGATAGGATAGGTTTAGAAGGATATGGGCCAAACGCAGGCAGGTGGGACTAGGGCAAATCGGGCACGTTGGTCAGATTGGACAAGTTGGGCCGAAGGGCCTGTTTCCACATTGTATGACTCTATAACACAACGTGCTAACAATACAGTATTTTGAAATTTGTCTCTGGGTTTTTAATTAAAATTAGCAAACAGCAGAAAATGTTGCCTAACATTCGATTAAATGGAGCTGCTTTGTCAGTGCCACGGAAATAAAAAAATGAGTTTACTCAGACTAGAATTCCACTGTAACTATTTCTGCATTGCATTGTCCCTTTAGAAATTTGACCAGGTCTCTCAGACAATGAGATGAACTGGCACTGGTGATTCAATTTCTGCACATCGTGATATCAATCTTTTGCCACCAAATTGCCAGTAAAAATAATGTGGCTGGATCAGGAAGCAATTGTTTTTGGTCAGTTTAACTAGTTTTTTATCATGTTACTCATCTTATGCAAGCATCATTTAAAATTATCATGCACATGGAAAATTGAAACTTCCACAGTTGATGGTCGAGCTCTGAATCGTAGAAACAAGGAAATGCAGATGCTGGTTTACAAAAAAGGACAAGTGCTGGAGCAGCAACTCAGTGGGTTCGACGGCATCTCTGGAGAACATGGATAGATCTCATTTCTGGTCGGGACCGTACTTCAGTTTGGTGAAGGATCCCAACCTGAAACGTCAACTAACATGGATAGGTAATGTTTCAGGTCGGGATCCTTCTTCAGTCTGAAGGACGGTCCCGTCCCGAAATGTCACCTATTCATGTTCTCCAGAGATGTTGGCTGACTCGTTGACTTACCCCAGCACAGTGTCCTTTTTTGCTCCCTCTGACACACTGGTCAACCTGAGGAGCACCTTCAGCACAGACTGGTTCCACCAAGGTGCAGTACAGAACGCCATAGGAGATCCTTCTTCCCTGTGGCTATCAAACTGTACAATTCCTCCCTCTTCTGTCGTGGGGTAGACACTCATTCCCAAATGCCTGCCCCCCACCCCAAATCTTTGCACATCCCCAATCCTTTACACTCATCACTTTAATTTCATGTTTCATGTATCTTGTGTTTTATGACTGTTGGCAGATCAATTTCCCTCCTGGGATAAATAAAGTTCTATCATATCATATCATATCATATCATATCATATCATATCATATCATATCATATCATATCATATCATATCATATCATATCATATCATATCATATCATATCATATCATATCATATCATATCATATCATATCATATCATATCATATTTGAGGAAGGACATTCTTATTATTGACGGAGTGCAGCGTAGGTTCACGAGGTTAATTCCCGGAATGGCGGGACTGTCGTATGTTGAAAGACTGGAGTGACTGGGCTTGTATACTCTGGAATTTAGAAGGATGAGAGGAGATCTTATTGAAACATATAAGATCATTAAGGGACTGGACACGCTAGAGGCTGAAATCTTATTCCCGATGTTGGGGGAGTCCCAAACCAGGGGCCACAGTTTAAGAATAAGGGGCAGGCCATTTAAAACGGAGATGAGGAAAAACTTTTTCACTCAGAGAGTTGGGAAGCTGTGGAACTCTCTGCCTATTCCCTGGATGCTTTCAAGAGAGAGTTAGATAGAGCTCTTAAAGATAGCGGAGTCAAGGGATATAGGGAGAAGGCAGGAACGAGTGGATGATCAGCCATGATCACGGTGAATGGCGGTGCTGGCTCGAAGGGCAGAATGGCCTCCTCCTGCACCTATTGTCTATTGTCTATATCAAATGTGATACTAGTGAATACCAAAGCTTGTCCACTGCTATTTTGGCATTCAGGAACTACTCACAGGCAGGATTGGGAATCATGAGGGCAGTGAAATTGCATGAGTGTTAGTGGGGTGAGGAGAAATTCTTACTTTGTGGTGGAGGACAGAATTGTTTCACTCTCCAATGCTAATAGACCGGATTGGATAGACAAAGTAAGTAGATCTGCTGTGACTTCTCACATATCCAATGCCACAACCTCCAGGACTGTGCCAAAGCTAATAAACATATCCAACATTCATGCTCTCTGCTTCCTGAGTGATTCAGTGATCTTCCAGCACCTAGCTCTTCCTTCTGGACTAACAGAAATATATTCCGTAGCAGGACCAATCTGACCGTGGATGGTATCACACAGGGACCAAGAACTTAATTGGCCTCAATCTGCGCATTCAAATAAGACACAAGAGTTATCCTGACACAGATTTGTCCCATTTATAACACAACCTCTGCAAGGTGATGGACATAGACCCCTCCACTGTGTTTGCCATCTCTTATGTTCAGTGAATCAAGCCAAACAAGGCACCAAGTATGGACACAAAGTGCTAGAGTAACTCAGTGGGTCAGGCAGAATCTCTGGAGAATATGACAGGTGCATTTCAGTTCAGGACCCTATCTCAGACCCAACTCGAAACGTCACCTATCCAGGTTCTCCAGAGGAGCTACCTGACCCACTATGTTACTCCAGCACTTTGTGTCTTTTTCTATAAAGCTGTATCTGCACTTCCTTGGATCCACAAGATACCAATTATCTCTGAATGCTTCGGTACCAGCTTTCTTTCGAATGCTTCTCTATCACAGTCCTCATTGGATCCTTCAGGCCAATACTGATGTGCACAATCCCCCTTGTGAGTTGGCTTCTACTCCCTGCCCAACTACAGACTGCAGTACTTGTGTAGGAAAGAACTGCAGATGCTGGTTTAAATCGAAGATAGACACAAAATGCTGGAGTAATTCAGCAGGTCAGGCAGCATCTCGGGGGAAAAGGAATGGGTGATGTTTCGGGTCCAGTCTGAAGAAGGGTCTCGACCCGAAATGTCCTTCTCTCCCAAGATGCTGCCTGACCCACTGAGTTACTCCAGCATTTTGTAGTACTTGTTGTCTTTTCCATGGCTATTTTCCCCTACTACCACCTGTATCTATGCTGATTAGCAATGTCCAACTCAATATCATAGAATGCTTTCCCACCACCACTTCCCCAAGCTCCTACTCCGAGCTCCTGCCTCAGTGGTTGTTGTGGGTATACTTGCCTGTGAACGCCTCTCTGGATTGCCAGTAATGATATGTGATGAATAACAATCGTGTGACGGCATTGTCGCGTGTACAGTCCTCCAGAATTTAAGATTGAGTATATGGAGCTGAATCAGCGTCACCCAGCAGTATTTTAATGTCCCGATAGTGAAGCTAATGAATTCCTAGGCATGTAGGTCTTATATGTTTGGTGCTCCAAAATAATCTGCAGATCGGGTGCATTTTATCATTATCAGCCAATAAGAAATAAAAGTAATCATCTGCACAATGAGGGCAGTGGCACAGAAGTGGTGTTGCTGCCTTATAGCACCAGAAACCAGGGTTTGATCCTGACTATGGGTGGTGTCTGTATGGAGTTTGTACGTTCTCCCTGTGGGTTTCCCCAGTTGCTCTGGTTTCCTCCCACACTCCAAAGACGTACAGGTTTGTAGGCTCATTGGCTTTAGTAAAGATTGTAAATCGTTCTTAGTGTGTAGGATAGTGCTAGTGTACAGGGAATGCCAGTTGGCGTGGACTCGGTGGGCCGAAGGCCCTGTTTCCGTGTTGTATCTCTTAACTAAACTGAACTACCAGAGGCTCACTGAATAGAGCACCTAGCATTTTAGTGTCCGAGCCCATTTGTAATTAAGAATATAGTAATGTAGGCTGGATGTAACAAACAAGTAACAAACAAAGCTAATACAGAAATGAGAAAAAAAAAGAAATTAGCATCCAAGCTTTCAGCACACCTTCTCCTAGATTTATTTTAAAGTAGAATGTGTTCCTAGTTGTGCTTTCATTGCGGTTGGGTGTAACTGTGGGACTCATCTGCCTTAAATTGAGGATTACATTGAATTTGAATGAGGTAAGCCAATAGAGGACAGCTGAGAACTGAGTCAGTATGAACTGGAGCCCTGGAGGATGTGGCTTTAACGAGAGGAAATGTAGGTGTTTATATTTCATCAGTTTTTGACTAAATGGCAATTCCTTTGGGGATTGAAGCAAACCGGTCTGCTTAAAGTCCTAAAATCAGGTCAATTTTGAATTTGTTCCTGCTTTTAGGTTACATGCATTCAAAAAGTAATTCCAATGATTTGCATCCTGTTGGAGCTGCACAATTCACTTGCATAATTTTTGCTGGTCTCCATTAAAACTCTACATGTGTCAGCATAGTTATAAATCTTGTTGTGATTACAATTGAAAATGTAATTATAGCTGTGGAGAAAGCCTGAAAAGAAGTTCAATTTTCCACAGGAACTGGGATAAGTAATTAATGTAGAATTCAACAATTCAGGAAAAAGCCAATCAGCCGAACAGCTGAGATTGCAACTTCATCTCGGATTTGCATCTATTCTTCAATTCCTTTCCTCTCATTTAAAAAAAAAATCCAGAATGCATGGTCAATAAAAGCATTGCGTGATTTTTAAATACATTTGATATCTAACTGAAAACATAGAACATAAAGGTCTATAAGCAAGACTGACAGATGGTGCTAAAGAAGAATCATATTTTCAGTATCTCATTCTTGAATGTGGGCTTCATTGCGAAAGCAAATGCTTATTAGACAATAGACAATAGAAAATAGACAATAGGTGAGGGAGTAGGCCATTCGGCCCTTCGAGCCAGCACCGCCATTCAATGTGATCATGGCTGATCATTCACAATCAGTACCCCGTTCCTGCCTTCTCCCCATACCCTCTGACTCCGCTATCATTAAGAGCTCTATCTAGCTCTCTCTTGAAATTAGTCACTGAGCTGGTGATCGTAGACCATCTTACTGAAGCACTGCATTAAATCTGATGAGAGCACTCACACAGTGTTCTCAGGTAGGGAATTCCAAGATCAACATCCAACTTATAACTGTACAGCACAGGAAGAGACCCACAATGGCTGTGCCGACCATAATGCCAAGATCAATTCTTATCTGCTTGCATATAATCCATATCTCTCCATTCCTTACACGTCCATATGCCCATTCAAAAGTCTCTTAAATGCCACCCTTGTGTCTGCCTCCACCTTCATACTCAGCAGCACTTTGCAGCAAAGATAATAGAGCAGAGCAAGATAGACCACTCGACCCTAAAATCCGTGGTATGTCATGGCACCATTTTAGTAGGCAGAAACTTGCAGAAACATTTTAAAAGAAAAATAACAAAAATCTGTGAATTGATAGATGAGATATATTCTGCATTTGTATGGTATCATCACACATTCTGTTCCCCCAAAACACTGATTGCACTACGAGAGGCAGAGCGAACGGCGGGTTTTGCTTACTAAAATGGCAGACGTTACACTCCTTTGCGTACTACACTTCAGTATACGCGATTTTGACGGAGTTGTTCATTTTGCTCCTCTAGTATCTTTACTTTGCAGGCACTCACCATCCTCTGTGTAAAAAAAACTTACCCCACACATCTTCTTTAAACTTTGGCTCACTCAATTTAAAGCGATGCCCCCTAGTGTTTGATATTTTCATCCTGGGAAAAAGGTTCTGACTGTCTACCAAGTCAATGTCTCTCATGATTTTATACACTTTCATCAGATCTCCCTGCAAGTTTCGTCGTTCCAGAGAAAAAAACTCCAAATTTCGGCACGGTGGCGCAGCGATAGAGTTGCTGCCTTACAGCGAATGCAGCGCCGGAGACTCAGGTTCGATCCTGACTACGGGTGCTGTACTGTACGGAGTTTGTACGTTCTCCCCGTGATCTGCGTGGGTTTTCTCCGAGATCTTCGGTTTCCTCCTACACTCCAAAGAAGTACAGGTTTGTAGGTTAATGGGCTGGGCAAATGTAAAAAGAAAATTGTCCCTAGTGGGTGTAGGATAGCGTTAGTGTGCGGGGATCGCTGGGCGGCGTGGGCCCGGTGGGCCGAAGGGCCTGTTTCTGCGCTGTATCTCTAAATCTAAAATCTAAATCTAAAAAAAAATCAAATCTATCCAACCTCTCCTCGTAGCAAATCCCCACTAATCCAAGCATCATTCTGGTAAATCTCTGCACCCTTTCTAAAGCCTCCATGTCTTTCCTGTAATGGGGTGACCAGAACTGCATGCAATACACCAAACGCAGTCTAACCAAAGTCCTATAAAGCTGCATTATGACCTTCTGACTCTTATACATTATGCCCCGACTGAGGAAGGCAAGCATGCGATATGTTTTCTTTATCACTTGCGTTGCCACTTTCAGGGAGTTATGGACCTAGAACTGAAGATCCCTCTGTACATCAATGCGGTTAAGGGTCATGGCATTAATTGTATATTTTATCCTTAAATTCAATCTTCTAAAGTGCAACACCTCACACCTGCTCGCATAAAACTCCATATGCCATTTCTCAGCCATTTCTGTAACTGATCTATACTTTGACGGCTTTCCTCACATTCTGTGACCGCAACAATCTTGATGTCATCTGCAAACTCACAACATTTATGCCCAAGTCATTTATATATATATCATAAGTTGCAGAGGTCCAAGCACAGATTGTGCAGAATTCCACTGTTCACACACCTCCACTGTGAATATTGTCTTTCCACTACAACATTCAGTCTTCTATCAGTAAGCCAATTCTGAATCCATAACACCGAGTCACTGTTAATCCCATGCATTTTAATCTGCTGGATCAGATAATCAATTTTTTATCAAATACCTTACAACGTCCACCTTCATTAATTACTTTTGTCACCGCTTCAAAAAACTTGATCAATTTAGTAAGACATGACCTGCTGCATAGAAAGCCATGCTGACTGTCCCTAATTAACCCATTTTCTTCCAAATGGGAGTAAATCCTATCCGAAAGAATCTTCTCCAATACTTTTCCTACCACTGACATGAGGTTTACAAGCCTACAATTGCCTAGATTCTCGCTGCTTCCCTTCTTAAACAAAGGAGCAACATTGGCTACTCTCCAGTCCTCCTGGACCCTGTCCATGGCTAAAGGAAATGTAAAGATCTTCATTAAGGCTCTTGTAATCTCCTTTTTTGCCTCTCTCAATAACATTAGGGTGGCACAGTGGCGCAGTGGTAGAGTTGCTGCCTTACCACACTTGCAGCCCTGGAGACCCGGGTTCGATCCCGACTACGGGTGCCGTCTGTACGGAGTTTGCACGTTCTCCCCGTGATCTGCATGGGTTTTCTCCAAGATCTTTGGTTTCCTCCAACGCTCCATAGATGTACAGGTTTGTAGGTTAATTGGCTTGGTAAATGTAAAAGATGTTGTCACTAGTGTGTGTAGGACTAATGTGTGTAGTGTAAGGGGTTTCTGCGCCGAGCTTTCGCCCGACCTAAGGTCCCCGTGCCTTGCTCTGGTCCCTCGACCAGGCCGCGCACACTGGTTCCCCATGAGTGGTTCGACCCACTCACCCCCTACGGTTCTAGACACTGGACTTAGATGCAGGAGCGTTGTTAGTGCAGAAAAATTCAACCAGACCAGATTTGAAGACCAGGGTTTAAACGGAATAAGGCTTTTATTGAGCGCTTGTGACTATGGTACATGAATGCTTTGACACAGTTCTATAAGACATATACATAATTACACGAATACTTTGACACAGTTCTATTAGACATATGCATAACTACACGAATACTTTGACACAGTTCTATTACACAGTTCTATTAGACATATGCATAACTACACGAATACTTTGACACAGTTCTATTAGACATATGCATAACTACACGAATACTTTGACACAGTTCTATTAGATATATGCACAATTACATGAATACTTTGTCTCTGAATCTTAAACGCAATGTTCTATAAGACATATACTTGACTGTAAGATGGGGAACGTACGACACATCGTACAATTGGCCAACACATATATACTTACACCCACATTAATTAAAACCACCCTCCCCTCTACACTAAACTATGTCCAGGATGTGCAGGATCATCGGGGTACATGCTCACCATGGGGCTATTACTGGGGTTACTGGCTGTCCGCGCTGCTTCTCCGCTGTTTTCCGTGAGTGCCGTGCTTGTTCCGTGAGTTTCTTCCTTCCGTTCTTCCTTCTTTTACCGTGCTGTGCTTCGGTTCCCGTGTGTGTCTTGCGAGTGTTTTTCCTCCTTCTGACTCGCGTGAGTCTTCTGCCGTGAGTTTTAAAACCCAAAAATCGTGGCCAGTTATACTAATCCTGACCCGTCCTATCTCCCGCCAGATCTCGGGATCTCTTTGTTTCAAAGATAGGTTTCGAGTTTTCTCTTTGTTCTGCGTTATGTCCGGGAGTACCGGTGATGGCTAGACGGTCTGTTAATCTGTTTTTCGTTGCGAGGTGATGGGTTTAACTGGTTTCCCATCACCTGCCAGGTAGGTTTCTATGGGCTATTGTGCCCCCTTAACGAGATTAACTGTGTAGGTCGGCTTGGGGCATTGTGAAGCATGCTGATGTCAGCGCCCCAGTGTCTGTACTTCGACCTGGTTTCGCGGGTTTCTGCACGGCCAATATCCATCTATTGTTCTGGCCGTGGCTTTGCAGAAACCTAGAGACTGGGCTGTGGGGTTTTCTTGCTTTTGTGGCTGGTCACGAGGTCCCGCGGCCATCTTGGGACCCACGGATTGTGACATCCCTAAAAAAAACTGACCGCAGCCTTTCTCCGCTATCAGCCCCAGTCCCGTATAAAATGTCCAAACTGCAGCTCTTTGGTTTTGTTGATTGCAGAATGAGGGAAAACTTCTCAAAACTTACAGTAGGTTAGTGTTAATATGCAAGGATCTCTGGTCGGAGCAGACACAGTGGGCTGAAGGGCCTGTTTCCGAACTGTATCTTTAAACTAAACTAAACTAAACCTTGGATGGATCCCATCAGGCCCAGGGAATTTATCCACTTTGATACTTCAATTTGTCCACCTTAATGCTCTTCAAGAGCCCCAACAACACCTCCTTCTTAATCTCAAACTGTCTTTGCATATTAGTATTCTCCACACTGATCTTAACGTCCAGCTCATCTTTCTCCTTGGTGAAAACAGATGCAAAGTACTCGTTTGGTAACGCGCCCACATGTCCTGACTCCAAGCACAAATTTCTTCCTTTACCCTCAGAAGGAATGTCACTAAGCAAGGATGGAGGGAAATTTTGACACAACAGTGTTATTACTCCTTTATAGCTCCCAGTGCAATCTGTGGGTGCGATGGGACAAATAAACTTGACTCCAATTACTTTATTTAAGGGACCTGGGTTTTACTGCCAGGGTCATTTTTACTACCCAGCACTACTTGCCCTTTTCATTGACTTGCTGGACCATTGCAAAGGGCAATTGAGAGACAAGCACAATGCAAAAGCCAGGTGTCACGGAAATGCAGCCCAGGCTTGAATGCCAAATTCCCTAGAACGCAGCAATGAATTTTACAATCCTGTAATTGGACATTCATACCCGCAGGACTCAACATTAGACTCACTCTTATCTGCTTTCTGCAGCTTAGACTGTCAATGGAAGCTTGCATGGTTTCCATTGGTAGTGGATTGGAAAACTTTCAGTTAGCACCTTAAGTCGAGTAATTAGACAGTGAAGATAATGCAGAGTGCTGAAGATTATTTTTTTGATAAAATCTACTAGGATCATGGTATGGCAGTGGAATATTTTCGCCAACTTGTGAATGAAGATCCTTTCATGTAATTCCCAGGTCTATCATAAGGCGATAGAGATCTCCCCCCCATTCTCCTATAAAATATGCATCAATTTCAACCTTTGCACCTCATAATTTTGGCATCCCTTGGCTTTATGACTGCTGAATTCACTTTGCCATCTGCTGCCCATCAGTAATTGCCAGGCTAATTACACAGAATCTTTGGCTCATAAAACACAGAAGGAGGCCATTCCATCTATTGTGTCTCTGACTGGCTGTTTGAAACAGATATATCCAATTTGTCCCACTCTTCAGCTCTATGCTGAGTACCAGGTAAGTACAACTATTTTAAGCATATACCCACTTCCCTTTTGAAAGTTAACACTGAGCCTGCTTTCGCTATCCTTTCAGATAACAGATTCCAGATAATCAAAACCCAAAGTGTAACATGCCTTCTCTTTGTGTCTTCCTCCTGGCTTTTTGTTTAATTATCTTGAATCTGTGTCCTCTGGTTATCAACCCTGTGGAGGCAATCCAAATGTGACTTGAAGCAATTAGACGCATTAGTTGAGAGCGAGGAGACTGAAGGATAGCAATGTAAATTAATGATATGATATAGCAGTCATGCATGTACATTTCAGTACAGAGAGGAGTAATAACCTAAACAGACACAAAAGGCTGGAGAAACTCAGCGGGACAGGCAGCATCTCTGGAGAAAAGGAATAAGTGATGTATTCCTTTTCTACAGAGATGCTGCCTGACCCACTGAGTTACTCCAGCCTTTTGTGCCGGTCTTCGGTCCAAACCAGTATCTGTAATTCCGTCCTACACAGTAGTTATATTTACTTTGAAGTTAGACACAAAATGCTGGAGTAACTCAGCGGGGCAGGCAGCATCTCTGGAATGGGTGACGTTTCGATCGAGACCATTCTTCAGACCTTCCTACACATAATCTATACTTTGTTTGATGCAGGCATTAATGCAGCTGTTTTGTCTTCAATTGTCGCTGACTCTTCAATTGTATTTGTTTGAGTGACAATTTCAGATTTACAACAGTATCTCAGTGAAGGCCATATATATATGGATCATGGAATCATTTACGAACAACCTATACAAATCAGTCATAGAGTTTAAGGTTCAATTTATTAAGATGTTTTCAGTTGTGTGTGAATATATGGCATCATTCATTTTGTTTTTGCTAGGATGCTATTGTTACACATGATTTGATTTGCTTTATGATTGTTCCATTTTCTCTCTAGTTTCATTTTCAAATTGTGCACTCTGATCCAACAGAATAGATAGCTCCTTCAAAATTATTCATCTTTATTTATTCATCTTTTATTCATCTCCAATCTCCTGGACCTAGGAATCAGTGCCTTCCACTCTGCCACTGGATCCTCAACTTTCTGACCCACCGACTGTAATCAATGAGGATAGGAGACAATATCTCCTCCACAACAATTCTCAACACTGGTGCCTCATAAGGTTGCATTCTCTGTACCCTACTATACTCCCTATACACTCACAACTGTACGGCCAAATTCAGCTCTAACCCCATCTACACGTTTGGAGATGACACCACTGTAATGGGCTAAATCATGAACAATGATGAGATGGAATACAGGGCAGAGATAGAAACCTAGTAGCATGATGTCAGGACAATAACCTCTCCCTCAATGTCAGGAAGACAAAGGAGCTGGTTATCGACTTCAGGAAGCATGGTGGAGTACATGCCCCAATCAGCATCAATGGTGCCAAAGTGGAAATGGTTGAGAGCTTCACGTTCCCTGGCATTAATATTATCAACAACCTGTCTTGGACCAGCCACATTGATGTGACTGCCAAGAAGGCACATCAATGTTGCTACTTCCTTAGGAGAAGGACGCATGGGACAGGGATAGGCAGCTGGGATCAAGTGTATCCCTGGAGGAATTTTGGGAACTAAGGGGCAAAGTAAAAAAGGAAATCAGTAGGGCAAAAAGGGGCCAGGAGATAGCTCTGGCAGATAGCATTGACGGCAGTCCCAAGAGATTTTATAAATACATAAGGAGGAAAAGGGTGACTTGAGAGAGTGTGGGACCCCTCAGGAATCAAAGCGGTCAACTCTGTGTGGAGCCACAGGAGATGGGCAATGTCCTCAATGAGTATTTCTCCTCTGTATTTACCGAGGAGAAACACAGGAGGACAGAGGAACTTGGGGCAGTCAATGGAAGTGTCTTGAGAGCAGTCAGCATTACGGTCGAAGAGGTGCTGAAGGTACTATCATGTATGAAGGTAGATAAATCTCCAGGGCCTGATCAGATGTAACCAAGGACATTGTGGGAAACCAGAGAGGAAATTGCGGGAGCCTGATTGAAATGTATGAGTCATCTTTAAATACAGGAGAGGTGCTGAAAGGTGGCAAATGTTGTGCCTCTATTAAAGAAGGGCTGCAGGGAGAATTATAGGCCAGTGAGCTTAACATCTGTAGTTGGAAAGTTACTAGAGAATATTCTGAGGGATAAGATGTACAAGCAATTGGATCGACAAGGCCAGATTAGGGATAGTCAGCATGGGTTTGTACGTGGGAGGTCAAGTCTTTCAAATCTGATTTCGTTTTTTGAAGATGTGACCAAAAAGGTCGATGAGGGCAGAGCTGTAGATCTTGTGTACATGGATTTCAGTAAGGCATTTGACAAGGTTCTGCATGGCAGGATGCTCTGGAAGGTTAGATTGCATCTGTGGAAGGTACCTTCTCGGACTGAAGGCCTGTGGCTGGTGGTGTGCCTCAGGGTTCGGTGCTGATTCCGTTACTGTTTGTCATCTATATCAATGATTTGGATTATACACGGCAAGATTAGCAAATTTGCAGATGATAGTGAAGATTGTTGTGAAAAATTTGCAGCAGGTTCTTGATCGATTGGCCAGGTGAGCTGAGGAAGGGTTGATGGAATTTAATACAGAGAAATGTGAGGTGTGGCATTTTGGCAAGTCTAACATGGGTAGGACCTACACAATGAATGGTAGGGCTCTGGGGAGTGTTGTAGAGCAGAGGCATCTAGGAGTATACGTGCATGGTTCCTTGAAGATAAAGTCACAGGTAGATATGGTGGTCAAAAAGGTGTTTGGCACATTGGCCTTCATCTGTCAGTGTATTGAGTATAGAAGTTGGGAGGTCATGTTGCAGTTGTATAAGACGTTGGTGAGGCCACATTTAGAGCATTGTGTTCAGGTCTGGGCACCATGTTATCGTAAAGATGTTGTCAAGCTGGAAAGGCACAGAGAAGATTTACAAAGATATTGCCAGGTCTCGAGAGACTGAGCTATAGGGAGAGGTTGAGTAGGCTGGGACTCTAATCCTTGGAGCGGAGAAGGATGAGGGATGATCTTATTGAGGTATATAAAATCATGAGAAGAATAGATCGGGTAGATGCACAGTCTCTTGCCCAGAGTAGGTGAATTGAGGATCAGAGAACATAGGTTTAAGATGAAGAGGAAAAGATTTCATAGGAATCTGAGTGGTCACTTTTTCACACAAAGGGTGTATGGAACAAGCTGCCAGAGGAGGTAGTTGAGGCAGGGACTATCCCAACATTTATGAAACAGTTAAACAGGTACATGGATAGGGCAGGTTTGAAGGGATGTGGACCAAATGCGGGCAGGTGCGACTAGTGTAGCTGAGACATTTTTAAAATTTTTTTTAAATGTTTTCTAATGTTTTCTAGTTCTGGACAAATATCATTTACACAAAACTAATTCTGTTTTTCTCTCTCCTGTGATGCTGTTGTGTGGTTCCAATATTTTCTGTTTTTATTGCACTAAACCATAGTTTCAATTAAACTATAAATGCTCCAGCATCATTAATCACTGATGCTTAAATATGGATTTGAAAGAATCCAGCACACAGTAAATGTTAGAAGTGAACAGAGTGCCAATCAGCATACGTGAATATTTTTCCATAAACTGGCTGATAAATCTCAGGCAGCAGGTAACATTGTTGGATGCATAACAGGACTTAAACCCCAGGGACATTTCTGTAACTATCAGATCACTTAGTTCTGATAGTACAAGCCAGTGCCTGGCTATCACCAGAAATGACTCAGTACACATTTACTGCAGTGAATCACGTAACCGCCAGCTCTGATGATTTTAAATTAGCCCTAGCTCAACAAAAAATTATTTCTGCTTCCTTCATGAACCCTGTTAACCAATCAGGAATAATGAGCCAACTTACTAACAATAACAATCCCTCATACGAACATATCTCTTCCTGTACATTTCATTACAATAGAGGCTTGCTATAATGAAATGGTATTAGCTTGTTGATTAGTTTTCACTCTGTGAGACAACTTAATTGAATAGTTTGCCTCGTAATTACATTGCAAATTAATAACATGATCTTCCATTATGCGTTTCGCTGATAGCCTGTTCGATGCATTATGTGCTTACTGCAGCTTAACTATGATATACTGATTGAGGAGGAAGTTAAGCAGTATGTGACACTTTTAATATCTCTGCACAAAATAACAAGTGACTGATAGATTGAGGGGTGCAATAAATGTCCATCATAGTGTGCAAGTTTGTCATATTTCCAAATTGATGTTGAAACAAGGAACTGCAGGTGCTGGTTTACTAAAAAAGCCAAACCTCGCTGATATAACTCAGCAGGCCAGGCAATTTTTCGGGTCAGGAAATCAGTTTGAAGAAGAGCCCCGATCTGAAACATCACCTATTTATGTTTCCAGGGATACTGCCTGACCCGCTCAATTACTCCAGCACTTTGTCCAAATTAATGTTAGTTGCTAAATGTTTTTAAAGGTATCTGTGTTTTTAAAAATAATTTTGAACCTTAAGTACCTTTTAAGCCTAAGGCATATTAATATTGATCAGGGTGAAATCTATAGTTGTGTAACACTAGCATTACATTCAGTACTAATACGTTGAACTTTGATCAATAAACATTTTGCAACTTGGCCAAGCTGGGGATTTTACTGCAGAAAGAAAATGTAATATATTTGGAGTGACTATAATTTGTTAAGTTTCAAGGTACCCATGGAAAAAGATAAGGTTGGTTGTAAAAAGTAGTTTACAAATGATGCCCTATGTTCGAAGTGCATTCATTATTTTAACATAATAAGTCATTTCCCAAAGCAAAGTCCTACAAACTACAACATAAACAACAGGAGGACCAGTTTTTAAGATGTTGGTTAATGGCAAAATATTAATGTTTGGTAAACTGGTGAAGAGTGAGATAATTGATAGGACTAAATTGGCCTTCGGCCCAACTTGCCCACACCGACCCACATGTCCCATCTACACTAGCCCCACATCTACATTTGGCCCATATCCCTGTCCTGTCCTATCCATATTCCTGTCTAATTGCTTCTTAGACATCGTGATAGTCTTTGCCTCAGCTACCTCCTCCAACAGTTCGTTCTATATACCCTTTGTGTGAAAAGGTTGCCCCTCAGTTTCGTATAAAATCTTTCCCTTCACCTTAATCCTATACCCTCTGGTTCTCGAGCCCCACTTTAGGCAAGAGACTCTGTGCATTCACCCGATCTATTCCTCTCATGATTTTATACTCCTCTAAAAGATCACCCCTCATCTTCCTGCGCTCCAGGGAATAGATCCCAGGATGAGCATTTGACGGCCCTAAGCCTGTACTCACTTGAGTTTAGAAGAATAAGGGGAGACCTCATTGAAACGTATAGAATAGTGAAAGGCTTGGACAGAGTGGATGTTGAGAGGATGTTTCCACTAGTGGGAGACTCTAGGACGAGAGGTCATAGCCTCAGAATTAAAGGACGCTCTTTTAGGAAGGAAATTAGGAGAAATTTCTTTAGTTAGAGGGTAGTGAATCTGTGGAATTCTTTGCCACAGAAGGTTGTGGAGGCCAAGTCAGTGGATATTTTTTTAAGGCAGAGATAGATAGATTCTTGATTAATATGGGTGTCAGAGGTTATGGGGAAAAGGCAGGAGAATGGGGCTAGGAGGGAGAGTTAGATCAGCCATGTTTGAATGGTGTAGACGATGGGCTGAATGGCCAAATTCTACTCCTATCACATGATCTTATGATCTTATTATCTTAGGAATAGAGTTCCAGCCTGCTCAACCTCTCCCTATTAATCAGACCCTCGAGTCTTACTACGCCATTGTGTCACTTGGTCCAAAGCCTTGTTATACTGGTAAGTTTGTTGGTGATTTCTTTCACATTTTTAAACCCAATTCTTACTGACAACTGTCAGTAATTAATCATAATTCTATTAGGCTCAGTGTATCTGAACTTCTCAGATCCCTGTGCTCATAATGTATATTTGGACTCGGCAGCTAGAATGACCCTAGCCATTCCCTGAACTGCAAAATAATGGAGGAGGAAGAAAAGCAGCCGAGGTAAGAGCCTGTCGAAGTGAGGTGCCTTAGCAACTTATAGAGCACATGTACTTTTACTCCTGCAAGTGGCACAGAGGTTGTACTTGGCTTATGCCCTTCCCAGTCAGTTACCATCCTAGCATTGACCATGTCTTAATCTGAACACAGAACCAAAAATGCTTCATGTGAATGGTGCAGGAATTTCCATTGATCATGTTAAAGGGACATTGGTCTGAAATCATTGGCCTCCACTCAAAGTGGAATATCTACCTTCTCCATTTTTGGATAATCATATATTGGAAGTTCTACATTGGAAGCATTTAATTGTTTTACACACCAGGAATGGAACCTGAAATTCTTGCTTGATGCAACAGGGAATAAGGTTAATAGCTGAGGTGAAATAAGATACATTTTTGAAAAATTGCGTTACTTAGATATCATGGTAAGCAATTACTGAAGTATTCAGTAATGATGGTTCGTCCAAGAGCAGAAAACAGAAGCCAAAATCATATAACCATATAACCATATAACAATCACAGCACGGAAACAGGCCAGTTTGGCCCTTCTAGTCCATGCCGAACACTTTCTCCAACCTAGTCCCATCTACCTGCTCTCAGACCATAACCCTCCAATCCCTTCCCATCCATATACCTATCTAATTTACTTTTAAATAATAAAATCGAGCCTGCCTCCACCACTTCCACCGGAAGCTCATTCCATACAGCCACCACCCTCTGAGTAAAAAAGTTACCCCTCATGTTACCCCTAAACTTTTGTCCCTTAATTCTGAAGTTATGCCCCCTTGTTTGAATCTTCCCCACTCTCAAAGGGAAAAGCTTAACCACGTCAACTCTGTCCGTCCCTCTTAAAATTTTAAAAACCTCTATCGTCCCCCCTTAACCTTCTGCGCTCCAAAGAATAAAGACCCAACCTGTTCAATCTCTCTTTGTAGCTTAAGTGCTGAAACCCAGGCAACATTCTAGTAAATCTCCTCTGTACTCTCTCTATTTTGTTGACATCCTTCCTATAATTTGGCGACCAGAACTGCACACCATATTCCAGATTCGGCCTCACCAATGCCTTGTACAATTTTAACATTACGTCCCAACTTCTATATTCGATGCTCTGATTTATAAAGGCAAGCATACCAAACGCCTTCTTCACCACCCTATCCACATGAGATTCCACCTTCAGGGAACAATGCACAGTTATTCCCAGATCCCTCTGTTCCACTGCATTCCTCAATTCCCTACCATTTACCCTGTACGTCCTATTTTGATTTGTCCTACCAAAATGCAGCACCTCACACTTATCAGCATTAAACTCCATCTGCCATCTTTCAGCCCACCCTTCCAAAAGGCCCAAGTCTCTCTGTAGACTTTGAAAATCTACTTCATTATTAACTACACCACCTATCTTCGTATCATCTGCATACTTACTAATCCAATTTGCCACACCATCATCCAGATCATTGATGTAAATGACAAACAACAGCGGACCCAACACAGATCCTTGGGGTACTCCACTAGACACTGGCCTCCAACCTGACATACAGTTGTCAACCATTACCCTCTGGTATCTCCCATTCAGCCATTGTTGAATCCATCTTGCAACTTCACTATTAATACCCAACGATTTAACCTTCTTAATCAACCTTCCATGTGGAACTTTGTCAAATGCCTTACTGAAGTCCATATAGACAACATCCACAGCCTTGCCCTCATCAATTTCCCTGGTAACCTCATCTGGAGAAAAAGTGGTGAATGATGTTGGAAATGTATCTTTCACATGATCAGGCTTTGCCATACATTAATATATCTCTGTAGCAGTACAAGATTGATCCTGTGCTAAACACAAGCTGTCAATGGATGCATGAAACCTACCAAAACTGACAACACCTACCTACTCTCTGGCATTGCACCTCCTGGAATCAGAAGAGCTGTAGCCAGTCAAAAAGAACGGCTCAGACAATCAGAGGATGAAAGACACCCCCTACATGACCACCCTTTGCTACCTCAACGTTTGAAATCACACAGAAGTTTCCTCTCTTCTGTCCATCCCCTGGACTGCAGTGCATCATCCAGAAGGGTCTAACTCTGGGAAGAGAGACTAGACAAATCTCCGGAAGACATTCACATGGCAATCGATCCCTCTGAGAAACTCCCCCCAGGTCCCGACCAACCGTGGATAACTTGGCGCAGTCTCAACAGACTGCGGACAGGCATGGGGAGGAACAAATCGAACATGCTGAAGTGGGGATATACTGAAGATGCGGCAGACTGTGAGTGCAGACGTGGCCTCCAGACTAAGGAACATCTCCTGAGCTGTGACATGCTGCATGACACATGCACTGTAAAGGATCTTGCAGAGGCCAACGACATGGCACTAAAATTTGCTCGCTATTGGCAAACAGCTGTGTGATGACACGAATAAAAAAAAGCAGTACTATAGTGATATTATTAATCGTATATAGAATGAAAATGTCCAGCACATGAATGAATTGCTGTATAACGGCTGCCACAGTGGTCACAGTAATACACTCAAAACCATTCAATTCAGAAATAGTGTAAATTTAGTGACACAAAAATCCAGATGCTGGAATCTTGAGCAAAGCACAAAGTGCTGGAGGAACTCAATGGGTCAGGCAGCATCAGTGGTGGAAATGGACAGACGTCATTTTGGGTCAGGATGCTTCTTCAGACTGATGGAGTAGGGTTTAAAGATGGAAAAGAAAAGTGGGGGTGGGCCAAAGCCTGGTAAGTGATAGGTGGATACTGGGTGGAGGTGGTAAGAATGCAGGTGAAAAGAAGTCAAAAGGGTGTCAGATAAAGATGGAAGGGGAATCGCAAAATGTAAATCCAGAGGCATGGATAAGGGTGGAAGGACACAAGGGAGGGGAAAGAGGAGGGATAAAATATAATTTTGCCATCCCCATTTACGCCTGTCTAGTTATAAATTTTACTGGTCAGGCAATTCCTTAGATCCACTAATCTCATTCTCTAGGTTGCTAATATCGATCTCTTTCTTGGCATTGTACAAGTTCTTGATCCAATGTACGATGAACGGTTCTGGCTCGAAGGGCCAAGTGGCCTCCTCCTGCACCTATTTTCATTGTTTCTATGAAGTGCCTGTTAGCTGAGCTGCCTCTTTCCAAACATCAAAGTTCTCATTGCATGCTGAGTTTTGGGATCCACTCTTGGGATATAATATCTGCCCAACACAACAAATTCCAGCTTGAATTCTAGTGTTGGGCTGATATATCGAAATATTTCTTCAGGAATTAAGTCAATATTAAGTCAATTGGCAAATTGCACATATTTTTGAAGGGCTGATTTAAAAGATTATTTCTTCTTCCATGCTCTGTAAATTTCATGGTTTGTGTAATGAAGATTAGAGTTGTTCATATATTATACGAGATTTCTGTTGATGCCAGTTGTAGTCATGTTCAAACAATGTTTACAAATCTGCAATTTAAATGCAGGGAGCAATCACATATCGAATGATAAATGCCAATGAAAGACCAGTCTCTGGCCAGTCTAATGATACTCACCAATATATGTAGCATTGAAAAGTATTGTCATCCAAAGCATTTATACTTTGATTAGGTTACCAGCTTTAAGGCCTATAATTAGTATAACAAAGATCTTCATATTGTTCAATTAGTTTCATTAAGATGTATATAATAGAATAATAAGCTAAAACAGATGATTTCAAAGTGTCTTCCTAATTAGCTGGATATGATAGATGGATTCCTTCTACGTTATTTGATCTTCAACAAATGCTGTTCCTTGTTGAGAGGGTTTTTAATTGATGCCAAAAATGGTATTAGTTGATGTTGAAAATAATTGTCCAAAAATTATTCATGCACTCCGATGAATATAACAAATGGAAGTCCAACATCATAACTGGTAGAGTGGACATGTGCTAATTAATAAAGAAGAAAAACATCTTTGAATAAAATTTAACTCCGTGTTTGTTGGAAAATATCAGTAATTATAAACTATAATGAGGTTTTTAGTCAATCTGTATGCAACAGCATTTCTGCAGTGAAGAGAACAACGTTAACCCTATTCAGACTGTAATTCATTTCCCTTAGATAAAACTTTACGAACACAGTGCGGAAGAGGAAACCCAACCTAGTTGTCTACAAAAAAAGATATTGCTGGAGGAGCTCAATTGGTCAGGTGGTAGCTATGGAGGGAAATGGACAAGCAACATTTTGGCATGGGATCCTTCTTTAAGACACAGAAGGGTGCTTGGAATGTGCTTCCAGGGGTGCTGGTGGAAGCAGATATAATAGTGATATTTAAGTGATTTTTAGATAGGCACATAGATATGCAGGGAATGGGGGGATATGGATCATGTGCAGGCAGAGGAGATTAATTTCCCTTGGCATCATGCTCCGCACAGACATTGTGGGTTGAAGGGCCTGTTCCTGTGCTGTGCTGTCCTCGGTTCTAGGCCACCTAGAGCTTTGTAATAAACATTGTTCTTGTCAGTGATAGACACATCACAAGAAAGTCTATTAATAATATTCCACCAAATACTAACAATCAATTCCACTCCAAAGAAGCAACCACGTCTTATCTGCCATCAGTAATTTGATAATGGGTGTCACATGAAAACAAATGTAACCAATCTTGCAAAAACATAGGAGTCGTCAAGCACTTTTCAGCCTATTTTACGTAAATGTGACTGTTATCTAACAGATAACATTTTCCATGTTTAAACAGATCTTTTCTATTCTATGGTGAACTATGTTATCTTAAGGTGGTTTTCTGATTCACGATGGATTTATTTCATGAGTTTCATTAGTGATCAATTTGTTATGAACCATCAAAGACAAAGGAGAGAAGGTGGGGAGAACTGATGAATAGCGGTGGTTATCTAGAGGAAAAAACATTGAAATAAATTGTTGATGAAATGTATTGTCTTTCGGCAAAATATTCTACAGTGGAGTATACAGTATTTAGTTTAAATTGAGATGAAAAAAAACAACTATTTTTTCCCAGTTCACCTCAGTAATTATTGAGGTGGGAATGAAATGATGAGATTGACTTGCAGAAAATCAGAATGGAGCACACAGAAGTTATTATTGGTTAAATCAAGGAGACCCACTTCAACAATAATCTTTCCATCTTATCTTTATGAACTGCAATGATATTAATTACCGCAAATTATCAAATTTAGTTGAATCGTTTAAAAAACAGTTCTCGTCTGATAGAGCACAGAAATAGGCCATTTGGCCTACCATGTCCACACCAACAATTAAGAAACCCTCAAAACTGATCCAATTTTTAGTACTTGGTCCATAGACATTTATGTTTTTGTGATTCAAGTGCACCTACATAGAAATAGAGTAGCGCCGCAGAAGAACAGGCCCTTCAGCCCACTAAACAGTGCCCAACATGATGCCAAGACCAACTCTTATCTGTCTGCACATCTAGATTCTTCTTAAATGCTGCCTCCGCCATCTTCTTAGACAGTTTCCAACAACCCTCTGGGTGGAACAGGGCTTCCTCAAATCACCCTCAACCTCTCACCCTTTACCCTAAATTATACCCACATTGTCTCGTTTTAATACCTCTGACTATATTTTAAAGATAATAACCCATGCTGGTATTAGCCATGGAGCAAAAATAAAGTCAGGTGGTCTGAGCAGTCTTTTAAACGTCCCCATATTCTTGAATTATTAAAGCATCTCCTTGTTAAAGTTAGATTGTTTCCTCCATTTCAGTGAGTAATGTGCAAAAGCTATTGATATCACTTAAATAAAAGGCCACTCTACAAATTTTGGGGTCCATAGAAACATAGAAACATAGAAAATAGGTGCAGGTGGAGGCCATTCGGCCCTTCGGGTCAGTCCAAGTCCATAACTCCCTGAAAGTGTCAACGTAAGTGAGATAGAGTGGTAAAGAATGCATGTGGTATGCTCGGGATATTGTGTATAAAAGTCAAGAAGTTATGGATACAACTTTATAGGACTTCCATTAGACCACCTTTGGAGTAGTGGTGCAGTTCTGGTTGTCCCAATACTTTTCAGCCTATTTGTGCAGAGGAGATCCTTTGTGCAGAGGAGGTTTACCAGAATGATGCCTGGATTAGGTTCAGGGAATGGTTGGACAGACTTGGATTTGGTTTCTCTGGAATGCCGGAGGTTGAGTGGAGACACGAAAGAAGAGTAAATATAATTACGAGAGGCATAGATAGGGTAGATAGTCAGAACTTTTTTCCATGATCGAAATATCAAATACTAGAGGGCAAAGTTTTATTAAGGAGAGAGGGCAAAATTTAAAGGAGATGTGCGGGCCAATTTTTTTACAGTGAAGGTGGTGAGTGCCTGGAATGCGCTGGTGGAAGGGGGAGGGGGGTGGGTTGGGGAGGTGGGGGGGGGGGGAGGGCAGCATATACAATAGTGGCATTTAAGAGACTTTTGGATAAGCACATGAATATGCAGGGAATGGAGGGATATAGATTGTGTGGAGGAAGGTAAGAGTTGGTCTTGGCATCCATGTTCGGCACAGATATTGTTGGCCAAAGAGATTGCTCGTGCTGTACTGTTCTATCTTCCTTGTTCTAAAGATTACCCTGGATCGCCAAGACCTGAATATTTTCACATTCATATCTAACGGTTCTTATTGAATACAGTTAATGGATTAATTAAAATTATGCATAATGATTCCAACGAGAAGCCCCTCATGATCTACAGTATGCAAGCTCATATCCTTTATCATATTTTCATTACCAACACTCGCGTTTGAGACATTTAAAATTATATATCTGGAGTGAAAATTCTGCAAACATCTTTCTTTGGAAATGACTAAAATAGGTTTACAAGCTAAAAATAATTTCTTCTCTGCTATTCTCCTCTGCTTCAGGAATATATTATAATATCTCACCAATGTCAACAAAATGCACAGTCAGGTATCATATTTTAAAGTCAGCCTAGCATTTTCTGTATTCTGATGTCACAGCAAGCTCCATCAATCTTATAATTAATGCCCGTTTTGCTGTTGTTCACCCATTTATCTTTAATTACAAACAATATTACTGTCTGCTCATTCAGTTGTGTGCAAATGCTTCATTATATGTAAATATTGATGAGATAGTAAAGATTCTATCAAGCTGCCATTTAGATTGTCTTTGTGTCTATTTTTAACATTATTTATTTGGAATTTCTCATGCTTATCCATCCAGTTGATGTGCATAGTTAAAAAGAAACAAATCTATTTGATTAAATGTATTAATAAATGATGTACAAAGTGGTGTGATGTTACTTCACACAGGTCAAAAGATCTCATTTTATTTCACTTGAATTAATTAATCTTGGTTTTAGTGAGATAGGGCTACCATAAATGACCTTCCCTCCAATTAACAAAAGGAAGAGAATGATAGGTAAGATTTCAACATCAAATTATTATCTGCAATCTTCTCTGAAAATGTAAATGTGCAGATAGTGAATTACCCCTCAAAAGTGAAATATCTAATCACCCATGACATAGCATGGCGGTCTGATCCTGCTCTGTTTTCTAGGTACTGATAGGGCATTTAAAATGATGATACTAAGCATAGACTAGGCTATAATTTCATGAAAACCTGCACTTTATCTGCCAAGGCCTATTGGATCTCATGGTTGCTGACCATTTTAACTCCCCCTCCCATTCCCATATTGACCTTTCATTCCTTGGCCTCCTCCATTGCCTGAGTGAGGCCACATGCAAAGTGGAGAAACATCATCTCATATTCTACTTGGGTAGCTTACAACCCAGTGGTGTGAACATACCTCCCAAGCCTCCCCCCATCTCTCTCCTTCCCCTGCTTTCCAACCCTGGAACAGAAGGCCAGTGAAATGGCATCCTGCACCGTTTGGTGCACCTGTACCCACGGTCACTGTTGTGTTGTCAGATAGGCCTTTCTGTTAGTGAACCTGCAGAAACCAATGGGCCCAGATGGTATCTCCATCTGGGTCCTCAGGTTGTGCACAGATCAGCTAGTGGGATTATTCACAGACATCTTTGACCTCTCCCTAGTCCATTCTGAGGTTTCCACCTACTTTAGAAATACCGCCATCAACCCAGTGCCAATGAAAAGTAAGGTAGCGTGTCTTAATGACTACCATCCGATGGTTCTGACATCTAACGTTATGAAGTGCTTCAAGAGACTGCTGACACATTAACTCCACCATCCCAAACAGCCTTGGTCCACCACGGTTTGTCTAAACCGCAGACCGCAACAGGTCCCTTGCAGATAGAAATATAGAAACATAGAAAATAGGTGCAGGAGTAGGCCATTCGGCCCTTCGAGCCTGCACCGCCATTCAATATGATCATGGCTGATCATCCAGCTCAGTAACCTGTGCCTGCCTTCTCTCCATACCCCCTGATCCCTTTAGCCACAAGGGCCACATCTAACTCCCTCTTAAATATAGCCAATGAACTGGCCTCAACTACCTTCTGTGGCAGAGAATTCCACAGACTCACCACTCTCTGTGTGAAGAAATGTTTTCTCATCTCGGGATATGCCATCTCCCTGGCCCTACACTCATCACGAACATCTAGTGTTCCGTGGGGAGCCGTGTGGGCCCGATCCACCCGCTGAACAACTCCGCCGCCTACCGGAACACCCCCTGGTAGGCCCGACTGGCCCCATTGGCCTCCCAGGGTAATGCGGTGAAGCCAGGTGGCGAGGCCTGCCTGGGCCGAAGGAACCTCGGCGGCGGCAGCAGGAGCCCCAACGTGGCCAGTGGTGGGGCCTTGGCGGCAGCGGGAGCTTTGGCTGCCGTAGGGCCTCGGCGGCAGCGGGAGCCTCAGTAGCGGTGGGGCCTCGCGATCGACCCACAATCAGCGGTCCATGAGCGTGAGGGGGGAAGGGAAGACAATGGGGATCCGGCGTGGGGGGACCGTCGTGAGGGACGGTGGGAGAACAAAGGGGGACCCGGTGTGGGGGAGGGGGAGCACTCTAGTTTAGAATCCTCTACCCAGGGGATAAGTCTAGGTTTGTTTGTTTGTATGTTCATTTGTTTCAGTGAAGGCGCTCTGCACACTGCAGCCAGCCAACAGTCGCTTATCTTTTTCTTTTTGTTTTCATATTTAATTTCAAGTTTTCATGCACCTTTGTGTGTGTTGTGACTGTTGGCAGACCAATTTCCCTCCAGGGATGAATAAAGTTCTATCGTATCGTATCGTATCTACATAACAAGGACTCCTATGTCAGGCTTCTATTCATTGCCTTCCACACCAAAATCTGAACCAAATTAATCTCCAAACTGCTGGGCCTAGGAAATGGCTGGATCATCGACTTTCTGAAGTTCTTTATTCGAAGTTCTTAACAGGTTTGACAGAAGGCGAAATCTGTAATCTGTAATTAATCATCTCTCAGTTTCATGGCCGGAACATGGTCTGATCCACCAAGACATGGTTTTTTGTCAGTCAAGTCCTAGCTGCTATGCTGGGCCTAATCATAATATTTGAATGGCTTTGGACAGATCTTTCACAGTTAAATTCCTATATAAAAAAATACCTGAGATTTTGGAATTCTAAATGCTGGAAATACTCACCAGGTTTATGGAGAGAGAAATGGAGTTAACATTTAAGGTTGACGAAGTGTTTGATAAAAGCTCAATAGTTTCTCTCTCCACTGATGTTGCGTTACCGGCTGAATATTTCCAACGTATTCTGTTTTCATTCAAGTTTCTAGTCACTTATAACTGCAAATGACCTACCACTGGAAACAAGATCAGGGAGGTTCTATTACCAACTTTGTAGGAAGCGACACTTCTCAAAGATTTAAAAAAACTGTAAACTGAAGCGAGGTAATGAAACTTGCCTGACAGACATTGGCATCTTATGTGGATAAATTTTGATCAGATAAAAAATATTCAATACTTGTTCCTTATCTATTGCAGGACATCAATTATTGCTAATTAGCAATAGGTGCTCTCCACACAATTAGAGAAATTATCAATATCATTTTAATTATTTAAATGTATGAAAGACAAACATTTCATGATTTATCTGTATGACTACCTGTAATTAGTTTGCATTGCACAACACTTTATCTGATGTTTGTATTAGGCTGTACCAAATGTACGTAGAAAAAAATAAACTTTTAGAATGACAGGTTACATGGCATCTCAGGTGCGTTATGCTGAATATTAATTCCCTTGAGTGGCTGTTTTTGGGCGTGAGTGGAAATTTGTAGAGTATATTCTGAAGTTAATGGCACAATAGCAAGCAATTTCCACACAAATTTTGCATTTAATCTGAGCAGATCAAACTATGTGTAAACTATACCTACCCTTCCCCACTGCACAGCATGACATTTAATAAAGCCTCATTCAATCTTAGCTCAAACACATCCATTTACTATTTCTGTTGTGGCACACACTTTCCGAGAATCCATTAAATGTCATAATTACAATGCTTCCTTAACTCGCGGAGGTGAAAGTGTGTAACCCACTATTAGTTCCAATCAATGTAACTAGTTGAGAGAGTGAAAATAACAGTGTAGTGGCTCAGTTAAAAAATGAATGTGTATGTACTTTCAAAGCCTCAGGATTTCCTGTACACTACAATGTCACCTTATCCCACCCCCCCCCCCAAACCTGAGCACATCAAAATGTTAAAATATCATCCATTGTACAGAATCACACTATTTTCCCAGTAATAGTGTTTATTTATCTCGTAGTTGTGTATAGATTCAAGTGTGTTTAGATATGTTCCAAAAAGGAAAAATGAACTTTTTACTTGCAGCAGCACAACAGATATATAAACACATAATTCTCCGAAATTTCTGCCACCTCCAACATTTTCTCATCTCCACCCCTTTCCGCCTTCCGCAGAGACCATTCCCTCCGCAACTCCCTGGTTAACTCCTCCCTTCACACCCAAACCACCCCCTCCACAGGTACCTTCCCCTGCAACATCAGAAGATGCACCACCTGTCGCTATACCTCCTCCCTCGACTCCTTCCAAGGACCCCGACAGTCCTTTCAGGTGAGGCAGAGAGTCACTTGCACCACCTCCGACCTCATCTACTGTATCCGTTGTTCAAGATGTGGGCTCTTACACATCGGCGAGACTGGGCGATCATTTCGCGGAATACTTTCGCTCAGAGCGCTTGAACCGACCTGATCACCCCGTTGCTGGACACTTTAATTCTCCTTCCCTGCACAGAACGTTCTGTCCTCGGTCTCCTCCATTGTCACAGTGAGGCTAAACGCTAATTGCAGGAACAGCATCTTATATTTTGCTTTGGCAGCTTACAGCCCAGTGGTATGAATATTGATTTCTCTCACTTCAGGTAGCCCCAGCATTCCCTCACTCTCTATCCCTCCCCCACCCAAGTCGCACTAATGGCTCATATTCACCCTACAAACAGCTTACAAACAGCTCCAGCATTTTGTGAATAAACAGCTTACAACGGCCTGTTTCCTTTATCATCATTACATGTTTGCATATCTTTCATTCATTGTTCTTTATCTCTCCATATCACCGTCTATATCTCTCATTTCCCTTATACCTCACCAGTCTGAAGAAGGGTCACGACCCGAAACGTCACCCATTCCTTCTCTCCAGAGATGATGCCTGTCCCATAGAGTTACTCCAGCTTTTTGTGCCTATCTTCGGTTTAAACCCGCATCTGCAGTTCCTTCTTACACAGATACGTAAACCTAATACTCTGTAAACATCATACACCCCCCAACCCCCACCTCCAAGTATTTGTAGTCTGGAGTTAATTTGGACATTGTAGTGTATAGGCTATGCATTTGTTTACAACCATATAATTTTCTAAGTGCTTATTCATCAGTTCCGAAGCCATGACAATTGGCACAACTGATTTTGATTACTTGGTATTGGCGTTGAAATATCTTGGCTCCTCTCACTGAGTAAATTCATAAGTTCTAGGAGCAGAATTAGGCCATTTGGCCCATCAAGTCTACTCCGTCGTTTAATCATGGCTGATCTATCTTCCCCTCTCAACCCCATTCTTCTGCTTTCTCCCCATAACCCCTGACACCCTTACTAATCAAGAGTTTGTCAATCTCCACATTAAAAATATCCATCGACTTGGCCTCCACAGCCATCCACAGATTCACCACCTTTTATCGCCTTTCTAAAGACACGTCTTTTTATTCTGAGGCTATGGCCTTTGGTCCCGGACTCTCCCACTAGTGGAAACATCCTCTCCACATCCAAGCCTTTTACTATTCGGTAAGTTTCAATGAGGTCTCCCCTCATCCTTCTAAACTCCAGCGGGTACAGGTTCAAACGCTCATCATTTGTTAACCCAATTATTCCTGGGATCATTCTTGTACACCTCCTCTGGACTCTCTCCAAAGCCAGCACATCCATCCTCAGATATGGGGCCCATAACTACTGACAATACTCCAAATGCAGTCTGACCAGCACCTTATAAAACCGCAGCATTACATCCCTGTTTTTGAATTGTAGCCCTCTCGAAATAAATGCTAGCATTGCATTCACCTTCTTTACTACCGATTCTACTTGCAAATTAACTTTTTGGGAATGCTGCACCAGCACTCCCAAAACCTTTTGGTCTTTGTCCCGCCCCCTGACCTGACATAAGTCTGAAAAAGGGTCTCGACCCGAAACATCACCCATTCCTTCTCTCCCGAGATGCTGCCTGACCCGCTGAGTTACTCCAGCATTTTGTGTCTGCCTTGGGTTCCATCTGTGTGTTTTTGCATGATATCCCTTTGATTGTGTGGGCTTCTGTAAGATGCTTTGGCTTCCTCCCACCTCCGAAAGATGTGCTGGTGAGTCAAGTGTCCAGTGTAAAGTACAATAGGGGTACTGATTGAGAATGATCAGCCATGATCACATTGAATGGTGGTGTGGGCTCGAAGGGCCGAATGTCCTACTCCTGCACCTATTGTCTATAATATCTTAGCTCAGTTTCACTGATTTCTCCCTTCTCCCTCCCCCTCCACTTGCTTTTCTTCCAACAGCTTTACAATTCACAATTTTTCTATCTTTGAGCTTCACAGTTCACCTCTCTTTATCCTTTTGGGCTCACACCTGTCTTTTCATCTCTGGCCTTTGTCCAAAAATCTGCCTATCAAAAAATTCCTCATCTATGTTTATCTTTTACCTGCCGGGCTCTATCCTGCTCCTCCTCTTTTCCAGCTTTCTTTCCCACCTCCCCTGCAAAGTGGAGGCTAATTCACTGGATGTTTTCAAGAGAGATTCAGATATAGCTCTTAGGGCTAATGGAATCAAGGGATATGGGGAGAAAGTGGGAACGGGGTACTGATTTTGGATGATCATATTGAATGGCGGTGCTGGCCTACTCCTGCAACTATTTTCTATGTTTCAATCAGCCTGAAGAAGGGTCCTGACCTGAAACATCATCTATCCCTGATCTCCAGAGATGCTGCCTGCCCCGCTGATTTATTCCAGCAGTTTGCGTCTTTCTTTGGTAAGTAAAAGCCAAATCAAGGGTAAAATGATGGGCGTTTGAGAGATAATAAGTTGCAGGGTACAGGGAAATAAGGGGAACGGGATTGAAGGGATTGCTCTGCTAGAATCCCACATGGACCCTGTAATGGCAGTTTCTATACCTTCTCAAAGTCCAACTTCGATAGCCATCACTGCTCGGGGATGTGGTGGAGGTATAGCTTACGCACACACAGCACTCTAAGATCACAAAAACGAATCTTCCAAACACTGTTTCTTGATTAATTGGTCTTTATTAAAGTAGCACAAATCAAAAAAATATTTCATAGCTTATCGTTCTTATCAACTGTTTCCTCTTCAAACAACACAGTCATTACCACCTCCAGTTTAAATTCCACCTCCAGTTTAAATTCCATTGGGGATATTTTGGGGATATTTTGGAGGACCAAGAACCAAGAACTGTGTGGTCGTTACTGTTTGGTCGTTACCGTGTGATAAAAACTGTTTTCTCTCCATCCTCCGACTAAACTGACCCCCAATCTCTGTGGCCACGCTAGCCTCCTCAGATGTAGACACGCCCCTCTGCGTATCAAATCACACTCTCAAATTACTGACAGATAGAAGTTTGAAATATTAAACATGGCCATGATATAATAACAGTAACTAATTTAAGCGTAAATGGCTCCTACAGACCCAGTGGACTGAATTGTCTCCTTTGGTGTCATAGTTCATGGCTCCAACAGAACAATATTGTTCTCTTGCTGTCAGCTCTTATTTCAGCACTCAAGCTGATAACACTACCCCAATCTGTTTCCCTTCATGAATCACTGTCACAGTTCCCATCAGAAGTCCGCGGCAAGGCTCCCTTCAAACCATAAGGAATGTACAATCCAATCTGTCAGATTCATCAGCAGGAAGGTGGTGCCACCATGGTGGGACATATGCTGCCGACTGCATTTACTTGTTTCAGTTTTCTGGATATTATTGTAAACCTTTTGTCTCTGGTACCCATGATTAATAATGCAGATACACTGGAAATCACCTTGCAAACAATAGCTTCTTCTTTAATTGCGACACGGGCGATACTGCGCCTGCTCAAAACTGTATTCCCTCTTGAAGGAAAAATACACAGTGCTCTTAAAAGGGAAATATACTAATAAAGAACAAAAATAATAGAGCATAATAACATTGCAGCCCACAAATTGAATGTCATGCTTTCTGACATGCTAAACCTGTGCTGCATATAGTGCTAATAGCATGGGTATCATTGGGTTGATGGCACTGGGCCTGTTCTCACTGGAGTTTAGAAGGATGAGGAGGAAAACCTAATTGAAACTTACCGAACAGTGAAAGGCCTGGATATAGTGGATGTGTAGAACCAGAGGGCCTAGTCTCAGAAGAAATGGACGTACCTTTAGAAAGGAGATGAGGAGGAATTTCTTTAGTTAGAGGGTGGTGAATCTGTGGAATTCATTACCATAGACGGCTGTGAAAGCCAAGCCATTGGGTATTTTTAAGGCGGAGATTGAGATACTTGATTGGTAAGGGTGTCAAGGGTTATGGGGAGAAGTCAGGAGAATGGGATTGAGAGGGAAAGATATCAGCATTGATTGAATGATGCAGACTCAATGAACCAGGGGAGTGAGATCTTCTAGAGGCCCGTGAGATGCTAGAAGTTGGTATGGAAGGATGATGTGGGAAAGGTTAGTGGACAGAATAGGTAGGTAAAAGGCGGAGAGCAAGGAAGGAGGGTTGGTTTAAACTGCACGTATTTTAATGCAAGGGGCCTGACAGGTAAGGCAGATGAGCTTAGGGCATGGATAGGTACGAGCGACTGGGACTTTGTAGCCATGATTGAAACCTAGTTAAGGGAGGGGCAGGACTGGCAGCTCAATGTTCTGGGGTACAGGAGCTTCAGGAGAGACAGAGGTGAGGGAAAAAGAGGAGGGGGGGTTGCATTGTTGGTTTAGGAGGATGTCACAGCTATGTTCAGAGGTGACATTACAGACGGTTCGTCTAGTGAGGCTATATGGATAGAGCTGAGGAACAAGAAAGGGATGATCACCTTGTTGGGGGGTACTACAGGCCCCCGAATATCAATGGGAATTAGAAGAATAAATGTTCCAGGAGATTGCAGACAGCTGCAGGTCAAATAAGGTTGTTGTAGTTGGGGATTTTAACTTTCTCAATATAGACTGGGAAAATCATAGTATGAAGGGTTTAAATGGAGTGCAATTCCTCAAAAGTGTTCAGGAGAGTTTTCTTCAGCAGTATGTGGAGGCCCCCACACATGAGAGGGCAACGCTGGATGTAGTATTGGGAAATTGGGAAGGGCAAGTTAATGAAGTGTGTGTGGAGGAGCCTTTTGGGACCAGTGACCACAGTTCGATTAGGTTTACGATATCCCTGGAGGAGTTTTGGGAGCTGAGGAGTAAACTGAAAAAGGAGAGCAGAAGGGCAAAAATGGGCCATGAGATAGCTCTGGTGGGTACCATTAAGGACAATTCCAAAAGATTTTATAAATACACTAGACCAAGTGGACCTGTTGGGCCCAAACCTCTCCTGCATTGGTGCAGCACCCTCTCCTCCCCCACTCCCCCCTACCCTCTCCCCACCCACTCCCCCCTCCCCTCCCCTCTCCACTCCCCCTACACCTCCCCCTCCCCCCTCCCTCCACCCCCTCCCTCCACCCCCTCCCCCCTTCCCCTCCCCCCACTCCATCCCCCTTATCCCCCCTTATCCCCCCTCCCTCCCCCTCCATCCACCCCTTCCCTCCACCCCCCCCTTCCCCTCCTCCCTTCCCCTCCCCCCAAACTCCATCCCCCTCAACCCCTCTTATCCCCCCCTCCTCGCCCCCTCCTCCCCCTTCCTCCCTCCCCCTCCTCCCTCCTTCCCCCCCCTCCCTGGGAGATAGATTTAAACTTTAAAATGTGAATAACGTTAAAAATATAACACCAATTTCAATTAAACTTCTTCCATTAGCACCAAAGGGATGACGGTGAGTAAGGTGGGCCTAAAATTGTTGTGCTATCGTGTACCGTTTTGGCTGTAGTTCAGGAACAAACATACAAACAAACAAACAAATGAGAGTTTTGGTATATAGATAAGGGGGGAAGGGGTGACTAGAGAGAGAGTGGGACCTCTCAGGAATCAAAGTGGTCACCTCCATGTGGAGCCACAGGGGATGGGCAAGGTCCTCAATGAGTATTTCTCCTCTGTATTTACCGTGGAGAAAGATAGTAGGACGGAGGATCTTGGGGCAGTCAATGGAAGTATCTTGAGAGCAGTCCGTGTTACCATTGAAAAAGTACTGTAGGTGCTGTCGTGTATGAAGGCAGACAAATCTCCAGGGCCTAATCAGATATATCCGAGGACATTGCGGGAAACTAGAGAGGAAATTGCGGGAGCTATGGTTGAAATTTACGAGCCGTCCTTAAATACAGGAGAGGTGCCGGAAGACTGGAGGGTGGCAAATGTTGTACCTCTTTACAAGAAGGGCTGCAGGGAAAATGCTGGAAACTGAGCTTAGCCTCTGTAGTTGGTAAGTTACTGGAGAATATTCTGAGGGATAGGATATACAGTCATTTGGATGGGCAAGGGCTGATTAGGGATAGTCAGCATGGTTTTGTATGTGGGAGGTCGTGTTTCACAAATCTGATTGATTTTTTTGAAGACGTGACCAAAAACGTAGATGAGGGCAGAGTTGTAGATGTTGTGTACATGGATTTCAGTAAGGCGTTCGATAATGTTCTGTATGGTAGGCTGCTCTGGAAGGTTAGATCGCATGAGATCCAAGGGGAGATAGATGAATGGATAGCAAATTGGCTCCATGGAAGGAAGCAGAGGGTGATGGTGGAAGGTTGCTCCTCGGACTGGAGGCCTATGACTAGTAGTGTGCCTCAGGGTTTGGTGCTGGGCCCGTTACTGTTTGTCACCAATGATTTGGATGAGAACATACAGGGTAAGATTAGCAAGTTTGCTGATGATACAAAAGTGAGTGGTTTTGCAGACAGTAAAGATGGTTTGTGAACGATTGCAACGGGATCTGGATCGATAGGCCAGGTGGGCGGGGGAATGTTTGATGGAATTTAATACAGAGAAGTGTGAGGGGTTGCATTTTGGGTTGTCAAACAAGGGCAGGACCTACACAGTAAATGGTAGGCATCTGGGTAGTGTTGTAGAGCAGAGGGATGTAGGAGTACAGGTGCATGGGTCCTTGAAGGTCGAGTTGCAGGTGGATAAGGTGGTCAAAAAGGCTTTTGGCCCAATTTGCCCATGGCAGCCAAGATGCCCCATCTACGTAGTCCCATTTGCCTGAAATTTGCCTGTTGGTCGGCATGGACTCGGTGAGCCGAAGGGCTTATTTCCATGCTGTATCTCTAATTATAAACCCTAAACTATACCATGAATATGTAGAATAGTGATTTTAAACTGTTAGTGGAAATCCTTGCTTCATGTTCTAAAACATCCGGCTACAAGCCCACTCCATCTGCCATGGATTGGTCGCTTATTAACTGAGTTACCCAGTGGTTCATTTCATTTTAAATACATCATGTGGGTTTCCTTACACTCTTGTAAATTACATGGGAGTTAGAGTGCCATTGCTTCAGTACGTTGGTCCAGGAAGCACCCCTCCCCACCCCATCCAGTTCAAAGGTTCATACAAATCTTTCCCCACCTGCATAAAAAGTGATGTGTGAGGATCCCAGTCAAAGGAGAAATGCACAAATAAATTACACGTCCTTATAATAGATGTCAGGGTGCAAAACAAAGTGTTGGAACCTGTTATCGCATTCCATTTTGGTAATTGGATCAGGGGTTCATTCATCGATGTCTTATAATAAGTGCAGGTGGACTTTCAAAATACCATGTGTGGGGAATTTGAGGAAGGACATCCTTGTAATTGAGGCAGTGCAGGGTAGGTTCATGAAATTGATCCCTGGGATGGCGGGACTGTCATGTGAGGAAAGATTGAAAAAATCAGGCTTGTATTCACTGGAGTTTAGAAGGACGAGAGGCGATCTTATAGAGACATATAAAATCATAAAAGGACTGGACAAGCTAGATGCAGGAAAAATGTTCCCAATGTTGGGCGAGTCCAGAACCAGGGGAGGCCATAAAGGGGAGGCCATTTAAAACTGAGGTGAGAAGGAACTTTTTCACCCAGAGAGTTGTGAATTTGTGGAATTCTCTGCCACGGAGGGCAGTGGAGGCCAAGTCACTGGAAGAATTTAAGAGAGAATTAGATAGAACCCTGGGGGCTAGTGGAATCAGGGGATATGGGGAGAAGTTGGGCACAGGTTACTGATTGTGGATGATCAGCCATGATCACAATGAATGGCGGTGCTGGCTCGAAGGGCCGAATGGCCTCCTCCTGCACCTATTTTCTATGTTTCTATGTTTCTATGAATAAATGACAGGCTCCCCTGCTAACTATTGATGTACGATATATTTTAGAGTATGAAGGGAGCTATTTGCTTTATCCTGGGAACTCTGATTTCACAAGCGCATTAGATGAAAGGTCTGCCAATGAAGGAGTCCTTTATATCCTGAGCAGACAATGCCAGCATCGCCTACTCCGGGGAGTCTGTGGATCTGAACCAGGCCACCCTCCAGTAGACTTCTTCCTCCTTCTTATCTTCCTCCTTCAGTCCTTAAGGCTCTGGTTTATGGCCCTCAGACTCCTGGTCTCCTTGCAGCTCATTCTCCAGCACCAGCTGCTGTGCAGGATAAAATCACCACATCTGCTTGTGATTTACCCCAGGGCATCATATAAGATTGAGGGGCATAATCCCAGAGAGGGTGAATCCAATCAGCCGTTTTTGTCAGGATGGGGAATCAAGAATTAGAGGACATAGGTTTAAGGTGAAGGGGGAGAGATTTAATATAATCCAAGGAGAAATCATTTCATGCAGAAGTGGTAAATATATGGAATGACCTACCAGAGGAGGTGGTTGAGGCAGGTACAAAGATAACATTTAAAAGACATTTGGATAGGTACATGGATAGGACAAGTGAAGAGGGATTTGGGTCAAATACGGGCAAATGCTGTCTGGGCATTTTGTTCAGCATGGACGAGTTGGATCTGTTTCCACGCTGTATGACATTGATGTGCTTTCTTGGGCAGTTTATCAGCATACAAACATACTCTGCTTCATAATTTGAGAAGATGTGAAGAATTTACAGTATTCTAACTTTCAGGAGCATCGATGCTTCATTTGGGCCAAATTTGAATCCCATCTAGTATAGTGAGCAATTTTGGGCCCCATATCTGAAGAAGGATGTTCTGGCACTGGAGAGGGTCCAGAGGAGGTTTAAGAGAATGATCTCAGGAATGAGTGGGTTAATATATATGCGTTTGATGCCACCGAGCCTGTACTCGCAGGGGTTTAGAAGGATGAGGGGAGACCTCATTGAAATTTACCGAATCGTGAAAGGGCTGGATAGAGTGGAAGTTAAGAGGATGTTTCCACTAGAGGGAGAGTCTAGGACCAGAGGTCATGCATCAGAATCAAAGGACGTTCCATTAGGATGGAGATGAGGTTTCTTTAGTCAGAGGGTGGTGAATCTGTGGAATTCATTGTCACAGAAGGCTGTGGAGGCCAAGTCAATGGATATTTTCAAGGCAGAGATAGATAGATTCATGATCAGTACGTGTGTCAGAGGTTACGGGAAGAATGCAGGAGAATGGAGTTAGGAGGGAAAGATAGGTCAGCCATGATTGAATGGCGGAGTAGACTTGATGGGCCAAATGGCCTCATTCTGCTCCTATCACATAAACTTATGAACTTATAAACTAGGCAACCGTTTTATCGAACACTTGCACTCTACCACTAAGGATCATCTAGTTGCTAACCATATTAACTACCCTTCCCATTCCCATACTGAATTTTCTGTCGTGGTGCTCCTCCATTGCCAGAGTGAGGCTATTGCAGTCTGGAAGAACAGCACCTCATATTCCACTTAGGTAGCTTACAACCCAACGGTATTTACAGCGAATTGTACAATTCCAAGTAATGCCCTCCCCTTCTACAGTCCCATCTTTTCCCCCTATTTCTCCTACCATCTCCCTTCACCCCAGTCACCCTGCTCTTCCCCCCCCCCCATATGCTCTTCACCTATTCCCAAGACCTATATTTCCTTTTATCCCCTCTTTCCCCTGCCCTATCCCTTTCTACCCATATCCCTCCCTCTAGCTTACATTTAACTCCTTCTTTCCTTATTTGACATCCTTTTGCCTCCTTTTCAACTCTAGCCCTTGTCTTCTGCAATTCACCTCCTTCACCTGTATCCACCTTTCACTTACCAAGCTTTGCTCCACCCCCAGCTCTCTTATCCAACCGTATCCCCCCTATTCCATCAGGTTCTCACTAGAAACCTTGTCTGTCCATTCCCTCTATAGATGCTTCCTGACCTGCTGTATTCACCACTTAGAGTCATGGAAACAGGCCTTTTGCCCAACTTGCCCGCACCGGCCAACATGTCCCAGCGACACTAGTCCCACAAGCCTGCATTTGGCCCATGTCCCACCAACCCTGTCCTGTTCATGTACCTGTCTAACTGTTTCTTAAACGTTGGGAGAGTCCCTGCCTCACCTACCTCCTCTGGCAACTCGTTCCTTACACCCACCACCCTTTGTGTGAAAAAGTTACCCCTCAGATTCCTATTAAATCCTTTGTTCTCTTATGTTCTCTGGTCCTTGATTCACCTACTCTGGGCATGAGACTCTGTGCATGTATCCGATCTATTCCTCTCGTCATTTTATACGCTTATGTTGTGTCCACCATTTAACTCCAACAAGAGTTGCTGTGCATTTTTAGGTTTATGACATATCCATGAGAAACTACTGCAGCAATGCCCTTGCACTGAGCTGATCGAAGCTAGCAAGATGCAGTAATGTACATGCGTGCAATCTCTGCAGTGTGCAGAAGGGAGATCTGGAGGAAGAGTTCTGAGATCCTGAAAATGTTTGAAGGCGAGTATAAGATTATATGATGAGTGTTGTTTTGGTGATTTTTTTTTTGCTCAGAGGTTTCACCGATCTTGTGCTGTGAATATTTCTGCTTGTTGTTCATTTGGTCGGGGAGAGGGGGGTTACTTGATGTCAAAGAGCCAGTGGCATTTAAGAAGGTCAATGAAGTTCTCAAGTGTTCTTTTGCACAGGTGGATCTGTAAAACTCAACAGATCAATCTGCTGTAGTGTTAGGGGTGGGCCCCTGAGGATTTATGGTGAATGCTGCAGAAGCTATTTGGAAACAGACCAACACAAAGCCATAACTGTCAGGAAAATTGAGTGGGGTCAGGAAGAACAGGCATTTGAACCAACTGATTTGTTTTACACTGACCAGCGCAGACAACCTGCCCGTCAGCAATTTAAAAACAGATGTTTATTTAAATGACAGAAGGATTGTTTAAAGAGAGAGATAGAAAAGAATTCTCGGCACATTGCTGAATGATTTCATCTAAAAGCTGTAATGTCAGGACACAGGGAGAATGTTCACCTGGTAACTTTATACAGGCCATAAAACCAGAGGAAATGGATTGCAGACACATTTTCTGCCTGCATTCTTTGATGTTATAAATTTGGCCTGATGGTTTAGATCAGGTAGAAGCAGATGAACAAATTAGTCACAAAAGGAAAGATCTTTCAAATGCTTACTCTGGTGTGTGATTAACTACCTTCTCCAAACTGGCTACTTTATTATTTTTGTGTCTACTTCACATCACTCAGAGTAAAGTCCCATCTGTGAAAATAACCGAAGGACAAAAGGAATGTTTAAAATTCTTTCTAATATCTTTAGAAATATCTTCTAAATTTAGAAGATATTTAGAAATGTAGAAATGTGTTGTACATCATTTGTTCAAAAAAAGGGCACAAAACATCTTGGATGAAGCTTTATGTCAAAGATTTAGTGTATGATTTCCTGGTGATATATAATTTCAGTCTGAAGAAGGGTCTCGACCCGAAACATCACCCATTCATTCTGTCCTGAGATGTTGCCTGGCCTGCTGAGTTACTCCAGCATTTTGTGAATAAATACCTTCGATTTGTACCAGTATCTGCAGTTATTTTCTTATAATTTCTTAAAGATATACAAACACTTTAGGGCATCAATAGGATGCATAGACAGGGAATTGGGGAGTCAAGAACCAGAGGGCATAGGTTGGTGATTGGAAAAGATTTAAAAGGAACATGAGGGGAAACTTTCATTTAGAGACTGGTGGGTATATGGAATGAGCTGCCATCCAAACTGGTTGAGGCAGCTCCTATAACAAAGTTTAAAATACTTTTGGTTAGGTACAAGGAGGTCTGCTTCTGTGCTGTATGATTCTGATTCACTAATATAATTCCCTTTATCATGTATCTGTACACAATGACTCGATTTTAATCATGTGTTGTCTTTCCGCTGACTGGTTGGCACTTTACAAAAGCTTTTCACTGTACCCCGGTTCATGTGACAATAAACTAAACTAAACAAAATAAGGAGCGCTTGTAAAGGATAGGTTTATTCTCAGCGCAACACAGGAGGCTGTGTGATGACCTAATGGAGGTTCATAACATTATTAAGGGCATAGATAGGATGGATAGTCAGAGTTTTTTCCTAAGAGGAGAAACTAGAACTGGAAGGCACAAGGTTAAGGTAAGAGGAGAGAAATTTAAAGTAGATCTGAAGGGTAGATTTTTCTGACAGAAAGTAGTGCAATCTGGAAAGAGTTGTCAGTGAAGGTGGTGGAGCCAGAAGCACTTACAATATTTCAAAGACATTTTGACAGGTACTTAGATAAGGACATGTCAAATTCTTAAGGGATTCGACAGGCTAGATGCAGGAAAAATGTTCCCCATGTTGGGGGAGTCCAGAACCAGGGGTCACAGTTTAAGAATAAGGGGTAGGCCATTTAGGACTGAGATGAGGAAAAACGTTTTCACCCAGAGAGTTGCGAATCTGTGGAATTCTCTGCCACAGGAGGCCAATTCACTGGATGTATTCAAGAGTGAGTTAGACGTAGCTCTTAAGGCTAATGGAATCAAGGTACATGGGGAGAAAGCAGGAACAGGGCACTGATTCTGGATGATCAGCCATGATCATATTGAATGGCGGTGCTGGCTCGAAGGGCCGAAAAGCCTACTCTTGCACCTATTTTCTATGTTTCTATATTTCTATGAAAGGTATAAATGGATACTGGCCTCATGCAGACAAATGGCATTAATGTAGGCATCATTGAGGTGGGCCAAAAGGGCCCACTTCTCTGTTGTATCATTCCATGATCCATGACTTACTCTCCTGCTTGGTACAGAATGAGATGTACACAACTGGAGGAGCTGCCTATGAGATGAATCTTTAAAGAAGGTCCCCTCTGCTCGATTAGGGGAGCATAATTGTTACATAGCAGCAGGAGAATTATTCCAAGTCTCATGGGCAACTTTGACTCCTCGATCAACCTTTTAGAAGTGATTATCTGGCCATGTTTATTGTGGAAGCTAGAGTCCAGCTAGATTTCAAATAATACACCAGTGACTACATTTATAAATACCATGTGGCACAGAGTATGACCTCAATCCAGAGAATCATGGATGGGTTGGCTGGCATAGGCTTTAGCTCCTTCTTCATCTTTGACCTTGCCTTCCTAAATGTTAATGAGGGTGACATTTTGTCTCTGCTTCATAAGGTCATAAGTGATCGGAGTAGAAGTAGGCAATTCGGCCCATCAAGTCTACTCCATCATTCAATCATGGCTGAGCTATCTCTCCCTCCTAACCCCATTCTCCTGCCTTCTCCCCGTAACCTCTGACACCCGTACTAATCAAGAACCTCTCTATCTCTGCCTTAGAAATATCCACTGACTTGGCCTCCACAGCCTTCTGTGGCACAGAATTCCACAGAATCACTACCCTCTTCCTCCTGATCATCAGGATCATTGCCTTAATATAATGTCCTATCCAAAGCACTAGAAAAACTGCAATGTTCAACATAACACACCCAAGATTAAAGTGGTATAGCAAGAACTGGAAGGTTGTCACTGCACTGCTTCACTGATTTAGAGACAAAGAGGGATGCAACCATGCCGCATAGAAGCACACCCTTCAAGTCTACACCAACTATTAAGCATTTAATAATCCTGCACTAATGCCAGGTTATTCTCCTCACATTCCTATGAATTCTCCACAGTTTCTACCAGTCATCCACATACACTGGGGTAATTGATCATGGCCAATTAATTTATCAACCCTTGAGGATATGGGACGAAACTGGAACATTAGGAGGGAGCCTGTGTGATCACAGAGAGAATGTGCACAGAGAATGAATCACAGAGAGAATGTGAACAGAGAATGTATCACAGAAAGATTGGGATTGAATCCAGGTCACTGGTGTTGTGGGGCAGCATCTCTACTAGCTACCCCACTGTGTTGCCCGGTAATTGTGAATATTTACTTCTACTAACCTGGCACCAATACTTTGTTTCAACCTCATTGTCACCATAGCAAGAGCAGAATAGAATGTTACCCCATCAGATAGCCTTTTTAGCTTCTTGATATTAGAAATGCCTTTCCCATCCCCTGACTCCCTCAAATTTTCCAGCAACAAAATTGAGTGGTCTATGTGAAAGTTGGCCTGTAGGCAGCACAGTGGTGTAGTGGTAGAGCTGCTGCCTTAAAGCCTCAGGGACCCGGGTTTGATCCTGATTATGGGTGATGTCTGCACATTCTCCCTGTGACTGTGTGGGTTTCCTTCGGGTGCTCTGGTTTCCTCCCACACTCCAAAGACATACAGCTTTGTAGGTTAATTGGCTGAAAATTGTAAAGTTGTCCCTAGTGTGTAGAATAGTGTTAGTGTACAGGGTGATCGCTTATCGGCGTGGACTTGGTGGGCTGAAGGTCCTGTTTCTGCACTGTATCTCTAAAGTCTAAAGTCAAAAATTCCCCTGTGATGCCAGACACTGATTAAAGGATGTGGAGAAATCAGTCAGCTAAATTGGAAGAAAGGGTTTTAAGGTTATATGTGTCAAGCAAGCTCTAATAGCAGAGATGCAAATTTCGCCGTCACCAGCACATATTGCTATTGGCGTAGCATCCCCCAATCATGACTGCCACCACCTTTAAGCAGCAGTATTATATGCAATCCTGATTGCCCCATTACAGGAAGGATGTGGAGCCTTTGGAAAGGGTGCAGAAGAGATTTACCAGATTGTTGCTTACAAGGAGATGTTTGACAACTTTTGATTGCTTTCTCTGGAACACCAGAGGTTGAAGGGAGACCTGATAGAAGTATATTAAATTATACGAGGCATTGATATGGTAGACAGTCAGATCTTTCTCCCAGGGTGGATATTTCACAGATTAGAGGGCATAGGTTTAAGGTGAGAGAGACATAGTTTAAAGGAGATGTGCAAAGTGAGGTTTTTTTTACACAGAGTGTGGTGGGTGCATGGAATGTGCTGGAAGGGGGGTGCTGGCAGGAGATACAAAAGTGACATTTAAGAGGCGTTCATTTGGGCTCATGTATATGCAGGGAGTGGGGGGGATAGAGATTGCATGCAGGCAGATGAGAGTAGTTTATCTTGGCATCCAATTTGACATTGTGTGCTGAATGGCCTGTTCCTGTGCTGCGTTTTTCTCTGCTCCAGGTATTTTAACGTGAAATGGGAGTTGTTCATCTTTTGATCACATCTGAATCTCACTGATATTCTGAACTCTTTGCCAGGTCCATATAACTCCTCCAGAGGAAGAGGTTCATGAAATTTGCGATGAGGTGGCGTGAACTATCGGCCACTGAACTCAAACACTTTCCTACTGATTCAGTCTTCCCATATCTGCCACAGACCTGGCATTTAAAGGCTGACCTCGGAACTCATGGCACCTGCAAGGCTTTAATCCCAATGACCCAGTAAACCTCTGGTGGACCTGTAAATCAGCAAACAGATAAAAAATCCGGTCCAGTTCACCTTTCATGGAGCATCAGAGGATGCATTTCCAAACTTAAATCCAGCATAAGTCGCTGCATGTGATCCTGCCTCTGACGACTGACAAAAATTAAACTATTACATCAGGTGGCTGAGCATTTCAATAAGCCACAATGATCCCTCATGAACTGTTGCGCAAATAAAGTGCTCGTTGCCATTTATTTTGACCTTTTTTTTTTCTTCTCATGCTTGTCAAACACATTTATTTTTCCTAAATGCCACCCCCATGGAATAGAAATTGGATCTTTCAAACAGGAAAACCTACTGAAAAAGAAAACAAGAAAAAAAACGAAAAAGGTGAAAAGAAATAGTCAGAGCATCATTAAAGTACGTGCTCCTTTGTACCCCATCGTTCAATTCCCGTGTAAGTTAGATTTTCCCGTGTAAGTTAGATTTTCTGATTTTTATGACAACATTTTGCCGTGTTTGAGGAAATTTGGCCAGAATTTCATGTTCACACATTTCTGGTGCATGAAGTGGCTGCACAAAGAGAGTGGATGCAAAACAGTTGAGAATTAGAACATCAGATATGGGAGCAGGAAGAGGCCATTTGGCCCGTTGAGCCTGTTCTGTCTTTCATCGCAATCATGGCTGATCTTTTAATTCAGTGTCATTTTTTATCCATTTTCCCCATAACCCTTTATAATCTTAATATTCAAGAAATCTAGTGATCTCTGTATTGAATGACACAATGAGTGACTAGGCAAAATTGAAATTTACTTTTTTTTAAATTAAGGTGGTTTTCACCCATGTTTTATATTTTTTCCTGCATCAGCAGCTGCAAGTACTGGGGCTTTGTCCTTGCTATGTTGTTTAGTTTAGAGATACAACATGGAAACAGGTCCTACAGCCCATCGAGCCGACACCGATCATCCGTTCTCATTTTGTGTCTACCTTCGATTTAACCAGCATCGGCAGGATATTTTTTCCTACCCGTTCTCCTTCACTCCCTACGCACCACAGGCAATTTACAGAGACCAATTAACCTACAAACCTGCACGACTATAGGTTGTGGGAGGAACCTGCAGCATCAGGAGGAAATCCTAGTGGTCACAAGGAGGACATGCGAGCTCCACGCAGATAGCAACCGAGGTCAGGATCGAACCTGGGTCTCTGCTGCTGCTAGATAGCGGTTCTACCTGCTCTGTGCTGCTATGGTAACTGTTGAGAAGTAAGCCCGTTCTGAATGAACCCAAGTGGCAAAAACAGTGCAGTAGCTTAAATGCTGCTGCATGAAAGACAAGAATTATAGATTTGTACAGCACAGAAATAGGGCCTTTGTCCTACTTTGTCCACACTAAATCAGCTGATATTCCGGGCTAGTCCCCTTTGCCTGCATTTGGCCCTTAGCACGAGAAACCCTTCCTCTTCATATGTCTGCCCAAATGCCTTCTAAATGTCATTATTGTTTATCCTTCTTTCATTTATTCTGTCAATTCAAAACTGCCCTCCGAGTAAAAGGTTGCCCCTGACGTTTTCTTAAATCTCTCCCCTTTCACCTTAAGACTATGCCCTCTAGTTTTAGAATCCTCTACCTGAGCAAAAGATGGGAGAGTTCATCTCATCCATGCCCCACATGATCTTGTACTTATCTTTTACGCATGCACTCAGCCTCCTGCGCTCCAAAGATAAAAATCCCAGCCGATCCAATCCCTTCCCATCACTCATGTCCGCAAGCCTGGGCAACATCCTGGTAAAGTGAATGACATCCTTTCCAATGTAGGTGTACAAGAGCATAAGAAGATGAGAACATTGGAGCAGGAGAAGGCAACTCAGCCTCTCAAGCCTACCCTGCCATTCAATGTAATCATAACAGATCTACTTCAAGCCCCAATCTTTTCTCAGTGCCAGATCTCTATTGCTCTCAACAGCTTGATCTTGTTTTAAATTGTTCTACCTTTCAATATTTCTAATGATTCTCTGGGGCGGAAAACGCCAGAGATATTTGCCTACCTCTGCAAACTTTGGTTTTAAATGACCAGGCACTTATCTTGAAACAATGTTTTTTGGACTATGCTGCCAGACTCCCTCCTGATAATGGCTTGAAGGAACTGAGGATTGGTAACATCATTTCATCTAAATACAATACCGATTAATTGATCAAATATGGAGCAAACGATGTGACTCGGGTGATAGGGACATGTTTGGGACAAGGTTTCCACCTGACAAATGTGCAAATTACTCGAATATAAAGTCATCTTCAAAACAGAGAACATTGGTGAACATTAAAAAAATGTTCAAGTAGCCGAAAAATAATGCGGTGAGCTGAAATTGTCCACAAATTTAGCAAGTTTGAGCCTTGAGATGAATGTTTTGACTTTTTCTTCTCAGGTGTCACTATGGGGCAGCTGGAATGGGTTGATAGAAAACCTTAGTATAGCAGGTATTGAGTGTAAGACCCAGTAGGAACCATCTTCAAGAAGTTTATAACCGCTGCTATTTGACACACAACAAAATTGTGTGAGGTCCACAACATCAACATTCTAGAATTACCATGAATCAAAAACCAAACAGGAGAAGTTATGCAAAAACTGTAGCAACAAATTAAGGGAAAAGGCCAGGTATCCTGTAACGAATGACCACATCTTGACTTTCAAAGCCTTTCCAACTCTACAGGTATTGCAGGTGTGATGAAGCACATCCTTTTGGCCCGGATGAATGCAGTTCTCATAACACTTAATAAGTGTGACACCATCCAGGGAAAAGTTATTCACCATCCTGAAAATTCACTTGTCTTTCTATCAGCATGAGTACTCAGTTGGAGTCTTACATCCAGTTGTAGTCACCCCATTACAGGAAGGATGTGGAAAGGGGTCAGAGGAGGTTTAGTAGAATAATAGACAATAGACAATGGACAATAGGTGCAGGAGGAGGCCATTCGGCCCTTTGAGCCAGCACCACCATTCAATGTGATCATGGCTGATCATTCTCAATCAGTACCCCGTTCCTGCCCCCTGACTCCGCTATCCTTAAGAGCTCTATCCAGCTCTCTCTTGAATGCATTCAGAGAATTAGCCTCCACTGCCTTCTGAGGCAGAGAATTCCACAAAAACTGTAGCAACAAATTAACTACAGGGAGAGGTTGGACAGACTTGGATTCTGTTTTCCCAGGATACTGGGGCTTGACGGGAGTCCTGCCAGAAGTATATGAAGGAAGTTATGAGAGGCATTTACGAGGTAGGCTGTCAGAACCTTCTTCCCAGGATAGAAAAATCAAAAAATAGAGAGCACAGGTTTAAGGTGTAAAGGGGCAAAATGTAAAGAAGATGTGCAGGGCAAGGTTTTTTTTACACAAAGGGTGGGCAGTGCCTGCAGATACAATGGTGGCATTTAAGAGACTTTTAGCTAGGCATATGGATAGGCAAGGAATGGAGGGATATGGATTATGTGCATGCAGATAAGACTTTGTCTTGACATCATGTCCAGCACAGCCTGTGCTGTATTGTTCTATGTTATGTAGCACACACTCACTGCTGTACGTACCTTCTATTGGATGCACTCTAGCAAATGGCCATAATTTTCTCCACAGCAGCCAGTAAACCAACAGTATCTCCCATTATAAGGACCAAGTTAGTAGGTGCACAGGAATGTCATTGTTTGCAAATTCTCCTCCAAATTAAACACAAACCTGACATGGGACCATATACCGTTCTTTATTTGTTATTGATTCAAAGCCTCTTTGCCTCAACAACACTGTTCACCACATGGGCTCCTGTACTCCACGAATGATGCTTCCTGCAAACCTTCACAAACCAGTTAGGACTGAGTTTTAAAGTTGGCTTTAACCCAACAATTAATATTTAAGACACGAATTTCTGGAATTCACATCTTCAAAAGATTTAGGTTCATTATTGTCACATGTACCGAGGTACAATGAAAAGCTTGGTTTTGCATGCTTTCCAATTAGACCAGATAATAGTATTGATAAATACAATCAAGTCAAACTCAAGTGCAATAGGTAGAGCAAGGGGGGGGGGAGATGTTGAGTGCAAAATATCATTCTCAGCTTTGTAGTACAACAGCTCCATAGACAAAGACCAAATGTCCACAATGGGATAGATGTGGATCGGACAGTACCTTAACTTATGGAAGGACTATTCAGAAGCCTGGTAACAGAGGGGAAGAAGCTGTGGCCAGGATGAAACCCATTCAGGTGCATTCTCCTAATCTCCTATCACAATCTTGGTGAAAGATAAGCAGTGCCTCAAGAGAATCAGCAAAAATAGCTGTTGATGCCGTTTCTCGGTGATATTCTCCAGTGAGCAAAGGACCTATTGAGGAAACACTCCCCATTTCAGCAAGAATTATTTGGGGACCTTTGTAAAACCTATGATCCAATCAACACTTGGGATCATTTTAAAATTACAATTAAAACACAAAGTACTTGTGTTACAACTCCAGGAGAAGCACTCAACTAAGGAAACCAAGCCCAAAACCAAAGTATTATCTAACTAAATATGCCAATTTACAATAAATTACTCCATATGCAAAAAAAAAGTTACCTACACATTCATTCTCTTTAAAAAAAAATCTAATCCTGTAAATGCAAGTATATCATTGGGGCTGTCAAGTGGCACCTCCCCGTCATTGGTGTTTCATTGCATTAGGCCCACAACACCTCAGGACGGCACAACAGGCCCTCACCCTATGCTACCAGTATCTACTAAATAAAGGAAGCTGCAGCCAATTAGCTCGCTCTAACAAATGCTAAACACCTGCATCCTATCTTCCACTAATCCTAGCCCATCATTAAGCTTGCAACACTACAAATATCACCGGGATATGCTTGCACAGACTACAATTACAAAGAAATACACAGACTGCTTTCCCATATAAAGCCACATTACCAAGATCCAATCGACATTTGGGATCATTTCATATTGTTGTGTCGATTCAGAAAGCAATCTGAAAAATCTACTCTGTGGAAACAAAATTGTACCTGTAGCACGCTGTGGTGGTGGTATTTTTTTCTTGCAGCTTCATGTATTGACACATTCGTTGAGTTTTCACTGCATTAAAATAAGTGTGACTTTAATTTTTGTGCAAAATATACGCGGTGCTAACATGATTAGTGCCTAATTTACACAAAGCCTGGCATTATTAAAGGGGCAGTGTGAATGTACTGGGGAATATTCAGACAGATGCAGCTCACAATGTACACAATAACAGTTTGTGCTTCATTCAATCATCATGCCATCTTCCATTGTGCAGACTTACCACTCCCCATCAGAACTCACGAGAGAGTCAAGAGTCAAGGGTGTCAAGGATGCTTAAATGTAAATAGACAATAGACAATAGGTGCAGGAGGAGGCCATTCAGCCCTTCGAGCCAGCACTGCCATTCAATGTGATCATGGCTGATCATTCACAATCAGTACCCCGTTCCCGCCTTCTCCCCATACCCCCTGACTCTGCTATCTTTAAGAGCTCTATCTAGCTCTCTCTTGAAAGCATCCAGAGAATTGGCCTCCACTGCCTTCTGAGGCAGAGAATTCCACAGATTTACAACTCTCTGACTGAAAAAGGTTTTCCTCATCTCCGTTCTAAACGGCCTACTCCTTACTGTGGCCCCTGGTTTTGGACTCCCCCAACATTGGGAACATGTTTACTGCCTCTGACGTGTCCAATCCCTTAATAATCATATGTTTCGATAAGATCCCCTCTCACCCTTCTAAATTCCAGCCTATACAAGCCTAGTCACTCCAGTTTTTCAACTAACGACAGTCCCACCATTCCGGGAATTAACCTAGTGAACCTGTGCTGCACGCCCTCAATAGTAAGAATATCCTTCCTCAAATTTGGAGACCAAAACTGCACACAGTACTCCATATGCACTGACAACAGAACAATGAAATTCTTACTTGCAATGGCTCAACAGACCCACAGATAAATATAATAAACAAAAAAAAGAATAAAATAATAACCGTAATAGTAGTGCAAAACACAATCGAAGTCTGCAGTGCAAGTGCATAGAAGTAATAGTTACTAAGATTAGTGTTCTGCAGTGTTCAAGAGCCTGATGATTTCTTGGAAAAAGTTATTCTTGAACCCGGCGGTCACGGTTTTCAGGCTCTTTTACCTTCTTCCTGATGGTCAGGGAGTGAAATGGCAACATGGTCAAGGTGGTGTGGGTCTTTGATGGTATTGGATCCCTTCGATGATGGGGAGCTCAGTTACTGTGATGGATCGGGCCGTGTCCACAACTGTCTGTAATCTCTTTCGTTCCTGGGATTCCAACACCTTATTTACACATTAATTTATTTTGTTTTCTTCTAGACAGTGGGTCTTAAGTTTGAGGGGCACGAAAATTGATCCTGATCTGATCAAGCCTACACAAGTGGTGGGTGTTGGTATGCAGCTTCCAGCATAAATGACTGAAGAACAGTCTTTACATGGACTCTGACTGCGTTTTTCAGTCTCAAATCTCACCATTGCTGAGACCATTTCTGGTGCCTGCAGTGATGTCCAACATGATATCAGCCAACTCAACACAGTATAGAATGGGGGCAGGGGCAATAAGTAAATTGCAGTTCCTGTGAATATAAGTTGTTGCCACACAGAGTGGTAGAGCCATTGAGTTACACCACATGGAAACTTGCCCTTCAGCCCACCTCATTCATGCAACCATGATGTCTATCTGAGCTTTGTTCCATTTGCCTGCGTTTGGCCAGTATCCCTCTGAACCTTTCTTCTCCATGTCTGTGTTGAAGTGACTTGTAAACATTATAAATGTATCCACCTCTATCACCTCCTCCTGCAGCTCGTTCATGGGTTCAGAGGGATACTGCCAAACACAGACAAATGCAACTACATCGTGGTTGCCGTGGATGAGTTGGGCAGAATGGCCTGTTTCCAGGCTGTGTAACTCTACGGCTCCAGAACTCAAAGTGGCATTAATCTTTATTCACAGGAACCTCTTTGGTTTATCTATGTGGTGAACTTTGACAATCCACCTTAATGGTCATCGAGCTGCCCAGCAAGGAAACGAGCCCATCTCGTCCACACTGACCATAATGTTTATCTACATTAATCTCATTTGCTTGCATTGGGCCCATATTCTACTCCTTTCCTATCAAGTACCTGCCGAAATGCCTGTAATTGTATCTACCTCCACCACCTCCTCTGACAGTTCTGATTGATCGACTGAATACTTTATTTCCACGTGTGACAAGTTACAGTAAAATTCTTTGCTTGCATAACCAAGGTATGCAAATAGTCGCCCATAAAGGGCGCTTACAAAGTTACAAATCCATGTCCCCCCCCGTGCCAGTTCCCCCTTTGTCCCCCCCCCCCCTCTGTCATGGTGTCCCCCCAAGCTGGGTCCTCATTGATCTTCCCCCTCCCTCATGGTGGTCCCCCCATGCCGGGTCCTCCTTCGTTCCTTCCCCTCGGCAGCGACATCCTCACTGCCACGTGGTCCATCCTCATCCGTCGGTCGGCACCATCATCGACTGCCGCACCGAACCTTTCCACTATTGCTGCCAGGCCCTCTCCAGACGCCTCTGTGGTGCCGACCCAGGCCGACCGATGGCCCTGGGCTTCATCGATCTGCGAGGCTCCACCTCCGACCCGCGAAGCTCCGGTCCGCGAGGCCTGGGCTGAAAGGCTCCACCGCCGACCCTCGAGGTTCTCAGTGCCACCTCCGAAAGGTGTCCATATAGCCACCACCCTGTGATTTTAGGTGCACTGCCCTCTCCCACAATGGCTGAAACATGGTTCATATTTTTTCAGGAAGTGGCCACACACAAATGACCCAAGGGTGCATTCGGGCTTAATTCATTACTTTACTTAACAAATGAAAATGTTTGCTGAATTTCTTTGTGGAAATGGCACCTTTATTAGAATAATCTTGCAGAAAAGGAAAATGTAGTAATTTATCCCATTGATCCAGAACTTTGACAGCAGGGATTACATCTCAGAAACTGAAAGTTGGTCAGAAAGTTTCCAAGGGGTGAAAAATCCTATAAGGCCCATAGACTTCCATGTTTAACTCTGAATGGTCAAAAATTTACACCAGGAGTGTAAAATATTCAAACATACCTAAAGATGTCAGCAAAATTATTCTGAAATAGTTCACTTACCAATTCTAGGCTGACAATGAATTCCTTTGATGTAGTTAAAATATTGAATAAAGGGCAGAATTGGGAAAATGCTAATCTATGATTTACCCCAGTACAAATGTTAATCAAGATTAGAGCTCACTGTTTATGTAAAAACTGACCTTCATCAAGTTATTTTTTGTAATTCCTCTGATATTTACTTTCATTATTTTGCAAAGGTAAATCATGCACATACACTCAAAGTATTAATAAAACAGCTGTAAAAATATTAACTGTCCATGGGTAATTGTTAGTGCTGATCCTGGGCCAAATTGAATCCTGAACGGATGCAGGACTTAGGCCAGGTTCCAAACTTGACCTTGGAGATAACAGCACACACAGCTGATGCTCATCACATTGAAGTCCAAGTGAAGCAGAATTTGGATTTGATTCTCTCCTGCTTTCTTTCCTTGTTTTATCTTTCTTCAAGTTCTATTTCAACAAAGAGAGAGGCCAAACATCTTAAACTTTTCTCCCATGGTGGCCTCATTCACAGGATATGGATCTTCTTGGTGATGCTACCCTTTATTGTCTACCTCTTATTGCTACAGAACTCGAGAGATACTTAAGGCTCAAGCAAACTGGCAGGTCTGGCGTTATACTTAGGCCAGATAAGTAGGACTGGCAGATTTCCTTTCCTGGTGGCAAGTGTGAGGTGTTGCACTTTGGGAAGTCAAATATAAGGGGGAAGTATACCGTTGATGGCAAGACCCATAATAGCAATGATGTACAAAGAGATCTTGAGGTCCAAGTCCATTGTTCCCTGAAAGTGGCAACACAAGTAAGTGGCAATACTTACTTATGTGGTCTGATGTGAATGGTAAAGGTGTGTACGGTATGGCTGCCTTCAACAATCGAGCATTCAGTATAAGAATCAGGAAGTCATGTTGCAATATTATAAAACTTTGCTTGGGCCGTATTTTGAGTAGTGCATGCAGTTCTGGTCACCCCATTACAGGAAGGATGTGGAGGTTTTGGAGAGGGTGCGGAAGAGAGGCCATTGAGTAAATGGTCAGGAAATGGAGAGGATTCTTCGGGATACCAGTTACTCTCATTTGGAAGGGAATAGGGCAATTAGAGACAGTCATCAGGCTTTATGTTTTATGAACTTGATTGAGTTTTTGAGGAGGTAACAAAGAAGGGTAGAGCGGTGGTAAGGCTACATTTAGAGTATTGAGTTCAATTTTGAAAACCATGTTATAGGAAAGATGTTGTTAAGCTGGAAAGGGTGTAGAGAAGATTTACGAGGATGTTGCCAGGACTCAAGGGTCTGAGCTATAGGCAGAGGTTGAGCAGGCTAGGACTTTGTTCCTTGGAGCGCTGGTGGTTCACCGGTAACCTTATAGTGGTGTACAAAATCATGAGAGGAATAGATTGAGTAAATGCGCAGAGTTTAGCTGGAGAAGAGAAATCAAGAACCAGAGGACTTTTTTAAGGTGAGGAGGGAAAGATTTAGTAGGAACCTGAGGAGTACGTTTTTTACAGAAGGGTGGTGGGTATAAATAACAAGCTGCCAGGGGAGGTAATTGAGGCAGGTACCATCATACCATTTGAGAGACATTTGGATGGGTACATGGATAGGATAGGTTTAGAAGGATATGGGCCAACGCAGGCAGGTGGGACTAGTATACATGGGGCATGTTGGTCGGCATGGGCAAGTTGGGCCGAGGGGCCTTTTTCCACGTTCTATGACTCTATGGCTCTATAAGCAAATTGAATATAAATGCAGAAACAAGGAAATGCAGATGCTGATCTACAAAAAAAGACAGTGCTGGAGTAATTCGGTATTAATATAGGTGCCTCCGGAGCACCTTTGGAGAATGGATAGATGATGATGCTGCATGAGACCCTTTGATCTAAAGAAGTGAGGAAGGTTGCCAAAGTATACAGGGGGATATAGATCAGCTATGAAATGAACGGAGAAATGTAGATGGAGTTTAATCCAAGCAAGTGTGAGGTGTTGAACTCTGTGTGGTTGAATGCAAGGGGAAAATATACAATTAATGGCAAGACATTTAATAGCATTGATGAACAGAGGGATCTTGGGATCCATGTCCACAGCTCCCTGAAACACAATCTGCCACAGGCAATCATGGTGCAATTCTACACTGCTATCATTGAGTCCGTCCTCACCTTCTCCATCATGGTCTGGTTTGGCTCAGCCATCAAGCACGACATCCGGAGGCTGCAATGGATCGTTCCGTTGAGGTAATTGAGCTGAGAAGGTTGTTGGCTGCAACCTTCCCCCCATTGATGAACTGTACACTGCAAGGGCCAGGAAGTGAGTGGGCAAGATCATCTCTGACCCCTCTCACCCTGGCCACAAACTCTTCGAAGCACTTCCCTCTGGAAGGCAACTCCGGACTGCCAAAGCAGCCACAGCCAGACATAAAAACAGCTTTTTTTCCACGAGTGGTAGTTCTTCTCAATAACCAAAGTCTGTAGTTTCTTTTTTGCTCTGGTTTATTTTCACCCACATGTTTAGACCGTAATGTTGTATCCTTATTGTTTTGATGTGTTTATGCTTTATTCTTAATTGCTAACTCTATGGTTGTGTTGTCATTTGTGAGCGGAGCACCAAGACACATTCCTTGTGCTTGCACATACTCGGCCAATAAACTTATTCATTCATTCATTCATTCATTGAAGTGGCAACACCTGTAGATACAGTGATAAAGAAAGCATATGCTATGCTTCCCTTCATTGATCAGGACATTGACTACAACAGTCATGATGTCATGTTGCAGCTTTACAGGACTTTGGTTAGGCCACATCTCTGGTAGTCTAGTCACCCCATTCCAATGTGGGGATGTGGAGGCTTTGGAGAAGATGCTGACAAGGTCCACCAGAATGGTGCCTGGATTAGAAAGAATTAGCTAGGAGGTGGGGTTGGACAAACTCGGATTGTTTTCTCTAGAGTGTCGGACGTTGAGGAGAGACCTGATAGAAATGTATAAAATTATGAGAGGTATAGGTAGGGTAGGCAGTCAGAACCTTTTCCCCACAGTGGAAACGTCAGTGAGTGCCAGGGGTGGTAGTGGAGTCAGAAACAGTCGCGATGTTTAAGAGGCTTTCAGATATGCATACGGTTATTGCAAGGAATGGAATGACATGAATCACGAGCAGGCAGATGAAACACAATAACCCGTAGATGCTGGAATTTGAGCAAAACAAAGTGCTGGAGGGTCTGGAGAGGGAATGGGCAGGTGACATTTCGGGTCAAGATGATTCTTCAGATAAGAGAGATTAATTTAACTTGGCTGTATGTTCAGTACAGACATTGCGTGTAAGAATGAACTGCAGATGATGGTTTAAATTGAAGATAGACACAAAAAGCTGGAGTAACTCAGCGGGACAGGCAGCATCTCTGGAGAGAAGGAATGGGTGACCTTTCGGGTCGAGACCCTTCTTCAGACTGAAGATAGACACAAAAAGCTGGAGTAACTCAGCGAGACAGGTAGCATCTCTGGAGAGAAGGAATGGGTGACCTTTCGGGTCGCGACCCTTCTTCAGACTGAAGAAGGGTTGACTCGAAACGCCACCCATTCCTTCCCTCCAGAGATGCTGTCTGTTCCGCTGAGTTACTCCAGATTTTTGTGTCTATCTTCAGCACAGACATTGTTGGCAGATGGACCTGTCCCTGCGCAGCACTGTACAACCTTTTACGTTCTAAAGATGTTTATACATTAATCACACAGATTTATGGTTGCCATTACTGAGAATATTTTCATTGTTCATTGCAGAGAGTGAGAAAAAAGGGTACAATAGTGAAAATCAAAACAACTGCATGTGTTCCAAACATGAAAACAAAAGTGCTGAAAATACTCAATAGGCCGGGCAGCATCTGTGGGAAGAAAAACAGACCTAACGTATAGGGTCAAAGACGTATCATCACTGCCCTTTGTGAAAACCTTAAGCGCAACAGCTCTTTGCACTGAGAGATTAGTTCTCTTTCTCTTATCACAAATGTGGCCTGACCTGCTGAGCTTTTCCAGCATTTTCTACATTAAAATACATTTGAAATGGGAAAACAATGCTTTCTGATGAAGAATTACACCTTAAATGCCAGGACCTTTCCTTGCTTTAGTTTAGTTTAGTTTAGAGATCCAGTGCAGAAACTGGCCTTTGGCCCACTGAGTCCGCACCGACCAGCAATCCCCACACATTAACATTACCCTGCACACATTAGGGACAATTTTACATTTATACATTTATACCAAGCCAATTGACCTACAAACCTGAACGTCTTTGGTGTGTGGGAGGAAACCGAAGATCTCGGTGAAAACCCACGCAGGTCACGGGGAGAACGTACAAACTCCATACAGACAAGCACAGGAACAAACTCGAGTCTTTGTTGTAAGGCAATAGCTCTACCGCTACTCCACCGTGCCACTTTATAGATATAGAAACATAGAAAATAGGTGCAGGAGTTCAGCCCTTTGTGCCAGCACCACCATTCAATATGATCATGGCTGATCATCCAAAATCAGAACCCTGTTCCTGCTTTCTCCCCATATCCCTTGATTCTGTTAGTCCTAAGAGCTATATCTAATTCTCTCTTGAAAACATCCAGTGAATTGGCCTCCACTGCCTTCTGTGGCAGAGAATTCCACAGATTCACGACTCTCTGGGTGAAAAAGTTTTTCCTCATCTCAGTCCTAAATGGCCTCCCCCTTATCCTTAATCTGTGACCCCTGGTTCTGGACTTCCCCAACATCATGAATATTTTTCATGCATCTAGCCTGTCCAATCCCTTAGGAATATGCTTTATAGATGCTGTACATTTTCTGAAAGCTTTAAGTTGCATTTTAGGTTTTCCAGCATCTGTTGCTTATTAGTTGTTTCTAAACGTCTCTGGAGACCATGAATAGGTTTTGGGTCGGGATCTTTCTTCAGACTCATGTTCTCCAGCAATCCTGCCTGATCTGTTGAGTTACTCCAGCACTTTGTGTCCTTTTGTAAAAACCAGCATCTGCAGTTCCTTGGATTTACAGGTACTTTTGAACCTTGGTGTCAGAGTAAATGCGAAGTATTAATTTGGCATTGGAAATTAGGAGCATTTTTTAACAGGTCGTTAGTAATTTATCATCTTTGTTTCAACATGACCAGCACCAACACTATCCCTACCAGTTGTTGGCCTGCGTTATAAAAATGATAGGACAGATCAAAATCAGATCAGAATCAAAGGACGTTTAAAATTGGTTAGTTTTTGGTTATTTTCTTTTAAAACATTAGGATCAGGACTTGTTAGCCTACACAGAAGCTGACTTTATCAAGCGAGAGAATGTGGGGTTGTGTGGATAGGATATTGAGCTACCAAGCTGGTGAAGTTGTGAGTTTGTAAATAATGCAATCACACATTAATACCACTTTCAGTTCAGGCACTTTGGTTACACAAACTGGTGGAGAATATCAGAGAAACAGGTGTAATTAAATCACAAGTCACAGATGAGCCCATGTATTATTTGCCCACTCTTCCAGCTAAATAAAGGAAGCCTAGAGTTAAGCTGCTATTAGCAGGCAAAATGAAACTGGACTGAAACTTTATGATTTTGTTTAATATCGTTTTCAATGCTTTAATACTTATGTTCATAATGGAAAGAAAACTGTTAAAACGTTAAGTGAGCCTGATAGATTACAATAACATTTATAAACGCAACTGAAGGGGCAGCAATGGTATCATTAGTAATTAACATGCATTGCAGTAAGCCATGTCACATGCACTTTTAGACAAGAACTACATCTGTCAGCCCAAATACAAACTGTGTACACAATGCCCAATCGAGAATCTAGTTAGACAGCTAACGGAATTAAAAACAAAAATCTACAGATGCATGATAAATGCACAGGATGTAGTGTCACACATGAATGACTCCTGCAAGCCAAATGACAGATGTACTTCCTCAACTCCAGGCCAAACTCCAGCATAAACCAGTGTTCATTTATCAATAATTGTGACTTAATTTCATTTGGCAGTGGTGCAGGTTGCTCAACTTCCTTTCCATTGGACTAACACTAATTAAGCTTAGGACATAGCTTTCAAATTATCTTAGCCATCGCTGAATGTTTTGTTTATATGTTGTTTTTAATGGATATATGGCCTTTTTGTGTTTTAAATAATCAAAACATCATATTTAGAAGAGGAAATTTTTTTTGTATAAGATTGGGAAACATTAATTATTTTCATTTGATCTAGTAACTACCTCAGTGATAACACGCTGGGTAGCATCAAAGCAGCACAAGTTTATGTTTCACCTTTAAAATAACCATAACAGAGGGCCTTGCCTGCTTTTGGTTATTTTCTTTGAAAACCTTGGGGTAACAAATGAAAAGAATAGGCATGGTGGCACAATGGTGCAGAGGTAGAGTTGGTGCCTTATAGTGCCAGAGACCCGGGTTCAATCTTGACTACGAGGTGCTGTCTACAAAATTTGTACGTTCTTCCCGTGACCTGCATGGGTTTTCTCTGGGTGCTCCGCTTTCTTCCCACTCTCCAAAGACGTACAAGTTTGTAGGCTAATTGGCCTCGGGAATTGTAAATTGGGTGTTGGGTAGTGTTAAGGGCCTGTCCCACTTTGGCTATATTTTTAGGCGACTATTGGCGACGAGGCTGCGCCACACAGTCGCCGGAGTGTCGCCTGTATGGTCGTCAGTAATCTCCAAAGAGTCGGCGCGTTTTTCTGGTTGCCACTGGATTTTGAGATGTTTAAAAACTTTCGGCAACAGTTGGTTTGACGCCAATGATGGTAGCTTGACGTCTCCTGACGTAGGTGCTGTCGTAGGTTGTCGCCAGGTTGTCACCAGGTGACGTAGGTTGTCGCCGGTGCTGACTTCGGTGAATTCCATTGTTGACTACCTACGTCAACCTACATCAACCGGCGACAGGTACCGGCATCAAAACTGGAGGCCAAAATGATGTGAATTGTCTTTAGCTGTATTCAGTTGTCGCCGACAGGGTCGTAGCTTGTCGTAGCTTGTCGCAGGTGGACGTAGATTGACTTCAGTTGTCGTAGGTTGTCGCATGTGTGGTCACAGGTTGTCATAGGCGCGGTCATAGGTGGACGTTCTATGTTGCGACGATTGGGTCACTGGTTGTCGGTAGCTTGTCGTAGCTTGACGTCGACTAGGTGGTAGGTTGTTGTGGCTTATCGAAGACATTGTCGTAGGGGGGGTCCACTGGCCGTTTTTTTGGCGACCTGCTACGACTATGACAGTCGCTAGCAGTCACCCAAAATAAAATCGCCTAAGTGGAACAGGCCCTTTAGTTTGCAGGGATCGCTGGTCGGCACAGCCTTGGTGGGCTGAAGGGCCTGTTTCCACGCTGTATCGCCAAACTAAACTAAACTAAGCTAAATGGAACTCAAATCAGCATAAATTCAGTCTGAGTTAGTCCTGAAGATTCAAAGCAGAAAGATAGCTTTGTGTAGAATATAAAATGGGCAAACTGGAAGATAGGGTTGAAATTCTAAACAAGTATTGAGATCTGATTAGAAACTGTTTCTTACATACAATAAAGATAGTTTACACTTTAGGTGATGGTGTAGAACATATTACATGATATAACCATCTATTTTTCATCTCTTCATGAACTTCGAAGGGAAATGGAAAATTACATAATGGAGAACTGAATCAAAATTGCTCATTGACATTAATGTCCAAAGTAAAAATGATTTCCAATATGCAAAGTAGAATGTGTTCCAATGATCAGAAGGCCTTCAAACAATTGGCTTAAAGAATGGTGTTAATTGGGGAAATTCAAAATTTGAATCCCAGAACAGTAATGCAGTAAAGTCAGATGATATGTAATTTGGGCATAAAGTTGGAGTTGATAACTTTCCTATGAATACTGACACAAGTATATAGAAACTCCAATCTACCAGTGAAGCGGTCAAAAGAAAAAAATATGGAATTCATCCACAAATAAGAGGGAAATTCTCTCCCAAGGCAATTAAATAAGGTTCCAGAAAACATTTGATCTATATTCCCAGATAACTCACAGTTTCCTTGTATAATTGGAAGCATCTTCCCTGTTCTGCAATATATGTAGCTTACTTTACAAGGAATGGAAACAACAATTTTTTCCTCTACTTGATACTCAGTTCGCTTAACTCCCTTCCTCACATCCATTTTGTTTGGAATAGTGATTCCAAGCAGTGATCATGTTTCATTGGGTTTATTAATTTTGGAGCTTTATGAACCAAACTTTGTTGTTATTATAATATCACCTCTTGATTTATCACTTGGTGTTGTTCTTCATTTGAGCCTCTCGATACAATTCTTTTAGAGATACAGCATGGAAACAGACTCTTCGACCCATTGAGTCCCCACCGACCAGCAATCCCCACACATTAATAATATCCTACACACACTGGGGATAATTTACACATACACCGACCCAATTAACCTACATAACTGTACGTCTTTGGAGTGTGCGAAGAAACCGAAGATCCACGCGGTCACGGGGAGAACGTACAAACTCCGTACAGACAGCACCCGTAGTCGGGATCAAACCCAGGTCTCTGGCGCTGTAAGTGCTGTAAGGCAGGAACTCTAACGCTGAGCCAACGTGGCTGCCCTTTCTGACTATATTTTGAAAAATGTATTCAGGAGTAGAAAGAAGACATGCCTCTCTAGGCAATCTAAATCAATTTTGCCTTCCAATATAAAATCTTACAATACCTTTTCAAATAAGTATGCACTTTGGCTAAAAATGTCAAGCATGATAGGCCTTTTTTGTTCTGGTGCCACGTTGAAGACATATATGCCTCTTACCTTATGGAAACAACTCAATCCTAGTAGAAGACAGCAGAAAGTAATGCTCTACCATTGCCTGACATTTAAATTTCGATGTGCTTCCAAAAGTATTCAGCATCATATTATGTATTGGACAAGACCCATTGGAAAGACTTTGAGTGAGCAGTTATTGTTTTTTTTCACCAATTATACTCACTGGTGTTTTGTTCAGATTTGTGATCTTGATGACAACCCCAGGAATGTTTCCACATGGAATATGGGTCTGAGGTTGTAATTGCTTGCGCACTGACATTCCAATTATGTCTGCCGTGCTGTGTAATTACACAATGGAGATCGTCAGCTTTCCTACAAAACCAGAGAGAGAAAAACAACAAGAGCAAAATTAACATTAAAACTATGTTTATTCATTTAATTAAAGGCTTTCGCTTCTTATTTTTTAATTGCAACAGTAGTTTTAGCCTTTGTTTTAAGTATTTGGCAGTAATCTGAGTGTGAATGTCACCGAATTCCAAAATTACCCAGATCTGGGCGAATATCAAGAAAAAAGTTGCAGATGCTGGAAATCTGAAATAAAAGAAACAGATAATTCTGGAAACATTCAAGGAAGCCAGACCATCTCTACAGAGAGAGAAACAGCATCTATGTTTCAGATTCGTGACTCCTTGTCAGAATTGGAAAAGAGTGAGAACATGTTAATTATCCGTAGTATAGAAGGTGGGGATGGATGGGTAGAACAAAGGGAACATCTCCGATAGGTGAAAACCAAATGAGTTAATGTGCCAGTTCGAATTAGATTCTGCTTCTTTTTGTTGAGTTGCTAATGGCAGGGCTGTGGGACATATCTGGCTGGAAAGACTATACTAATGGACGAAGAAATGTTGAGCCAACATTACACATGGATAGCTGGCAATAACACCCAGTTCTGATACAGATAAAAAGATCAAGTTACTTAAAGTTAGAGAATTCCATCTGGGTGGGATGTGAATGGATAGAGGCATCTGAGGAACGCAGATACAGAATTTGATGAAAATATTAGTTATTGTCATAGTTACATTGTGGAAACAGGTCCTTCGGCCCAACTTGCCCACACTGGCCAACATGTCCCAGCTACACTAGTCCCACCTGTCCCTGCCTCAACTATCTCCTCTGTCAGCTTGTTCCATACAGCCACCATCCTTTGTGTAAGAATGTTACCCCTCAGATTCCTATTAAATCTTTTCCCCTTCACCTTAAACCTATGTCCTCTGGTCCTCGATTCACTTGCTCTGGGCAAGAGACTGTGCATCTACCCAATCTGTTCCTGAAGACCAATGTGCCAAACGCCTTTTTGACCACCTTATCTACCTGTGACTCGACCTTCAAGGAAACATGCACCTGCACTCCTAGACCCTTCTGGTCTACAACACTCCCCAGAGCCCTACCATTCACTGTGTAGGTCCTGCCCATGTTAGACTTCTCAGCCCACTTGGCCAATCGATCAAGATCCTGCTGCAATTTTTCACAACCATCTTCACTATCTGCAAAACCACCCACTTTTGTATCATCTGCAAACATGCTAATCTTGCCTGTATGTTCTCATCCAAATCAGTGGGCCCAGCACCGAGCACAGAGGCACACCATGAGTCATAGGCCTCCAGTCTGAGAAGCGACCTTCCACCATCACCCTCTGCTTCCTTCCATGAAGCCAATTTTCTATCCATTCAGTTATTTATCCATGGATCCCATGCGATCTAACCTTCCAGAGCAGCCTACCATGCGGAACCTTGTCGAATGCTTCCCGACTATGCCCACAGGCCTACACTCAGTCCAGCTTTACCATCATGTCTAAATCACAGAAACTGAGCAACACCAAAGTCAATCGATCCAAAATATCCCCGCCGAAGTTCAAAAACTTAGCAGAGAGGAACTTCATACAGAAATTCACAGCCACATCTCACACATCTGAGAAAAAAACACTTGCCACAGGACTTCAGAGAAGTTGTACTATTGACAAAGATGGAAGATAAATTCAATTGCGGTAATTATAGAGGTCTGTTCCTGCCTTCTGCGGCTGTGGTCCATCTGGAGGCACGAAGGAAGAGATCGCCGTGTAACAACTCCAAAAGACATGCAGGATGAAGCGTCAACCACATGGTCTGTTTTGACTTAGCAAAAGGTTTTGCCATTGTCAATCAACCACACTGCAAGATCTTTGCACAATGACAATCTTGAGCCTGAGTGGGTCACTCTTCCCCTTGACTGCAGTGTTGCAAAGAGACTTACCTTCAAAATGAACCCCCAATTTCGATAAACAAGTACAATTGCATCTTTTACTTTCAACTAAGAGATTGTTTTGCACAACCCTTTCCCATCAGACCCAAGCAAATTGGCCAGAGGGCTTTTTCTTCTTCTGTCTGAAATCTATGTCAGCTGTCAGGAGCAATTTTTAAATATGAAAAATCATGGATTATGGATTGTGCCACATGTGGTCAAACACACCTTTTGGTTAAAATGGATTAATTCTTCATTCATTAGTGTTTTGGGCAGGATGGCAGTTTCAATACAATTGCACATTCACAATACGATACATTTTAGGTGGGAATTACCAACTTTAAAAATCTCATAACTCCAGATCCCAGTTCAAACTCAGGTAACCTCACCTTGACATGAAATGCCATAAATATGCAAAGAAGTCATTTAGCTATGCTTCTGCATCTAAGGGCCTTTAATGAAATATTGTTTGAGTATTGGCATTTTTTAAAATAAGAAACAACTCAAAAATAAGAAACAGTATTGTAAATAATGCCCTTCTATGGACAAACAAGGGAGGTAGGCGAAGGGAAAGTATGATAAAATCAGATTTTTTTATTTCTCTCTCTCTCTCTCTCTCTCTCTCTCTCTCTCTCTCTCTCTCTCTCTCTCTCTCTCTCTCTCTCTCTCTCTCTCTCTCTCTCTCTCTCTCTCTCTTTTTTTTTTCAAAGACTTTATTCAGCACAAACGCATGATACATCACATCAAAACCATATTCAGAGGTTACAAAACGTCAAGTAATCATTATAATACAATGTTGCCTTCATTATTTACAATGCTCTCAACCCCCCGCGGTGACCAGCGTTCACGGAAGGCCTCCAGAGTCCCCGTGGACACCGCGTGTTCCCTCTCTAAGGACACGCGCGCACGGACGTAGGCCCGGAAGAGGGGAAGGCAGCCGACTCGACCGCCCGCTGCCTGCTCTCTCTCTCTCTCTCTCTCTCTCTCTCTCTCTCTCTCTCTCTCTCTCTCTCTCTCTCTCTCTCTCTCTCTCTCTCTCTCTCTCTCTCTCTCTCTCTCTCTCTCTCTCCCTCTCCCTCTCCCTCTCTCCCTCTCCCTCTCTCTCTCCCTCCCTTTTCTCACTGTTTGTGCAGAGTCTTGGTTGTCTCAGGGCTTTCTGAGATACTACATTTAAGTCCATTTCTGGGATTGCCAATCAGAAACAGTCTCTTGCACAGTTGCTTCTACAAACACCCATTCAGCTGCCCAGAGTCGCTATGTAGCAGGTCTTGTTAAACTGTGGGATATGGATACGGCTTGTTCTAGCCTCTCTCTAAAAGTGGGATTTAGACACAATGTAGGGTTTTATCTCAGAGTCCGAAGGCAGCTTTTCCATTAGGATAACCCCACAAGTAAGGGTAGAGTTAATGTGTATGTCTGACACGAGTGCAGGTTGCTGACTGTAGACAGCAAAATGTAAAGATTCCAAGAGAATACAGTGAACTGAGGATTCAGCTGGAACATATTTAAAGTACAGGGTCAGCCATGACCTTACCGAATGGTTGTTAGCTGAAAGACTCATACTATCACTTTCTGCTCCCATTCCTGAAGTTCTATCATTGTTGGTGGAGGCTTGTTATGTACACATTTACTGCTACATTACAACAATTACTGAATCAATAACATGTACAACTTGGTCATCCATATAAATACTGAGGCAACAGGAACAATCAGAGACCTAGTATCCAGTGGCAAATAATACTTGTGTAGGAAGGAACTGCAGATGGTGGTTTAAACCGAAGATAGACACAAAAAGCTGGAGTAACTCAGCGGGACAGGCAGCATCTCTGGAGAGAAGGAATGGGTGACGTTTTGGGTCGAGACTGAAGAAGGGTCTCGATCCAAAACGTCACCCATTCCTTCTCTCCAAAGATGCTGCCTGTCCCGCTGAGTTACTCCAGCTTTTTGTGTCTATCTTCGGCAAATAATTCTTCCTGGCCTCAAATCCTTTAGACTACTTTAAATACACTTCAAGAGCGTGATGGAATATACATGACCTGACTGGCAGGTCCAACAAGACCATGGAATTTCAGCACCATCCAGAACAAAGCTGCCCATTTGGTTGGTACCCTATCAATACTCTGAACTTTCATTCCCTCCACCACACGGAAAAGTCTTTGTCTGCAAAATGCACTAAAGTTACTTGTCTAGACTGCTACACAACAACCCCTAATGCCTATCATCCAAAATAATATGGTCTGCAGCTAAATGGAGACATCACCGTCAAACACCATCATGAATTTGAAATACCTGTATATTGCTGTTCCTTCCATGTTTAAGGTGAGTTGCTGGCTACTAATCCTGGAGCATCCCCTCCAATAGCACCATGAGACAACTTGCAGCAGACGGATTGCAGGGGTTTCAGAAGGTAGCTCATCACCCATCTTATCAATGCATTTAAGGATAGAGAATAAATGCTGGCCTTGTGAACGATGGCCAGCTCCCCAAAGATAAATGAAAAGAAAATGTTTCCAAAATACTTCAGTGTCTCTAATAGGCTTTTGGGGGGTAATGCAGCCATCAAAATGCAAGACGTGCTTTTACTGAAGGGTCATATTTCTGAACCCAGGTATGAGCTGAGATCATAGAGTCATAGAGTCATAGAGTGATACAGCTTGGAAACAGGCCCTTCGAGCCAACTTGGCCACACCTGCCAACATGTCCCACCTACACTAATCCCACCTGCCCGTGTTTGGTCCATATCCCTCCAAACCTGTCCTATCCATGTACCTGTCAAACTGTAGCCCCTGCCTCAACTACTTCCTCTGGCAGCTTGTTTCACCACCACCACCACCCTTTTTGTGAAAAAGTTACCCATCAGATTTCTATTAAATCTTTTCCCCTTCACCTTAAATCTATGTCTTCTGGTCCTTGATTCAGCTACTCTGGGCAAGAGACTGTTCATCTAACCAACTTATTCCTCTCACGTTTTTATACACCTCTATAAAGTAGTGAGACGGTAATGGATGTAGAATTAAAATTGAAATGAGGCTGATATGTTGTTATCTTTGGGAAGCATTTAACACACTAAGTGTATGCAGGAATGAGTACACGTCTGCTGATTTCATGAACATCTCTTTGTATGTGGATAACATAACAAAATACATTTTATTTTTCATTTTGTAGGTTTGCTTTCTATCAGCACAATCTCAGGCTGACCTGGAAAATTGTTGTGCGCTTGGTTTAGACGTCTTTTCCTGCATTGTCTGGACTTGCATAAAATTCAACCTGAAGGCTCTTGAAATTCTGCAGTAGTTGAACTTCACCAGTAGGTGCTGCTAGAGTTATTACATTGATCAGTATCACTCTCTAGTGGTATTTATACCCCATGATAATTTAACCCAATAGGTCCTCTCCAAAGGCTTTAAATTGGCGCATTCAATCCAACAGTTGTAACCAAAATTCTCGCTGTCCGACTGGATTTCCCCCCCACATGTTTGGGACATTCCCCATTGTCAGGGTAAACAGCTACAATGTTACATTGTCAGCCTGCAGATCATTGGGGCCACAACAAAATGGCAACACCTGCTTTTGAGAGTTGAGATTGCATTGAATAAATAAAGGCTTTTTACCATGGGAAATTGGATCAGCCTCCATAAGCTGCTTTATAAAACAATTATCCTCAGTACAAGAACAGCCCTAAAGGCAAGAAACCATTTAAATGAAGGTACTATATCATACAATTATGAAAGGTACTACAATACACAATTACAACAGAATCCTATTTTACACTGATACTCTGTAGTGACCAGATTTATGTAAAATAGGATTACTTACTGTAATATCAAGTGGCACTCTAAATCAGAAGGCAGTCAGCGACAAATGGAACTTTGTTCAAGATTTGCTTTGACTGACAATTACTACAAAATGGCATGTCTGTTTTTTCTCTTGAAAACACTTGAGCTTTTTATCTTCAACCTAAAGTTGCACCTATCAAAATGGGTGAATGATATGTTCATCTGTCATCCCATTGACCACTATTTGAACACAGTTATTAGGGCATTGGGTGTAAAATTCAGGAAGTCATCATGCAGCTTTATAGGACTTCAATAAGGCCACATTTGAAGTATTGTGTGCAGTTTTGGTTTCCTTATTACAAGAAGGATTTGGAGGTTTTGGAAAGGATGCAGTGGAGGTTTACCAGAATGATACCTGAATCAGGGGGTATTAGCTACAGGGAAAGGTTGGACAGGCTTGGATTGTTTTCCCTGGATCACTGGAGTTTGCAGTGAGACCTGATAGTACAGTATATAAAATTATGACCCATATCCTCTCCATCACCACGACTATTTACTTTCACCTCCATAACATAGAACATCTCTATCATTGCCTCAACACATCTGCATGTGAAATATTCTTATACTTAGAAGAGCTATTCGAATACACTCCCAGCCAAACTAGCAAATTGCACCCTCCACAACATTCTGTTCATCCATCATTCCTGTGATTACTAACCTTAACTGGGTCCATTCAGCAAAGCTTCCATTTGATGTTTATTTCATGTTTAGAAATCCACAGGGAGAATGTACAAACTCTGTACAGACAAGCGCCCTTCGTCAGGATCGAACCCGGGTCTCTGGCGCTGTAAGGCAGCAACTCTACCCCGCAATACCATGCAGCCTTCTTGTATTCTATTGTGTTTTTGAGTAATCGTTTTGCTCCTCTTTCTCAATTCAAGGCATTGCTGCTAATGTTTTATATTCTTTGTGTCGTGACCATGCCAATTGACCTTTTATTTAGGTCTTTAAATTGAACTTTTAACTGGGCATTGAGTTTGTCAGCAGCTCCAAGCTCCAAGCTGTGATTGCACAATAATGGAGTCCACTGGTGTTAAACTGTTCACTGAGAAAAAGATTAAAATCATTCACACTTCCTCCTTCAATAAATGGAAATTCAATGAAACTGAATAAAACCCAATACTTTGGCAGCATAAAGTGAAAGTGAATAAGAAAAGGGTATTAAGAAGACTGAATTGTGAACAAAAAGGTAACAAATAGGAACAGAAGGTCAAAAGGTCCATCAAGATTGTTTCACCATTCAATAAGATAATAACTGATCTTGGTCTGAATATATTCCCATCTGATTCCAATAGACCATGGCACCACAACAGAATAGAAATCGGTTGATAACCATCATGGACCTGAAATGTTTTTTAAAAAAATTAGATTTTTTAGATTTAGATATTTTTAGATTTAGAGATACAGTGTGGAAACAAGCCCTTCGGCCCACCGGGTCCGCGCCGCTCAGCGATCCCCGCACATTAACATTATCCTACACACACCAGGGACAATTTTTATTTTAACATTTGCCCAGCCAATTAACCTACATACCTGCACGTCTTTGGAGTGTGGGAGGAAACCGAAGATCTCGGAGAAAACCCACGCAGGTCAAGGGGAGAACGTACAAACTCCGTACAGACGGCGCCCGTAGTCAGGATCCAACCTGAGTCTCTGGTGCTGCATTTGCTGTAAGGCAGCAACTCTACCGCTGCGCCACCGTGCCGCCCATTGTTTCTCTCTCTACAGTTGCTTTTTGACCTGCTGAGTAATTCAAGCATTCCTGTTTTTGTTCAAGCCATATTATGCCTTTGAAATATATTTTGAAATACAGTCATTGTTATAAAGTAAAAAATAGTCTAATACCTAGAAATTCAATAACCAACATTGCAGCAAAAATTGACCTTACCTGAAATGAATGAAGATAATATTGATAATGTTAATATTGTCTCATATGAATCCAGAAATTTTACATTTTCTTGGAAGAAACACGTTTGTATACCTTATATGATTTCTATATCAGTTACTCCAGAATATTGACACTCTTTTTGGTGCACTAGGGTGAATTTAACCCGTTGAACACTCCTAGGAAACAATGTTTAACAATGGACTGGAATCCCTGTAAAGTAAGTTTTTTGCTTAAGTTTGATACTTCCAATCTCCCATTCAGCATGGGACAGACACTAGCTCTACTTCTTTGACCCACCAATCTAACTCACAATCATGCAATGCTTATGCCCCGACGCCTATCCCTTTACTTCTGAGATATTATGGACACCTGAACCACAACCTTCCAATATTTATAGTGCATCAATGCCCTTAAGTTCGAAGACTTTATATCCATGGACCCAGTGGCTAACCGAAATGAGTGTGCCAATGCCATCACAGACTTCATTTCCCTCCTCCACCTCAGCAAACTTATCCCACGCTCCAAACCTGTCCCTCTCGGAGTTCTTCCCTTCCTCCCACTGAACCTAACATTAGACTCTGATGATATTTTAGTGATGATGTGGTTGCCAGTATAATGCACCTAAATGAGCAAACTAACATTTTCAGGTCATTAATTTTTATGTGCAAAGCACAGAAAGCCTTGACTGAGTGTTACACACACTAATTATAAGCTGTTGTTTTTGATAATGTTATCTGATTTGGCAGCCATGTGTCCACAGAGAAAAATGGTGGTCAATATTATTCTTGGATTATTATTGAAGTCCCCCACATAAAGGGAATCTCAGAGTTGTGGATGTATGTCATTCATTAGAGTACAATTTGCCTCAAATATTCGTAACTGATAATTATTAACAGTTTTTAATGGTCCTTTTATGATACGCATGTTAATTCTTCGAAAGGTCATCAATCATATTCATTATCTATGATGATTTATTACGTCAGGTGATAAAATCAATCCAATAAACGCACTATATTTCTCCAATGTCTCTGTCCTGGGAGACTTCATTAAACAACATCATCACCATTTCAGAGGTGATGGATAAGATATCAATGATGCAATGTGATGCGAATGCAATGTATAAACCATTTCACTGATCACGCACCCTCCCAGCCCTAGAGTGGACAGCACCAAGGGCAATAACTTGCAGTAATAAAGCACTGTCAACACTGTCAACTGTGAGGAAGATGCTATGAGGTTGCAGGGTGACTTGGACAGGTTGTGTGAGTGGGCGGATGCATGGCAGATGCAGTTTAATGTGGATAAGTGTGAGGTTGTCCACTTTGGTGGTAAGAATAAGAAGGCAGATTATTATCTGAATGGTGTCAAGTTAGGAAAAGGGGACGTACAACGAGATCTGGGTGTCCTAGTGCATCAGTCACTGAAAGGAAGCATGCAGGTACAGCAGGCAGTGATGAAAGCCAATGGAATGTTGGCCTTCATAACAAGAGGAGTTGAGTATAGGAGCAAAGAGGTCCTTCTGCAGTTGTACAGGGCCCTAGTGAGACCGCACCTGGAGTACTGTGTGCAGTTTTGGTCTCCAAATTTGAGGATGGACTGGAGCGACAAGGCTTGTATACACTGGAATTTAGAAGAATGAGAGGGGATCTTATCGAAACATATAAGATTATTAAGGGGTTGGACACGTTAGAGGCAGGAAACATGTTCCCAATGTTGGGGGAGTCCAGAACAAGGGGCCACAGTTTAAGAATAAGAGGTAGGCCATTTAGAACAGAGATGAGGAAAAACTTTTTCAGTCAGAGAGTTGTAAATGTGTGGAATTCACTGCCTCAGAAGGCAGTGGAGGCCAATTCTCTGAATGCATTCAAGAGAGAGCTAGATAGAGCTCTTAAGGATAGCGGAGTCAGGGGGTCTGGGGAGAAGGCAGGAATGGGGTACTGATTGAGAATGATCAGCCATGATCACGTTGAATGGTGGTGCTGGCTCGAAGGGCCGAATGGCCTATTCCTGCACCTATTGTCTATTGTCTATTGTCTAACACATTCAAATAGCTGATGACATTACAAAAACAAGAGTTGCAAGAATATGCGTAAGAGATGATGTAAACTATGACTGGAAAATAAGTTTTGGGTAGGTTTTGGAAGATGAGAAACGATGGAACCTTGTTAAAAATAGAATTCCACATCAAACAAAACTCTGCAGGACTTGTGAGAAGCCTAGATTTCTGGGCTTCATAATCTTAAAGCCACACCTTACTTTTTCCCATCTCTGAGTAAAGATGCTGCTCTCAAATTCCAGATTGAAATCAAGATATTCAACATGTACACCTGGAAGGTGCATCTTCAAAGAAGATGGGTGTGAAAAAGGGTTTCGTCCCAAAACGTCACCCATTCCTTCTCTCCATTGATGCTGCCTGTCCTGCTGAGTTACCCCACCATTTTGTGTGCATCTTCAAAGCCCTGACTGGTACAATTTCTGCTGCTGCTTAATTGTCTTCGGTAAAATTGTAAATTGTCCCTAGTTGTGTAGAATAGTGCTGGTGTATGGGGTTTGCTAGTTGGCGTGGACTCAGTGGGTCGAAGGGCCTGTTTCCACACTCTGTCTCAAAACTCTAAAGTCAAAATGTCAGTCAGTCATCTTTTGGAGCAATGTAATATACAGTGCTGGGGATCTAGAAATTCTGTCACCAACCTGTTTTTCTTCAGCACCAGGCAACGGAAATCTCAGTACACATGACAACAATAAACCAATACCAATAGCAAAACCAACAGAAAGCCACTTATTACGAGAGTGGAAATCAATTGTGAACATTTCTGGGTTGAATCATACAACTCTGGAAATCTTGCCGGACACTCATTGTCATAAATCCTTTCTCACCTTCCAAAACCTACCCATAAACCTATTTACCAGACACAGTTTACGTAATTTCTTATGTATTTTGTTTCCAACTCTTGCTTGTTCTGTTCTGTGATGTCATCAGATATTTGAATACATTAAGAGTGTTGTATTACTGCAAGTTATTGCCCTTGGTGTTGTCCTCTTTAGGGCTGGGAGGGTGCATGATCGGTGAAGTGGTTTATACATTTCATTCTGTTCCACTTCACATTGCATCATTGATATCTTTTCCATCCCTTCCAAATTGGTGATGATGTTGTTTATTGAAGTCTCCCAGGACATAGACTTATTCTGGTGACATAAGTTCAGCTGCAATAAAGTATGGGCATTTGTTAACTGTGTAGCAGAGCCCAAGATTCATGGCAATAACAAGTTAGTAATCATGAAAAATAGTGCATTTTTATCACAAAAAGCAGATACAATACAATATATCTTTATTGTCATTGTACAGGGGTACAACGAGATTGGGAATGCGCCTCCCATACGATGCAATAAATGAATTAGCTAGTCAGTATTAATTTAAACAACCCAATGAAACAAACTGGAACAGTTTTAAAACAGAATAAAGTGCAAGTAGATCTGTGCCGGTTCACTGTGCGATGTGACCATCCGGCTCAGCAGGCTCATCCGGCTCATAGCAGTTATGGCCCTGGGGATGAAACTGTTCCTGAGTCTGGAGGTGCGGGCGTATCATCTGCCAATGGTAGAAGTTCGAACAGACCGTTGCAGGGGTGTGAAGAGATAACGGTAGCGCAGCGGTAGAGTTGCTGCTTTACAGCGAATGCAGCGCCGGAGACTCAGGTTCAATCCTGACTACGGGTGCTGCACTGTAAGGAGTTTGTACGTTCTCCCCGTGACCTGCGTGGGTTTTCTCCGAGATCTTCGGTTTCCTCCCACACTCCAAAGACGTACAGGTATGTACGTTAATTGGCTGGGTAAATGTAAAAATTGTCCCTAGTGGGTGTAGGATAGTGTTAGTGTACGGGGATCGCTGGGCGGCACGGACTTGGTGGGCCGAAAAGGCCTGTTTCCGGCTGTATATATATGATGATATGATATGATATGATAAACAAGAAAAGTGTGCATTGGCCAGTACCCTATTCATCTTCTTAAACAAATAAACAAAAACAAATGGCACGAGAAAAAGTGTGGTAAAAAGCCCTTTACTCTGCTATGAGTGAGCGGTGAGGATGGCGGTCATAGAATACTAACCATTATTGGGCATTTCAAGTAATTACAAGAATGTCCTATAACTATTATTTTGTATATTTATTGAGGGGTTTAAGATCAATGTGCTTTTATTCTTTCTACCATTTTTCAATCTGTTATTGATATTGAAGGACAACCTCACTGAAGGATTGCCAATTGCTTTCTGTCTATTTTCGAAAAACAGACTCAATGATAGATTAGCACACCAACATTAAAAGCAGGGGAAAACAACGAGAGGTAAGTAGAATAACTTTTAAGTTAATGAATTAGTATCTAAAGGTGTGAACTATTGATATGGGGTCATGAATTAATATCTCACCCCAATAGCAGGTGAGTTTAAATTCTAGTAACTAATCAGTTCAGGAGGTGGCTAGCGATGGAGAATATATTTGAGTTAGCCTCGATACAGTCATAGTGTCATAGAAACAGGCCCTTTGGCCCACTATATCTATGTTGACCATCATATCTATTTATCCAAATCCCACTTGCCTGCATTATATATCCCTCAGAGCCTGCTCATTCAAGTATCTGTTCTAATGCCTCTTGATGACATTACTCTTGTCATTAGTAATGTCATTACTATTCCTGCCTCCATCACCTCCATTTGGTCTAGCGGTTCAGATTCCTGGTTTTCACTCAGGCGGCCCGGGTTCGACACCCGGCATGGGAAGTGAATTTTTTGGGCAGCATGGTGGTGCAGCGGTAGAGTTACTGCCTTATAGCGCCAGAGACCCAGATTCGAACCCAACTATGGGTGCTGTCAGTACAGAGTTTCTGCGATCTCCCCATGACCTCATGGGTTTTCTCTGAGATCTTCAGTTTCCTCCCACACTCCAAAGACGTACAGATTTGTAGGTTAATTGGCTTGGTATGTGTAAAGTGTGTGTGTGTGGCTGGTGTTAATGTGTGGGGATCTTTGGTCGATGCGGGCTCGTTGGACTGAAGGGCCTGTTTCTGCGCTGGATCTCTAAACTAAACTAAACCACCTCTGGCAGCTCATTCCAGATACCAACCAGTGTGTGTGTGAAAAATACACCTCTCAGGTCTTCTTTAAATTTTCTCCTGGTCACCTATGCCCTCCAGTTTTAGACATCATTAGCATAGAAACAGACTCTGGCTATCTGCTCTATTTATGCCTCTCATAACTTTATACACTCTATCATGTCACCTCTCAGCCTCTTTGCTCCAGGGAAAACAGATCGAGCCTATCATACCTTTCCTTGCATCTCAAGCCCTCCAATCCAGAAAACATCCATGTGAATCTTTCCTGCACTCTCTCTAGTTTAATCACATCCTTCCTAATGTTCAAATTGAGTGAATGAATTAAAAAAAAATACTCAAGAGGGAGCAACTAAGTGACCCCAATTTGGGGATTGGAGAGTGCATGAAATGTGATAGGTTGATAAGACGTTGGGAAGGAATCAACTGCAGTCAGAAACAGCGCAATGAATCTTGATTTCAACCCATCAATGATTCAGGAAGAAGATTGTGTTGGCGTGCAGAGTATCAATTGAAAGTCACAATTAAAATCAGATTAAGCAATCTTTACCAATGTTTTAAACTTCTAAACAGAATGTTCTTTCAATTTAATTTGATTACCATAGTTCCATGTACATTTGCCTGAAGTGGAGTATAAAGTATTCAAAAAGTAATTTGTTTAGGAAGATATTTATATTTTACTAAACACTGAATTAAAAAATAATTTTAAGTAATTAGAACATCCGCACTGACTAAATCATAACTGGTGAATAATAAGGTGTTAAACTGACCCATTTAGATGAATAAGCAACAGACTAACATGCAGAAATGTGAGAATTAGATGATTAATGTGCTGAAGATTTGTGCAATTCAAAACTCTAATGTTCATAAAACAAAAAAAAAAAGCACAATGAATGGTACAGATGCAACCGAACTAGATTGTAAGGTGGGAAAACATCAGCTTTAATTAGAGGCACCTGCTCCAGTATTTGTTGGCAGCAATGGCTGACATTATAACGTTGCTTATGATGGCAGCCCAGATCTAGCCGTGTCACTAAAGGAAAGCCAATTGTTGCCTGTCTCCATCTTTTTAAAAAGAGATGCAAAGAGCAAGCTTAGCACATCGACATTAAAAGGAGCAAAGGGAAATAATAGATGGGCAAGCATACTAACTTTTAAGTTAATGAACTATTACTGAACGGCGTGGACTATTGATCTGGGATCATGAATTCATTTCTCACCATGATTGTGCCGCGGTAACTCAATCTGTCAGGCAGCATCTCTGAAGGACATGGTTAGGTGACGTTTAGGGTCCGGCTTCTTCAGACTCAATTCAGGTCAAATATAAGGGGAAAGTACCCAGTAAATGGCAGGATCCTGAGATGCTTTGATGTAGAGGGCTCTTTGGGTGGAAGTCCAGATCTCCCTGAAAGTACACAGGATGGTACAGAAGGCATGTGGCGTGCATGCTTTCATCAGTCGAGGCATTGTATATTAAATTCAAGGAATCATGTAATGGCTGTACAAAAATGTGCTTGGGCCAATATTTGAAGTATTGTGTGCCATTTTGGTTGCCCCGTTGCAAGAAGGATGTGGATACTTTGGAGAGGGTGCAGAAGATGTTCTTCAGGCTGTTGCATGGATCAGAAGGCATTAGCTATAAAAACAATTTAGACAAACTTGGATTGTTTTCATTGGAAAATCGGAGGCTGGGGGGGAGATCTGATAGAAGTGTTTAAAATTCCGAGAGGCATGAAATTCTGAGTAGACCATTGGAGTCTTTTTCCCAGAGTGAGAATGTCAAATACTGGAGCGCATAACTTTTCGGTGAGTGTGGGAACATTGAGGAGAAAGGGTGAAGTGGAAGTTTAACATGGACATGAGAGGTGCCTGGAATGTGCTGCCAGGGGAATGGTGGAAGCAGATAAGATAGTAATGTTTAAGCAACATTTAGATAGGCCCATGAACATGGAGGGAATGGAGGAATGTACAGGCCGATGGGATCGGTTTAATATGGCATCATGGTTGGCACAGACATCGTGGACTGAAGGGCCTGTTCCTATGCTGTACTATTATATGTTCTATCTGAAGGGCGTTACCATGTCGAGCTGGAGAAGCTTGCCTGTGCCTAAGCTCCTGAGAGCTAAACCATCTGGAGCTATGCGCCAAACTGGGTCTTCCATGGTGGCCAGAAAATGGGGAGATAACATGAAATGGTCAATGGTGCAAAATGCAAGATAATTCTGTACCTTTTATTGTCAACCTTATAATCAACATTGTAATCAGAATTGCAAAGAATGCTTTCAGAAAACTGAGAGCAAGGTCTCCCGGATTCACCTGTTTTCAATCTCTTGGGGCTCTGACTGCACAAAGAGTGAACTACAGAGTCCAAATAAACTGTAAATCAATGGAAATTCTAAATTTAACATAACCATGGAAAGTACTAGGAAAGCACTCAGCACCGTGGCGCAAATTGTAGTGCACCCGTAGTCAGGATCGAGCCGGGGTCTCTGGCGCTGTAAGGCAGCAACTCTACCGCTGCGCCACTGTGCCAGTTTAATGACTAGTTCATTTTCATCTGATTAGATGAGAAGTCAGGTCAGGTAGGTTAGCAGAGTGTTGAAATGACAGCTGTAATTGTAAGTTTGGTAAGCAGCAGAACATGGGGGCTCAGGGACAATTACAGAAATTGTGTACGTACTCTTCACCAGCACTGGGTTACTGCATAAAGTAAAGGTCTTAAGAACAAATAGACTGGCAAAAAATGAATGGAATGCCGCCCCAGCATGGTGCCGCAGTGCTCATACCAGCAAGCTAGACGCCACCCTCGACGACACCATGCGGATCATCACCGGCTGCCCTCGCCCTACTCCAACGGATCTCCTGCCGGTGCTCGCAGGTATCGCAACCGCCAAGCTTCGCAGAGAGTTCTTCACTCATAGGCTGGTGTGCAAGGCCCCATCGGACACCAAACATCCTTTGCACCACCCCGCCCAGGATTCACAGCAACTGGGACCTCAACGCCTGTCATCTCGTCGCCCCTTTTCCCATCACGCAGCGACCCTCTGTGGCTTCGGTTTCAACATACTAGGAGCATAGAAACATAGAAACATAGAAAATAGGTGCAGGAGGAGGCCATTCAGCCCTTCGAGCCAGCACCGCCATTCATTGTGATCATGGCTGATCATTCACAATCAATAACCCGTGCCTGCCTTCTCCCCATATCCCTTGATTCCACTAGCCCCTAGAGCTCTATCTAACTCTCTCTTAAATGCATCCAGTGATTTGGCCTCCACTGCCCTATGTGGAAGAGAATTCCACAAATTCACAACTCTCTGGGTGAAAAAGTTCCTCACCTCAGTTTTAAATGGCCTCCCCTTTATTCTAAGGCTGTGGCCCCTGGTTCTGGACTCGCCCAACATTGGGAACATTTTTCCTGCATCTAGCTTGTCCAGTCCTTTTATAAATATATATGTCTCTATAAGATCCCCTCTCATCCTTCTAAACTCCAGAGCATGGAGAACCAGCTGTGAACAGACTTCACGGCCTCCTCAATTCACTGTCGCACCGAACACCACAGCCCCACCCGGCTTGGACATGCCCCGCAAAGAGTGGGTCGCCCTGAACGGCTCCGCACAGGGGTCGGCCGGTTCAATGCCAACATGCATCATTGAGGGTTGCGTTCATCAGCAGGGGGACCAACATTCTGGCAGGCAGGTTTGCTAGTGTTACACGTGTGGGTTTAAACTAAGTAGTGGGGGGGAGGGGTTGACAAATTGGGAATATGAAGATGGAGTTAAAGGGGAAGTGAATACAGGAGAAATTGCAAAGGACTCTCGAATAAATGGGGAGGAAAGTTCTAGATGGGATAAGAGAGTAAGGTCAGGGGCAATGGTGACCGGTGTGAGAGGGGAGGTGAATACCAAAGTTAAAGTGTTGTATTTAAATGTGCAAAGTATAAAAATAAAGTGGATGAGCTTGAGGCTCAGTTAGACATTGGCAAGTATGATGTTGTGGGAATTACAGAGACAAGACTACAAGAGGACCAGGGCTGGGAACTGAATATTCAGGGTTATACGATCTATCGAAAATACAGACATGTGGGGAGAGGAGGTGGGGTCGCTCTGTTGGTAAGGAATGATATTCACTCCCTTGCAAGGGGTGACATAGAATCAGGAGATGTAGAATCAGTATGGATAGAAATGAGGAATTGTAAGGGTAAAAAGACCCTAATGGGAGTTATCTACAGGCCCCCAAACAGTAGCCTCGACAAAGGGTGCAAGTTGAATCAAGAGCTAAAATTGGCATGTCGCAAATGTAATGCTATGGTGGTTATGGGAGATTTCAACATGCAGGAAGACTGGGAAAATCATGTTGGTACTGGACACCAGGAAAGGGAGTTTGTGGAGTGCCTCCGAGATGGATTCTTAGAACAGCTTGTACTGGAGCCTACCAGGGAGAAGGCAATTCTGGATTTAGTGTTGTGTAATGAACCTGATCTGACAAGGGAACTCAAGGTAAAAGAGCCATTTGGAGGCAGTGATAAGTTTTATGATAAGCATATGATAAGTTTTAATCTACAAATTGAGAGTGAGAAAGGAAAATCGGAAGTGTCAGTATTACAGTATAGCAAAGGGGATTACAGAGGCATGAGGCAGGAGCTGGCCAGATTTGACTGGAAGGAGGCCCGAGCAGGGAAGACGGTGGAACAACAATGATAGATAGATAGATAGCTTTATTTGTCATCCAATATTGGACGAAATTCGGTCACCCACAGTCCAACAATAAAAGCATTAAATATGCATTCAAATTACACAACCCCAAAACCCCCAAAACACAGTCCAACAATAAAAGCATTAAATAGGCATTAAAATTACCCAACCCCAAAAACACACAAAAAAAGAAACATCCATCAAAGAAACATCCATCACAGTGAGTCTCCTCCAGTCCTCTCTCTCCTCACTGTGATGGAAGGCCACAATGTCTTTCCCTTCTCCCGCTGTCCTCGCCCGCAGTCAGGTTGTTGTGGTTGCAGGCCGCACCGGACGGTCCACAGCGGGCCGAGCCCAAGGCGCGTCGCGTCGCAGCCGCTCCCGCAGCCTCCGAAAACGGCCGGCTCCGCCGATGATAAGTCCGATCCGGGGCGGGCGAACACGCTGCTGCTGCCGCTGTTGCTGCACGTCGGGGCGGTCGTGGCTCCCGACATTGAAGCCCCCGCCCAGCAGAGAAATATCCCGCGGCATATCTTGGGCCGCGCCGGACGGTGAAATGTCCGCGACCCAAGCCCCGTGATCCGGGGCGGGCGACCACGCTGCCGCTGCCGGAGCTCCCGATGTCGGCATCCACGCGGCCCGAGCCTAAGGCGTGTCGCAGCTGCTCCCGCAGCCTCCGAAGACGGCCGGCTCCGGTGGTGGTAAGTCCGATCCGCGGGCTCTGCGAACCAGAGCCCTGGAGGCCGACAGCTCCAGGAGTTGGGCCGATGGTAGGCCGCAGCAGGAACGGAGACACGGCCCAGAACACAAAGGTCGGGTCCCCGTTCGGAAGGGATACATATTTACAATGTTACAGTTCCCCCCCTCCCCCCCACATACACACATAGTACACAAACACAAAAACACCACATCACAACTACAATTAAGACAAACAAAACCAACAAAAACACAAGACAAATGGACCGCAGGTGTAGCCGCAGCTGCTAGGGCAGCGCCGCCATTTTGCAGGTATTCCTGGGAATAATGCAGAAGTTGCAGGATCAATTCATCCCAAAGAGGATGAAAGATTCTAAGGGGAGTAAGAGGCACCTGTGGCTGACTAGGGAAGTCAAGGACAGCATAAAAATAAAAGAGAAGAAGTATAACATAGCAAAGAAGAGTGGGAAGCCAGAGGATTGGGACTCTTTTAAAGAGCAACAGAAGATAACTAAAAAGGCAATACGGGGAGAAAAGATGAGGTATGAGGGTAAGCTAGCCAATAATATAAAGGAGGATAGTAAAAGCTTTTTTAGGTATGTGAAGAGGAAACAAATAGTGAAGGCAAATGTGGGTCCTTTGAAGACAGAAGCAAGGGAATTTATTATGGGGAACAAGGAAATGGCAGATGAGTTGAACCGGTACTTTGGATCTGTCTTCACCAAGGAAGATACAAACAATTTCCCAGATGTTCTAATGGCCAGAGATCCTAGGGTGACGGAGGAACTGAATGAAAATCACATTAGGCAGGAAATGGTATTGGATAGACTGATGGGACTGAAGGCTCATATATCCCCAGGGCCTGATGGTCTGCATCCCAGAGTATTTAAGGAGGTGGCTCTAGAAATCGTGGACGCATTGGTGATCATTTTCCAATGTTCTATAGATTCAGGATCAGTTCCTGTGGATTGGAGGGTAGCTAATGTTATTCCACTTTTTAAGAAAGGAGGGAGAGAGAAAACAGGAAATTATAGACCAGTTAGTCTGACATCAGTGGTGGGGAAGATGCTGGAGTCAATTATAAAAGACAAAGTTGCGGAGCATTTGGATAGCAGCAACAGGATCGTTCCAAGTCAGCATAGATTTATGAAGGGGATATCATGCTTGACTAATCTTCAGGAATTTTTTGAGGATGTAACTAGGAAAATTGACAGGGGAGAACAGGTGGATGTAATGTACCTAGACTTTCAGAAAGCCTTCGACAAGGTCCCACATAGGAGATTAATGGGCAAAATTAGAGCACATGGTATTGGGGGTAGGGTACTGACTTAGACGAAGGGATTAAAAGTACCATTAGCAAGGCAGTGGAGGCCAGTTCGTTGGATGAGACTCAGAAGGCAGTGGAGGCCAGTTCGTTGGATGCTTTCAAGAGAGAGCTGGATAGAGCTCTTAAGGATAGCGGAGTGAGGGGGTATGGGGAGAAGGCAGGAACGGGGTACTGATTGATAGTGATCAGCCATGATCGCATTGAATGGCGGTGCTGGCTCGAAGGGCTGAATGGCCTACTCCTGCACCTATTGTCTATTGTCTATTGTCTATTGTCTAAAGAGTGGGGATAAATTGGTCCCTTTCAGAATGGCAGGCAGTGACTAGTGGGATACCGCAAGGCTCGGTGCTGGGACCACAGCTATTTACAATATACATTAATGACTTGGATGAAGGGATTAAAAGTACCATTAGGAAATTTGCAGATAATACAAAGCTGGGAGGCAGTGTGAACTGTGAGGAAAATGCTATGAGGTTGCAGGGTGACTTGGACAGGTTGTGTGAGTGGGCGGATGCATGGCAGATACAGTTTAATGTGGATAAGTGTGAGGTTATCCACTTTGGTGGTAAGAATAGGAAGGCAGATTATTATCTGAATGGTGTTAAGTTAGGAAAAGGGGATGTACAACGAGATTTGGGTGTCCTAGTGCATCAGTCACTGCAAGGAAGCATGCAGATATAGCAGGCAGTGAAGAAAGCCAATGGAATGTTGGCCTTCATAACAAGAGGAGTGGGTATAGGAGCAAAAAGGTCCTTCTGCAGTTGTACAGGGCCCTAGTGAGACTGCACTTGAAGTACTGTGTGCAGTTTTGGTCTCCAAATTTGAGGAAGGATATTCTTGCTTTTGAGGGCGTGCAGTGTAGGTTTACCAGGTTAATTCCCGGAATGGCGGGACTGTCATATGTTGAAAGACTGGAGCGACTAGGCTTGTATTCACTGGAATTTAGAAGGATGAGAGGGGATCTTATTGAAACATAAGATTATTAAGGGGTTGGACACGTTAGAGGCAGGAAACATGTTCCCAATGTTGGGGGAGTCCAGAACCAGGGGCCACAGTTTAAGAATAAGGGGTAGGCCATTTAGAACGGAGATGAGGAAAAACTTTTTCAGTCAGAGAGTTGTAAATCTGTGGAATTCTCTGCCTCAGAAGGCAGTGGAGGCCAATTCTCTGAATGCATTCAAGAGAGAGCTAGATAGAGCTCTTAAGGATAGCGGAGTCAGGGGGTATGGGGAGAAGGCAGGAACGGGTACTGATTGAGAATGATCAGCCATGATCACATTGAATGGTGGTGCTGGCTCGAAGGGCGAATGGCCTACTCCTGCACCTATTGTCTATTGTCTATTGTCTAAAATGAATGAGCTGTAATACGATCGTGTGGTGAGCAGGAATAAAACTGTGGAGTGATAATCATGCATGAAAAATAAAGCCATGATGAGCAAATGAACTACCTTCTAGCATTACATTCACAAACATTGCCCAACAGAAAATATTGGCTCAGTACAATTTTGTGGTTGTTATGTTAACATGATTCTGTAAACGTTTGCTATGGAACGGTGAGATTTACCACAGATATTCACCATGAGATGATATAGGTTTTCAACAGAAAAGTGCTTTTCCATGCTTTTCTCAAGACATCAATGTCTCCAAAGGGCAGGCAATTGGAGCAGCAACAGTTGTTTGGGTGATTTGTCTGACTTTGGGATGCATAGCAGGGTCATGGACGGGGTACTGATTGAGAATGATCAGCCATGATCACATTGAATGGCGGTGCTGGCTCAAAGGGTCGAATGGCCTCCTCCTGCACCTATTGTCTATTGTCTATTGTCTATTGTCTATTCAGGATAGTTATTTTTATAATTGCTCACTTTGATAAGGCTGAATGCCACGGAAGACCCAACTTAGAATATAAATAATTGCATCAGAAAAGATTATTCATTTGTTTCTTAAATGCTCCAAGTTTGTCTGAGTTGCAAGTGGCACATGCTCTGCTAGCATGGATGGGGCAGCATGTTGCAAAACCAAGAAGAACACATTCTGCATGATGTGAACATAGTTAGTGTGCAGTTTATAAACTGCCATCAAAAAATTGAACACGGGATTACCATCTCAAACTAATGAGAATGATCAGCTGTTTATAATATTATTTTGATAACATGCATGTCTTTTTTTTCTCCTGCATTATAACTGTAGTGACATTTCAGAAGATGTTCAGTGGCTATAAGGTACATTTCAATGCTATTTTTGGCATCTAGGCGTCCCTAATTGTCCTCACAAAAATTGTAGTGAGCCATCTTCTTGAACTGCAGTTTAGCAGCAAAGGTACAATTGAGTCTCTTGCTAGACCATTTCAGGGTGTGGTTAACAGCCTTGTGGTGAAGTCGCACATTGACCAGGCCAGGTAAGGAAGGCAAATCTCCTCCACGAAAGAATGTCAGTGAATTTAACAATTTTTAAAAAAAATTATGAATAATAGTTAAATTCCATAGCTGCAACTGTGGGATTTGACTTTGCATTCCTGGGTGGTTAGTCTGAACCTTCGGGTTGCTTATTTGGCAACAACTGCTGCACCAACTGCATACCGAAAGTATTGACCGTAAGGAGAAGAGAAATGGAGGACAACTAAGGATCTAGCTTTTGAAGCAAGCTGCTGATTCAAGACTTCCTTGCATTGTAGAAACATAGAAAATTGGTGCATGATCGATGAAGTGGTTTATACATTTCATTCCGTTCCACTTCACATTGCATCATTGATATCTTTTCCATCCCTTCCAAATTGGTGATGATGTTGTTTATTGAAGTCTCCCGGGACATAGACTTATTCTGGTGACATAAGTTCAGCCGCAGTAAACCATGGGCATTTTTTAATTTCTTGTGAGACTTTCTTTGGATTATTGACTGGGAGGTTAGATCACATTGCACCAAGAGCATTGCACTGGTCTTGCTGAGCCTGCACCCTTCTAAATGGAACCTTCTGGATAGGTTAGCAATACTATGCATGCCCCATTTCACTTCTTATGTGCTCCTCTCTTCTCAAGGCTCCAATCAATTTCCCACCTCTATTTCTAAAGCCCAACCTGGCCCTGATCTCCAGATCTCCTCTCCAGCTTCACAAATCGGTGGATAGTTACATGGGATTGGGATGGAAACATAGAAACATAGAAAATAGGTGCAGGAGTAGGCCATTTGGCCCTTCGAGCCAGCACCGCCATTCAATATGATCACAGCTGATCATCCAGAATCAGTACCCTGTTCCTGCTTTCTCCCCATACCCCTTGATTCCGTTAGATCTAAGAGCTCTATACCGTCATATGTTTCAAATTATTCAAACTCTAAAGATCATTTATGTCTCAAGGGGATTGTCTCTCAGACTACTATTTGTGTCTATTTTATTTGGTCTCTTTTTGTAGAACAGCCCTTTGATCGCAGAAACAGACCTAGGAATTTTTCTTTGCACCCACTCTAAATTAAGTAGATCTCTCCTTGGATAAACAAAGCAAAATTACATGCGTGGTCTCCCCTAATTTACTTATAATTGCTGCAAGATTTTATTTATTCTTGTTCTCTAACCTCCTTCCAATTAAGACCAATGTAACATTTGTCTTTATAATTGCTCGCTGCTGAGTGTAAAGGCTAAGTAAGGAGAGAAAGCGAAGATAGTTTACAGCTTCAAGCAGTGCTGCAGGAGGCAAGGCACAGAAAACATTCCTAATTGGTAACTCATCCTCTTTCTGTGAAAGTGTCTGGTAACTATTGCAAGATTGCTGATTCACTCAGATTGAACAGTTGAAGACAGATTGAACTGGGAAAATAGAACAGTATAGCAGAGTCCCACAATATCCATGCCGCACATTGTGTCATTGACATGATGTTAATCAGATGCTTCCTGCTTCCTTTGCTACCTATGGGCAGTACCATTCAGTCCAAGGGACCAATGTCTAGCACATGCTGCTAATGTTTCTTGCTAAGAGCGTGACAATGAAATAGTGATAGCTCTGCCACCCATTTCCTTCAGTCAGTCAGTCAGTTTAGTTTATTGTCACGTGCACCGAGGTACAGTGAAAAGCTTTCGTTGCGTGCTAACCAGTCAGCAGAAAGACAATACATGATTATAATCGATCCATTTACAGTGTATAGATACATAAGGGAATAACGTTTAGTGCAAGGTAAAGCCAGCAAAGTCCGATCAAGGATAGTCTGAGAGTCATCGAAGAGGTAGATAGTAGTTCAGCATTGCTCTCTGGTTGTGGTAGGATGATCCAGTTGCTTGATAACAGCTGGGAAGAAACTGTCCCTGAATCTGGTGGTGTGCATTTTCATACTTCTATACCTTTTGCCTGATGGGAGAGGGGAGAAGAAGGAATGGCCAGGGTGCGACTTGTCCTTGATTATGCTGCTGGCCTTGCCAATGTGAGGTATAAAAGGAGTCAATAATAGAGGAGTTGGTTTGTGTGATGGCCTGGGCTGAAGGCCTTCCAGTAACGGGTCAGTTAATATGATTGGTGATTCAAGGGACTGCAGATGCTGAAATCTTGAGCATACAACAAAGTGCTGGAGGAACTCAGCACGGTAGGCGGCATCTAGAGGAAAATGGACGGACAGCATTTTAAGTTGAAATCCTTCTTCAGAGTCGAGATTGGAGCTTCACTTGATCCTTCTCAGGATGCGGGTATCATGAGAGGAGAGTGACCCCAATTTTGGACAGCCAATTACTCATGCACGCAACTCTCAGTTAAGGATGGCCCAGATCAGGCATAATTTGAATTTCACACGTTGATGCCAATTAGAGGAGATATGGCGATCATGGTGATGATGGAATGGAATATTGTGCATATTATTTATGGTTTAATATTTTCTCAAGTTTACTTACAGTTTTGGAGCCAGTGTGTTAAATTGTGATGAATGGTAAATAGTGTTTTGATGCTAACTTTATTATTTTATTTTCATTTTTGGGTTCAAGGTGTTGTCATTAAGGTGGTAGATGCTGGACACTGAGCGGCGTGGGGAAGGTGTTGAACCAGCTGGGGAGAGGAGGTGGGACGGGGGAGCCGAAGGCAGGCCCAGCGCCAGGCCCAGGCCTCGGCCTCCACCTCAACCAACGCCTGGCCTCATCGCCGCTGCTGCTGCTGCCACCTTTTCCCTTGGCCCACCTCAGGCTCGAGGTTACCTGGTCAGTCCAGGCCCAGGCCCAGGCCCAGGCCCAGGCCCCGTCCCAGGCCCAGGCCCAGGCTCCGGCTGCTTCCCCTGGCACCAGGCCTGGCTCTCCCGCCCACAAGAGACAGGCGGCCGTGCCCTGCTCAATGGACCCCAACTGCGCAGGCTCGCATGCGTTTGTTCTGCGCACGTGCGGATGCGGTGGCCATCTTACGTAAGTACCAGATCAACAGAGCCCCAACTGCGCATGCGCGTTTTTTTAAACTTTGAAATGTGAATAACTTTAAATATATAACACCGATTTCAATGAAACTTCTTCCATAGGACCACAGGACAACGGTGAGTAAGGTGAGCCTAAAATTGTCTTGCTATCGTGTACCGTTTTGGCTGGAGTTTGGGTACAAGCGAACAAACGAGAGTTTTAGTATATAGATAGATACCATCTATACTGTCCTAGTGGTGAAGAGACTGGGTTGTCATTCCAAGGTACAAGCAGACAAAGGGTGTCTGATAAGGAGAGAAGAGGAATGAAGTGTAAAGCCAGAGGAAGGGATTTACGTGGTAGGGGACAGGGGGAAGGGGAAAGAAGGGGGATTAAAAAGAAATGAGGGACTCAGGAATGGTAGATGAGTAAACAAAAGAGGAAAAAGGTACAGGAGCTGTGGAATCATTACCTTTAGGTTCTCGAATGGCTTTTATCATTAACCATACATTCTTGAACTAACTCTGACCACAACACAACCTCGGCACCAAACCACTTTACACTACTATGGTTACTCTCTATACTTTAGTATTTACATGATCAAGGGCCTAGTTTACCTTGAATAACAGTAATATATTGTACATTTTCTTTTATAGTTATATCTAATGAGCCTGTAAAGCTGTAACAGGTAAGAAAGTCATTGTTCCAGTTCATGTGTACAAAAGGAGCAGGGTGGGAGATAATGTGAGAAATAGGTGCCCACTAGGGTGGTCTCCACAAGGAGGGGACAGGAGGGTATTACATGAAATTGGAAAATTCAACATTCATACTGTTGGGTTATGTTAAAAGGTTCAAAGGTTTCAAAGGTTTCAAAGGTCTGTTTATTGCCATGTGTACCAATTAAGGTACAGTGAAACTCGATCATCATACAGCCATACTAAAAAAAGCAACAAACACACAACTACATAAAAGTTAACATAAACATCCATCGCAGCGGATTCCCCACATTCCTCACTGTGATGGAAGGCAAAAAAGTATAATGTTCTCCCGCGGTCAGGAGAGTCGAACTATCCGCAGTCGGGGCGATCGAAACTCCCGGAGCCGGCGATCGAAACTCCCACGTCGGGGCGGTCGAAGCTCCTGCGGCTTGGAGCTCCCGAAGTCAGTCCCTAACTAAGGGACCGCGGGCTCCACGATATTAAAGTCCGCAGGCTCCCGCAGTTGGAGCTCCGAGATCGATCCCTGACAGGGACCGCCAGCTCCACAATGTTAAGTTCGCAGGCTCCCGCGGTTGGAGTTCCCGAATTCGGTCCCCAGCAAGAGGCCACCAACTCCACGATGGTAGGCCACAATGCAGACGGAGATACGATACGGAAAAAGTCACAACTCGGTCGGGGTAAGAGATTTAAAAAGTCTCCCACAACACCCCCCTCCCCCCCCCACCACCCCACCGCCACATAAATCAAGCTAAAGAACACTGAAACATACATTTAACACATACTCTTAAACAACAAGGAAGGAAAAGGCCGAGACAGACTGTTGGCGAGGCAGCCATTGCGGTGCCACCTGATGGTGTATTATATAGGTAAAATATGATTAAACTGAGACCTGTCGCGTCTCTCAAGTGAATGCAGACATATTCATGGTTCTATTTCAAAAGAGAGCGCATGAGTTATCCTTGGTGGCCTGGTGAATAATTAGCACCCAATCAATATTTCTAAAATAGCTATTGTGATCATTATCATTTACTGTGCACAAATTGGCAGCTGCATTTCCCACAGTCACGATGCTTGTGTATTTATTCTAGTTTCTTCAGTCAACAACATTTTTAGCACTCTGGAGGGGTTTTTTTTGTAGTAGTTGTAGCAATACCACATAAGCTTAGATGCAAAGTAGATGCAAGATTTAATAATAAACTATTAAAAGGCAAGTTTTAATCAGTTCAACAGCAATCAATGAGTCACAATTGTAATCGGTCCAATTTGTTTTAGATCAAATGAAACACCATAGAAATCAACAAATAATGAAGAGAAGCAAAGATAGATACAAAAAGCTGGAGTAACTCAGTGGGCCAGGCAGCAACTCTCGAGAAAAGGAATAGGTGTCTTGACCTGAAAAGTCAACTATTCCTTTTCTCCAGAGATGCTGCCTGACCCACTGAGTTACTCCAGCTATTTGTGTCTATCTTCAGTTTAAACCAGCATCTGCAGAAAGAAGAGAACCAATCAGAGGAGAAAGGATTAAAAAAAAAGAAAAAGGAGTAAAAAAAGCACAAAATTGGAGGAGGGATTCAATGTAGCCTCTCCTGATCAACGGAAAAATTGGAAAATTGATGACGTTTTGCTGAAGGTGGGGAGCTGGTCCATCACGGCTCCTGACCTCCCCAACTTCAAAGGGATCTACAAGAAGCGCTGCCTCAAGGAAGGCAGCTAATATAGTCAAAGATCCACACCACCCTGGCCACGCTCTCTTCTCACTGCTACCATTAGGAAGAAGGTACAGGAGCTGTACAGCCATTAACTTCAGGTTCTAGAATGGGTCCTTTCATTTAACCATACATTCTTGAACTAACTCTGCTTACAAAACAACCTCTAGACAAAACCACTACGGACTATACACTACTAAGGTTACTCTCCATACTTTAGTATTTGCACGATCATGAGCCTAGTTTGCCTTGAATAACAGTAATATATTGTACACTTTATTTTATAGTTTTATCTAATGAGCCTGTGAAAGCTGCAGCAGGTAAGAATTTAATTGTTCCAGTTCATATCTCATGCATCTGACATATAAACACTCTTGACTTGAAAAGGGTACTGATTTGATGGTGAAATGGACAATAGGACATCTTAATTTAACTCAATGGAAAGACAGTGGTGGCTTCTCTTTTACTCAAGGGGTTGAGAGAAAAAATTATGAGATCCTATACAGAGCCTTTGGTGTGAATGTATGCCTGTAGAAAATTCAAAAACTCAGGAAGAGAAGCAGGGGGGAAAAAATAAATAAAGGGATAGAAGTGGGGGAGGGAGGAAGGAGGTTGCAACTGCACCACTGTGGAGGTGACAGACCTAAAGGTGTTTGTTTTAACATAAGGCCACCTTTCCAAGTGAGTGCACATCTGATCCATTCTCCATGAATATTTACACATTAATTATTATGGGTGTTTTTTGTAGCTTGTGCCATAGCAACACAATTTCCACTGCATAATGACTACAAAATGACACTGCGTAATATTATCTGTCATTATGGATACTGTAAAGGAAAGAACAAATGCTGTAGTTGTACAAGTGACTTTATTAATAATATTATGTCATTAACATGGAAATTATTTTGGATGCCATTTATTATTGACTGAAAGTTTAAAAAAATAGAAGTAATATGCCAATTTGGCACAATTATCTGTTAAATATAAACAAACATCATTCAAATGATACAATGTTCTACCCAATAATTTCTTTGAAGAGAAAATAATATGCTGCTTTTCTGACCATTGTTAAAAGTTACAAAGTTACAAAAGGGACTTAGTTACATAAAGCAAGTTGTGGAAAATGACATTTCTTTCTCCCAGTTTTGGGAATGGCAAATAGTCAGGAGGAGTAAACTAGATTGCAATGTGAGGCTGGTACTATACTGAATGATCAGAAAACTCCGCAAAAACTTTTGGTATCTTTATCAATTACACCTTCCTCTGTAGATCACCCCGGGGAGATTCTCCTGCAACACAATTTGGTCTATCAGAAGCAACAAGGTTGTGGAACAATATAACTTTATCTTATTCTTTCTATTGCTCCAAGACAATTGTTCTTCCTATTACTGAAAACATAATCAGTCAAATAGAAACTGCAAATCTGTTAACTGCAAAGCTGTTATCAGGCAACATGAATCATCCTACCACACTCAAAGAGCAATCCTTGACTAATATCTATCTCATTGGCGACCCTCGGACTATCCTTCGTCGGAGATAGACACAAAAAGCTGGAGTAACTCAGTGGGACAAGCAGCATCTCTGGAGAGAAGGAATGACTGATGTTTCGGGACGAGACTCTTCTTCAGACTAGACTTTGCTGGCTTTACCTTGCACTAAATGTTATTTCCTTATCATGCATCTGTACACTTTAAATGGTTTGATTGTAATTGTGTATTGTCTTTCCGCTGACTGGTTAGCATGCAACAAAAGCTTTTCACTGCACCTCGGTGCACTTGACAATAAACTAAACTTACTAAGTAACTAACTAACTAGAGTAGCTAAATCAGGCATTGACATAAAACAGCAATACCAATCCGATGATTGCCTTCTCTGTCAATGCTCCTCTTCATTTAAAAAATCCAATTATAATGCTAGAATGACTGAAAGATAAGGGTCTTTGTTCAATGCTGCAAAATAATGGGCCAGATCTTCTGGATAAGTGCAGGAACTTCCACGTGAAGACGTTAGTATTTCTCTTTATTTCCTTTCGTTCGTTCCTCTGCCGACTCCCACAATGCTATTTATTGCTCAGTGATGAGTTGAGACAACAATAATTTGGCTCATTTAATACAGGGTTAAATTCCAAAGTACTTCACAGGATATTATCAAACTAAATTTGACCAAGGGGATATTGAAGAAATATTGGGGTAAATGAGTAGTCAAAGTGAAAAGAAATATATAGGGAGATTAGGTAATTTAGAAAAAAAACATATGTGTTTGACAATAGACAATAGAGAATAGGTGCAGGAGGAGGCCATTCGGCCCTTCGAGCCAGCACCGCCATTCAATGTGATCATGGCTGATCATTCTCAATCAGTACCTCGTTCCTGCCTTCTCCCCATACCCCCTGACTCCGCTATCCTTAAGAGCTCTATCTAGCTCTCTCTTGAATGCATTCAGAGAATTGGCCTCCACTGCCTTCTGACAGTTTGGAGACTATCTGATGAAGGACCAGCCATTACTTGTAGAATGAGTTGTAGAATGATTCAGTTCAAGGAAAACCAAGAGGCCAGAATTAGAAATGTGTAGCTATCCTGTAGGAGTATTGCATAGACATATGTTACAGGGGTAGGGATCAGTGAAATAATGGAGAGACATGAAAACAGGGATAATATTTCAAGTTATATCCCAATATTTTGTGGGAAGAAATTCCTGTTCACCCTTTGCTGAATGTCAGGAAAGCAGTCAGTGGTGGGGTCACAACAGATGGCAGGTGAATATCATTAGTCCTCTTGGGCAACTTCTGTAGTGAACTCATTTATTTAGTTTAGTTTAGAGATACTGCCAAAACAGGCTTTTCAGCCCACCGAGTCCACACTGACCAGCAATTCCCGCACACTAACACTATCCCACACACACTAGGGACAATTTACAATTATACCAAGCCAATTAACCTACAACCCTGTACGTTGAGTGTGGGAGGAAACCGGAGCTCCCGGAGAAAACGCACGTAGGTCACGGGGAGAAAGTACAAACTCCGCACAGACAAGCACCCGTGGGTAGGGTCGAACCCAGGTCTCTGGCATTCTACGGCAGCAATTCTACCTCTGTGCCACCGTGCATCCTGGGATTGTCAGGGCTGAGCTCCAATGTGCAACTTCAGCTCTGTTGGGGCTACCGTCCACTTTGCAGTGATTTGGAGATCTTTTTTTAAATCATAATTTTCCAAAAATTCCCAGATATTAAACAGAGGTTGAGTCATCGATGATGTTGTAAGGGGGACATGATGTTGGTAAGCCATATCTGAAGCTCCAGGAGAGATCAATGTAGACACAAAAAGCTGGAGTAACTCAGCTGGACAGGCAGCATCTCTGGAGAGAAGGAATGGGGCATTGATTTGGAACAATGTAATTGAATTAGAAAATGTGCTGAAGAGATTCCTCAGGAATTTACCTGAGTTTGAGGGCTTGAATTAAAGAGAGAGATTGGTTAGGCAGGTCATATTATTGAGAGGTAATATTATTGAGGTGTATAAGATCACGAGGGGCACGGATCAAGTGAATACTTAATCTTTTTCCCAAGGTAAAGGATTCTAAAACTAGAGCGCATATGCTCAGGGTGAGAGAGGGGAGCTTTAAGAGGGACCTCAAGGGCAACATTTTCAATCTGAAGATAGTCCATATTTGGATTGAGCTGCCAGAGGTAGCCAAACAAGTAGATACATGATTTTAAAAATACATTCAGACGAATATATGGATAGGAAGTGTTCAGAGGGCTGTGATTCAAATGCAGGCAAATGGGCCAAGCCCAGTATGCCTTCTTGGTTAATATGGAGATAAGGTAGGCCGAAAGGCCTGTTTCCGGGCTCTACAGCTTCATGACTCCATGACTCTGTGGACCTTTTCCAAGCATCAGAGAGCATTTTGACAGTAGGATGAATGCTTGATCAATATTACAGCATATTTCACAAATTGCTGACACAAAGAAAAATGGGGCTAATTGGACCAAAGAGTAGATTAACTTTCAAAAGCAGATGATAATCTAAACGTTTAATTGTTCTATGAATACATAAATTGAATTTCCGCTTTGAAATGTGATTGATACAGTAAGCAATGCAAATCAAACATATTTTGACAGAAATAATAACAATCCTGAGAGAGAGAGATAGCTGTAATTGTCCGATTATAGGAATGGAAATTATGGAGCTTTCTTGCATTGGTTGGAGTACTTAATATGAGCAATGCCAATCCATTCCTTATTTGTTGCCATTAAATATTGAAGCCAACAGTTTTGGATCACTTTGTCCAAAATAAATGAATTTAGCATGAACCTCCCCTGAACATTAGGTTCTTCAGTTCACAGAGACACAGACCTGTGTAGCATAGAAACTGCCCTTCGGCCCATCTTGTCCATGCCAACCAAGATGGCACACTGGACCACTCTCATTTGCCTGCATATGGCCCATAGTCTTCAAAATGCTTCCTATTCATATAAGCATGTATAATATCTACATGTGTGCCAATAGTTTGGGTATTTTCCAAGCAAATAGGGATCTTTTACCCAGAGTAACCAGAGGACATGGGTTTAAGATGAGAGGGGAATGATTTAATAGGAACCTGAGGGGCAACTATTTTACATTAGGGGTGGTGGGTGTATGGAACAAGCTGCCGGAGGAGGTAGTTCAGGCTGGTGCTATCACAACATTAAAGAAACATTGAGACAGGTACACGGATAGGAAAGATTTGGAGGGTTGTGGGCCAAATGCAGGCAGGTGGGAGAAGTGTAGATTGAGCATGTCAATCAGCGTGGGAAAGTTGGGCCGAAGGGCCTGTTTCCACGCTGTATGACTGACTCTCTCTGTCCACATTTTTAAAAGTTTTTTTTTAAAACAAATAAACACCTTTAAAAAGCTGGCCACATGACTTTAAAAAATGATAATAGTATCTGTTTCTAGTAAGGAACTAATGGTAAAAGTTTACATGGGGCAACTCAGGACAATCCATCGCCGCCCGTATGATACTATGTGACTATTTTGGCCTGTAAGATGCTGTATTCTGAAAGTCCTGTCTACTCAGGTATCGTCAGCAACTCTTATGAAAATTGTTATAAAGCCTGTTGTGCGTACATGGAGGAGAGTGGACATTCATCAACACATTTCAAACAACACAAATAATTGAGGGACTGAGAAAGCAGTAAATTGATTTAATGCAAGCATTAAAATGTTTTATCAGCAATTTTTTGGTCGTCAAAAGTATTAGGAATGGCTGAGAAATTAGTATTTCATGATGACAGATCATTAACCAAATACCATGTCATGTTATGTTGTTGAATTAGTGTCTAGATGCTCATAGAATCACAAAATGATGATGACTGCAGGGAAGGATGTAAAAACATAGAGTAGACATAAAGAACTGCAGATGCTGGTTAATACGCAAAAGGACACAAAGCGCTGGAGTAACTCAGCAGGTCAGGCAGCATCTCTGGAGAACATTGATCGGTGATGTTTCGGGTTGAGCCCCTTCTTCAGACTGATTGTAGGGGAGGGGAGGAGGAAGAAAGTTGGGAAAGGGGAGAGAAAGGACAAAGCATGGCTTGAAGAGTTGAGAATTGTGATGGAAGAGGGAGGAAAGTAACATGGGGCTGGTGTGGCATGGGGGGGGGGGGTGGGAGAGGAGAGGGAGGAGTGGGGAGAAAGGGGGGGGCAATGGGGTTGGGAAGAAGTTAAGAAGTTACCTAAATTTTGCTGAATTGAATCTAAACTGGATCTAGGTAAGAGGTGTTTAGCTAGTCCCACTACCAGACCATTCCCACCAGCCCTGGTTCTTTTTTTTTCAGATACTTATTCAGTTGCAATATTAATGATGAAATTGAATCTTATCTACCTCTCAGAGAGACAAGAGACTGTAGATGCTGGAATCTAAAGCAGGAAACAATCTGCTGGAGGAATTCAGCGGATTGAGTAGCATCTGATTTCAGGTAACCCACTTTCTCTCATGTTTTGATCTATCCAGCCACTCTCACCTTCACCCCCACCCCACTAGTCCATTATCACCCAGTTTATTTCTCCTCTCCCACCCGTTCTATCTATCCATCACCCATATACATCTTCCTTCCCATTCGGTCCACTGTTCCCACTGCTCCCATCTTCCCACCCTACCTCCATGTTTCATTCCTGGCTTCATTTTTCTTTGCTGTCAGATACCAACATGTGCAGCTCTTTATTCTCTCTACCCATCATCTCTCAACCTCTTTTGCTATCTCCACCCTTCCCTCCCCCACCTGATCCCATCTGCAAATCACCTCTCCTCACCTGGATTCACCTATCACTTGCCAACTCTTGCCCCAACTATCCTCTTCACCTCATTAACTGGATGTCTCCCCTCAAATCTGCAGTCCAGATGAAGAGTATGGTATGGTATGGCATGGCGTGGCGTGGCATGGCATAGCATGGCATGGTATGGTATGGTATGGTATGGTGTGGTATGGTGTGGTATGGTATGGTATGGTATGGTGTGGTATGGTGTGGTATGGTATGGTATGGTATGGTATGGTGTGGTATAGTATGGTATGGTATGGTATGGTATGGTGTGGTGTGGTGTGGTGTGGTGTGGTGTGGTATGGTACGGCATGGCATGGCATGGCATGGTAATGTAATGGTATGGTATGGTATGGTATGGTATGGTATGGTATGGTATGGCAGGCATGGCGTGGCATGGCATGGCATGGCATGGCATGGCATGGTATGGTATGATTTCCTTCATTGGTTAGACCATTGAGTATAAGAATCATGAAGTCATGCAGCTGTAAAAGACATGGGTTAGGCAGCATTAAAAGTGTTACAGGAAAGATGTGGGGTCTCTGAAGAGAATCTAGAAGGTGTTTACTAGAATGCTCCCTGGATTATGGGGCTATTAGCTAAAAAAGTGAGGTTGGACAAACTTGGATTGTTTTCTCTAGAACACTGGAGGTTGAAGGGAGACTTGATAGAGGTATGTAAAATTATGAAAGACATAAATAGGGCAGACAGTCAAAACCTTTGTCCCAGGTTTGTCAAAGACTACGAAGCATGGCAGTGGTGGAGGCCAATACAATAGTAGTATTTAAGAGGCTTTTAGATGGGCACATGGATATGCAGGGAACGGAGAGATGTGGATCATGTGCTGACAGATGAGATTAGTTTATCTTGCCTTTATGTTATGCAGGCTGAAGAGACGGTTCCTGATCTGTACTTTTCTCAGTTCTACGTTCAATGAAGAGACTCAACCCAAAACATTGACTGTCCATTTTCCTCCATGAATGCTGCTTGACCCACTGAATCCCTCCGGCACGTTGCTCATTGTTCTTTGACTACTTACTTGGCTGCCTGTTCAGACAATAACGTGATTCTCTGCAGTTCCGTTTTTCTCAATATTCCAGTTTGAAAAAGGTTCCAAAGTGGGATTAAAATCAAGGAGATACAAGACAACTGCAGATGCTGTTTTTTTCCCAAATAAGACACAAAGTGCTGGAGTAACTCAGCGGGTCAGGCACACCTCTGGAGAACATGTACCGGTGATGTTTCAGGGCGGGACCCTCCTTCATCGTACATTGTAGAGGGGAGGAACGAAAGCTGGAAGAGAGGAGGGCAGCACAAAACCTGCCCAAACAAACAAACAAACAAGGATGTTACCAACAAGGGATTGGTAAAATCAAGAATATTACCAACTGTGTTGTTATGATTTCACGTTTTATCTTTGATTTGGAGTGACAGTTGTCACTTTGATGTGTAACCTACGTGCAGTTTCAGAACTTCAGGATACTTTCATATTTTGCGCACACCTTTGAAAACGTTTAATTCTACCATATTTTCTGCTGACACTTTATACCTGTACTTATCAACTCCGTAAGTGTCCGGTGGGAACCATTCTGGTATGTTTCTCCCTGCAACCTAATTTAAATCAAGCAAGCCTCCAGATTATCTGTCCAGCATTCATCATGGATAATTTTCCTTCCTTGTTATGATATTTTCATTAGATGGGTCCGAACCAGGAATTATTTCCACGGACTCAGCACGGGTGGCGTAGCGGGTTGCTGCCTTACAGCGCCAGAAACCCTGGATCGATCCCTACTACGGGTGCAGTCTGTACGGAGTTTGTATGTTCTCCCCGTGACCACATGGATTTTCTCCAAGATTTTCGGTTTCCTCCCACACTCCGAAGACGTTTGTAGGTTAATTGGCTTGGTAAATGTAAATTGTCCCTAGTGTGTGTAGGACCGTGTTAGTGTGTGGGAATCATTGGTCGGCACGGACTCGGTGGACCAAAGGGCCTGTTTCCGCGCCGTATCTCTAAACTAAACTAAACTAAACTAAACTAAGTCAGTCTGAAGAAGGGTCTCGACCCGAAACGTCACCCATTCCTTCTCTCCCGAGATGCTGCCTGACCTGCTGAGTTACTCCAGCATTTTGTGAATAAATCTAAACTAAACTAAATTTCAGAAACAATTGTTGTTCCAATCAGGATTTAATCATCTCCAGCTGTACTTTCCTTGCACCCCAATCTTTTTTCTTAACCATCCAGCAGTTTTCAAAGGTGTTAATTGATGCAGCATTGGCTGGACGTCTGTTCCAAATAAATGGATGTATTTTCCAAATAACCTCAAATTATACCACTGAAGACGCGGCTCCTAACCCATGACATAATAGACAATAGACAATAGACAATAGGTGCAGGAGTAGGCCATTCAGCCCTTCGAGCCAGCACCGCCATTCAATGCGATCATGGCTGATCACTCTCAATCAGTACCCCGTTCCTGCCTTCTCCCCATACCCCCTCACTCCGCTATCCTTAAGAGCTCTATCCAGCTCTCTCTTGAAAGCATCCAACGAACTGGCCTCCACTGCCTTCTGAGGCAGAGAATTCCACACCTTCACCACTCTCTGACTGAAAAAGTTCTTCCTCATCTCCGTTCTAAATGGCCTACCCCTTATTCTTAAACTGTGGCCCCTTGTTCTGGACTCCCCCAACATTGGGAACATGTTATCTGCCTCTAATGTGTCCAATCCCCTAATTATCTTATATGTTTCAATAAGATCCCCCCTCATCCTTCTAAATTCCAGTGTACACAAGCCCAATCGCTCCAGTTAACTAAAAAAAGATACAAAGTGCTGGAGTAACACAATGAGTCAGGGAGCATCTCTGGAGAACATGGAGAGGTGGCGTTTTGGGTGGGACTTTTTCTCCACAGATGGTGCCTGATCCGCTGAGTTGCTCCAGCACTTTGTGTCTTTTTTTGTAAACCAGCATCTGGTGTTGCTTGTGTCTATATAAATTGGCTAACTTGCTTCCACCTGTGCTAGCGGTATCTCTCCGTCTTTTACAGAATAGATCATGCAAATGTGTTGCTTCCTTGTGCTTAATAGCATGCCACCGTGCATTTGTTTCCAGTTTCCCAATGCCAACATTACTAACAATTACCGTAGAGTTTCCAGAAATGCCTATTGCTAAGAATTAAATTACTTTTCTCATTAATCACAAACTATATACATTGCCCCACTGGCCCCCATCACCCCACTCACACACTAGCCCGCATGTGTGTGCACATGTAACACATCCACCACACACAAAAACACACACTTTTTACCATCACCTTCACTGAAGCTTTTATATTATAGCATTGCCATGGAGACTATATTTTAAGATAAAATATGAGCCCTCTGAATCAGATTCCACTCACCAGAGCCCATTCAAGGTCAGGTTACCCAATGAAGGAAATGGAGTTGCCATATTTTGCAGAAGCCACTGGTGAGTGTGTGGCCAGGATGGGACTGAAACCTGGGAAATTATGCTTTCCTCCATCCTAATCCACCCTTTCATAATCCATTTCCCCTTCATTACACAATCTTCTCAGTTTATGTTACAGATAGTGTAAGGTTTCAGGTAAGGCCCCAGAAAATATTGAGAAATAGAGGAACCTCAGTCCACGTGTCCAAGGTTCACTGAGGGTAGCAGCAGAGATAAATAAGGTGGGGTAAAAAAAAGACATATGGGATTCATACTTTCATTAACCAGGGCATATAACATAAAAACAGGAAGGTTATGGTCCAACTTTATGAACGTTTGGCTGGGACACAGCTGGAGTTCTGTGTGCAATTCTGTTCACCACACTATTGAAAGACTTGGAGAGGATGCAGAAGAGATTGAACCAGAATGTTGCCTGGCATTTCAGTTATGTGAAAGGTCTGTTTAGTCTGTGTTTGTTTTGCTTGGAGAAGAGGAAGCCAAGAGAGGACCTGATAGAGTACAGATACCCCTTGTTATAACCGACCATAGGTGGGGGAATGGTATCCATTAATGCCCATTGTCTGCTATAACCGTGTAATGGGGGGTAGATATGTAGAGTATTGGAAAAACAAGATGCACAATAAACAGGAAAGATGAACACAGAATGAGACAAGATATGCTTCAAACATCTAGTCGTCACTGCGTGAAACAATGAACTTGGTCCTTTGTTTCCAATACAAACAGTCGCCGTAGTCACAATAGATTTTATCCACTATACCCAAAATCCATTATCAAGTGGTCCGTAATGAAGGTAGACTGTATACAAAATTATGATTACATAGGATACTAGGTGGATACTAGGGAACATTTCTCCAAAACTACAGTATCTAAAACTATGGGACATAGTTTAAGGTTAGCAGTATAAGGTTTAGAAGGGATATGGAAACAAAAAATCTTTTACATCCAGAGGATCCAGAGTGCAATCCTGTACTACTATCTACCGTACTTCATTGGAGACCCTCGAACTACCTTCAATCGGACTTTACTGGCTTTATCTTGCACTAAACGTTATTCACGTTATTCCCTTTATCATGGATCCGTACATTGTGGATTGCTCGATTGTAATCATGTATTGTCTTTCTGATGACTAGTTAGCACGCAACAAAAGCTTTTCACTGTACCGCGGCACACGTGACAATAAACTAAACTCAAAGAATGTTGGAATCTAGAATGTGCGGCCTGAGGATGTGGTGGAGGTAGGTCTAGCATCTAGGTAGTGGTTAAACAACCACATGAATCACTGGCATAGAAGGCTATGGACAAATTCTGGTATATAGGAATAATATAGACAATAGCCACAGGTAGAGTGGGCAGGGGGATATTTTTCTGTGCTGTATAACTCTGGCCAGCAGGAGTGAATGAGCAAAATGAGAGTGATGATGAAGCCACTTTGTCACGCAGTTTAACATGCTTAGACATCAGTTCAAATATTGATGTGATACATAATTTTGAGGGTCGTTTAGGAGCAGGGTCTTAACATGTGAGTCACTGGGCCCAAGTGGCCTGAAGCTAGGGTAGTGTGAAAGGAAAGAGCAGGTGCCAGCTCCCTGGAGGTATAAAACCGTTGCAAGCATTTTACACCCCATTTAAAATGGTAAACACTGGGAGATTCCTTGTTTGATAAGGAACCTAAACGTCTTGCAGATGTGCAATGACGCTTCAGATCTGGTGGGCTCTTGGCAGAAGCAGGAAATGGCCAAAGCATTATGAAGACTGTCTGCTTTACTGGCACGATGCAGTGACTGTAAAGGTATCATGTGAGTCTTTTACAGCTGTGGACTGAGCCTTGTGTCAAATAACGTTTGCAGGACTAAAGTGATGATGAGGTTCCTTATGCTGGCATCAAGTGAGCAGGTGAGGTAAGCATTCTTACAGAAGACAAATGGATGCCCAGAATGGAACAGCCTGCATGTCCTTTTCCTTGCACCATTTATATGTTGCTCAGTGGGTAAAGGGCAGCTGTTACCGACACTGGCTCATCTATGCAGCAGACATAATGAAATCTTCACGACATAAAAGTCAACCATCGTCAATACCTTAACCCTAGGCCACCTGCTGATTTTCTATTAATGATCACCTTGCTTCTCCTACCATAAACTGGCCATAATATTATTGCATTGCTATTGTAAAGTGTTCTTCTTTGCAAAGCACACGGTTAACAAATAAACTCATTGCAAAATCATCTCTGTCAACCCTTGACAGAGAAAAGGTGGGTAAATTACACGTAACTTTATTCTGATCGAACAACCAATTTTCAAAGAGAAACTTACTCTGATCATCCAGACCTCTTGTATTTTAGCAAGTTTAAAATAATTAATGGACTGGTTTTAAACATTTTTGATACATTGGCAGAGAAAACCATATAAATGCTAAAATAATTGTGACCTTAAAGTGGCAGAGATTATGCAAATTTTATATGTACTATTATATTTTGAAGCTTTGTGACTGCTGATTTTCACTGATACCTCCAGAGTTAACACCATGATATAACAAGTCATTACACATGTGTCATTTGATAACTTTGCTTGAAAGTACTTTCACCACAACATTCCGGAAAATAATAAGAATGTGTAAATATCATTGGGCGGAAGTACACTATCACTGCTGGCTGCTTGTAAAAACATAATAAATAAATGGCAACATCAATCAGACATGAAAATTAAATTGGTGTAGAGCACTGTGCCACAACAAACAAACCTTAACAAAATGCACAAGCATTGGTACAAATTAGGGTTGCAAAGTTCTGTCAAGTGTAGCAAATCCAAATTAATTGCAAGACCAAGATATTAAGAGCTCCCTACATATCTCATTGTGATAACTAATAATGAGATGTATTTGAAATGATGTCATGCAAAAGTTTGGGTAAATTGCTTGAGTGATTCACAATTAAAAGCTGCTTTGTAGAGCAAAACTGTGAGAGGGAAAAGTAAGGAGTAGCACATTGTACACATCGATCCTTCACGATCTGAATCTTGAATCGAACCCAAATCGATTAGATGAAAAACTCTTAATTCCATTGCTGTTAAGTGTACTGAAGAAATTAAATAAGTTCACAAGCAAAATATCATAAATGCTGAGTTACCTGCGAAAAGATATCCAGTCCCTGTTATGTCTTCTTGTAGCCATAGTTTTTAATATATTACTTGGTTTTCTGATCATTGGTTATACAGCACGGAAACAGGCTATTCGGCCCAACTTGCCCATGCCAACCAAGATGCCCCATCTAGGCTTGTTCCACCTGCCCACGTTTGGCCCATGTCTCTCTAACCCTTTCCCATCCATGTACCTGCCCAAATGCCTTTTAAATTATATTATTGTAGCTGCCTCAACTACCTCCTCTGGCATCCTATTCCATACACCCACCACCCATACACAGTGGATGGTGGGGAACGACATAATGATGATAGGTCAAGAGTAGGTGAATAGACTCACTCATATTGGAGATCATCATTGGGTGGAACTTTTGTGACGTGAATGTAACTTACCACATACCGGTCTATGAATGAATGTCGTTTAGCTCCCGCTGCATGGAGTTGTGGATTGCTTCATCTGCTCTGAAGTTACAAATGGGATTAAAAAATTTAGCGAACATCATCTCTTCTGACCTTATGATAGAAGAAAGGTCACTGGTGAAACACCTAAAGGTGATTGGGCCTTAGACCCTGCCGCTATGGAACTCATAAGGTCATAAGGTCATAAGTAATAGGAGCAGAATTAGGCCATTTGGCCCATCAAGTCTACACCGCCATTTAATCATGGCTGATCTATGTCTCCCTCCTATATTCTTCTGCCTTCTCCCCATAATAATCCCTGACAACTCGTTCACTGAATTCCTGGGACTGGGTGATTGACCCAGTTTTCTTTGTATGAGGCATGATTTCTAACCACCTTTGATGCCCATTGACTTCACTCTGGGCACCTTAACAAATTTCCCAAAGCATTGTGCCTTGTTGTCAAGGGTAGTCACCCTCACCTGCCATCTTTGGTCCAGATTTGGAGCAAGGCGCTGATGAGATCTGGAGCCAAATGGTCCTGGTGAAACACAATCTAGTTACTGGTGAGCAGGTGTCACTTGATAGCTCTCTGACAGAAGGTTTTGGCTGTGGATATTGCCTCAAAAGCCACAGTTATGCCAATTATGCCCAGATGGCTTTCTCATCGTAGCTGGGGACTTCAACCATGCTAACCTAAAAACTGTCATGCCTAAAATATACCAGCATGTTGATTTCCCAACACGAGAAAACAACACCTTGGACCTTGTTTACACGACCATCAAAGGAGCATACAAGGCTTCCCCCCTCCCCCACATCGGCCTCTCTGATCACCTCACCGTTCTGTTGAAACCGGCATACAGACCCCGGGTGAAAGTCACCAAACCGGTTTCAAAAGAGGTACGTGTGTGGTCAGAGGACAGCACAGCTGCACTCCAAAACTGCTTTGAGACCACAGACTGGGACATGTTCAAGCAGGCAGCAACATACAACAACACAACCAACATTCAGGAATACACAGAGACAGTTACAGGCTACATCACCAAATGCATTGATGATGTGACCCACACCAGAGCCATCACCATCCGGGCTAACCAGAAGCCATGGCTGACAGGGGAGGTCCATGGGCTGCTGAGGGTCCGCAACGTTGCCTTCAGAGAGAGCAATCCAGCCAGTCTCAGAGCAGCCAGGGCCAACCTTTCCAGTGGCATCAGGAAAGCCAAACAACACTACACCCGGGGCATCACAGCCCACTTCAGTGACAGCAGAGTCACACGGAGCCTGTGGAAGGGTATTAGGACTATCACAGACTACAAACCCCTACCACAGACCTGTGACAGTGACACCTCTCTCCTGAACGACCTCAACGGCTTCTTCGCACGCTTTGAAGCACAGAGCAACACACCTGCACAGAAAACAACTACCCCCCCCCCCAACGACCAGGCTATTCGTCTGTCTCCAGGCAGTGTGAGGAGCACACTGATAAGGATTAACACCCGAAAAGCTTCTGGACCTGACAACATTCCTGGTCGTGTGCTAAAAGACTGCGCAGCTGAGCTCACAGATGTCCTCACAGACATCTTTAACATCTCCCTGAGCCAAGCTGTTGTTCCCTCGTGCTTCAAAGAAACCACCATCATACCTGTGCCCAAGAAGTCCTCTCCATCCTGCTTCAACGACTACCGCCCTGTAGCGCTGACTTCAACCATCATGAAGTGCTCCGAAAGGCTAGTCATGAAGCAGATTAGATCCAACCTCCCCCCCTCCCTGGACCCGTTTCAGTTTGCATATCGAGCTAAGCGGTCCACTGAGGATGCCATCTCCTCTGCTCTACACCCAGCCCTCACCCACTTGGACACTAAAAACTCATATGTTAGGATGCTGTTCATAGACTTTAGCTCAGCATTCAACACCATCATCCCCCAGCAGCTGGTTTGTAAACTAACAAACCTGGACCTCAGCCCCCTTCTCTGCAACTGGCTGCTGGACTTCCTCACTGCCAGACCCCAGTCTGTACGGGTCGGCAGCAACACATTGGACACCATCACGCTAAGCCCCCTGCTCTTCACCTTGTTGACCCACGACTGCACACACACCCACAGCTCCAACCACTTCGTCAAGTTTGCGGACGACACAACCGTGGTGGGTCTCATCAGCAACAACGACGAGACCCACTACAGGAAGGAGGTGAACCAGCTGGCCGCGTGGTGCACAGACAACAATCTCTTCCTGAATGTGGAGAAAACAAAGGAGATTGTTGTCGACTTCAGGAGAACGCACACCCAACACCCCCACCCACTGACCATCAATGGTGCTGCTGTGGAGCAGGTGAGCAGCACCAAATTCCTGGGGGTGAACATCACCGAGGATCTCTCCTGGAGCAACAACACCACGTCCATCGCCAAGAAAGCCCAGCAGCGCCTCTACTTCCTCCGCAAACTGAAGAGAGCGGGAGCCCCCACACCCATCATGTACACTTTTTACCGAGGCGCCATCGAGAGCATCCTCAGCAGCTGCATCACTGTGTGGTTCGGAAGCTGCACAGCCTCCAGCCGCAAGACCCTGCAGCGCATAGTGAACACTGCTGAGAGGATCACTGGCGCCTCACTCCCAACACTCCTAGTCCTTTACACCACCCGCCTCACCCGCAAAGCACTGAACATTGTGGGTGACCCCTCCCACCCCTCCAACAGCCTCTTCACTCTCCTGCCTTCAGGGAGAAGGTTTCGCAGCCTGAGGTCGAGCACCACCCGACTAAAGAACAGTTTTTTCCACCAGGCTGTCAGGATGCTGAACTCTCTCCCCTCCCTCCCTCCCTCCTCTCTCCCCTGCCCCCATTGGACCTGGACTTTAACACCCCACACACACGCACATCCAGCACCAGACACTTTTTTTAACGCTGCTATGGACAGGCTTTGCACTACTGTTCATTATTTTTTATTGTAATATATTCATCTTCATCTTTTTTCATTGAAGTGACTATATTTTATTAAACTATATATTGACTGTTGTTTGCTGTGCCTTTTTAATTTTAACTTAATTTAATGCACTTTATTCCTCGGGATTGTGGGAAACGGTATTTCGATCTCCTGTCTGTGTAAACTAACTGAAAATTGACAATAAAGTTGACTTTTGACTTTTGACTTTGACTTGATTATTGTGGAGATTTCCCAGATATCGGTACTACCATTTCAGATGCAGAGCACTGTCATATTCATCAAATTCACAGGTTTATTTCATTTACCCAGCCACCCGATTATTGTCTAACTAGAAAGTGGTTACAATGTTGGGATGGGGAGAGGAAGTGGGGGCAGCAATGTTGGAAAGATGGAGCTCTTCAGCCATCACATCGATGAGCAATATCACCAAAAGAGTTTGAAGTGGACATACATCGGGCCCATCTGCTGAGAAGAATTTGCATAATATTTGTAGATAGGTTAAAAAAAAAGTAAAGTGTATGACGAAGACGGAAGAAAATGCCAATGGAAAAGATAGAGGGAAGATGGTGAAAATGGCGCCAAGATTACATTGCACATATTGTGTTGGCCTGAACAATGCACTGAAGAAAGATGTATCCAATAGCCAAAACGCTCTTTATTAATCCCTGCTGCTCTTCTGCTTAAATCAGCACTCAGATATAATGAAAGGGAATTCGCACTGTTGGAAACCTGCTAACAGTCTCACCAGGTTCACACATGAATATTGGCCAGTTGGAATCACACTTCAGCAAGCGTTAGCTATTTCACCATGAAAAGATGAGGAAGAATAATGATATTTGAACACAACAATTCCGAAATACAAATACCAGCTAGTATGTGTTTGTCAGCTGTGACTCTGTCGCTAGCACCTTTGCCTCTGAGTCAAGATGTTATGGATTCATCACCACTTCATAGATTTGAGCGCAGAAATCTAGGCTGGCATTGCTGTACATTATTGAGTGAGCAATGCACTATTAGTATTATGGTCTTTCAAATGGAACATTAAACCAATGTACTCTGTTGCCCTCTCGAGTTGATGCATATCCCACAATGATGTTAAAGAAGAGATGGAATGCAATTCCTTTTGTCCTGCCATTGTTTTTATTTTTAGTGTAGTTTAGTTTAGTTTATTGTCACGTGTACCAAGGTACAGTGTGCTAAACAGTCAGCGGAAAGACAATACATGATTACAATCGAGCCTATACAATGCATAGATACATGATAAGGAAATAAAGTTTAGTGCAAGGTAAAGCCAGTAAAATCCAATCAAAGATAGTCTGTGGGTCTTCAATGAGGTAGATAGTAGTTCAGGACTGCTCTCTGGTTGTGGATGGATGATTCAGTTGCCTGATAACAGCTGGGAAGAAACTGTCCCTGAATTATTCTTCACTTATTTACCCTTCCCTTAACATTACCAAAAATAAAATTATCTTGGTCATTATCATATTGTTGTTCATGGTATCTTCTTGTTCAAATATTGACAGCTAGGTCTCTTGCATTAATGATGAAGACTACACTTCAAAAGTACTTGATTTGTCACAATATGCTTTGGGGTACATTAAATTAAATGTGGGAAAGACGGTGTACAAATGTAGCTCTTTCTTTCACTGGATACACCATTCTCTGGTAAGGTAGACACAAAATGCTGGAGTAACTCAGCAGGTCAGGCAGCATTGGAGGCCAATTCTCTGGATGCTTTCAAGAGAGAGTTAGATAGAGCTCTTAATGATAGCGGAGTCAGGGAGTATGGGGAGAGGGCAGGAACAGGGTACTGATTGTGGATGATCAGCCATTATCACATTGAATGGCTCGAAGGGCCAAATGGCCTACTCCTGCATCTATTATCTATTATCTATTGTCTATTGTCTATCTCTGGAGACGAATGGGTGATCCTTCTCTCCAGAGATGCTGCCTGACCCGCTGAGTTACTCCAGCATTTTGTGTCTACCTTCGATTTAAACCAGCATCTGCAGTTTTCTTTCCTACACATTCCCGGGTAAGGTTTGTCTTATTTTGTATTTTTAACTTGTATAACTTTCATAAATAAATCACCCATTTTATTTTCTTCTCAAAGTAGCTAAATTAAATAATGTTGACTATGTTGATTTAGACACCATTTATAAATACAGATTTCAGGATTATCTCGGCAATGATGTTTGTCGTTTGACTACATCTTGAAGTTACAAGAATAATCATTCCTCTGCTTTCACCAATTGTTCTTATTTACTGAATATCTTTGGCCGAAAGCCATGGCCATTGCTAATAAACATAAAAATTTGGCAAACATAGCTTCTGTTTATCATTGTTTCTGTCGAGACGATGACAACTTGTCTATAAATTGAGCCAACAATGATCTTGAGTCACTAGCTATGTCTCCAGGACTGGAAGATACTGCTATTCCACAAGAACCCAACTTGTAAATATTTAAATACGACATAAAAGTGTAGTATGGCTGTAATATGGTTGTAAAATAATAATTATTGGTTCAAGGCTGTTAACTCTGTGAATACATGATCAAGTATCCGTTATGCAGGTGGGTTAAGAAATGGCTAATGCTATTTTTTTTTACCGAGATATGTGAGATGTGCATTTTGGGAAGTCTAAAATGGGCAGGACCTACGCAGTGAATGGGGAGGCTCTGGGGAGTGTTGAAGAGCAGAGAGATCTAGGTGTGCAGGTGCTTCTGCAGTTGTATAGGGCCCTGGTGAGACTACATCTGGAGTATTGTGTGCAGTTTTGGTCTCTTAATTTGAGGAAGGACGTCCTTGCTATTGAAATATGGATTTTCATGGATGGGAGATGAAGATGAACCGGCTCCATTATGTTTCATTTGTCATGAAATTTTAACAAATGAGAGTATGAAGCCTTTCAACTTGAAGCGCCATTTTGAATTGAAACATGACAAACCTGTGGAATTTTTTGAGAATATAACTTAAAGATTTTTTTTAAACTTAGAAAATAATGTGGGGCCTGACAGGAAGTGAGAATTTAAAAAAAGCCTTATTAGCTTCATACAAGGTGTCGTTCTTAATAGCGAAAAATGGTGCACCGGAGAAAATTGGTGAAACTTTGGTCAAGCCTGCAGCAAAGATAATGGCAGAAGTAATGATCGGAGATCACGCAAAAAGGTCTTTTGATCGTATTTGTCTCTCAAATAATACTGTTCATCGAAGAATCACCAAAATGGCTGAAAATATAAAACAAATATTATTGTCCGACATCCGTCAGAATCATTATTATGGACGAATGGACAGAACGAATGGACGAATGGACAGGCGGACGAATCCACTGACATTGCAAATTTTGCAAATCTTTTGGTGTTCGTTAGGTATGAACCTTTGCCAGAACATACAACTGGAGAAGAAATCTTTAACATTATGGATGAATTTATGCAACAAACCAAACTTGATTGGAAGCGTTGTGTTGGAATAAGCACAGACGGAGCAAAGGCCATGGTCGGATGTAAAAAGGGCTTGTTTCAAGGGTTAAAACTATTGCACCGGATGCAAAATCGACACGTTGTTGCATACACAGAGAGGCTTTGGCTTCACATATGTCTGCAGACCTAAAAAAAGTTCTAGACGAAGCAGTGAAAATCATAGATTATATCAAAGGACATCCGTTAAATGCCCGACTTTTCTCACAACTGTGCAAAGAAATGGGTAGTAATCATATCCAACTTTTTCTCGTGGAAAAGTGTTAACTCGTTTATTTGAACTGCGGAATGAACTACTGGTTTTTCTTAATGAAAGCTTTGAATTAAAAGAATGTGCACAAGACTGGAGATGGCTTTGTCTATTAGCATATCTGGCAGACATATTTTCTGTTTTAAATAATCTTAATTTGTCCTTACAAGGCAAAGAAATTTCTATATTTCACGTGCAAGATAAGGTGAGCGCCACAGTGGTTAAATTGAAGTTGTGGCAAAAGCGAGTTGTTTAATGGAGAAGTGGACTCTTTTCCATCTCTTCATGAATTGCAGACAAGTTCGAGCAAACAAATTGAAGACGGTGTAATGATTATTATAATACAGCATTTACAGCTAAAACCTAAACTTTATTCTTCCTCTGCTTCAACATGATAGTTCTGGTACACCACTGAGAACAAAGGGGTACCTGGCATGGGGGGGGGGCGCCAGGACAAAGGGGGAACCGGCATGGGGGCACTGCCGGGAACAAAGGGGGACCTGGCATGGGGAGGGACGCCAGGAACAAAGGGGGACCTGGCGTGGGGGGGCCACCAGGACAAAGGGGGAACCGGCATGGGGGCACTGCCGGGAACAAAGGGGGACCTGGCATGGGGGCACTGCCGGGAACAAAGGGGGGCCCGGTGTGGGGGGGCCCGCCAGGAACAAAGGGGGACCTGGTGTGGGGGGGACGCCAGGAACAAAGGGGAACCTGGCAAGGGGGGGGGGGCCGAGAGAACAGAGAGAGACCATTGAGGACTAAATGGAATACTTTGTAACCTTGTCGGCGCCCTGTATGTGGCGACTCTTTGCATGCCTTGTGTCACATGTGATAATAAAGTATCATTCATTCACCCATACAATTGAATGGCTTGATAAGCCTTTTCAGAGGGCATTTAAAATTTAGGTATTTGCAATGAACCACATCTGTTACTTACAACCAACTTGGTCGCAATGATTTCATGTCCATGCCAAGGGTGTTTTCATAGGCTGCAAAAGGGGGTCATGGCACAAATTCAAGTACGGCTATTCTTTGACTGGATGGTATGGACGTCTGCAATCTTCCTTCCAGTAGACAGTGAAGATGGAAGAATTGTCTGAACAGCTTAGAGAGCATTTAAAAAATGTTTTTATTTCACCTGAGCTAAGCCCACCTCACTTTCCCCAACTCTGTGCAAGCTGTTACATTGCTGAAGCTAGTTTGTGGGAATCTGTCAGTGGGACCTTAATAATAGCACTGGAATAATAATCCAGGGGTATAGGGTATTGCTGAATGATCCAGATATATCATTCAGAATTGTCCTTTGCAAAGGGGAAGAGTCAATTCATTCATCTATTCCCTCAACTGATTTTAACCCTCAGAAAGTTTCAAGCATTTTCTGCATTTTTCTTTGCTCGTTAAAATGCTTCATATCATCTTACTTCCATGTAAACTTTTTCCCTTTTTCCTCAAAGTGGGAATATATTTGTAGCCAAAGATTCATCTGATGATAAATTGGACGTTTTAGTCAATGAAAGTGTGCGCTCTTAAATATTTAATGCTCTTGACACATAGGCAAATAAAATACTCTATTTTTATGGCAGGGTATATTAATTGCTGACCTTAATGGCAGGAAATAATACTGTCAAGACTGGAATTCTAATTGGCATTTGCTATAAAAATAAATATTCTAGCAGCTAGCCTGAAGCTATAGAAACTGCAAGGGATTAAGCTTCAATGACAACTTTTGTTCATCATCCAGTATTACTTATTCATCTTTTTTAGCTTAATTTAGTTTAGTTTAGTTTAGAGATACAGCGCAGAAGATGGCCCCTCAGCCCAACCAAGTCCGCGCTGACAGGCGATCCCCGCACACTAACACTATCCTACACATTAGGGACAATTTACAATTATATCAAGCCAATTAATTTACAAACCTGTACACCTTTGGAGTGTGGGAGGAAACTGGAGATCCCAGAGAAAACCCACGCAGGTCACGGGGAGAACGCACAAGCTCCCGTAGTCTGGATCGAACCCGGGTCTCTGGCGCTGTAAGGCTGTAAATCTACCACTGCGCCACCATGCCGCCTCTAGTTATAGACATGTCCAGAACTACTATCTACCTCATTGGGGACCCTCGGACTATCCGTGATCGGACTTCACTGGCTTTACTTTGCACTAAACGTTATTCTCTTATCATGTATCTGTACATTGTGAATGGCTCAATTGTAATCATGTATTGGCTTTCCGCTGGCTGGTTAGCATGCAACAAAAGCTTTTCACTGTACCTCGGTAAATGTGACAATAAACTAAACTGAACTAAACTAAACTAAACTAAACTAAACTAAACTAAACTAAACTAAACTAAGCTATCCTATCATGTCTACACTGAATGTCCAGACCCTGATGTTGAGACAGAATCCCCTGATTCCAGTCACCCTAGCCAGGGAACAAAAGGTATTCCTCTTCCATGCGATCAACCTATTAGGAAGGAAAACAATGTCTTGGTTTTTATTGCAACTGGTTTTATATTTTATTGGTTTTATATGAGTGCAAGAAGAGATGATTTGCTTTAATTATACAGTTTAGGTCCTGTTGAGACTGGAATTTTAAGTTTGAATATATCCTCCCTAATTTTCTTTTAATTTATTGTCTTTCCACATCCCTTTTTGCCCTTGAGAGGGTGATGGTGAACCATTGCACTCCATATGGAAACAGTTCTACAATCTATGACAATTGGAAGAAGACACCCACTGCATCTATTATCACCATAGCCTTCTCATGGAAAATCCTGAGAAATAATTACTTCAAATCTCATTAATTTCTCCAATCCTTGTTTTTACCAATGCTAACTTCATTGAACATATAGAAAGTTTCCCATATCTTCTTACTTGAAGAGAGACACAAATTATTTGTTTAATTTACTGTATCTGTCATTTCTTCATTCTCCAATATTATTTCTCCGGCAGGCACGGGTTACTGATTGTGGATGATCAGCCATGATCACAATGAATGGTGGTGCTGGTTCGAAGGGCCGAATGCCCTCTCCTGCACCTATTTTCTATGTTTCTATGTTTCTAATTTGTGAATTGCCCAATATTAACTTGGGGCATTTTGTTTCTTTCTCACATAACTATGGAAGCTGTCTTTATGCTTCTCTCCAGCCTGGAGTCATATTCTTTTCCTTCTCTTTCAGGAATTTCTGAAATTTTCACAATTGTTAAGCTTACTGCAATTTTTGACAACATTACAAGTTTTTTCCTTTGACCTCAGTCAGAGAGTTGTGAATCTGTGGAATCTTCTGCCTCAGAAGGCAGTGGAGGCCAATTCTCTGAATGCATTCAAGAGAGAGCTAGATAGAACTCTTAAGGATAGCGGAGTCAGGGGGTATGGGGAGAAGGCAGGGAAGGGGTACTGATTGAGAATGATCAGCCATGATCACATTGAATGGTGGTGCTGGCTCGAAGGGCCGAATGGCCTACTCCTGCACCTATTGTCTATTGTCTATTGTTTATTGACCTTTGACCTCTCAATATTCAAGGCTGGACCACATTTCCTGTAGTTTTTTCTTGCCTGAAGCTATAGAGACCATTTGTAAACCACGCGCCATCAAGCTCTTGATTTCCTCTTCGTAGTCTCTCTGCGGAAGTTTTAGAGGATTTTCTTCTGCCCGTTTCTTGGTGTATGTCGACACTTCCTGACTGCTTTTGGGGAAAATATTTTCGCACAGCATTATTGCTGACACTTCCTGAATTCTCAGCAATAAATATCGGTCAGAATGTATCCTTCCAATAGAGATGATGGATGGGCAACAGACATAGTGGTCAAAGGAAGTTCTGTTTGCAGTTTGGATGGCTGGCTCTCAAGACCCAAGACTTCCTACTGCACACCCTGACCACAAGGAGCCACTTGAGGGTAATATGCAACATACAGGCAACAGAACCTGGGACACCACTTAAGATTATGAAATTTGACTTACAAAGCTATTATTCCAACATGCCTAATCCAGAAATGAGTACCCTATGCTGTAAATTTGAACTTTAGTTCTCTGGAGCCAGTCTCAGGATTCAAAAGGCAAATTGTCTGTGTTTCAAAACTCTGGTCCCAGAGGCTCCCTGTAGATGGCAGTGAAAATACTGCTCACTATTATATTATATTGTGGATTGCTGGCTTTCCATATCTTCTGCCTTGCCTGCAGAGATGGAAGAGCAGCACTTCTTATGAATAAGGATAAAATTGGACCTTGGGGGAAAGCATAGAATTGGGATAAGGCAGATCACAACATTATTTGACAGTAGCTGGGGAGAGTAAATTGGGAGCAGCTGTTATTGGGTAAGTTCACATCTGACATGTGGGAGACTTTTTCAGGCCAACTGATCAGAGTTCAAGATTGGCATGTTCCTGTAAGGAGTAGGGATAAGAATGGCAAGTTATGGGAACCTGGGGTGACCTGAGAGGTTGTAAATTTGGTCCAAAAGAAAATGTAAGCATTTATAAAATGTATGAAGATGAAAGGCCTTTTTATGGCCTTTGGCAAATAGAATGCAAGCAGGAAAGAACTCCAGCAGGCAACTAAAAGGAGCCAGAAATGATAGGTGGAAGTTGCAGTAAAGAAAATCCTAAGGCTTTTTATACATACATTAAAAGCAAAAGGATAATTGGGAAGAAGGTAGACAACTAAAGGATCAATAAGAGAGTGTATGATTAGTGTCAGAGGATGCGGGCGAGTGCTTTGCACCTGTATTAACTAAGGAGAAGGACAAGGAGATGCGTGTGGGGCAGATTACAATGCCAGGATTGAGATCAAGAGGGAGGTTGTGTTAGAGCTAATGAAGTGCAACAAGGTGGATAAATCCCCCGGATCTGCAGAGATCTATCCAAGGTTATTCAGAGAAGCAAGAGAAGAGGCTACTGTGGCCTTAACAAAAATCTTTATATCCTCTCCAGCCACTGGTAAGGTCCCGGAGGATTCGAGGACTTGTTAATGTATAAAAAAGAAATGGACACAAATAGACCACAGACAATAGACAATAGGTGCAGGAGGAGGCCATTCAGCCCTTCGAGCCAGCGCCGCCATTCAATGTGGTCATGGCTGATCATTATCAACCCCGTTCCTGCCTTCTCCCCATACCCCCTGACTCTGCTATCCTTAAGAGCTCTATCTAGCTCTCTCTTGAATGCATTCAGAGAATTGGCCTCCACTGCCTTCTGAGGCAGAGAATTCCACAGATTCACAACTCTCTGACTGAAAAAGTTTTTCCTCATCTCAGTTCTAAATGGCCTACCCCTTATTCTTAAACTGTAGCCCCTTATTCTGGACTCCCCCAACATTGGGAACATGTTTCCTGCCTCTAACGTGTCCAACCCCTTAATAATCTTATACGTTGCGATAAAAAACCCTCTCATCCTTCTAAATTCCAGTGTATACAAGCCTAGTCGCTCCAGTCTTTCAACATATGACAGTCCCGCCATTCCGGGAATTAACCTAGTAAACCTACGCTGCACACCCTCAATAGCAAGAATACCCTTCCTCAAATTTGGAGACCAAAACTGCACACAGGTGCGGTCTCACTAGGGCCCTGTACAACTGCAGAAGGACCTCTTTGCTCCTATCCTATTCCTATAAATGTAGAAAGGTTGATTAGTATGTTTGCAAATGACACCAAAATTGGTGGACTTGCAGACGGTGAGGACATTTAGAGGACATTTGAGCAGGTACATGAATAGGAAAGGTTTAGAGAGAAAGGGGGCAAATGCAAATGAGACTAGCTCAGATGGAGCATCTTGGTCGGCATGGATGAGTTGAACCAAAGGGTTTGTTTTCATATTGTCTGACTCTATTACTATAACTCTTTAGATAATATATATTTTTGGTGAGGAAATAAAATAACTTCAGCCATCCAACTATTTATGTAATATAAAGAATTGCTTCAAATTATGTGTCTGCTCTGAAAACCTGGAATTGCTCAGAGCTGCTAACATCTAAAGGTTAAAAGTACCTGGCAGGTGCAAACAAAAGACTTTTGCAGCAGCCAAGTTGTGAGGAAATTATGGCTCTGCATCTGCCAAAAGGCAAAGCTGCAGTCGGAATATAATGAAGGCATAGAGTTTTGTGACAATCTGTCAGAAGCGCAATCTCCTACAAATGAAATCTAAATAAGATTAAAGATGTGTTTGACATAGTACCTTGAGCAATTTGAGAGCTAAGTACCCAGCTGTAAGTTCATGAGGCTTGTTAGAGGAAAAGATTTTCCTTTGCAAGAGCACTTGAAAAATATTCACCTCAAAAACATTACCGAACGCGTATGATTGAATATATCTCATGGCCAACTGGGATTCTACGCTGGGCAGCAGGAGCAGGGCACATTTTCAATTTGCCAGTTATGGTCAAATGTGCTCTGAGGATTGGCCTCCACTTATTGAAACCATCTGAGATTTCTTTGGTAATATGGTAAAGAAACTATTGTGGTTTCTATAATGGGCAGTTGAACCACAAAGCCTGATACATGCCCACTGCATTCATAGCAAGTCCAAATGTATGTGGTCTTATTTCTTACCTCAGCTGCTTTAGTCCTTAAAGTGGGTTATGAGAATGTACTGGGTCCCAGATTTCCGAGTAATTTTACGCATTGGTGCTTGTTCACATGTTTTTGTACTTCCCTGTGAAATGCTGCTTCATTGGTGTTGCAAAGAAGCTGGAATGTTCAACGTGTGAGACTCGAGGATGGTGTGTTGCCTCCCTGGTGCCAGGGTCCAAGACATCTTAGACTGATTGCTGGGCATCCTCAAGGGGGAAGGGGAGCAGCCGGAAGTGGTTGTGCATGTCGACACAAATGACATCGGGAGGAAGAGGAAGGAGGTTCTGCAACATGAGTTTAGAGCTTTAGGAAAAAGGCTGAAAGGCAGGACCTCTAGGGTGGTTATCTCTGGATTGCTTCCAGTGCTTAGTGCTGGTGAGGGCAGGAACAGGGAGGTAGGGGATTTGAATGTGTGGCTAAGGAACTGGTGCAGGGGGCAGGGATTTAGATTTATCGACCACTGGGATCTCTTCTGGGGTAGAGATGTCTACAAAAGTGATGGGTTGCACCTTAACTGGAGGGAGACCAATATTCTGGCAGGCAGGTTTGTTAGTGCTGCACGGGTGGGTTTAAACTAAATAGTGGGGGGGGGGGGGGGGGGGGGGGATCGACAAATTGGAAGTATAAGAATGGAGTTAAAGGGGAAGAGAGTACAGGAAAAGTTATGAAAGACACCCAAGTTAATGGGACGGAAAGTTCCAGAAGGGATAAGAGAGTAAGGTCAGGTGAAATAGGAACCAGTGTGAGGGGAGTGAATACCAAATTAAAAGTGTTATATATCAATGTGCGAAGTGTAGGAAATAAAGTGGAGATTGGGGCTCAGTTAGAGAATGGTAGGTATGATGTTGTGGGAATTACAGATGCAAGAGGATCAGAGCTGGAAACTGAATATTCAGGGTTATACGTCCTATCGAAAAGACAGATGGGTGGGCAGATGGGATGGGGTAGCTCTGTTGGTCAGGAATGAAATTCAGTCCTTTGCGAGGGGTGACACACCTGTAGAATAAGGAGATGTAGAGTCATTGTGGATAGAACTGAGAAATTGTAAGGGCAAAAAGACCCTAATGGGAGTTATCTGCAGGCTCCCAAACTTTAGCCTGGATGTAGGGTGCAAGTTGCATCAGGAGTTAAAATTGGCATGTAACAAAGGTAATGCTATGGGGGTTTTAGGAGATTTCAATACGCAGGTAGACTGGGAAAATCAGGTTGGTACTGGACCCCAAGAAAGGGAGTTTGTAGAGTGCCTCCGAGATGGATTCTTGAAGCAGCTTGTACTGGAGCCTACCAGGGAGAAGGCAATTCTGGATTTAATGTTGTGTAATGAACTGGATTTGATAAGGGAACTCAAGGTAAAGGAACCATTAGGAGGTAGTGACCATGATATGATAAATGTTAATCTGCAATTTGAGAGGGAGAAGGTAAAATCAGAAGTGTCAGTATTGCAGTTGAACAAAGGTGACTATGGAGGCATGAGGGAGGAGCTGGCCAAAGTTGACTGGAAAGGGACCCTAGCAGAGATGATGGTGGAACAGCAATGGCAGGAATTTATGGGAATAATACAGAAGATGCAGGATCATTTCATTCCAAAGAGGAGGAAAGATTCTAATGGGAGTAAGAGGCAACTGTGGCTGACAAGGGAAGTTAAGGACAGTATAAAACTAAAAGAGAAGACGTATAACATAGCAAAGATGAGCGGGAAGCCAGAGGATTGGGAAACTTTTAAAGAACAACAGAAGGTAACTAAAAAGGCAACATGGGGAGAAAAGTTGAAATACGAAGGTAAGCTGGCGAAGAATATAAAGTAGGATAGCAAAAGCTTCTTTAGATACAATGTGAAAAGGTAAAGATTAGTTAAGACAAATGTGGGTCCCTTGAAGACAGAAACAGGTAAATTTATTATGGGGAGCAAGGAAATGACAGACAAGTTGAACAGGTACTTTGGTTCTGTCTTCACTAATGAAGACACAAACAATCTCTCAGATGTACTAGGGGACAGAGGATCTAGGGTGATGGAGGAACTGAAGGAAATTCACATTAGTCAGGAAATGGTGTTGGGTAGACTGATGGGACTGAAGGCTGATAAATCCCCAGGGCCTGATGGTCTGCATCCCAGGGTACTCAAGGAGGTGGTTCTAGGAATCGTGGACACATTGGTGATCATTTTCCAATGTTCTATAGATTCGGGATCAATTCCTGTGGATTGGAGAGCAGCTAATGTTATCCCACTTTTTAGGAAAGGAGGGAGAGATAAACCAGGGAATTATTAACCAGTTAGCCTGACATCGGTGGTGGGGAAGATGCTGGAGTCAATTATTAAAGATGTAATAGCGGTAACAGGATCAGTCCAAGTCAGCGTGGATTTACGAAGGGGAAATCTTGCTTGACTAATCTTCTGGAATTTTTTGAGGATGTAACAAAAATGCTATGGGGGTTTTATGAGATTTCAATATGCAGGTAGACTGGGATATAGTGTATCTGGATTTTCAGTAAGCCATTGATAAGATCCCACACAGGAGATTAGTGGGCAAAATTAGAGCACATGGTATTGGGGGTAGGGCATTGACATGGATAGAAAATTGGTTGGCAGACAGGAAACAAAGAGTAGGAATTAACGGGTCCCTTTCAGAATGGCAGGTGGTGACTAGTGGGGTGCTGCAAGGCTCGGTGCTAGAACCACAGATATTTACAATATATATTAATGATTTGGATGAAGGAATTAAAAGTAACATTAGCAAATTTGCAGATGACACAAAGCTGGGTGGCAGTGTGAACTGTGAGGAAGATGCTATGAGGTTGCAGGGTCACATGGATAGGTTGGGTGAGTGGGCAGATGCATGGCAGATGCAGTGTAAAATGGATAAATGTGAGGTTACCCACCTTGGTGGCAAGAACAAGAAGGCAGATTATCATCTGAATGGTGTCAGATCAGGAAAAGGGGATGTGCAATGAGATCTGGATGGCCTTGTACATCAGTCACTGAAAGTAAGCATGCAGGTACAGCAGGCAGTGAAGAAAGCTAATGGCATGTTGGCCTTCATAATGAGAGGATTTGAGTACAGGAGCAAAGTGGTCCTTCTGCAGTTGTACCCCTGTGAGACACCTGGAGTATTGTGTGCAGTTTTGGTCTCATAATTTGAGGAAAGACTTTCTTGCTATTGAGGGAGTGCAGCGTAGGTTCACGAGATTAATTCCCAGGATGGCAGGACTGTCGTATGATGAAAAAATTGAATGACTGAGCTTGTATTCACTGGAATTCAGAAGGATGAGAGAGGATCTTGTAGAAACATACAATTTTTATTAAGGGATTGGACATGCTAGATGAGGAAACATATTCCCGATGTTGGGGGAGTCCAGAGCCAGGGGCCACAGTTTAAGAATAAAGGGTCGGCCATTTAGAACTGAGATGAGGAAATACTTTTTCACCCCGAGAGTTGTGAATTTGTGGAATTCTCTGCCTCAGAAGGCAGTTGAGGCCGATTCACTGGATGCATTCAAAAGAGAGTTAGATAGAGCTCTTTGGACTAGCGGAAACAAGGGGTATGGGGAGGCAGGGACGGGGTACTGATGGTGGATGATCAGCCATGATCACATTGAATGGCGGTGCTGGCTAGAAGGGCCGAATGGCCTACTCCTGCACCTATTTTCTATGTATCTATGGTATCCATGTATCTTTTTGCAAACAAATGCCAAGAAAAGTAAAAGCCATGAAAACCAAGGGAGGGTGGCAGATTGGATCAAAACTGGTTCAGTGGGATGAAACAAAGAATAATGGTTGACAGGTGTTCTGATCTCCGGAAGTCTGTTTCCATTGTGGATTTACAGTGCTCGGTATTCAGCTCCTTGTTTTTTTATTATTGCATTGCAATAATTTAGATTGCAATGTAGATAAAATGTTTGCAGATGACCAAATAAAGGGGAAACGCTTTGTTTTGCATGTTCTCAAAATAGATCAGATAATAGTTTCATCCTATTCCACACTTAATGTTCCAATGTTGCAGCACCACAAGCAAGTTGTAATTTTGTCGTACAGGTATAAAGTGAAATGTGAGAATCAGAGATATGAATCTAATACAATAATTTAATTTATATGTAGAGAGAGAGGAAAGGAATTCTCAGTATCGATCCTTTCCAGTAGTTGAATTCATTCCTCTGACATTATTGAAGGCAAGATATATTGGATCTCCCTTCCTTCTCTCAGTCTTCCCACTTTTAACCCCACTTCTCCGAGGCAAAGCTGCAGCAAGTAAGAATTTCATTTTTCTGGTTCATAAGAAGTGCATGCAACAAATAAACATTCTTGACTTTTGAATCTTGTTTGAATTATTTACCATTTACACTAGTTTAGTTTAGTTTAGTTTAGTTTAGTTTAGTTTAGTTTAGTTTAGTTTAGTTTAGTTTAGTTTAGTTTAGTTTAGTTTAGTTTAGTTTAGTTTAGTTTAGTTTAGTTTAGTTTAGTGATACAGGGTGGAAACATGCCCATCACTCCACCGAGTCCGTGCCGACCGGTGAACCCCGCACACTAACACTATCCTATGCACTCTAGGGTTAATTTACATTTATACCATGCCAATTAGCCTACAAACCTGCACGTCTTTGGAGTGCGAAAGGAAAGCAGAGCTTCCCGGAGAAAACCCACGCAAGTCGTGGAGAGAACGTACAAACTCTGTGCAGACAGCACCTGTAGTCAGGATCGAACCCGGGTGTCTGGCGCTGTAATGCAGCAACTCTATCGCTGCACCACCGTGCTGCACAGATTGTGCGAATGAATTTTGCAATTTCCTTTCATATTAGTGAAAATTAGAACACTCCTATCCACAAAGTATAAATTTGGATTTGTTAGCCTATTTGGGTGCTATTCCTTTCAGGTTGCTTCTCAAGGACAATGCTATTCTTTGCTTGATTTGCTGACCAGAATGGCATACAATACTCCAAAAGTAATTTGAGTCAATTGCTCATCCAGCAGAAATCTATCCTCCCTTGCCTTGTGCCCTGTCCAAAGTAATGCGACCCAGTGCCCTTTACTGACATTGCACCTTTGTTTGAATTCATGCATTGTGTATGTTTGCTTACTTCTGGTGTGAAGGACCAAACAATGCCCCATATTTCAGAATAATTGTGCATCGGTGCTACAATAAAACGTTCAGACAGCAAAAGAGAAATATTTATTTCAGATGTTAAGCATGGGTCAGTTCAATCACTTAAATGTAGGATTACTAATGATTTTCTCTTTAATGCTCTCTACACAGCATTAAACCTCAGTCAGTGCATCATGCATGAATGGCGAGTGGTGAGGTTTATTCATAGCACACGTGTGTTTTAAGATCACGAGATAATTATATCCCTATGGTTTCTTCATTACTCAACTACGCCAGAAGCAATCAACTATCGGCTTATCAAGGTACTACTTCCAGCAACTTGTAATGGACTCAACTAAGAGTGACATTCAAAACCCACATAATTATAACAAATGGCATCAGGCATTCGACTGCTTGGCAAGTTGGCAATCTTGACTGAGTTGTCAGGTGCAGCACAGAGCACAACATTTAGCATCTACTTATCTTAGCAATGCTATAATTGATCGTTTGGCTTCACTCTAGTTCTGAGGATTCGGAGGTGGCAGCAGAGTCCCTGTGCAGGGTTTGCAGACTTTGCCACGGGTTGACTTGCTGGTACTTGACAAAGCAACTGGGTGGGTAGCTGGAGATACCGTGTGCTGCTTCTCTGCTTTGACCAATGGCCGACAAGGCATTGCCACAATTTTGTGAGAAAGTTTCACTTTTCATGGAGACTTTGCGAATATCCTTGAAGTGCTTTTGGGAGGCCTAACATGATCTTATAGAGATGTGCAAAACCATGAGAGGAATAGACAATAGACAATAGATGCAGGAGTAGGCCATTCGGTCCTTCGAGCCAGCACCACCATTCAATGTGATCATGGCTGATCATTCTCAATCAGTACCCGTTCCTGCCTTCTCCCCATACCCCCTGACTCCGCTATCCTTAAGAGCTCTATCTAGCTCTCTCTTGAATGCATTCAGAGACTTGGCCTCCACTGCCTTCGGAGGCAGTGAATTCAACAGATTTACAACTCTCTGACTGTAAAAGTTTTTCCTCATCTCCATTCTAAATGGCCTACCCCTTATTCTCAAACTGTGGCCTTAAACTGTGAATAGATTGGGGTAAACACACAGAGTCTCTTGCCCAGAGCAGGGCAATCGAGAACCAGAGGTTTAAGGTGAGGGGGGCGGGGAGAGATTTAATAGGAACCTGAGGGGTAACTTTTTCACACAAAGGGTGGTGGGTGTATGGAACGAGCTACTGGAGGAACTGGCTGAGGTAGGTACTATTACATCATTTAAGAAACATTTGGGCAGATACATGGATGTAACAGGTTATGGGCCAAACACAGGCAGGTGGCACTAGTGTAAATGGAACATGTTGGTTGGTGTGGGCAGGTTGGGGCGTAGGGCCTATTTCCACGCTGCATGACTCTCTATGACTCTCTATGACTCTTGCCATGATGGTGCTCAGAATATAATGCTTGTTTCAGCAGTCAGGTGCTCGGCATGGGGATAGCATGATATACCTACCAGGGCTAGCTGGGTACAATCAGATTCTTGATGCTGGTATCTGAGAGAGGACACCAATATTGATTCATCTATATTCTCCCAACGGATGTGGAGGATTTTGTGTAGAAAGCTGGTGGAACGTCTCCAGTGTTTTGAGATACCTGTAGTAAGCTGTTAACATTTCCAAAATATGGAGGAAAGAAGTGGTGGGAGGGGACAGGTTCCCACGGTAGGGAGGCTTAGTGGCGCAGCGTTAGAGTTGCTGTCTTACAGTGCCTACAGCATCAGAGATCCGGGTTCGATCCCGACTACGGGTACTGTCTGTATGGAGTTTGTATGTTCTCCCCGTGACCGCGTGGGTTTTCTCCGAGATCTTTGGTTTTCTCCCACACTCCAAAGACGTACAAGTTTGTAGGCTAATTGGCTTGGTATGAATGTAAATTGTCCCTAGTTTGTGTAGGATAGTGTTAATGTGCGGGGATCGCTGGTCGGTGCTGACTCAGAGGGCCGAAGGGCAGGGTTCCGCGCTGAATCTCTAAACTAAACAAAACTAAACTAAACTGTTCCGTCATCAGTCCGAGATTTTTCTATCCACTGAAATTAATTTTAGCGAGGGAAGTGAGGGGAACACAAGCTCGTAAGTCCATTGGCTGAAAAACCAAAACCATTCCTAGTGCAGGCATAGTTCCATGTACACAAATTACACTCCTGGACATCCTTAAATGACCATTCATAAGATGTAACTCAAGACATAAGTAGTTGACACTTATTTCCATAAAAAGAATAAACTAATTTTTTTTTCTCTTTTAAAACACAAGCTGGTGAGATTGGATTCCAAAATATGTGTCTCACAGAGCTGACTGTAAGCCAGAAGCAAACTAAAGCTAAAGACAGCAAAGTCCATAAAAAAGATGGCATAGGCCAGAACTCAATGTTATATGCATATCTTCTTGCTATGAATGCAGAATGACCAAACCCAAGACACTCTTCTCATGATAACTCACTCCCCAGCAATATTCACAGCATAATACCAGTTAGCCGATGAGGGGCGAGAAGGCAAATTATAGTACCTCCATATTTATCACAGCCAAACATACGTAACTCAGCAGAAAATATGGAACAAAGCAACAGGGAAAAAGGTTAACCAAAGAACATAGATGATAGAACATAGAATAGTACAGCAAAAAATCCGGCCCCTCAGCTGACAATGTCCATACCAAACATGATGGCACCTCTTATCTCCCTGCACATAATCCAAATCCCTCCCATTCCCTGCCTATCCATATGCCTTTCAAAAAGTCTCTCACAGACCTCCAGCCAGGATATGTTTTTTTCCACCACAATTCTCTGTCTTCTATCAGTAAGCCAGTTCTGAATCCATATAACTAATTTAATACAGAGAAGTTTGAGTTGTTGCATATTGGGATGTCTAACAAGGGCAGGACCTACACAATGAATGGTAGGCCTCTGGGGAGTGTTGTAGAGCAGAGGGATCTAGGAGTGCAGGTGCATGGTTCCTTGAAGGTCGAGTCGCGGATAAGGTGGTCAAAAAGGCTTTTGGCACATTGGCCTTCATCTGTCAGAGTACTGAGTATAGATGTTGGGAGGTCATGTTGCAGTTGTATAAGACGTTTGTGAGACGGCATTTAGAGTATTGTGTTCAGTTCTGGGCACCATGTTATAGGAAAGATTGTCAAGCTTGAAAGGGTTCAGAGAAGATTTACGAGGATGTTGCAAGGACTAGAGGGTGTGAGCTATGGGGAGAGGTTGAGTAGACTGGGTCTCTATTCCTTGGAGCACAGGAGGATGAGGGGTGGTCTTATAGAGGTGTATAAAATCATGAGAGGAATAGATCGGGTAAATCGCTTAGAATCTCTTGCCCAGAGTAGGGGAATCAAGGACCAGAGGACATAGGTTCAAGGTGAAGGGGAAATGATTTAATAGGAATCTGAGGGATAGCTTTTTCACACAAAGGGTGGTGGGTGTATGGAACAAGCTGCCAAAGGAGGTAGTTGAGGCAGGGACTATCCCAACGTTTAAGAAACAGTTAGACAGGTACATGGATAGGACAAGTTTGGAAGGATATGGACCAAGCACAGGCAGGTAGGACTAGTGTAGCTGGGACATGTTGGCTGGTGTGGGCAAGTTGGGCTGAAGGGCCTGTTTCCACACTGTATCAGTCTATGACTCTAAGACTCTAACTACATCACAGTCACTTCCATGCATCTTAATCTTCTGGATCAGTCTACCGTAGGGGAGGTTTTAAAATGCCGTACTAAAATCTATGTAGACAACAAACTGAAAAAGATAAAACTGAAAAACTAAAACTAAATCCCATCAGTTCCTGGAGATTTATCTACCTTAATGCTTTTCATGAGCTCCAATACTTCCTCCTTCTTAATTTCAAACTGCCCTTGCATATTAGTATTCTCCACCCTGGTCTCACTTTCCTCCATGTCCTTCTAGCTGCAAGCAGATGTAAAGTGCTTGTTTAGTACTTCACCTACATACCCAGCCTACAATTACAAATTCCCTCCTCCCTGGTGACCTTCTTGTTTTTAATATAGATAGAAAAAGCTTTAGGATTTTCTTTAATCTGACTCGCCAAAGCCATTTTGTGACCCCTTTGACCCTTCTAAGTACCCGCTTGAGTTCTTTCCTCCTTGTTTTATATTCTTCAAAGCACCTGTCTGATTCCATTCTCTTGAATCTTGCATGTGCTTCCTTTTACTTTTTGACTAAATTGACCTCTTTGGTCATCCAAGTTTCCCTTACTTTGCCAGCCTGATCAACTGGTCTTTAAATGACTCCCACATGTCAGATGTAGACCTACCCAACAACAATTGCTCCCAGTGATAATTATTCCTATCACTGCCTTCTGTGTGCCAAGAAATGGTTGCAGGAGTCGGCTAAGGTCATGTGCCCTGATTCACTGCCTAAAACCACATGTGAACAGTAGCCATTTGAGTGGGAGACCGAAGGTTAAGCAGACAAGTTGGAATAATGCAAGAGCATACTATTGCCCACAAAAGAAGCTGGATGAAATACAGAAAGAAAAATAATTTTATGGCTGCATCCTAGAATGGTAATTGCTTTCATGACACAGACCCTCATTAAAACATTGGGTATTGACACAAAATGCTGGAGTAACTCAGCAGGACAGGCAGCCTCTCTGGAGGGAAGGAATGGGTGTCTTTCGGGTTGAGACCCTTCTTCACCCGAAATGTCACCCATTCCTTCCCGCAGAGATGCTGCCTTGTCCTGCTGAGTTACTCCAGTATTTTGTGTCTATCTTCAGTGTAAACCAGCATCTGAAGTTTCTTCTTATACATTAAAATGTTGGTTGATCCCTTTTTAACCATTTAAATTTTTTTTAACCTGTATTTCATAATTTCCATGGCTAAAGCTGACACATTCAGTCAGCACCAATACCTCATGAGCACCAGTATCACTTCCTTCATTTCTCGGAAATGCTACTCTTTATAGTATTGCTATGTTTTGTAATAAAGTAAGAGGTGATCTGTGGTCTGCACTGTTTCATTTCTAGTTCTTTTGGTTACAAGGCACAAATTTCAGGTTTATAAAACACAAACCACAATGTAGGGTAAGCCTTATTAACCAATCCCACTTAAAGGGAAATGAGAACACTGACCTTTTTCAGTTATTTTGCTTATTGCTACTGTTATCTTCATTCGCCAGAAGCAGAAGTAAAACCGGAATAAAGTATTTTAAGAATTTATAACTAGATGTCTTTCCCCAGCTCGCCAGCTTTCACATAATGACAGAAATATTTACAGCACAGAAGAAGGCCATTTGGCTCATTAAAACGGTACCAGTTTAATGTAAGGGCGATTCAAATAGTCACACTCCCCTTTTCCCTCCCTATTAGGCTGCAAATTCTATCCCTTCAGATACTTAAGTTTCATGTTAAGGCCACAAGATATACCGCTTCCACTTCTCCTTCAGCAGCGCATTTTGAATCCTAACTATTCATAGAACATACAACACTGCACAGGAACAGGCCCTTCAGCCTACAATGTCTGTTGTGGAACATGATGCCAAGCTAAAATAATGCACGTGATCCATGTCCCTCCATTCTCTGCCTCTCCATGTGCCTACCTAAAAGCAGTGTACCTAGGGTGTGTCACAAGGAGATCATTCCCTTTTCATTACTCAACGTGACAATAAAAAACCTTTGAAACCTTTGAACTCCACCTTTGAACCTTTGAACCTTTGAACATCCTCACTGGATGAGCCATCAGTAAAATCATCTCAGACTTCTGCCATGACATTCTCCATGATCAATAAAGTGACTCACCCCTTTTTCCCCAAACTCTGTCACACCTGTAGCATTTCTACCCTGGAATATTAAATCCTGCCCCTTTCCTATGAGTTATGCCCCTTTCACTTTTAAGCTCTGCCTGCCATTTGTTGACATTTCCAGACATTAGGAAAAAGATTCAGACTGCCTACCCTATTTCTGCCTCTCAATGTTTTACATTTTTCAGCCTTTCACGCTTGAGAGAAAACAATCCAAGTCTATGCAACAAAGGAGGACCTGGCGTAGGAGAACCGCCGCGCATGTGGGGGGGTGGGGTGAGGGGTGGGAAGAACAAATGGGGACCTGGTGTGGGATACCTTGTAACTTTGTCGGTGCCCTCTATGTGAGGACTCTGCATGCCTTAGGTATGCAAATCAAAGAATATCACTGTGATTTGTCACATGTGACAATAAAGTATCATTCATTCAACCTCTCATTTTCACTAATACCCTCTAATCCAGGCAGAATTCTGGCAAATCGTCTTCTGCACCCTCTCCAATGCCTTCACATCCTTCCGGCAATGGGGAGAATGGAACTGTGGGTAATACTACAAATGCAGCACAGTTCTGGTCGCCCGATTCACCCTAGTCTGAACCAAAGTCAAGCGGCCTAATCAAAGTCGTATAAAACTGATTCATGGCTCCCTGACTCTTATACACAATGCTCTGACCAATGAAGGCAAGAATGCCGTGAGCCTTCTTTACCAACCTATCTACTTGCATTGCCACTTTCAGGGAGCTATAGATTTGGACCCCAACATCCTGTTTAAGTCTCAGAATGACAATGGCTTTTGCATCTCAACAATGAAACCACGAGTTTCTTTCTCCTGAGGGGGTGGAACAGCTGGAGGCAGGAAAAGGCCGGAACAAATCAGGGCCAGCAATTTATGACCATTGTTGGTTGGGTCATTATTCAAGATTCAAGATTCAAGATAGCTTTATTTGTCATCCAAATTGGACGAAATTCAGTCACCCACAGTCCAACAATAAAAGCATTAAAATAGGAAGATTACACAATAAAGCATTAAAATAGGCAAATTACACAACCCCAAAAACACACAAAAAAAAGAAACATCCATCAAAGAAACATCCATCACAGTGAGTCTCCTCCAGTCCTCTCCTCACTGTGATGGAAGGCCACAATGTATTTTCCCTTCCCCTGCCGTCTTCTCCCGCGGTCAGGTTGTTGTGGTTGCAGGCCGCGCCGGACGGTCCGCAGCGGGCCGACCCAGGCCCCGCGATCCGGGGCGGGCGAACACGCTGCCGCTGTTGCTGCACGTCGGGGCGGTCGTGGCTTCATCTTTCCTGGTCATAAAGGAAGAGGTGATAACAAAGGGATGCAGAGATGTGATCAGTTCCATATGTGGGGCAGTGAGATATATGAACAATGTTGTGTTAAGTTTCTGCTCTGATCGTGCTCTGCTGCCATATTGTACCAATGGTGGTAGAGGTGAATGTGGGGAAAGGAGTGGCAATTAAGTGGATTGCTTTAAAGGACATTACCGCATTTAATAGACAATAGACAATAGGTGCAGGAGGAGGCCATTTGGCCCTTCGAGCCGGCACCGCCATTCAATGTGATCATGGCTGATCATTCTCAATCAGTACCCCGTTCCTGCCTTCTCCCCATACCCCCAGACTCCGCTATCCTTAAGAGCTCTATCTAACTCTCTCTTTCTTGTTTGTTGTTGGAAATCCATTCATCCGGACTTTCCTGATATGAGTTGAGGTTAGTGGAAAGGTTTCAGGAGTCATGGGTGACACACTCACTGGAGGACATTCAGTCTTTAATCTCCTTTTATAGCTATGGTGTTTATATGCTCTTCCAATTCGACTTAAGCACACTAATGGTTACCATGCTATCCTCCTTACAATGATTGCTCTTCTGATATACAGATAGTGACTTTTGTTGGCATGTCCATTGATGGAAATTGTGAAAGTAGATTTTCTTTGCTCATTGTGAATCCAGTTATTGAAGAGGGTTCCCACTATTCCCGTTGTCTTCAGTATGATCATGGCTCTTTCTTCATGGAGTCACGCAGAAGTACAGCACAGAAACAGGCCCTTTGGCCTATTGAGACCATGCGGGCCATCAAATGGACCATTTCTAGTTTTTTGGTTATCTTCACTGCATTCTCATCAATTTTCCTCAGATTCTACCACTCGCCCATGCACAAGGGGCAATTTATAATGGCAAATTAGCTTACCAACCCATATGTCTTTGGGATGTGGGACATCAGATGTGTTCCATTGTGTGTGTGACCACTGCGCAAATGAAAAGCACTATATAATTACAAATAATGAATGTATTATTAAGTACATAATATTTAATGTATTTAAATGCTCAGCAGAGGATAATTTGGTGGGAGAAACATTTAAAGTATCAGCCATTGACCTTTCATCAGAACCATATACGATGCAATGCTTTTTTAACAAGGAAGACATCGGTGATGGCCTTGAATTTGAATGAGGCAATGGGATGAGATACATGGATCACATGGAAGGATTAACATGTAAATGATGGGATGGTTGTTTAGTAACTAGTCTTCACACTTACCAAGTGAAAAAAATAAGTGCATTCTATTTATTCCACTATCTTCTGAGCCCAAGCCAGACAGACAACAGAATTCTGACACACCAGGGAGTGGGATCATGATTTGAATATTGATGTTTATTTTGCTCGCGATGAATACACTATTGCAACAAAGGCTAATGCTTGTTCAAAACATAAACCTTCTGATGTGAATAGATCAGGTGCATGTCAAGCTTTCAGCTGTGTTATTATAAGACCTCCATTAAAATAATGCTGATAAGAATTTGTTGTAATTGCCTCAAACGAGAAAGTTTGCATTTCAGAATTATTTTCTTGTTCGAAGTTCAGTATCTTCCAATTTAGAAATTTTCAGGCATTCCTTTTTTTTAAAAAAAACCCCATATTGCTCGATATGGGATTGGGGCAGCAGGAAACCTCAGATAATCAGAAATAAACACAAGAATGCCTGCATGCCATGTTTCCTAGCTCTAACAGACAGCCAGCACTGTCTGTAAGGAAGCAGACAATAGTGGATCTTTGCCAAGTTTTCCAGGCTGATTTGCAGAGAGGTTCGCTGCAAAACATTTGCAGTAAACACGAACAGTGCCCTCACCTTCATGGGTACGATCCAATCACGCTGAGAAATACCGTAGGAATGAGTCGGTTGGGAACAAATAATAGTATGAGACAGGTGACTAGTATGTTGGCCAGCATGTCGCTCAAATCCATGAGCAACAAGGGAACATATAAATGAATCTGGCTTCCCCAGGGTCTCAGACGCCACAGTCTATGCAGAATTATATGTTCCAGCAGAGAATCTATGTATTTTCAACTACTGAAACAAAAATCACGACTCTCTAAACATGCAGGCAGCTTATGATGTTCCAAATATCATTCCCTAAGTGCTTGGCAGTTACCCAAGTTTTTAACCATGGTTCCTTTGTTCTGTCACAATTGAGCTTACTCTATTTAGCTGAGGCAGAAGTAAATCTACATGGGTAGCTGTTGGATGACAACAATTATGACATAAAGGCTTGATTGATCACCTCCTCTCCCAAATCCCAGTTCACCTGCTGAATAATAATACAGTCAGATGCTCCTGTCCACGCATAACATCAGCAAGAATCTCTTTGGAATGTTAAGAATGTGGATGAGATGTCTGAACAACTCAGAAGGGATGCTACTGTGCCCCATTTAGAAATGTTCACAGTTGTTTGCCACTCGTTGGATTTTTTTTCAACTCGACAGGAAGGTAGAGTGGCTCCTTCAAGTGACACACTAAATGCTTACAGACCAGTGTCAATTTATGCTCCTGCAGAGGCTGCACATTCATGTACAACATATTAAAAATGTGTCTGTCTGAAGATGGGTCTCGACCTGAAACGTCACCCATTCCTTCTCTCCAGAGATGCTGCCAGACCCGCTGAGTTACTCCAGCTTTTTGTGTCTAACTTCGGTTTAAACCAGCATCTGCAATTCCTTCTTACGTAAAATATTATATTTAAGATTATATCAGATTATATAAGATTATATATATTTAAGATTATATTAAATGTTATATTTAAGATATTTTTAAGAACATAAGAAGTAGAAGCAGGAGGCCATTCAGCACATGTGGCTGCATTGCCATTCAAGAAGATCACAGAAGAGCTTTCACCTTTCACCTGTATACTGTCTCAGTGTACTGCTGCTATACACTTATGCTGTATGTGAGATACTTATTCAATGTGGATCTAAGTGCTTATGTATAGTTATACGTACGGAACTGTATACAACATTGAATTTCACTGTATCTTTATACGTGACAAATAAATTCTCAGTGCCACTTTCCTACGATATGTCCATATGCCTTGATAGTGTGCCTTGCCACATTCTTAAAACCTTCAAGGACCAACTGGCTGGAGATTTTGTGGACTTCTTCAACCTCTCATTACCATCCAAAGTTCCCACCTGCTTTAAAAGGAAATCAACAATACCATTGTCTAAGAAGAGTAAAGGTGACATGACTCAATAACTACCAACCATTGGCACTAACGTCCGTGGTGATAAAGTGCTTTGAAGGGTTGATTATGATGCATATCAACTCCTAACTTAGTAAGGAACTGGACCAAGTATAATTTGTCTACTGCCAAAATAGATTAAGAGGAGATGCAATCTTGCTGGTTCTCAACATTGCACTTGACCATTGGACGATAAAAAGCATGTTATTCATTGATTACAAGTCGGTGTTCCAACTATTAACCCCTCCAAATTTATTATCAAACTCAGAGAAATGAATCTCTTCTCATCCCTATGCAACTGGATTCTCAACTTCCTCATCAACAGACCATAATCAATACGAATTGTCAACAACACTTTCTCCTCGAAAACCATCAAAGCAGGAGCATCTCAAGGCTATGTGCTCAGTCCCCTGCTCTACCTCTGTATCCATGACTGTACAGTCAAACACAGTTCCAACACCATCTTTAAATTAGTCAACGATACCACCATTGTCGGACGAATAACAGGTAAAGATGAGTCAGAGGGTGGGAGATTGAAAATCTGATTGAATGGTGCCAGAACAACAATCTTGCTCTAAATGTCAGCAAGACTAAGGATCTGATTGTTGACTTCAGGAGGATCCACAAACTTGTCTTCATCAATCAGGATGGGCTGGAGACAGTCAACAGCTTCAGGTTCCTGGGTGTGCATATCTCTGAAGACCTGTCCTGGGCCCAGCACATTGATGCATTCACAAAGAAAGCCCATTAACACCTCCACTTCCTCAGAAGATTGAGATCTGTAATGCGATCAAACACTCTATCGAACTTCTGCACCTGTGTGGTCAAGAACACCCTGACTGGCTGCATCATGGCTTGGTTCAGCAACTCAAACGTCCAAGAATGAAGGAGTTGTAGACACTGCCAGGCTGATCACAGATACTGACCTCCCCACCATCTAAAGGATCTATTGGATATGCTGCCTGCAAAAGGCAGCCAATATTATTAAAGACCCACTGCACCTTGGTCACGCTCTCTTTTTGCTCCTACCTTTGGCAAGAAAGTACAAAAGCCTGGAAGCCGCGACCACCAGATGCAAGAATAGTTTCTTCCCACCAACCATCAGGCTTTTGAACACTGCACAACATTGACCTCAGAAACTATGAACTTTTACTGTAAGAACTGTGTCTTTAGCCACACTACGAATTTTGTCTTTTTGCCCTATTATGGCTACCTAGTATTACTGTTACTGATTTTTAAATTTTATTTTGATTAGTATATTTTTTTGTGCGTATTGCATTTATGGGTCTGTTAAGTTGCAGTAAGTAAGAATTATATAGTTCCATTGTCAGTACATATGACAATTAAACACTCATGACGCCTGTCTCTTGGCTTGATCACTACTAATCTATCGATCTCCGTCTTCAAAATGGACAGAGATTGCATCTCCACAGACCTCTTGGGTTTAGGTTAGGTTTATGCTTAGATTTATTATTGTTATGCAAACTGAGGTATGGTGAAAAGCTTTGTTTTGCATGCTGTCCAAACCGATTAGATGTTCCAAACATAGATACAATCAGTTCAAACTCAAGTACAATCGATTGAGCAAAGGGAAAGATACAGAGTGCAGAACATGGTTCTCAGCATTATAGCACATTGCAGCATATCAATAGACAATAGACAATAGGTGCAGGAGTAGGCCATTCGGCCCTTCGAGCCAGCACCACCATTCAATATGATCATGACTGAACATTCTCAATCAGTACCCCGTTCCTGCCTTCTCCCCATACCTCCTGACTCTGATATCCTTAAGAGCTCTATCAAGCTCTCTCTTGAATGCATTCAGAGAATTGGCCTCCACTGCCTTCTGAGGCAGAGAATTCCACAGGTTTACAACTCTCTGACTGAAAAAGTTTTTCCTCATCTCCGTTCTAAATGGCCTACCCCTTACTCTTAAACTGTGGCCCCTGGCAAAGTCCAATGTCCTCAATGGGGTGCAGGTGAATCAAACAGTACCCCAGCTTTTGGAAGGACTGATCAGAAGCCTGATAACCGAGGGGAAGAAGCCATTCCTGAGTCTGGTAGTGTGTGGTGATTGTGATGGGACAAGTCGTTATAATTGATTTGGTTATTACCTGTCAACCCCCCTCCCTCACCTGTATCACCTGACCTGCCACACTTTGTCCTGCTTCTCCCCTTTCCCCCCCTACAATCAGTCTGAGGAAGGGTCTCGAACTGCAACGTCACCTACTCATGTTCTCCAGAGATGCTGCCTGACCTGCTGAGTTACTCCAGCACTTTGTGTCTTTTTAAGTGTCTTTTTATGTCTTTGATTATGTTGGCTGCTTTCCTGATGCAGCATGATGTGTCGATGGCATCATTGATGGGAAGTCGGGTCTGTGACTGAGCTATCTCCGCATTTCATTGAAATTTGTTGCCTTCTCAATCAGTGCTGGTCCCAAACCAAGCTGTAATACAACCCAACAGTGTGCGTTCTATGGTACATCTGTAAAAGTTTGTAAGAGTCACTGGGGACATGCTGGATTTCCTTAGTCTTCTTTGCTGTACCTTCTTGGCTGTTGCATCAATGTGGTTGGGCCGCAACAGATCTTTGGTAATGTGGTGAATTCCAACTATTCACAATATTCTGGTTTGATTCTAATGTCGTTCCTGTCTGTGGAGTTTCTATGATCTCCAATTGACCGTTTTGGAATCGTTCAGTTTCTCATCATCGAGGTTTCTTTATTCCCATCTGTGTTGCCTTTCTCTCTAATGAAAACATGCAAACCTTGAACTCTCACCATCACATTTTTAAAAGCATCCCTCTTTCCGGATGTCCTATTGCCCACAAATAACTCACTTCAATCACTGCTGTCCGTGCAGAGTTAGCACGTTCTCCCTCGGACCGCATGGGTTTCCTCTGGGTGCTCCGGTTTCCTCCCTCCCATTAATTTTGGTGTACGATAGTCATATCCAATTGGATTCCTTCTGCAAATCCCAATTTGGTGGCATGTTCTTCATGTTTGTGTGTGATGTTCTATCAATGGCCTTCTCTTCCTGCCAGCTCACTCAGCCAGATCCACCCCATAACCTGCCTTCCAGCCTCCCTATCAGCAACAAGAAACCAGTAGAAGGTGGTGGTCAGAGAAGAGCACAGGCATGCTGTTGGTTAATCTGACTGTGAGCGTTTGGGACACAACGATGAAGTCTATCCAGACGTAGCCAGACCCATCTGGTCTCCACACGGTTTGAAGCTGCAGTGCAGAAACTGCGGAGTTGCTGAAGAATTGCACAGATTTGCTGACCATTTCAAACTGGAGTCTGGGACGTGATGATTCATTTGCGGCTCGATTGATTAACCACATGATTATACAGTTGAGGTTATTGCCCAGAACAACTGGTCAGAATATGACCAGCAGCAGTTGGAGTTGCTGGAGGACAGCCAGCTATTTCTTCTTCAAAGACGGGGCAGTCATATTCTGGATCAAACCCGGACCTCCGATGCTATAAGGCAGCAACTCTACTGCTGTGCCACCTGCAGCCAAATTCCAAGGGCAGAGGAGTGGCACTCCCTGACTTCAATTGCCCATGGGATGACCATTGCAACCCCTGCTCATAGTTGCTGAGGGGTGGTAAACCACATTCTTATAAATACAGCAAGTACACCTGACAGTAACCTTGGCCAAGGTCACAACACATTGTACTTTTAACGCTATGCACATTAATTTCTGCACACTTTATAAGGTCATTGTGTTGTTAATATAAGACCCGACGTATCATAGCAGTCAATTATTCTGTCCCAACACAGTGTGTGTAAACAGTTGCATTTGACCTGAGCCGTCGTACAAGCCCTACATGATGAGTTTCACTGTGGTGAAGCAACTAATGTTGTTCTTTTTTTAGTTTTTAGTTTTTAGAGATACAGCGTGGAAACAAGCCTTTCGGCCCAAAGAGTCTGCACTGACCAATGATCACCCCTAAACACTAGTTCTATCCTACACACTAGGGACAATTTACAGAGCCTACAAATTGGCATATCTTTGGAATGTCAAGTCAAGTCAAGTCAATTTTATTTGTATAGCACATTTAAAAACAACCCACGTTGACCAAAGTGCTGCACATCTGATTAGGAAAAAAAAGAAACATACAGTGGCAGTGTGCAAACATGTGCTGGCCATTGATGTGCTTATGGTTTAGGCAGGGTTTGTTGTTTCGTTTAGAGATACAACGTGGGTACAGGCCCTTTGGCCCACCGGGTTCACGCCAACCAGCTAACCCTGCACACTAACACTATCCTACACACACGAGGAACAATTTACAATTTTACCAAGCTAGTTACCTGACAAACCTATAATTCTTTGGAGTGAGGGAGGAAACCGGAGCGACCAGAGAAAACCCACACAGGTCACGGCGAGAATGTACAAACTCCATACAGACAACATCCATAGTCAGGATCGAACTCAGGTCTTTGGCACAGTAAGGCAGCAACTCTATCGCTGCAGCACCGTGCCACCCTTTGTTGCGAACAAGCTCCCCACGCAGCACTTGGTGTGTAGGTGGCCAAGAGTCTGATGGACCTTCTTTCAGTTATTGCTTTGTGCCGAGGTTTTCAGCAGTCTCGGCGCACTCTCTTTCTCTGGTATATCAGGCACCTAAGGCTCCTGCCAACCAAAAAAACACAACGGCATGTTTCCATCCTAACCCCTGTCCACTCTTGGGGTTCTAAAAACAAATGCCTTAAATTATGCACACAGAAACAGATATTGGTGGACATGCAACATCGGTGGAAAGAGAAACAGAATTAACTGCTCAGGTTGAAGATTTATTTTGTTGGCCCTGAGAGCATGCATGTTTAGAATACCTACACGCTTTTTCCTCTCTGCTGACACATCTGCTCCATAAAGTAAGCACATCCGTGTTGGCCACATAATGTGTTAAACCTGCTCCAGAAGGGCTGGCACCTGATTAAATTCCAACAGCCCCAGTGGTTGTTATATTGGCATTTCAAACGTTACAAAAGATTCACACCTAGAAACCTGTCTTTTTTTAAATATATATATATATATAGTTGCTGTGGAGCTAATTAGAAATTGCAGCATTTTCTATCTTTATTCCAGATTTTCAATTTTGATCAACGTCTGACCACATAGCTGGTGCCAGAGGTAATCATGACAACAGGGTATTGCAAACAAGGTTTCATGCAGACATTAGGCTCTTTGTTTTATTATCAGTCATCGGCTCATTTTCTGCCCTTTTTTATGCCAAGTTATGCACTTTTGTTGTGTGATTTCTCCTGAGCGTAGTGGAAGTTTATTTGCTGCCCTTATCAGTCAAAGTTCAAACATACCCCATTGATATTCCAGTCTAGATCTTTTCTAATCTGAAAGTCAAAAAAATACCGAATGATTTTAGGGAGCAAAGTGAAAACATAATATCATAATGTTGTAAGTAAGTAATTTATGGGGTGTTGACATTGCTGCCAATTGCTATAACTCCAAATAACCTCTGAACTACATAGACAGTCATTGGTTTTGTCTTTTGCGCTATTATTGTTTGTTTGTTTAATGTGTATAAATGTATATATCTTCTCTGTGGATTGTCACCTTGTCATGGTGGAGATGCTTGTGTGGTCCTGAGATCCTGAGAGCGATGCCGTCCGGGGCTATGCTCCTGGTAGGGTCACCCATGGCGGTAAGGTCGAGGGGGAGGTCCCTGACAAAGAGCAATCCAACCAAGACCTCAACAGTGAAACAGGTGGAGGATGATGGCTGAATTTAGTGGAGCGTCACAACGGCTGGGAAGGTGGATGAAGGCTTTTGTGGGCAGGTGCTATAAATAGGAAGGCAGACGCTCCCGCCCCCACGGGTCTCGGGCAGATGAGGCTCGTCAGCCTGGGAAGGCGTTCCATCTAGGAGAGGGAAAACTCTGATCTAAAACCTCCACTGCCTTGTGGCCATATCCAGGACGCTGCTCCGTCCGAGGTTTGGAGCGGGCAGCCAACGGCCAGGATGCATCCCCCATGGTCAGCCATGACCAAGTGGGGCCTTAACCTATATATATATATTTGTATATATGCATGTGTGTGTGTATGTGTGTGTGTTTGTGTGTATTTCTTATTATTTTCATTATATTGTTTACATTGTACAATGTTTAATTATGCTGTTGTGCTGCTGCAAGTAAGAGTTTCATTGTTCTGTTTGGGATTAGGAGATGCGGTCAAAAAGGCCTCGGTGACTTACTCCAGTGTTTTAATGACGGATATGGTGTTCTGCTGATGGGTGGGAGTGTGATGGATGGGGTAATCAAGCAGGGTGCTTCATCAAGCAAAACACATCGTTTATGTCTTCAATATCAAGTTTAGTAAAATGCAAATAATAATTTATATGTTTAACTTGAACCATTACAGGAAGGATGTGGAGGATTTAGAGTGGGTGCAGAAGAGGCTTACCAGAATACCGGACGTTAAAAGGAGCCCTGACAGAAGTGCATAAAACTATGAGAGGCATAGATCGGGTAGACAATCAGAATCCTCTTCCTGGGGTAGAAATATCAAAGGCAAGAGGGCAGAGCATTAAGGTGAGGGGGGCAAAGTTTAAAGGCAATGTGCGGGGCAAGTTTTTACCCAGAGAGTTGTGGATGGCTGGAATGCACTGCCAGAGGTGATGGTGGAGGCAGATATAATAAGTGGAATTTAAAGGGCTTTTAGATGGGCAGACAGATATTCAGGGAATGAAAGGATATGAATCATGTGCACGTGGATGTGATTAGTTTATAAAGTCATTGAGTCATACAGCAGTGAAACAGGCCCTTTTGCCCAACTTGTCCATGCTTAGCAAGATGCCTGCGTTTGGCCCACATCCTCCTCAGCCTTTCCTATCCATGTACATGTCCAAGTATATTTTAAATGCTGTTATTGTAACTGGCTCAATTATATCCTCAGGCAGCTCATTCCATATACCCAACACCCCTGAGTGAAAAGGTTGCCCTTCATGTTCCTATTTAATCATTCCTCTCTCGCCTGAAACCTATGTCCTTTGGCTCTTGATATCCTTACTTTGGGTAAAAGACTCCGTGCATTCACCCTCTGTATTCCCATCGTGATTTTATGCACCTCTATAAGATCAAGCTTTAGACTCCAAATCATGAAGAACTTGCCTGCGCAACCTTTCCCTCATGTCCTGGCAACATCCTGGTAAATCTTTTCTGCACTGCTTCCAGCTTCATAACATCTCAACAGCGGGTTGCTCAAAACTGAACACAATACTCTAAATGCCACCTCAACAATGTCTTGTGCGACTGTTACATAACGTCCTGACTTCTATTATCAATATTCTGACTGATGAAGGCCAATGAAGTAAAAGCCTTCTTCACCACTTTAACTACCAGTGATGTCACTTTCAGGGAACTATACACTTGCACTCCTAGATCTCTCTGCTCTGCAAAAGTCGCAAGGCCCTACCATTCGCTCGTTTGAATTCCCAAAATGCAGCACCTTGCACTTACTGTATATACATTAAACTGCACTCCATATTTTACCCTCACGTATATAACAGATGTTCCACGCATTTAAAAAAACTTACAATGAGTTATCAGCAGAGGGAGAGTCGAGAGTCAAGAGTGTTTTATTGTCATGTGTCCCAGATGGAACAATGAAATTCTTACTTGCAGCAGCACAATAGAATATGTAAACATAGTTCACTTTAAACCATATAATGAACGAGAGAGAGATAAAAGAAATGTTCAGTGTGTGTATATATACACATACTCACAAATACACACACACATATATATATGTATATACTGTATATATACACACACGTGCCAACACATATGTACACACAAAAAAAACAATATTAATGCAATAATAACAATAATAGTCTATGTAGTTCAGAGCTTATTTGAGGTTGTAGCGTTTAATAGCTGAATGGCTGTGGGGAAGAAGATGTAGGGAAGGGAAGGACGGTAAAATCCTGACTCACAGCTCCAGGAATCTGCCCTTCAGTCTTGTCTCTGCAGGGTTTGCGTGTTCTCTCTTCGACTGTGTGTGTTTCCTCCGGGTCCTCTCGTTCCCCACAGAACCCAAAGAAAAACTGGTCAGTTAATTGAATATTGCATATTAGCTTTGTGAAAGTTGATGACAAAAGTCAGAAGGGGGGTTGACAGGCATGTGTGAGAGAACAAATTGTAGGGATACAGGGAGATCAGGAGAGGAGAAGTGGGAATAATGGGATTACACTTTGCGAGCATGGATCCAACATGTTCCCTTCTGCGGCACTATAGGTATAAGATAAAATAACGTATAAAATAAGATAATCCAAGCTAACATATCATTACATTCTGGTGGATGCTGCATGGTTGGAAATATTGTGCTTCTTACGTTTACAAACCGCTCACAATCTCTTGCATCCTAAAGCACTTTGCAGGTGATACAGTACTGTTGAAGTGTGATTACAGTTGCAGTGGAGGAAACACAGCAGTCAATTTGTGAAAAGCAGCTTTCAAAAGAAGCATTATTCCGATTATCAGATAATTTATTTATGTGATGTTGGTTGACGGATGAATTTAGGGAAGGACACAGTATGGAAAAGAGGCACCTTTCACATTCCCCTGAGAAGGCAGGCTTAGTTTAACATTGGTTTAACATCTTATCTGCATTCCCTCAACACTGTGATAACATGTTAGCCTGCATTTTACTCACATAGTCTCTGGAGAAGGGATTGGAACACAACATTTGGATTCAGAGGCTACCACGCAACTACTTCTGATGTTTAATTACATAATCAGTAAGATAAACATGACAATATGTAATATCGCTGTATGGTGAGCCATATTAATAAGATATACATACAAATGCTGAAATAAGCATATGGTCACAAGGTCATAAGATCGTAAGGAATAGGAGTAGAATTAGGCCTTTCATCCCATCAGGTCTACGTCGCCATTCCATCATGGCTGATCTATCTCTCCCTCCTAACCCCATTCTCCTGCCTTCTCCCCATAACCTCTGACACCTGTACTAATTACAAATCTATCCATCTTTGCCTTAAAAATATCCACTGACTTGGCCTAAGAATTCCACAGATTCACCACCCTCTGACTCAATAAATTTCTCCTCATCTCCTTCCTAAAAGAACATCCTTTAATTCTGAGGCTGTGACCTCTTGTCCTAGACTCTCCCACTAGTGGAACCATTATATGATATGCACATGCTGGTTTACACAAAGGACACAAAAATGCTGGAGTTCCTTAGCAGGCCAGGCAGCATATCTGGATGAACATGGATAGGTGACGTTTCAACCTGAAAATTTCCAGTGCCTATGGAAAATGAACCATTGGCATGGAGATGCTGTAAATATAACGGAAGAGGATCAATACTATATTTTTCCCCACTCTCATTGCTCAGAACTTTAAATGTCTTTTAATTATTTAGCACCACTGCAATGCGTAAACATTGATTTAGTACTTTAAGTACATTTTTGTTTTGCACGAATGCAGGCATTTTTTAAAAATTCTGTAAATCACCTGTTGAAATGTGTCATTAATTCATTTTAATTAATTGCTTTTATAATTTATACATCAATTCACATCAGATGAATATGCACACAGATGTTTTCCCAATGCAGATTTCCCTCCACAAACCTTTATATCTCAAGTAATAAAAGTCCCACTAAGGCAGGCAGGTGTTGGTTCCCATTTCCGACCTTGGTGAAAACACACCATATCACAAATGTATCAAAAGTTGTGAGGAAGCCAGATAGAAAGAGATTTTCAAAATGGCAATAGAATGAGAGGAACGGGGGCAGAATAAATCCGGCAGGGGCTAGGGTGGGGTGGGGTGGGGGTTGGTGAGGGAGGGAGAGACAAGAGAAAAAAAAAGAACATGAGGCAAGAAAGGAAAATAAGATGAGAGAGTGAGACACCGCCATTGAGGTACAGGATGGCAACACCAAAGTTGGGTAATCACTATTGAATATCACGTACTTTTAGATACATGATTTGTATAAAATCATGAGAGGAATAGATTGGGTAGACGCACGGAATGTCTTGTCCAGAGTGGGGGAATCGAGAACCAGAGGGCATAGGTTTAAGGGGTAGAGAGAAAGATTTTATAGGAATCTGAGTGGTACCTTTTTCACGCACAGAGTGGTGGGTGTATGGAACGAGCTGCCGGAGCAGGTGGTTGAGGCAGGGACTATTGTGACGTTTAAAAAGCAATTAGACAGGTACATGGATAGGACAGGGTTTGAGGGACATGTTGGCCGGTGTGGGCAAGTTGGGCTGCAGGGCCTGTTTCCACACTGTATGTATGACCCAATGACTTTATGACTCTAGATATTCCAATTTTTGAATATGTTACTTATGTCTTTTGAAAATATAAATTGAACAAAATTATTTCCCTCGTACTTTGCTTGTTTATGGAACATGTGCATAAGCTTTTTTTCATAACAAGAAAGGAAAAAATTAATTTTATAATCCTCAGATTTCAAGAGTAATTAACAACAATTTAATCAAGAATCAAATTCGCTGGAATTTAGAAGACTGAGGGGGATCTTAAAGAAACATATAAAATTCTTAAGGGGTTGGAGAGGCTAGATGCGGGAAGATTGTTCCCGATGTTGGGGAAGTCCAGAACCAGGGGTCACAGCTTAAGGATAAGGGGGAAGTCTTTTAGGACCGAGATGAGAAAACATTTCTTCACACAGAGAGTGGTGAGTCTGTGGAATTCTCTGCCACAGAAGGTAGTTGAGGCCAGTTCATTGGCTATATTTAAGAGGGAGTTAGATGTGGCCCTTGTGGCTAAAGGGATCAGGGGGTATGGAGAGAAGGCAGGTACAGGTTACTGAGCTGGATGATCAGCCATGATCATATTGAATGGCGGTGCAGGCTCAAAGGGCCGAATGGCCTACTCCTGCACCTATTTTCTATGTTTCTATGTTTCTAAACCATCAAATGGTAGATCTGGCCAAAATTAGCACCCCAATTCATGATCTATCTTGCCCATCATTTGCTATCAGTCTTTCCGAGAAAGAACCCTAAGTACATGTGGAAGGGAACGGGAGAGGGTGTGCTTATTGAGAGTTGGAACACAAGAACCAGACATAGAGCCATTTTTAAAGCATTTATAACAACAATCATTTTGACACATCTTATATGATTGCAGCTAAGGTGAGCTAAGGTGGGGTTGGATACGTTAGCGGCAGGAAACATGTTCCCAATGTTGGGGGAGTCCAGAACAATGGGCCACAGTTTAAGAATAAGGGGTAGGCCATTGAGAACTGGGATGAGGAAAAACATTTTCAGTCAGAGAGTTGTGAATCTGTGGAATTCACTGCCTCAGAAGGCAGTGGAGGCCAATTCTCTGAATGCATTCAAGAGAGAGCTAGATAGAGCTCTTAAGGATAGCGGAGTCAGGGGGTATGGGGTGAAGGCAGGAATGGGGTACTGATTGAGAATGATCAGCCATGATCACATTGAATGGTGGTGTTGGCTCGAAGGGCCGAATGACCTCCTCCTGCACCTATTGTCTATTGTCTATTGCGTAGTTCTCATTTATAAACAATTTTTTTTTTAACTCAATGAAACTCTGCAAAATTGTAGATGGAATTAGAGCCAAATTTGGCCGTACAGTGTAGATTGTAAAGTGAGCATCGTAGCGGACAGACAACAATTCCTTGCATGGCACCGATGTTGAGAATGATTGCAGAGGAGAAAGGGTCGACTCATCTATACTCGGTCTCGCCGATGTAAAGGAAGACACATCCGTAGAAGTGAATGCAGTACATGAGATTAGAGGAGGTACACGAACTCTGTCTCACCTGGATGGGCTGTGGGGGTCCCTGGATGGATTTGAGGGAGGAGGTGTAGGGACAAGTGTTAGATCTCCTGCGATTGCAGGACAAAGTACCTGGGGAGGAGGGGGTTTAGGTGGGATGAGTGAACCAAGGAAAATTGAAAGGGGTGGGGTTGGGAAAATATGTCTGGTGGTGGGATCACGTTGAGGGTGAAGAAATTACCAGTGAATAACGTGTTAGGTGGGGTAGCTGGTGGGTGAAGGTAAGGACTCGGGGGAATCTACCCTTGTTCTGTCTGGTGGGAGGCAGTGTCTCTCACGTTATCTACAGCCTTCACTGCTCCCGGTATGGCCTACTTTACATTGGCGAGACCAAGTGTTGGATAGGTGACCATTTTGCAAAACACTTGCGCTCGGTCTACCTAGTCCTGCTGGATCTCTCAGTTTCTAAGCATTTTAATTCCCTGTTCCATACCCATATCTCCCTTGCCAACCTGGGCCTCCTCCATTGCCTGGGTGTGGCCACATACAAAGTGGAGGAACAGCACCTCATAATCCGCTTGGGCAGCTTACAACCCAATGGTATAAGCACAATGTCTAAACCTTAAAACTAAGGCAGGTGATAAAATCCATGAGCCCATTCCATGATTTTCCGTTCAATGCTCTGGATTGTGGGCAGAAAATGAGACTTTAACCACAGAAGTACAGAAATTATAAGTGATTTAAAGTATTGAAGTATAAAACCGGACTTTTATTCTATTAATAGAACTAAAGTTGTTGAACCCCAAAATATAACTGTTGGCAGTGAAAATATGTTCTAAAGTATGCAGGCATTTTCCTTTTAAGTGGAGTCCAAGTAGAAATGGCATTTTATTGACTTAGCCTGTAATTTTCCATAAAAAACATCCTTCATGAGTCATTTTGTGGTTTAGATCAGTTCTAAGGGGACATGTTCATTAGGTTTACTGAAGGAATATTTTACTAACCTAACTATTGCTCTTCATTTCTTTAGAGTGACCATTTAACCTTTAGCAGATTGGATGGGATGTAGATCTCTATTTATACATCATGGATTAAAGGAGTTCCAAATCAAATTCCTCCCTCCAAGAATTTCAAGGCACTTATTTTTTTAGAAAATATTTTCAACTTTCAGGAAAAGGGCAAAGTTGGCAAGATCTTTCAAAGGCAAGGTGTTGATGGGTCCCCTAGCTTGAAATGATATAGCCTTGGAACGGTTATCGTGATGATTCGAATGTTCAGTGGTACTTTATTGTCACGCGTACCTAAGTACAGTGAAATTATTTTTCTGCATATAGTTCAGTGACAACCCTAAGAATCCTACTACATTAGGCATAATCATACTAGGTATAAGAGTGTAAGATAATAGACCACACTGAGTCCATAGCCACGTTCTAGGTGCTATCCTGTACCCTCCAAGTCCGCAATTTTTAAAAGCAATTATTAGTCTTAACTTGGCCATAAAGTCCCATTGTCCTGGTGGCGTCACTGGGTCAAAGTTGCAGGGCCAGACTGGCTAGGCAATGTGTTGATGACCTCTACCGCTGCTCCGCCATTCTGAGCTGCTGCAGACGGTGTACCTGCTATGTGTAGGTTGGCTGCAGCAGTCACCTAGATTTTTCATTGAAAGAGCTTATAACTCCATCCTTCCCCACCGCCAAAGCACACATGCTTTAAAGAGAAGGATTTGCACAGTGCCTTCACGCTACAAATGCATTTACAAATTGCTTAGTAAAAGAATATAGAGGGGATTTTGACAACGGCCCATAAATAAAGGCATCTTACTCGTGGCCGAAGATAGACACAAAATGCTGGAGTAACTCAGGCAGCATCTCTGGAGAGAAGGAATGGGCGACGTTTCAGGTTGAGACCCTTCTTCAGACTCAGTTCCTTCCTACTCATACTTTTGGCCATTCATATATCCCACATCAGGGCTTGATAAGAGAGAGCCTGAAGCCAATAGTCGGTCTCTAAATTCCCCCAAAACAGTGCCGCATTCTCAGAGGTAAGCATTTTCACAATTGTTTCATGTTCCCTCAGTATAACTTGTTTACATTCTACTGCAAAGGATGAAAGAGTCAATTCTTAAAAGAAATCTGTTCAGTTGAGTGCGTGCAAACCTTGAAAGGATTCTTGATCATTGCTTCAAAGGTATGCCACATATCTTTAGTTTGATCTCTGTAACCACTACATAAGAGACATTGCCATTAAAAGTGTTGTAAAATCCGTGGAACCCGCAATGTCTAGTTAATAAAACTATTTTAAAATGGAGCTGCACAATTATTAGGTTTATATTTTGAGGGAATTATGGGAACAATTTAGGAAATAAAAATCCAACTACAATAAATGTGATTCAACTTTGAATTTAATTTTCTTTATTCATTTCCCCTGTACTTTTTGTATTAAAAATATTTTTATTTTATAAAATGAATCGCTGAGAAAATAATTTGGAGGAGTGACAGGGCACAATGCTATGAGAAAACTGTATTAACATATGTACCGTCTGGGTTAAGAGTGTTGTGTATTGATGTTCACTTACATCATTGGCACTTGTAAGGAAATGTTGGCAAATGTTCTGCCCCATTTGGCTCCATTCATGTTGTCGCAGATCTATTGACTTCTATCTTTCTCCCGCCTTCCACCAACCTAAAGGCCAAGCACTTTTATTACGAGGCAGGGCAGCCTTAGCTTCCAAATTTCCAAAGTGCATGAGGTAAAAAATATATAGAATTATCTGCTTTGGGCACTTATATTTTCTTTCCTTCCAGAGAGAAATGCTTGGCCTCCACGCTCAGTGTGTTTAGCAGCCTCCTACAGTGGTGTGATTAAACTCAGGAGCGCCCTGTTGTAAGGATTTGCACATAGTGATCTGTTTCCCATCACTACATGGTGCCATATGTTACAGCATTCCACAGCGTGGTCCTCAACTGAGACTTTGTTTCAGATTCTTGGCCTCTATAAAAGATTACTAACATTGCCTTGCCTGTCGAAAAATAGCATCCTGGTAATGTTTACACAAATAACTCTTGCAATGATCATATTCATAAAAATGAGCAAGATAGAGATTCAAGACAGCATACAATTAACAGAAAATAGACACAAAAACCTGGAGCAACTCAGCAGGTCAGACAGCATCTCTGGAGAAAAGGAATAGGTGACGTTTCGGGTCGAGACCCTTCTTCAGACCGAGAGTTAAGGGAAAGGGCAATGGGAGATATAGATGGCGATATAGAGAGATATAGAACAAATGAAACTGTATTTTTTGTGACGGATTGGTTTTGATCAAATTATTTTTAAATTCCGGATGTATGAGTCCAAATTACTGGAGATGATAGGATGGTTCATAAAAACCTAAGGCAAATAGTAAGATTTAATAATCGTCCTATACTAGAATAGAGAATTGCAGAGGATTAGGAAGGAAAATTTAGACATAATTAGCTGAGGGTGTGGCAGCTAATGGTGGATTAATTAAATTCAGCAATGGTCAGGTGCCCAGATTGGAGATGCACAGGTTTGTAGGGAGCGAGGAGATTACTCAGATTGGGAGGAGCAAAACCAGAAAGGTTTGAATGCAAGTATGTGAATTTTAAAATCAACATACTGCTTAATCAGGACAGGGTCTCAAGTTTTAGTTTTCTTACACACTTCTATCATATCACCTCTTAACCTACTGTGCCTCAAAGGAAAACAATCCAGCATCAACAGACTTCCAAATAAGTAAAGTCCCTCATTCCAGGAACCATTCCACCAAATCTTTTTTTGTAACATTTTAAAGCATCTCCCAAAGTGCTGTGACTACTCAGAAAGTAATGATTTATTTGTGGATTTCACATGACCTCCTTTCTTTGTACTCCCTCCTTTTGTTTATAAAACGCAGAAATCTGTGTGCTTTTTAAAATCGCTATATCTCCAATATAAATTTAATGAAAACAATACCAAAGGGAACTACAGAACTTAGAGTTCTCCAGGGATGCTTCCTGACCTGCTAAGTTACTCGAGCACTTTGTGTCCATTAACCAGCATCTACAGTTTTTTTATTTCTACATTCAGAACTTAGAGACCTGTTTTTTTTTACACGTATCAGTCTTTTATGGCATCTGGACATGTTGAAAATGCACAAAAAGAGCTGGTTTGGGGTTATGACAATTGATTCTGCTGTGTGAGTATCTCCCATGATTTTTACCATTAAAGTAGAAAGATCGATTCTACAATTATGCACTTAGGATGAGGAATGGAGGTTACAGGAACAAGATATATGGCTGGAAACAAAATTACACACAGTGCAACTACACCATCCCACAGCGCTATTGACTTAGCTATTCAAAGGAAGTCCAAATGTGCAGGAACGAACTGCAGATGCTGGTTTAAATCAAAGGTAGACACAAAATGCTGGAGTAACTCAGCGGGTCAGGCAGCATCTCTGGGAAACATCACCCATGCTGCCTGTCCAGCTGAGTTACTCCAGCATTTTGTGTCAACCAAAGGCAGTCCAACATTTATTGTTAAAAAATGAGACTTTTATCTCCAGCTGAGCCCCACATAACTTACTGAGGATAATTATATTTTGTTAAAAGCAAGCATCTGCACATGTTTGCCTTTGTCAAAGGATTTAACATCAATTGTGTTATTAGTATAATTGACATTTCCCAGTGGCAATCTGGAATACATGAGTTAACTGGTCATGTGGGCGTTTTCAAAGTCAGTTGGGGTGTTATTTCACCATGCACGTAACCATTCCCATATTTAAAGAGCAGATGAGAAAATATAGAAGTAGTGAAACCAATATGTGAGATGTGATTGCTCTTTACTTCTACATTAGGCTTAAACTATTGGGAAGAGATGAAAGTAATCCTCTAATGTAACCAGCTAAACACGTCCTAATTAAACGGCAGAAAAAAATGCAACTATTTGTTGTTTTTTCCACACAGTCAAAAAAACTTTGTTTAATCAGTTTCCAAAATTTTTAAATATAGATTTGTCACATTTTGTATTTGAAATGAGCCTGATATTCTTTAACAAAATTTTAGATCTAATTGAGCATTAAAAGTGTCCCAGCCTGTAACTCTTATAACAGGATACAGATATTTTAATTAGGGACAGAAAATGAGATACTTCCGCAGGTCATGGGTGAGAACATAAACCACCAGCAAAGGTCAGTTTAATTAGAGAAGTCTTACTGTAGAATGTGTTAAATCTACGTGGTTCTACATATGCTCATAGCATTAAATAGCTCAATTACAAATCACATTTTCCTGTGTTATTCCTCCTCATTCGTTTCAATCTCTCTGCAATCCCTGATGCTATTCGATCTCTATCCTCCTTCAAGCCTCTCCTCTATTGTTGAGCTTTATGGACTTCCTTGCTTAGTCCCACGCTTACCTCTCCATTTGAACAGTGCATTCAGATCAATGGCCTCTCTTCCTGTTCTTCACCTGCTTCTGGATTCACTCAAGCACCTTTCCTTTACATTGTCCTCTTCCTCAGCAACATGCTGCCACACAGAGACATCTCATTTTGTTACTTTTCCATTACCTATTTTAACCCCATCTTTACCGGGCCATTAATATATACAATCTCAAGATGGGACCATTGCCAGCAAGGTGAACGTTGAACGGCCATTTTAACGACTTGATAATGCTTTAGTTAAAGGCTTGCTGCGCCACATAAGTCAGCAGTCATGAGCTGCGTTACTTGATGAGAAATCAGTCATGTATGTGCCAGACTATGTAAGCACAGCGGGTAAACTATCATCAAGGGCATTAGTGAACCAAATGCCGAGAAATTGGACCAATTTGTTCACATTTTTTAAGGTGCGATTTAGAAACATAGAAACATAGAAAATAGGTGCAGGAGTAGGCCATTCGGCCCTTCGAGCCTGCACCGCCATTCAATATGATCATGGCTGATCATCCAGCTCAGTAACCTGTACCTGCCTTCTCTCCATACCCCCTGATCCCTTTAGCCACAAGGGCCACATCTAACTCCCTCTTAAATATAGCCAATGAACTGGCCTCAACTACCTTCTGTGGCAGAGAATTCCACAGACTCACCACTCTCTGTGTGAAGAAATGTTTTCTCATCTCGGTCCTAAAAGACTTCCCCCTTATCCTTAAGTCCCTGGTTCTGGACTTCCCCAACATCGGGAACAATCTTCCCGCATCTAGCCTCTCCAACCCCTTAAGAATTTTATATGTTTCAATAAGATCCCCCCTCAGTCTTCTAAATTCCAGTGAGTACAAGCCTATTTGTGCATAAGCCCTTTCGTGCGCTTTGGATCCTGCTCGCAATCATTTCCAGGTGGATGAGTAAGCATGGGGAAATTGTGCTGAAAGTGCACCATGTCAGCAGTTCTGATGCTTCCTCAGAGTCAGACATGGATCTACAGACATCTTTCAATGCGCCGCCACCACTCAGGAACAATTTCTTCCCAGTGTTACCAGGCAATTGAGCCATCCTACCAACAACTAGAGAGCAGTCCTGAGCTACTATCTACCTCATTGGAGACCCTCGGACTATCCTTGATCAGACTTTGCTGGCTTTCCCTTGCACTCAACGTTATTCACATTGTTCCCTTTATCATGTACCTGCACACTGTGGATGACTCGTTTCCAAATACACAGGACAAGATGTTAAAAATCCAAAGTGCCAAATGTCAACTTGCTCCCGGTGGTGATGGGAGGCTTATGCACTCACCTATGCTCCTCCGATGTTGAGAAAGGCTGAGCAAACACGTCATTGGGGTTATCAAGTGGGCACTTACTTTCATCAACGTTTCGTTGATTGGACCCACGACGTCTCCAGTACGCTCAGTGGTGCATTCTGGCATCCCAGAACCACCAGCATCTGTCTAGCCGGTTTATTTGGGAGACCAAATGGGGTCTTTCCTCTTCAGCCAGAGCCACTGGCTACTCCACTCTGCCACCCGTGATGTTTCCTTGATAGCCTGGCGTAGGGCTTGTCCGCTGATCCCCAGGTCCTTCATCAGTCTTACGGTAGATGTTGCCACGAATCCTCGACATCCAACTTCTACCGGGCAGATCTTTGCTCTCCAGCCCCACTGTTCTGCCTCCGCTGCAAGCTCTGTATATCACAGTTTCTTTCTTACGAAGGCTTCTTGCACAGCATCCTCCCAAGGGACTGTGAGCTCCACAAGATACACCATGCGCTGAGAGTTCGACCAGAGGACAAGATCAGGCCTCAAGTTGGTGATGGCTATCTCTGATGGAACTGTAAGCCGTTGGTCCACATTCCCACCAGCATCTGCCAATCCCGGGCTGCCTCCAGCTGTCCAAACCTGGTCCTTGGTGGAATTTTCTGTTTCCTTTGTTCCCCCTCCCGAACAAAGGCAATTGGCTTAACTGGGTTGGTTATTCTGGGCGGCAGGGCATTGTTGGTTGTTCTCCTGCTTTCCAGAGTCGCTGCCAGGCATTTGAGCACTTGATTATGTCTCAAGGTGTACCGTCCTAGAGAGCAACCAAAAGCAGGAGAACAACCAACAACGGGAGAGGCTTACTTTACACCCAGTGAGGATGTGCTTAAGTGTGGCTGGTGGTGAACACAGGGGGCATGATGGATCTTCACCCAGCCATTAGTTGAGTTTTTTGGGGCGAGGGAGGACATCATAGGTTGCCCGAATGAGGAAACTTATCCTGCTCGCCTTCATCTCCCACATGTCCTTCCAGCTGATCTTCCGCTTTTCCATACTCTCCCATCTCATCCACTGGCCCTGTTTAGCTTGCGACACAGCCTTGGCACACCTACTCGACGTTACAGTAGAACAGCAGTAGAGTTGCTGCCTTACAGTGGGTTTGATCCTGAATACGGGTGCTGTCTATACGGAGGTCGTACATTAACCCTGTGACTGCATGGGTGGACAGCGCGGAAACAGGCCCTTTTGGCCCACTGAATCCGCGCTGACCAGCGATTCCCGCACACTAACACTATCCTACATCCACTAGGGACAAGTGCTGTAAGGCAGCAACTCTACCGCTGCACCAACGTACCACACCCTTCCAGGCATCAATGTCGAGACCAGCATCCCGTCGAGCAGGAGTAAATGCAGGTGAAAAGACAGTCCAAGAATAAGTTCACATTTAGGAAGCCCTACGGAAATTCAAACCCATTATCTCATTATATATTAAAGCCAGACCTTATTGACAGGATCCTGATGTGCATTTCTTCTGGATTTTTCTGGATAGGTCAATCCATTCTTATCTTTAATAGCTACAGAAAACATTCTCATTCACCAAGAACGTGTAATGTTGGCCAATGGCAGTCGTGTGAAACTAAACAGCAAAATAGGAACCTTTCTTTCACCGTGTCTGATCGTATCGTCCATTTGTGTGTTCTGTGGTATCCAGGAAAACAGAACTAAATGGAAATTCATGGGAACCTATTAAGTGTATAAACTTTGTGTTGTTGCCTCTTTTTCACATAAACCGAAGTCGTGAATGAATTAGTTTTGATACTCAAAGTAACTTTGGTAGGGTGGTAGGGTGGTGCGGTGGCGCAGCAGTAGAGTTGTTGCCTTACAGCGCCAGAGACCCGGGTTTGATCCTGACTACAGTGCTTGTCTGTACGGAGTTTGTACATTCTCCCCATGACCTGCATGGATTTTCTCCGAGATCTTCGGTCCTCCCATCTACCAAATACATACACGTTTGTAGGTTACTTGGCCTGGCATAAATGTAAATTGTCCCTGATGTGTGAAGGAGAGTGTTAATGTGTGCTGATCACCGATCATTGTTAATGTGCACTGATGGCTGATCGATGCGGACTTGGTGGGCCGAAGGGCCTGTTTCCACACGGTGTGTCTAAACTAAACTAAACTAAACTAAACTAAATTAAACTAAACTAAACTAAACTAAACTAAACTAAACTAACTGTCTCTTCATGATCTATCAGTGCATTGTTCGTTGCAAGATATTCTACCTGTCCTTCGCTGAAAGGCTTAATTTGCACACTAAACTTTTTCATTTGGCCAGACTAATGACATATCAGTTTTATCACTGACTTCATACACTTCACTTCCAATTTCCATCCTGCCCTTAAATATACCTGGACTATCTCTGACATCTCCCTCCTGTTTCTGGACCTCACCATCTCCATCACAGGAGACAGACTAGTGACTGACATCTACTATAAACCCACTGACTCCCACAGCTATCTGGACTACACTTCTTCCCACCCGGTCTCCTGCAAAAAGTCTATCCCCTACTCCTGTCACCCCCCCTACTCCCCTATCCCCTACTCCAATAGACAATTGTCTATTGTCTCCACTGTGAAATCAATATCTTCAATATAGCATCCGCCAGATTTGGCTTTCAATGCTCAGGGTAAATGAAACTGTATCACTGGTGGTACCTTCACACTGCACAGTTATTTTTGCTTAAACTACAGTTTATCCCCGCTATGATCCTCCCCCTCTTTAATCATCTTGCATCTTAGGGGAGCATGGGTCACTTGGAGTACTGTTCTCAATTAGGAATAACGATGGGTTTGTGTTGCCTATTTACACAGTAGGTTGCAGTCTCCCCTCTCCCTTTCATTTCTCTCCACGTCTACGAAAACATTTTACACCACTGTACTGTGGCTTTCATGGGGAGAGCGCTTTAAGCTCCCCACCTCCTCTCAGTTGCCACAATGTTATTCGCATGCTGGACAGCAGACTCTGACCTGAGCTCTTTCATGGGAGGAGATTAGCAGGAAGACAGAGAGAAAGGATTCAAGGCTTTCAAGCAAGAGCTAGGTAGAGCTCTTAAAGATAGCGGAGTCAGGGGGTATGGGGAGAAGGCAGGGATGGGGTACTGTTTGAGAATGATCAGCCATGATCACATTGAATGGCGGTGCTGGTTCGAAGGGCCGAATGACCTACTCCTGCACCTATTGTCTATTGTCTATTGTCTATTGTCCCAATTCCTCCGTCTACGTCGCATCTGTGCCCGGGATGGGGTGTTTCACACTAGGGCGTCAGAGATGTCCTCATTCTTCAGGAAATGGGGCTTCCCCTATTCCATTATAGATGAGGCTCTCACTAGGGACTCTTCTATATCCCGCAGCTCCGCTCTTGCTCCCCCTCTCCCCACTCGTAACAAGGACAGAATCCCCCTCGTCCTCACCTTCCACCCCACCAGCCAGCGGATCCAACAAATCATCCGCCAATATTTCCGTCACCTACAACGGGACCCCACCACTGGCCATATCTTCCCATCCCCTCCCCTTTCTGCGTTACGCAGAGACCATTCCCTCCGTAACTTCCTGGTCCACTCGTCCCTTCCTACCCAAACCACCCCATACCCGGGCACTTTCCCCTGCAACCACACGAGATGCAACACCTGTCCCTTTACCTCCCCCCTCAACTCCATCCAAGGACCCAAACAGTCTTTCCAGGTGAGACAGAGGTTCACCTGCACCTCCTCCAACCTCATCTATTGCATCCGCTGCTCCAGATGTCAACTTATTTACATCGGCGAAACCAAACGCAGGCTCGGCGATCGCTTCGCTCAACACCTGCGCTCGGTCCGCGTTGGCCAAACTGATCTTCCGGAAGCCGAGCACTTCAACTCCCCCTCCCATTCCCAGTCTGACCTTTCTGTCATGGGCCCCCTCCAGTGCCATAGTGAGGCCCACCGGAAATTGGAGGAACAGCACCTCATATTTCACCTGGGCAGCTTGCACCCCAGTGGTATGAACATCGACTTCTCCAACTTTAGATAGTTCCTCTGTCCCTCTCTTCCCCTCCCCTTTCCCAGATCTCCCTCTATCTTCCTGTCTCCACCTTTATCCTTCCTTTGTCCCGCCCCCCTGACATCAGTCTGAAGAAGGGTCTCGACCCGAAACGTCACCCATTCCTTCTCTCCTGAGATGCTGCCTGACCTGCTGAGTTACTCCAGCATTTTGTGAATAAATATCAGTTTTAGATGTCTTTGTTGATGACAAATAAAATAATTCAATCATAGCACACACAGTGAAGAATTAGTCTTTTTCAGGTCACTCTGTAGTGTCCAGTAGATGCATCCACTGCAGGTTTCACCACTTGTTAGAATATCCAAATAAAGACCAATCAAAATATATTTTTTGTTCGGATTTCTATACCTTTGATCCAATCAGAAAATTATTTAAACATGTTCATTGTATTTTTAACTGGACTTTATCTGAAGCACTCCACCATCTGCTGTAAAATCCATTTTACTGGATTGTTGGCCAGACATCCCCAAGTGACTTGATCAGATGGTTTCAGTAATTCCTCCAGTCTTTTTCTGCTCTAATTATCACAATACACATGAAGAACTAACTTTAAACCAGTGGCAGCAGTAGACTAAATGCTTCTCCGCTGCTTCCTCCTCATAGTTTCCCAATTACGTTTAGAATATACTAACAGTTACTTTAATCCATGTTAACTGTTATGCTTCTGTAGTTCACGGCTGTGTAGATTATCACTTCTTTTGATTATTCCTTCTTGTAATGTCACTTTTATATCTGTGTTGACCTCTTTCCCCCTTCTATGTTGGTAGAAGAACCACAAACTCCGCCATCAATCACCCTTACTTAACAGTTTCAACGGAAGCCAATGGAACCAAACACATTTGGGGATTTGTTTCTAAATTTGGAGTTTGGTGATTTCCTAACAACACTGCTGCATAATCCTTCAAATGTGATGGTTTAAGCTTATTATTATCACATTGTGTACGGAGTGTCTATTGTCTATTGTTTATTATCATGTGTACCGAGGTACAGTGAAAAACTTTGTTTTGCTTGCTATCCATTCAGATCAGATAATGCTATTCATTAATACATCAAGTCAATAGACAATAGACAATAGACAATCCTCATCTCCATTCTATATGGCCTACCCCTTATTCTTAAACTGTGGCCCCTGGTTCTGGACTCCCCCAAGATTAGGAACATTGTTTCCTTCCTCTAACATGTCCAACCCCTTAATAATCTTATATGTTTCGATAAGATCCCCTCTCATCCTTCTAAATTCCAGTGTATACAAGTCTAGTCGCTCCAGTCTTTCAACATATGACAGTCCCGCCATTCCGGGAATTAACCTAGTAAACCTATGCTGCACGCCCTCAATAGCAAGAATATCCTTCCTCAAATTTGGAGACCAAAACTGCACACAGTCAAACTCAAGTATAACAGGTAGAGCAAAGGGGAAGATACAGATTGCAGAATATAGCTCTCAGCTTTGTAACACATCAGTTCCATAGACAAAATCCAATGTCAGCATTGGGGTAGAAGTGGAGCAGACAGCACCCTAGCTGTTCAGAAGCCTGATAACAGTGGGGAAGAATCAGCCAATCACCCCCCCCCCCCCCTTCCCCCACCTCACCTGCATACACCTTCCATTTCAAGATAGACACAAAATGCTGAAGTAACTCTGCAGGACAGGCAGCATTTCTGGCGAGAAGGAATGGGTGATGTTTCGGATCGAGACTTCAATTCCAGACTGCATACACCTTCCATTTGCTAGGCTTTGTCCTGCTCTTCACATCTTTTCCAACCCCCCCCCCTCCCCCCCACCCTCCCCCCCACCACTACAATCTGAAGAAGAGTCCTAACCTGAAACGTCACCTTCTCCAGAGATGCTGCCTGTCCCACTGAGTTACTCCAGCAATTTGTGTTTGCTTCCCTCCGCATTTGTGCAGAGGTTAATTATTTTGATAACAAATTCATCACTTTGTTTATCTCTTCACTGTCTAATAGCTACTCCATAGACATGCTATCTGAAGGCAATAGGTTGGTTAACCCTTTCCTGTATCTTTCCATTTGTATTGTCATACCTAGTATGCCATTTTGCTGACATATGTTTCTAGTGGTCATGGAACGAATACAAAAACCTTTAGAATCTGATCACCTCTAAAGAAGAGAGAGAATGTAGAAACTAGGAACTGCAGATGCTGGTTTACAAAAAAAAGACACAAAGTGATGGAGTAACTGCTAAGGAAAGAATCCAACCCGAAATGTCACTTGCCATCTTCTCCAGGGTTGCTGCCTGACCTGCTGAGTTACTCCAGCACTTTGCCAGAGATGGAACATGACCTGCTGAGATACTCCAGCACTTTAAGTTTTGACGATGTTGGCTGCTTTTTTGAGGCATTTTGTGAAGTGTAGATGGAGTCAATGTTGAGGAGTCAGGTCAGTGTGATGCACTGAACTACATTCACAATCAGTTTTATTTTAAGTTTATTGTCATGTGTACCGAGGTACACTGAAAAGCTTTTGTTGTGTGCTAACTGTGCAATTTCTTGCGGCCATGGGCAGAACTGTTGCCAAACCAAGCTCTGATGTCACCGACAGTAGGCATTCCAACTTTCAATGTGCTACATTACAGTTGCAATAAAGACAGTGTTGATTACAAATTTCAGAGTTTTTTTTAATAGAATCTTAGCATGAACCTGGAGTGAAATCTGGATCATCAGGACTTTGACTAGTTGTATTTTATGCATTATATTGGGATTTTTTTCAATTTATTGAACTAATTTCTTTCTGTTCGTTTATTATGTTATCTATCCAGTACTATGACTACAAACCTGCTTTGCTGCTTCTGCAAGTAAGAATTTCATTCTTCAGTTTTCTGTACATATGACAATAAAAGACTCTTAACATTCGAAACGCTTATGAATAAGCCACCATCAAGAATTAGTCAAAGAGTGCCATGTTTTCACCAAGGCCAAGTTTTGTTTTAAATATTGTACACGCATAAACTGTGTATATAAATAGACAATAGATAATAGACAATGGACAATAGGCAATAGTTGCAGGAGTAGGCCATTCAGCCCTTCGAGCCAGCATCGCCATTCAATGTGATCATGGCTGATCATTCACAATCAGTACCCCGTTCCTGCCCTCTCCCCATACACCCTGACTCTGCTATCATTAAGAGCTCTATCTAACTCTATCATTAAGAGCTCTATCTAACTCACCAAGATGAACCTGAACAAACCAACTCACCTAAACAAGAAGTCCATTGATGACCGTGGTAAATAACCAGAGGAAGCACATATTGCACATGGTGAGGAGAGTCGTTAGGAACTGCCATCATCCATTTTGCAGATGATGGAAATTGAGAAGATGCATTCCTTGAGCTTATTTTGATGATTCTGGGAAATAGACCGGAGCAACCTCTTCAACTGATTTGCAATCCTTTGTAAAGTGGGTTCAGGAGATAGTTTCATAGATTCTTTCCCCTGGCTTCAACAAAGCTTCAAAATATGCTTGCTAGAGTTACTTGCTTTCTGTATCATTGAATAAGGAGGAAGTAGATTGGACTTTTTTGCCTTCCATCACAGTGAGGAATGTGGGGAATCCGCTGTGGTGGATGTTTATGTTAACTTTTATGTAGTTGTGTGGCTTGTAGCTTTTGTTTTCGTATGGCTGAATGGTAATTCGCATATCACTGTACCTTAATTGGTACACGTGACAAGGACGACCTTTGAAACCTTTGAAACCTAAAACTTCAGTTTGAGCACTCCATTATCATATATCATATCATATATATACAGCGCGGAAACAGGCCTTTTCGGCCCACCAAGTCCGCGCCGCCCAGCGATCCCCGCACATTAACACTATCCTACACACACTAGGGACAATTTTTTTTTACATTTACCCAGTCAAATTGTGACATTTGTCACATTTACCCATTGTGTCCACTTTTATATGAAATGCTACAACCCCCCCCCCCCCCTTGCCTACATTTCCTGCAACTTTCTGTCCTTCCTTCCCTTAGTGGTAGCCAGAAGCCTCCAAAATCACCAGTGAAGCCCAGGAGTTAAAATTGTAGCAGGGTGTTATGCTTGGGTATGTTTGCTTACACCATGCCGCCAATACTCTCCCCACCTCATTTGCCTAAAACCTATGACTACTTGAAACACAGCCTTACATTACAGACTCTATCATATCTGAATGTTCAGGTCATGATTCACACAGCAATGAACCGTGAAGCATGACTCATGCTTTGGAACATGGATCAAATCTCCTCCTGAACTTTAACGATAGCAAATCCTTACCTCCAGAGACAGTCTCTTTGATACATGGACTTTATCATCCCAATAATCTGCCCACTGAGTTTGGTGATCAAAATGTGGGCATGAAGCATAAAAGCCAAATCCAAATGGAATCTAATTCAGGAGGCTGGAGTTGCTGTCAGTAAAAAAATTGACAATTTCTTTCAAATTTGGCTTGACCTGCAGGCTTTATTGGTGCTGACTACCACCATCTCAATGGAATAAAATCACTTGGAGTGATAGTCATAGAGTCATGGTCATACAATATGGATTCTCTCATTTCTTTAACAAAGCCTCAAAATCTGCTTGCTACAGTTATTTGTTTTCTGTATCATTGATACCTAAAACTTGTTTAAATACTCCATTGTGTACTCTTCATTGTGAGGCCCTTCAGCCCAATTCATCCATGCCAACCAAAATGCCCCATTTACGCTTACACAAGATTGGCTCATTTCACTCTCAACCTTTCCTCTACATGTTCCTGCTCAAATGTCTTTTATGTCTCACTCCTGGTGAGACCGCACCTGGAGTACTGTGTGCAGTTTTGGTCTCCAAATTTGAGGAAGGATATTCTTGCTATTGAGGGCGTGCAGCGTAGGTTCACTAGGTTAATTCCCAGAATGGCGGGACTGTCGTATGTTGAAAGGCTGGAGCAATTAGGCTTGTATACACTGGAATTTAGAAGGATGAGGGGGGATCTTATTGAAACATATAAGATAATTAGGGGATTGGACACATTAGAGGCAGGAAACATGTTCCCAATGTTGGGGGAGTCCAGAACAAGGGGCCACAGTTTAAGAATAAGGGGTAGGCCATTTAGAACGGAGATGAGGAAGAACTTTTTCAGTCAGAGAGTGGTGAAGGTGTGGAATTCTCTGCCTCAGAAGGCAGTGGAGGCCAGTTCGTTGGATGCTTTCAAGAGAGAGCTGGATAGAGCTCTTAAGGATAGCGGAGTGAGGGGGTATGGGGAGAAGGCAGGAACGGGGTACTGATTGAGAGTGATCAGCCATGATCGCATTGAATGGCGGTGCTGGCTCGAAGGGCTGAATGGCCTACTCCTGCACCTATTGTCTATTGTCTATTGTCTATTGTCTAAGTGTTGTTATTGTACCTGCCTCAACCACTTCACTCAGCCAGCTCGTTTCATATCGTTCATATCTTTCCCCCTTCCTCTTTCTCCTTAATCTTATGCCCTCTAGCTTTTGATTCCCCTGTCCTGGGAAAAAGATGGCACTCATTCATTTGAGTGACGTTCAGTCTGAAGAAGGGTCTCGACCTGAAACGTCACCCATTCTTTCTCTCCTGAGATGCTGCCCGGCCCGCTGAGTTACTCCAGCATTTTGTCTTCCCTCATGATCTTACACACCTCGTTAAGGTCATCCCTCAGTTACCTGCACTCCAAGAAACAATAAAGCTTCAAGAAACATTTTCACCATACCTCAAGACCACTCGTCTTGGCAACATTGCCATAAATTGTTTGTGCACTCTTTCCAGCTTTGTAACATTATTCCTGCAGCAGGGTGACTAAAACTAAACACAATACTCCATGTGCAACCTCCCCAGCATCTTGTGTAACTGCAATGTAATGTCCCAACTTCAATACTCAATGCCGTTACTAATGGTCAGCATGCCAAATGCTTCTTCATTATTCAGTGCTTAATATATCTGTAGAATCTAGTGGGACTTTCCTTTATCTTGCTCATCAGATCTATCCCGTGCTCTCTTTTTGCACTCCTAATTTCCCTCTTTACACTTCTTATACTTAGAGGTATTTGCTTGATTCTGACTGCCTAACACTGATAACCTTTTTGCTTAAGAATGCATAGCTTCGTGAGAATGATCCCAATGTACATGTCGTATATTCAGCTTGAAACCAAGAAAACCCAGCAAACTGACTGAACTGAATAGACTTAATTTGCTACTTGCCGGGGGGGTGGTGGGGGGAGGCGGGGCTTCAACTCAAGATGGTTGAATTCTTCTGCTGATGGTACAGCAGATGGTGGAGGAGCTGATTTTACAAAACCTCCTCGGTTGCAGTCCAGAATTGCCTGTAGTGTAACAGCTGAGAGCAGTGCCAAATGCGACAATCACAGAAATAAATCTGCTATTTGACCAGAGCTGCAGGTCAACATGCAGAGAGTGGCATAGCTCATGTTTAATTTTTCTGTGGAAGCAACACCACTGATGGCAGAGACCTGCACTGAGTTCTTCATTAGATTTCCGGGGCTATGAACTCATGTTGACAATGACAATGTGCATTCATATTATGCTTTTAATGCAGTATAAACGTCCTCCAGCTACTTCACAGGAATTATTTTCGAACAAACAGTCATCAAGTCACATAGCAAGATATTGGAGCAGATGCCAGAAAATTTGATAAGTAAGTTAGGGCTGGCTGAAGGAGGTTACATAGGTGCAACAAAATGTAAGCGGGGTTTCAAGCACGCGGCTTAATGATTGAAGAAAGAACACTTCAAGATTTTAAACAACTACATTCACATTAGTAAAATACAGGAAATAAAAATTATGAAACATCTAGAGGAATAGAGGAATAGATCAGGTAGATGCACAGTGTCTCTTGCCCAGAGCTGGGGAATCGAGAACCAGAGGACATAGGTTTAAGGTGATGGGGAAAGATTTAATAGGAACCTGAGGGGCAGTTTTTTTTCATACAGAGGGTGGTGGGTGTATAGAACAAGTTGCTGGAGGAGGTAAGTTAAGGCAGGTACTATTGCAACGCTTAAGAGACATTTACACAGGTACATTGATAGGACAGGTTTAGAGGAATATGGGCCAAAGGCAGGCAGGTGGGACTGGTGTAGATGGGACATGTTGGCTGGTGAGGGCACGTTGGGCCGAAGGGCCTGTTTCCAAGCTGTAAGACTATGAGTCTGTGACTCTATACGTTATGCAGTGCAGCTATCTTATGATTCCTTTTTGCCTTCCTGATTTCCATCTTAAGTGTCAATCATTTCTCTTTCAATTACTTTTTTTGACTTTCCAAGTGCCCTGGTACCAGGTAGTTAATTTAATCTTAATTTATCGAGGCAAAAGTTACATAAACGCTCATTTTGTGCAATAAATGTGAAATTGGTGAGAATTTGTTGACGTCATACCATCCTTGCTTGTGGCTAATGGAGAATGCAAATAAGTGAATCACCCAAAAATCACCCCGTGATCCCAAAAGCACAATCAGAAACACCAGCCAACTAGATAATTGCAGTTACATTTGCAGAATTAACTGCCTCCCAAGTATCAGGTCTCCAAATTACTTCTGATTTTACGTCCCAACTCATGAGAGCAATGTGGATTTTAAGCCATTGCTTTCAACAGAATTTACTTATTCAAGGAATGTAAGTTTTCTTGGCAAAGCCCTGTCAGAAGCCGGTTAATTGCCGTTCATGTTAGTGGTTTTATGTCATAAATTTCCTTCCTGAAAGACATGAGTGAACCGAGTAAGTTTAAAACAGTATCATTATTGTTCCCAGTTTTTTAATTTCAAGTTTACTTAATTATTTGAGTTGGAATTCCCCAGTTACCATGATTGGAATCAAACTCACAGTTTACAATTAATACTCTGTCAACTGGCTGCTAGTTCAACAATTGACCTATTATTCTAACTCACACCAATTAGGGCAAACAGTGCCAAACGAAGACTCCACAGTACTCCCCAATACTCAAGACATAAAGCTTTCCTCCGGGACCACAACCTTTCCCTCAATGTCATCAAGAAAAAGGAGATTGTGATCGACTTCAGTAAACGGGGTGGTACACATACCTTGACGGTATTGAAGTACAGATGGTTGAAAGCTTCAAGTTCCTTTGGAGTAAATATTGTCAGCAACTTGTACTGGACCAGCCATATCGAAGCAATGGCCAAGAAAGCACACCAACGCCTCTACTTCCTTACAAAGCTTAGGTGGTTCGGCATGTCACTAACAACCCTCACCAACTTCCACCAGTGCGCCGTAGAAACCATTTTATCGGATTGTATGCCAGCACAGATTTGGGAATAGCTCCTTCCAAGACCGCAATAAATTTCAGAGAGTTGTGGACATGGTCCAGACCATCACACAAACCAACCTCCCTTCCATTGACTCCATCTACACTTGACACTGCCTTCAGCAAGGCCACCAGCATATTCAAGGATGAGTCTCACCCTTCTCCCTCTTCTCCACATTCCCATCAGGCAAGAGGAACAGAAGTGTGAAAACGCATACCTCCAGATTCAGGGACGGTTTCTTCCCTGCTGTTATCAGGGAACTGAACCATCCTATCAACAATTGGATAACAGTCCTGAGCTACCATTAATCTTTTTGGAGACCCTCGGACTCTCAGACTATCTTTACATGTTTACTGGACTTTATTTTGCACTAAACGTTATTCCTTTTGTCCTGTATCTGTACACCGTGGACAGCTTGATTGAAATCCCGTATCGTCTTTTCACTGACTGACTAGCAAGCAACAAAAAGCTTTTCACTGTACTATACACGTAACAATAATAAAAATAAACGAACTCCAATTTGAGTGAAAAGAACAGTATACAGCACGAAGTGGCATATCATGCACCTGTTCTTGGTGGCATTAGAAGTCTTTCTGTGTAAGGTCACAAATATCAGGGTAAGGATTGTAAACAAGGACGATGTGGCAAGTAATTTGTGTTGTGTTATCCCAGTGTATCCTGCAAATCATTGCTTACATTGTATTCTGACTGGTTGCATCAAGTCAATAGGCAATAGACAATAGACAATAGGTGCAGGAGTAGGCCATTCAGCCCTTCGAGCCAGCACCGCCATTCAATGCGATCATGGCTGATCACTCTCAATCAGTACCCCGTTCCTGCCTTCTCCCCATACCCCCTCACTCCGCTATCCTTAAGAGCTCTATCCAGCTCTCTCTTGAAAGCATCCAACGAACTGGCCTCCACTGCCTTCTGAGGCAGAGAATTCCACACCTTCACCACTCTCTGACTGAAAAAGTTCTTCCTCATCTCCGTTCTAAATGGCCTACCCCTTATTCTTAAACTGTGGCCCCTTGTTCTGGACTCCCCCAACATTGGGAACATGTTTCCTGCCTCTAATGTGTCCAATCCCCTAATTATCTTATATGTTTCAATAAGATCCCCCCTCATCCTTCTAAATTCCAGTGTATACAAGCCCAATCACTCCAGCCTTTCAACATACGACAGTCCCGCCAACATACGACAGTCCTGGTACAATAATTCCATTGTACAGAAATATAAGAGGCTGCAGAAAGTGGTGGACTCAGCCCAGTCCGTCATGGGCACAGCAATTACCACCCCCCCCCCCCCCTCTCCCCCCTCCCCATACCCCACCATCAAAAGCATTTACATGAGACCCTGTCTCAAGAAGGCAGTATCTATCATCAAGTACCCCCACCATGTGGGCCAGGCTCTCGTCTCCCTAGTACTGTTGGGCTGGAGGTACAATAGCCTGAAGTCCCACACCAGGTACAGGAACAGCTACTTCCCAACAACTATTAAATTCTTGAACTGACCTGAAAGGAAGGAAGGAAGGGGTTAAATGGTTGCAAAATGTGCATGACTCTCTGCAAATAGTCACAATGTCTGTTCTTAGACACAAAAAGCTGGAGTAACTCAGAGGGACAGGCAGCATCTCTGGAGACAGGTAATGGGTGACGTCACCCATTCCTTTTCTCCAGTGATGCTGTCTGTCCCGCTGAGTTACTCCAGCTTTTTCTGTCTATCTTTGGTTTAAACCAGTATGTGCAGTTCCTTCCGACACAATGTCTGTTGTGGCTGCATAAGCTAAATTTTAGTAATTAGAAGAAGAAGTGATATCGCAAGAGTAATTAAGTAAAAGAGCAAAAGAAGATACTACTCAAGGTGATGGTGTTTCAAGACAGCCGTGCTCCAAGTCACATTGGCTGTAGTCAGTGATTGACCACGATCCAAAGACAGAAGTCTGGAAACCAAATATAAAGGGGGGACAAGCTCACCAAAAGTTGGGATTTCACCATTGGGCTGGGTCACGACAAGGAGACAAAAACAGACAAGGCCACTTGCCTTTGTGGATTCAGGATCCCCAGGGCGCTGGTGAATTATTTGTCTTGTTTGTATGGGTATTCATGTAAGAGAGCGCACTACATAATAAAATAGCTCTCATCATATTCCAATCCGTGAGAATCATTTAACAAATTTTGTGTAACGTCAAACTTCGAAGTTTCCACTAGTGGGAGGGTCTAGGGCAAGAGGTCACAGCCTCAGAATTAAAGGATGTTCCTTTGGGAAGGAGCTGAGAAGGAATTTTAGTCAGAGGGTGGCAAATCTGTGGAATTCTTTGCCGCAGAAGGCTGTGGAGGCCAAGTCAATGGACATTTTTAAAGCAGGCATAGATAGATTCTTGATTAGTACGGGTGCCAGGGGTTATGGGGAGAAGGCAGGAGAATGGGGTTAGGTGGAAGAGATAGATGAGACATGATTGAATGGTGGAGTAGACTTGAATGGGTCGAAAGGTCCACTTCTGCTCCTATTACTTATGACTTATGACCTTATGTGGCAATACAACAACCATAATCCTACTTTGGCAATGGAACTCTGCTGGCCACCTCTTACACTCCCATGGACTCATTTTCTAATTGGGCATTTTTGCCCCAACATTTATTTTTGCAGTCTTTTTCTTTTTCTATCTTGTAAAACTTAAATGTAATTTACACATAACCTATGTATGATTTATGTTTTTGCGTGTGTTGTCTGTGTCGATGTGCCTGTTATACTGCTGCAAACAGGTGTTTGTACCTATACGTCATCGTACTGGTGCATATGGCAATAAACATAACTTGACTATGTTACATCATACTCCAAACATTGCAGTGCCTTTGGCATGTAGATATGACAAAAAAACATAATTTCCAGATCTGACCATTTGGTATTCTTACCTTGAGATTTTGAAGTAATAGCCATGAACGTGGGTAATTGCATCTACTCTTTCAGCTAATTCTAGCCATGTGTGGTGCAACATTTGTACACAAAAGACGGATTTCCTATACCCCAAACATCGGAAGAACATCCAAAACCTCACTGAACTGAATAATTTTGATTCTTCAAGAACCCAATTTTCCACGCCAACCAGCGATCCCCGCACACTAACATTATCCTACACACGCTAGGGACAATTTACAATTATACCAAGCCAATTAACCTATATACCTGTATGTCTTTGGAGTGTGGGAGGAAATTGGAGACCCTGGAGGAAACACACGGAGGTCACGGGGTGAATGTACAAACTCCGTACAATCAGCGCCCGTAGTCAGGATCGAACCCCTGTCTCTGGCGTTGTAAGGCAGCAACTCTACCACTACATCGCCGTGCCGCAAACATTTGACCTACATTCGATCACAATGTACTTATGGAAAATATATACACCAGATGCAATTATTAATTATACAAACATGGGGTGAGCATAGAATCACAGGGTCATAGAGTGATACAGTGTGGAAACAGGCCCTTTGGCCCAACTTGCCCACACCGGCCAACATGTCCCAGCTACACTAATCCCACCTGCCTGCGTTTGGCCCCTATGCCTCCAACCTGTCCTATCCATGAACCTGCTGCCTCAAGTACCTCCTCTAGCAGCGTGCTCCATACATTCACCACCCTTTGTGTGAAAAAGTTACCCCTTAGATTCCTATTAAATCTTTTTCCCCTTCACCATAAATCTATGTCCTCTGGTCCTCGATTCACCTACCCTGGGCAAGAGACTCTGTGCATCTGCGCGATAATTTCCTCTCATGATTTTATACACGTCAATAAGATCACCCTTCATCCTCCTGCGCTCCCAGCCAACTCAACGTATAGCTCAGATCCTCTAGCCCCGGCAACATCCTTGTAAATCCTCTCTGTACCCTTTCCAGCTTGACAACATCTTTTCCATAACATCCCAGAAATGAACACAATACTCTAAATGCGGCCTCACCAACGTCTTATACAACTGCAACATGACCTCCCAACTTCTATAAGTTCCCTAACTTCTCACAGATAAGTTGCTGCAAGAATATGGGCTCCACACACGCCCAATGATCCCGTTAACATGATGACACTGTTTGGAGGAAAGAGCTATTTTATTCAGAATGGAGTCTCCCTGCCCCCTGCCACCTACATTTTAAAACACTTACCTTGCCCGCCTTCAGCGTATGACGTCACAATGGGACCCGCCAGAGTGACGGGAGTCGCGGTCAATGAGGGGGGGGGCTGACTTTAACAAATGCGCTCTCACCCCGCCGGGAGGACCTGCGCCTGTCCCGGCGTGCCCCGCGCCTGACCTTCTCCCATGGTGCAGCGCGGCGCCAGCGGCGGCGGCAGAAGGACAACAAGATGGCCGTCGCCGCCCTTCCCCCCCAGTTGCCGCAGATCAGCACTGGACGCACGGGGCCCAGGTAAGTGGCTTTTCCCTGTCCCCCCTTGCCCGCTCACAGACCCGGGGGACACTCCCCGCCTGGCAATGGGTCCACGGGTTGCCGGGCCCGCAGGATCATCAGTTGTGGGAGAGTTACCCGGCCCACAGGAGAGTCCCGCAAGAAAAACAGGGCCGAGGTCAGTGGCTTTTCCCTCTCCCCCCTCGCCCGCCCACGGACACGGGGGACGCTCCCCACCCGCCAATGGGTCCGCAGATCGGTAGGGTTGCTGGGCCCGGCATGGCCCTGGGGAACACTTCCCGCCCGCCACCGGGTCCTGCCGCCGATCAGCGCTGGACGCACGGGGCCCAGGTAAGTGGCTTTTCCCTGTCGCCCCTCACCCTCGCACGGACCCGGGGGACAATCCCCACCTGGCAACGGGTCGACAGGTTGCCGGGCCCGCAGGATCGTCTGCTGGGGCAGGGTGGCCAGGCCCACAGGATAGGTTTAGACAATAGACAATAGGTGCAGGAGGCGGCCATTCGGCCCTTTGAGCCAGCACCGCCATTTACCGTGATCATGGCTGATCATCCACAATCAGTACCCCGTTCCTGCCTTCTCCCCATATCCCTTGACTCCGCTAACATTAAGAGTTCTATCTAACTCTCTTTTGAAAGCATCCAGGGAATTGGCCTCCACTGCCTTCTGAGGCAGAGAGTTCCACAGCTTCATAACTGTAGAAACATAGAAACATAGAAACATAGAAAATAGGTGCAGGAGGAGGCCATTCGGCCTTTAAGCCAGCATCGCCATTCATTGTGATCATGGCTGATCATCCACAATCAATAACCCGTGCCTGCCTTCTCCCCATATCCCTTGATTCCACTAGCCCCTCGAGCTCTATCTAACTCTCTCTTAAATCCATCCAGTGAATTGGCTTCCACGGCCCTCTGTGGCAGAGAATTCCACAAATTCACAACTCTCTGGGTGAAAAAGTTTTTTTCTCACCTCAGTTTTAAATGGCCTCCCCTTTATTCTAAGACTGTGTCCCCTGGTTCTGGACTCGCCCAACATTTTTCCTGCATCTAGCTTGTCCAGTCCTTTTATAATTTTATATGTTTCTATAAGATCCCCTCTCATCCTTCTAAACTCCAGTGAATACAAGCCTAGTCTTTTCAATCTTTCCTCACACAGCAGTCCCACCATCCCAGGGATCAATCTCGTGAACCTACGCTGCACTGCCTCAATTACAAGGATGTCCTTCCTCAAATTAGGAGACCAAAACTGTACACAATACTCCAGGTATGGTCTTACCAGGGCCCTATACAACTGTAGAAGAAGCTCTTTACTCCTATACTGAAATCCTCTTGTTATGAAGGCCAATGTTCCATTAGCTTTTTTTCTCAGAGTGAAAATGTTTTTCTTCACCTCCGTTCTAAATGGAACGTTTCTACCCTCCGTTTCTACCCAACGGGGGATGCCACGCCCGCAGGACCACCCGCAGCTGAGATTTGCACCCAGCGATTGCACGCCCGTCCGGTAATAAGTCAAAATTACAGATGAGTTCACTGTGTTACATGCTTTAACTTTCCTTAACAATGGTATTTTGGTGTTCAACAGTAACAAATAACTTTAACTTTGATAAAACCTTTCTTTTTATTACGCTAATTATTATTCAATCAATGCACTTAATGATTCATTTTTAGTAAATTCCAACTGTTTGAACATAAGCATATGGTTATTTATTTCTAGCAGCTCACAATTCCAGCAGTGTATTACATGCATCTGTTTGGGGGCAGAGGGGGAAAAAAATCTCGAGCGGTTTTATATGGTGCATGTAAAGAGCGACATTCCAAGATTCCCCAGTGGGTTACAGGTGCACCTGGTTTTTAAATTCATCAGACCAGTTAGAAATATTGGTGTAAAGCCCAGGAACCTACAGAAAATATAATGGCTGATTCCCACGTTGCTGAATTTTGGAAAGGCTGGAACATCTTATCACCATGCAAAAACTGGTCAGAATTAAATCTTTCCCAGATCTCGTATGTGATGTTTTTCAGCCATCTTTTCAGAGTAGGGAACAATTAGGCCATTGTTTTTTGGAGTGAACTGCAGGTGCTGGTTTAAACCGAAGATAGACATGAAATGCTGGAGTAATTCAGCGGGACAGGCAGCCTCTCTGGACAGAAGGAATGGGTGACGTTTCGGGTCGGGTGGGGTTGAGTTACTCCAGCATTTTGTGTCTAATTAGGCCACTGTGTCAGCTCCTGGACATTGCGCCGCTATAAATATTTCCAGAGAGGGCAGAGTGTGGCTCCCTGGTATTCAGATGAAAATAAATTCTTGTGGGAAAGTTTCTGCCAAGCCCACCCTCTGAAAAATATGATGACTGTGGGGGGAGCTCCCACCTCATTTAGAGTCATAAATTCCTATGCCTTGAACCAGGCCTTTCAGTATTCATCTATGCAAGCCATCAGGTGCACAGCTATACTGACTGAATTCCCCAGCACTCAGTCCATTACCCTCATTACCATGGCATTTCAAATGCTCGTCTCAATAATTGTTAGTAATAATTCCCAACTCTCTAAACTTGACTTTGGAGAGTAAGGAAGAAAGCTGAAAAGCAGCACTTTTCCCTCTGTGGTTATCACTGGATTGCTTCCAGTACCTCGTGCTGGTGAGGGTAGGAACAGGGAGATAGGGGGATCTGAATGTGTGGCTGAGGGGCTGGTGCAGGGTGGAAGGATTTCGATTTATAGACCACTGGGATCTCTTCTGAGGTAGGGGTGACCTGTACACCTTAACTGGAGGGGGACCAACATTCTGGCAGGCAGGCAGGTTTGCTAGTGCTACACAGGTGGGTTTAAACGAAATAGCGGGGGGAGGAGTTGACAAATTGGGAGTATAAGGATGGAGTTAAAGGGGAAGAGAGTACAGGAAAAGTTCTGAAGGACACCCGAATTAATGGGATGGAAAGTTCAAGAAGGGATAAGAGTGTAAGGTCAGGTGAAATAGGAACCGGTGTGAGAGGGGAGGTGAATACCGAATTAAAAGTGTTATATATGAATGCGTGAAGTGTAAGAAAAAAAGTGGATGAGCTTGAGGCTCAGTTAGAAGTTGGTAAGTATGATCTCCTAATGTGAGGAAGGACATTCTCGCTATTGAGGAAGTGCAGCATATCCCACCCTCCTTTTCCTTTTTTTGCCCCCCCCCATCCCCTTCCACCTATATCCCTCCCTCTGTCTTTGCATTCACTCCTCTCCTCTCCTTATCTCACTATTTTCACCTTTTCGTCTCTAGTCTTTGTCCACCCATCTTAAGAACATATCAATTCTCGGTTTTGTTCCACCCTTACATTTTTTTTCCAGCTTTCTCCCCCTTACTATTATTAGCCCAAAGAAGGGTGCTGACCCGAAACATCACCTATCCTGCCTTCCCGGGATGGCGGCACTGACATATGAGGAAAGAATGGGTCGACTGGGCTTCTATTCGCTGGCATTTAGAAGGATGAGAGGGGATCTTATAGAAACAAATTAAATTATTATCGGATTTGGACATGCTAGATGCAGGAAACATGTTTCGATGTTGGGGGAGCCCAGAACCAGGGGCCACAGTTTAAGAATTAGGGGTAGACAATTTAGAACTGAGATGAGGAAAAACGTTTTCACACATGGAGTTGTGAATTTGTGGAATTCTCTGTCTCAGAAGGCAGAGGAGACCAATTCACTGGATGCATTCAAAAGAGAGTTAAATAGAGCTCTTAGGGCTAGCGGAATCAAAGGATATGGGGAGAAGGCAGGAAAAGGGTACTGATTGCGGATGATCAGACCTGATCATATTGAATGGCAGTGCTGGCTCAAAGGGCCGAATGACCTACTCCTGCACCTATTGCCTATGTATCCATGTATCTATATAAATGTTGTGAGAGTACCTGTTCCCATCAGCCACTCAGACACCGTGTTCCAGACTTACAGATTCCAGGTACAGTGGAGCAGTGATAGAGTTGTTGTCTTACAGTGCCAGAGACCCGAGTTCAATCCTGACTACGGGTGCTGTCTGAACGGAGTTTGTACATTCTCCCCGTGACCGTGTGGGTTTTCTCTGGGGTCTTGGGTTTCCTCCCAAACTCCAAAGATGTACAGGTTTGTCGGTTAATTGGTTTCTGTAAAATTGTAAATTGTTCCTCATGTGTAGGATCGTGCTGGTGTACGGGGCGTTTGCTGGTCGGTGCAGACTCGGTGGGCCACAGGGCTTGTTTCCACACTGTATCTCTAAAGTCAAAAAGCCGAAAAGCTACCGAGTGGTAGCTTTTCCACACAAAGGGTGGTGGGTGTATGGAACAAGCTGCCAGAGGAGGTAGTTGAGGCTGGGATATCGTTTAAGAAACAGTTAGACAGGTACATGGATAGGACAGGTTTGGAGGGATATGGACAAAGCGCAGTCAAGTGGGACTAGTGTAGCTGGGACATTATTGGCCGGTGTGGGCAAGTTGGGCCGAAAGGGCCTGTTTCCACACTGTATCACTCTATGACACTCTATGACTAGCAAATCCATTTCCCCATTATATTGTCTTTAACCTATTTTTCCAACATTGCCGTAATTTCTACAAACCCCCAACTCACATTTGAACTCTCATTGTCCACAGTTTATAAGGCTCTGCTAGTAATATTAACATTCTGTTATCATGTACATGTAAATATTATTTTTCTCTCATCACCATTAGTAAACACACTGCAGCTCCAACACAATGGCAATTCACAATTACAGTTCGTTGTGCTGATATCATTGGGTAGAGTTGTGTGCTTCAATTCACTGATGTTTTGCACTGTGATGCTATTAAAGCCAAGCAGAGGGACCTCTTAATCATAACAATGAACAGCATTGACATTAAAGTGGAAGATTTCATGAACAGCATCTTTAACAAACTTACCACTACCTTTGACCTAGGTGATTTTTTTTTTAAAGCCTAAATTTATTTTTCATGTTATTTTCATTTCCACTCAATGAGGGCTTTAATTTTCCTGCAGTGTTATATGCAGTGCCTGGGCATGTAATGTTAATGAGTGGTGAGGCCAAGATTCAGTCATCTTATTCCACCCGCTTCCAAACTCACAATTGCTACCAAACCAGGTTTCCCGAAACAACCTGCTACCAAAACAGTCATACCCTGCAGACGAATGGCAGCAAGACATGGAAAAATGAAGTAGAGAGGGAGAGAGAGAAAAAGATTATCACAACAACCTAGCAGTAGCTTCTGAGTAGGTTATTCAGAATTTATACTCAGGAAATTAACTGAACTGAGTGGTTAATACAGGAGTTTTAAAAATATCTGCAGATACATGGACATAATTTTTTAGAGTTTACAAGTTTTATTGGGCAGGTGTCAATTTTTCTTGCCATTGAGAACAATACTCCAAAACTGTAATCTGTGCATTTTTTTGGTCGTTTAGCAGGGGATGAAAGTCAAATCGACAAGATAATTCCCTCCATGGAGAATAAAACTGGGAAAATACATCAATGAATGAATGATATTTTATTCTCAGGTGTACCTAGGGTAAGGTCATAAGATCATAAGGAATAGGAGTAGAATTAGGCCATTCGGCCCATCAAGTCTACTCCGCCATTCAATCACGGTTGATCTATCTCTCCTTCCTAGCCCCATTCTCCTGCCTTCTCCCCATAACCTCTGATGCCTGTACTATGGCGGCGCGCACGGACGCAGCGGCTCACAGCTCTCCCTTTCGGTGCGTTTTATGTGTGTTATCTGTGTTATGTCTGTTAGTCAATTTTAGTCATGCAAACCAGGAAAATCAGGCAAATCCTACCTACAACCGAAAGGATCTTCTGATCATAGGATTCCAGTGCAATCGGGACCTTGTGCGCGAATTTCCACACCCGCGAAATATACCGGAAGAGATAGCCAGGACACCGGGCGCTCCGTGGATAGTTGTCGGCGCGAACAGGCGTCGCAGGCGGAGGAGAAACAGGAAGCAAAAGCGAGGATGCCGGTCCGGTATACTTGCCAAGCTAAAGAGACAGCCACACAAACCACCGCTACCCAGCATGTTTCTCACCAACGCCAGATCCATCATCAACAAAATGGACGAACTAAAACTACAGATATCAGCAAACAAACTCGTGGAGGACTGTTGCATTCTCTTAGTAACAGAGACATGGCTTCATCCACTTATCCCAGACGGAGCCATTGAGCTAGCCGGGCGTACAGCGTTTCGTTGGGACAGAAACATCGACTCCGGTAAGATCAAGGGGGGGGGGGTTATGCATTTACGTGCACAACAGCTGGTGCACTAACATCCAAATCATAGATAGCCACTGTTCTCCTGATCTGGAGTCCCTAACAGTTAAATGCAGGCCTTTTTACCTTCCTCGCGAATTTACAGGGGTTATAGTAACAGCAGTCTACATCCCACCGAATGCTAACGCTAGCACAGCTTTAGGCTACCTGCTCGGTGCAATAAACTCACAACAGAGCACATATCCAGAAGCAGCCCACATCATAGCCGGGGACTTCAACCATGCAGACCTAAAGTCAGTTCTCCCGAAACTTGAACAACACATAAGATGTGCTACCAGGGGGAAAAACACACTAGACAAGGTTTACTCAAATATTAAGAAGGGTTTCAGGTCAGCACCACTACCACACCTGGGGCAGTCAGATCACCTGTCCATATTCCTAACTCCAGCATACACCCCACTCAGGAGGAAAGCTCCAGTCACCATAAAGACTGTTAAGACATGGCCTGAAGGAGCTTCCTCGCAGCTGCAGGATTGCTTCGAAAGGACCAACTGGGATATTTTTGAGGATCAGGACTTGGAGGAGTACACATCAACTGTACTTTGCTACATCCAAAACTGTGTTGACAATGTCACCGTCGACAAACGCATCCGGTTGTATCCCAATCAAAAACCCTGGATGACAAAGGATGTCAGGTCTCTCCTCAAGGACCGTAACACCGCCTTCAGGTCTAGTGATAGAGCTCTATACAGTGCTGCTAGAACCAACCTGAAGAGAGGCATCAAGGATGCCAAAGCGTCCTACAAGAGGAAGATTGAGGACCACTTTTCCAACAATGACCCACGGCGGGTATGGCAAGGCATCCAGCACATCACCAACTACAAGACCAGCAACCGCACGACTGCCGACGGCGACGCCTCGCTGGCAGAGGAACTTAACTGTTTCTTTGCTCGTTTCGAGGTGAAAGCTACAGTGGCAGACATAACACCCTCTCCAGCACCTGACAGCAACACCTTCACTGTGCAGGAGTATGATGTTAAGCGCGTGCTCAGAGCAGTGAATCCCAGGAAAGCTGCAGGCCCCGATGGTGTGACGGGCAGAGTGCTGAGGGAATGTGCAGACCAATTATCTGAGGTCTTCACAAAAATCTTCAACCTATCCCTTTTAAAATCCACCATCCCTCCCTGCCTGAAGTCCGCCATAATCATCCCACTGCCGAAAAAGTCTGTCATCAGCGGTCTTAACGACTACCGTCCGGTAGCACTCACACCGGTCATCACAAAGTGCTTCGAGAGACTGGTCCTGCAGCACATCAAAGCCAGCCTCCCACCCACCTTCGACCCACACCAGTTTGCCTACAGAGCAAATAGGTCTACAGGGGATGCCATCGACACTGCTCTTCACACTGCACTGACCCACCTTGAACACCAGGGGAGCTATGTGAGGATGCTCTTCCTCGACTTCAGCTCTGCCTTTAACACGGTCATCCCGAGCAGACTGGTCACCAAACTTTCCGACCTTGGATTTTCCCAAACCATCTGCCAATGGATCAAGGACTTCCTGACCAACCGCCCCCAGACCGTCAAAATAGGCCCTCACCTCTCCTCCACCATTACACTGAGCACCGGCTCACCACAGGGCTGTGTGTTGAGCCCCATCCTTTACTCCCTCTACACTCACGACTGCGCCCCCACCCATCCCACCAACACCATCATCAAGTTCGCAGATGACACGACTGTGGTTGGACTCATCTCAGAAGGAGATGAGACAGCCTATAGGGATGAAATCCAAAGGCTGGCAGCATGGTGTTCAGTGAACAATCTGGTCCTGAACTCCTCCAAAACAAAGGAACTTATAATTGACTTTAGAAAAACCAGTGGAGATTACGACCCACTCTACATCAATGGGGTCTGTGTGGAAAGGGTACCAGCTTTCAGGTTCCTGGGTACGCACATCGCAGAGGATCTCACCTGGTCTACCAACACCATCACCACAGTAAAGAAGGCACAGCAGAGACTCCACTTCCTGAGGATCCTCAGGAAAACCAACCTGCAGGAGAAGCTCATGTTGTCCTTCTATCGCTGCTCCATCGAGAGTGTGCTGGCATACTGTATAACCACATGGTATGCCAGCTGCTCAGAAAAGGACAGGAAGGCCCTTCAGAGGGTCATCACGACGGCCCAGAAGATCATCGGCTGCTCACTGCCCTCCCTGGAGCACCTGTTCAGCCTACGCTGCCTCAGTAGAGCAGGCAAAATAATAAAAGATCCATCCCACCCCGGCCACCGTCTGTTTGTTCATCTGCCCTCTGGTCGACGTTTCAGGTCGATCAAATCCCGAACAAACAGACTTAAGAACAGTTTTTACCCCAGGGCCATACGAGAACTGAACACTACCTTTGCACTAGGCAACACCGTTAAAAAATCTTGTACTTAATATAATTGTATTTAATTGTATTTATGTATTTATTTGTTTTTGCATTTATTGCATATATGTTTGTACGCACCGTCAGGATTGGCTATTTTTTAATTTCGTTGTACTCGTTGCAATGACAATAAATGAATATTATTATTATTATTATTATTATTATTATTATTATTATTATTATTATTATTATTATTATTATTATTATTATTATTATTATTATTATTATTATTATTATTATAATCAAGAATCTATCTATCTCTGCCTTAAAAATATCCACTGACTTGGCCTCCACAGCCTCTGTGGCAAAGAATTCCACAGATTCACCACCATCTGACTCAATAAATTTCTCCTCATCTCCTTCCTGAAAGAATGTCCTTTAATTCTGAGGTTATGATCTCTAGTCCTAGACTCTCCCACTAGTGGAAACATCCTCTCCACATCCACTGTAGCCAAGCCTTTCACTATTCTGTACATTTCAATGAGGTCCCCCCTCATTCTTCTAAACTCTAGCGAATACAGGCCCAGTGCAGACAAATGCACATCATAGGTTAACCAAATCATTCCTGGGAACCTAGGTATAATGAAATGCTTTGTTTTGTAAACAACCTAGGCTGTACACAAGTGTCGCCACGTCTTGGTGCCGACAATGTTAGCCATAGGATGGCGAATCTGTGGGATTCATTGCCATAGACTCACCACCCTCTGGCTAAAGAAATTCCTCCTCAACTCCACTTTGAAGGTACATCCTTTTATTCTGAGGCTGTGGTTCTAGATTCTCTTATTACTGGAAGCATCCTTTCGATTGTGATGCCCAAGAAATAGGGGTATCCTTATGGCAGAGACTGCAAGGTTCTTGATTAGTAAGAGTGCCTGGGGAGAAGGCAGGAGAAGGAGGTTGAGAAGGAAAAAATAGATCAGCCATGATTGAATGGCAGAGTAGACTCAATGGGCTGAATGGCCTAATTCTGCTCCTATGTCTTATGCTCTTATAATATACTCCCATCAGGTCTCCCCTCAAACTCTGGCATTCCAGAGAAAACAATCCAAGTCTGTCCAACCTCTCCATGTAGCTAATAACCTGATGCCATTTTTAATTTGGATCTCTTGTTAAAAACTTGAAATGTAGCTTTCAATTGTGCCATCCATTTCACATGGAAAATTGGCACATGTTTAGTTTGATCATCTTTGGTGATCTTTCAAATGACTGTAAAAGATCGTATGACAAAATCTGTCTGAGAGTTACGTGGATTGCCATTTCTCCCTCAACCAGAATCGGTAATATTTTGGCTATTTATTCTGTTGATATTTGTGAGTGGAATTTAGCCGTCTAATCTGCCTACATTGCAGCCAAGGCTGCCTTGGAAGGTTCTGAAGATTTGATAAGTTCTGCGTAAATGCCAATTATTTTCTTTCTTTTCTCTTCAGTATTCATGTACCTCTTCTCCATGCGTTCTTCAAGATTTTGTCATCCCAGTTATAGTACGCTGACCAGAATTAGAGTGCACATTGAATGGAGCCAACCAGATTCCATGTTCACTATTAACAACTAGGATTTATGCTTTGCTGACACAGATTGTATGAATGCATTTGCTTCTTTACTGCTGTAGCAAACTGTGCTAAGGGTTAAATGAGCCATAACCAATAGCCAGAGATCCCTCTCTGGTGCAGTATTCAGTAGCCCACAACTGTTTATCATTTGTTTTCTATTTCTTCAGTCTCGGGAACAGGTTCGCCAAAGTTTCCAATAGTCAGCATCTTCGATCTAGATCCCTCTGCATTTGCTCTGTTTTCTCCTTGTTACTTATAACTGGCCTCCACTTTGACTCTTTATTGCATTTGCTCACTGAGGAAAGGGCTTAGTTTGATCTTAATTCTATTCTGAGTTCACTAATCACAGCTAGGTCACAGTAGAGGCATTATAATTAGCACAGGTCCCCAGGTTATAGAGGGCATAATTCAATTAGGATTCCTACGCTAAGCTCACACAAATGACCCCTGCTGTATTATGGGGACTCAGCTGCAATATGCCTCTGCCTACAGCTGCCACATTCAAACGGCTGCTGATCCGACCTGCTATGGTGCGTATGTGAAAGTGGTCATTTAGAGGGCATAGCTTTAGGGTGAGAGCATCAAAGTTTAAAGGAGATGTGCGTGGCGAGTTTATACGCAGAGAGTAGTGAGTGCCTGGAACGTGTGGCCGGGAGAGGTGGTGGAAGCAGATACAGTATATTAAAGCTACTTTTGGATGGACACATTGATATGCAGGGAATGGAGGGATATGGATCATGTACAGGTAGATAAGAGTGAGTCTTGGCATCATATTTGATACAGACATTGTGTGCCTGCTCCTTTGCTGTACATTTCTATGATAGACACAAAAAGCTGGAGTAACTTAGCGGGACAGGCAGCATCTCTGGAGAGAAGGAATGGGTGACGTTTCGGGTCGAGACCCGTCTACCAAAACGTCACCCATTCCTTCTCTCCTGAGATGCTGCCTGTCCCGCTGAGTTACTCTAGCTTTTTGTGTCTCTCTTCGGTTTAAACCAGCATCTGCTGTTCCTTCCTACACTGTACAGTTCTATGTTCTATCTTTTAGACAAGTTTGTTAGTGCCTTGGAAATCATGGCTCATACAATTTCAGGACGGAAGGGCAGAGAACCGAAACAAATGTTTGGAAATTAACTGGTTGCAACAGGATGTCACTTCGATCCTCCATACTATTATAATTCTAATCTCACACGCAACAGAGTATTAGATGTAAGTTTAAATCTAAATAACTGACCATAGCAAGTAATGTATGTGTCTATAGGAACGTACTGTGCTTCTGTTCTCCCAGTACCTCTCAGCAACTAACATTGTTCCTTTATTTAAGAAGAGCAACAGGAATAAGCAAGGCAACTACAGGCAAGTGAGCCGCATGCCAGTGGTAGGGGAAGAAATGGCAACAATTCTAAGGGGTAAGAATTGGAAAAGTACATTTGGAAAGGCAGAGGCTGATCAGGGTTATTCAGCAAGGCTTTGTGTGAGGAAAATCCTGTCTTACTAATTTCATTGAGCTTTTCGAAGATGTAATTAAGAAGACTAACAACAGTAGGGTGGTGGATAATATAAAAATTAACTTCAGTAAGGAATTTGATGTCGAAGGTTAAGGTGCATGGGATCCAAGGTGAGCTGGCTAAATGGATCCATAAATGGCTTGATGATAGGAGGCAGAGGCTAGTTATGGATTGAATTGAATTGAATTGAATTGAATTGAATTGAATTGAATTGAATTGAATTGAATTGAATTGAATTGAATTGAGTTGAGTACTTCATTGTCACATGTGACAAGTCACAATGAAATTCTTTGCTTGCATACCTAAGGTATTCAATAGTCACCACATAAAGGGCGCTGACAATGTTACAAAGTATCCCGCGCCAGGTCCACCCTTGTTCTCACCCCCCACCCACTCCCTCATGGCGGTCCCACCACGCCAATGTTCCTGGCGGCGCGTCCTCCGACTCCCACATGGCCCTTCCTCGACCGCCGGCGCCCGCAGCGACCATAGTAACGACTTCCGAGACGATCACCACCGGGACCCCTCCTGACGCCTGTATGGTGCCGATCCAAGCCCAGGCCGCGGGCTCCGTCGACCCGCGAGGCTCTGGCTCCGACCCGCAAGGATCTGGTTCCAGCTCCGACCCTCAAGTATCCAGTTCCAGCTCCAGTGCAAGAGACTCCAGCTCTGACCCACAGGGCTTCACCGCCCGGCTTCTCAGCAGCCTCCCGGGAGGCATCTACTGGCTGTTTCTTCCAAGCTGCCCGATTTGGCAGGTAGCTTTTCCGATAGGAAGTCCATGACCAGTGATGCACCACAAGGATTGATGCTGGTATCCTTGTGTGATATCTATTAACAACTTGGATGTGATTGTAGAAGGAATAATCAGTAAGTTTGCACATGACACTAAAATTGGTGATGTTGAGGGTAATGTAGAAGATTGTCAATGGCTACATCAGGATATGGATCGTATGGAAAGTTGGGCTGAGCACTGCCAAACGGCTTTGTCCTAATGAGTGTGAGGTGATGCGTTTTGAGATGTCACAAAAGGGTTTTCAGCCTGGGTTTGATTAATGTTTGTCTTCTTAATAGGGTGTAGAACATTTTCAATAAATGGTATACAGAATGTTAATGAACAATGGGACATTGAGGTTCAACTCCATTGTTCCCTGAAAGTGACAACACAGTTAGTTAAGATGGTGAAGAAGTCATAAGGTATGCTTTCCTTTATAGTCAGGGCATAGACATTACAGGCATTCTCCAGGTTCATATGGGGTTCCGTTCCTGAGAATTGTTCGGGACCAAAACTACTTGTAACTTGGAAGAGTCTGTGGGAGAGGATCACAGAAATAGCTGTGAAGTGAGCAAGCAGGTGCAGAAAGAGTGGCAGCAGGCAACAAATCCATTCCCATCCACCCTGCCCACTTCCCAATTGCTTATCTGAAAGGTCATAAGGCATAGCAGTAGAATTAGGCCATTCAGCCCACCAAGTCTACTCTGCCATTCAATCACAGCTGATCTATCTCTCCCTCCACTGTATCTATATACACAGAGTATCTCTCAGTCAGGTATCATAACGTAGGGAGGATGCGTATGTTGCAGGTTTACAAAACACTGGCTGAACCACATTTGTAGTGTGATGTGTGGTTCTGCCATGTTATGGGAAATATATAATGCTACAGAGCAGCAGAGGAGAGTTACCAGTAAGCTGCTTGGATGGAGTTAGTTTGGATAGGCTGGGCATTTTTTTCCTGGAGCAAAGAAGACTGAGGGGGTGATCTGATAGAGGTGTATAAATGCATAAGATGGCGTAGATAGGATAGATAGTCAGAATCTTTTTCCCATGATAGTGATATCAAAAACACGAGGGCATAGACTGAAGGTGAAAGGAAGGAGTTTTAAAGGGGACTTGAGAGGAAAGTGCTTTACTCAGAGTGGGGAAGATATCTGGAATCTGCTGCCAGAGGAGGTGGTGGAATCAGATATAATTACCACATTTAAGTGATATTTAGATAGGCCATTGAATAGATAAGGCATAGAAGAATACAAACCTAAAGCGGGCAAATTAGATTAGTATAGATGGGCAAAAAGATTGGCATGGACATGTTGGTTGGAAGGCCTGTTTCCGTGCTGAACAATTCCATGACCCGATGACTTAAGGAGACGTTGTAGAGGCCAGTGGAATTGAGCCAACTAAATCCTCACTTACTAAATACTAAAATTTGTTGAGACATAGAAATTGGTACAAAGAATTGGAAGGGAAAAGAAAACTGCAACCATTTCATTTGGGACACACCTGCAAATTTAATATTAGTCACAAAGATATAAAATTCAGTGCTGCGCAGTCCATTAAATTTTGCAACTCCTTTGCCCAAACATTTCCAACAGCATCCTCACAGTTGGCTAGAAGTAGCTTTTTATTCATACATTGATTATGCATCCTTCAGTGGAGGAAATACAGACGCACATATGTATATAGACATGCAGAGACGTGCTCAAGGATATTAAAACTCACACATTTATCCACATACATACATGCACATACACACATATGAGCACACACACACACACACACACACACACACACATGTGGGCATGAGCACATATTTGGACATTCAGGCGCACATATTCACACACACACACACACACACACGCACACACGCACACACACACACACACACACACACACACACACACACACGCACAGATTTTGTTTTACTTCTGTCAAATCCAAATGAACATGTACCCAATGCTAGTGTAATTCAAGTTCAATTCTAAAGCTCTAATGTAATATTCCAATTCACCGCCATTACATAGAATTCCCCAGTCAGCCATCAATTGCCTTCACATTTTTGGCAAACTAGATGTATGCTTATTAGGGTTCAACTGCAAATGGATGCCTGATTCCTTTGAAAAAGTCCACGCTATGGAATGTGTTAAACATATGGATTAGAAATGTGTGCATTTTAAATATGACACAACTCAGTTCCCTTCAGTGATTTCCAATCCTATTCATATAATGCAGATTTTTCTTTTAAATTGAGAACTAATTAGTTAGGTTTAATATATGGAGTAGCATTAACAGAATTTTAGTTTAAATTATCTGAAATATTACTTCTTACAGTAGCTTTGAAAAAAATAAAATATGTGGTGCCACAAAAAAATCCCTGCTGTTTTCAGCCTGGGTTTGATTAATGATTTTCTGCTTAATAAAAGGTTCACAAACCATCTGTTTTTTTTCCCTAATGCCTTGCCCAAAGGTTTTTCCTTCCCCACTTTAGGCTCTGGGCCAGCCGACATTCTGCTTCCTTCATCCTTGTAAACAAAACCCCTTGTTTTTAATCTTCTAGTGCCGTTTCATACTCTCTGTAATGCATATTCATCGCTAGTACACATTTTCATCGACTACATTTAATCCCTTCCACTACCAGCAATTACTGAAGAATGCTGTTTGTAATGCAAGAGGCCAGCATTCCCTTCTATAACAGCTGGGTTGCAGATGGGACTTGCAATCATTGTACAAAATAAAAATTTACAAGATGCCAGTGGAATTTATTTCAGCTTTTTTTTTTATGGAGTCAAGGAGGAACCTTTTTGTTTGCTGCTTTCTGTGGAGTTTCCTTCTTCTCAGGCACAGACAGGCTTTGACATTTAATCAAAGGGGTCAGATAGACCTGAAGTAACACAAAGGGGGAAATCACACATTGCCACGGTCAATTTACTGAAATGTGATTGCCTGAGAAGTACAAGTTATTGGAAAACAGAGGTTCCATCAGGAAACAGGCACTCGCTAAGAAATTCTGAACGGAAGTGTTACGCAATAACCATAATCAATTGGAATGTATGCTTTGTTGGTTAATATTGCCCCTTCAGGGCTAGATTTGGGCATTATTTGTGTTGCCATAACAACATTAATCCTAAAGAGTATTATTCAATTATCCTACAATCATTCCTTGTCAACTTTGCTTGATAATAATTATTAGACTTGACGGCTTTGTTGTCTTTTAAAATCAGCATTAAATATTTGTAAATATCATCTTTAACTTAAAGAGCAATTAATGATCTAACTGTTATGCTGTTTGGATTTTGTTTTTGCAATTCCTTGGTTTCACAAAGAAAGACTATACTCAGCATCATTTATGTGTTGTTTCTTATTCCTCTTTCCTGTCTACATTCTGCCCCCCTCCCCATACTCCATTCTCTTGCTAAAACCAGCCAGATCATAGTCATCAGCTCCTCTGTTACTGCAAAACACATGGACCAGGATGATTTGTACAACACCCGCCGATTGTCAGCAATTAAAAAGAGTAACGATACATTCTACCTCGTCTTCTGCTGATGAAACCAGTGTGGGGTGCCAGAAAGAGCAAGTGCAGGTATCTTCTCCAAGTAAACACTGAGGTCAAACAATATCAGGAAGACCGTCAATGACGGGGAGAGATGCCCAGACAAACACAATCCTATCCTCATTTGGTGTCCACTCCCATTAAAAACAGCAATCAGTCTCATTCCCCTCCACTCTAACTCACGAACACCCTATTATTAACTGTTCTGAAATAATCAAATGTAAAAGTACATTTTCAGGGCGGCACAGTGGAGCTGCTGCCTTACAGCACCAGAGACCCAGGTTTCATTCTGACTTTGGGTGCTGTCTGTGTGGAGTTTGTACTTTTTTCCCTGTGACCACATGGTTTTTCTCCGTGTGCTCCGGTTGCCTCCCGCACTCCAAAGACGCGCTGCTTTGAAGGTTTATTGGCTTCAGTAAATTGTCCCTCGTGTGCACAATAGACGTAATGTACGGGTGATTTGAGTATAGGAGCAGGGAGTTTCTGCTGCAGTTGTACAGGGCATTGGTGAGACCACACCTGGAGTATTGCGTACAGTTTTGGTCTCCTAATCTGAGGAAAGACATTCTTGCCATAGAGGGAGTACAGAGAAGGCTCACCAGATTGATTCCTGGGATGGCAGGACTTTCATATGAAGAAAGACTGGATAGACTCGGCTTGTACTCGCTGGAATTTAGAAGATTGAGGGGGGATCTTATAGAAACGTACAAAATTCTTAAGGGGTTGGACCGGCTAGATGCAGGAAGATTGTTCCCGATGTTGGGGAAGTCCAGAACAAGGGGTCACAGTTTAAGGATAAGGGGGAAGTCTTTTAGGACCGAGATGAGAACGTTTTTTTTCACACAGAGAGTGGTGAATTTGTGGAATTCTCTGCCACAGAAGGTAGTTGAGGCCAGTTCATTGGCTATATTTAAGAGGGAGTTAGATGTGGCGCTTGTGGCTAAAGGGATCAGGGGGTACAGAGAGAAGCCAGGTATGGGATACTGAGTTGGATGATGGCGGTGCAGGCTCAAAGGGCCGAATGGCCTACTCCAGCACCTATTTTCTATGTTTCTATGATTGCCGGTCAGTGTGGACTTGGTGGGCCGAAGGGCCTGTTTCCATGCTGTATCTCAAAAACTAAACTAAATAACAATGGTTTATTTTATTACACATTGATTTGGCAGGGCATGAAAACATATATTCATCACAAAAAGCAATAAAGTTTGCAATTCAAGCAAAAGTGAAGAATGTTCTAGAAGTTTTAAAAAAATTGTAAAGCAACCAGCAAACGTATTCTCCCCTCCATTCTTTAAGGTGTGAGCATGTCCAGTACCTCACCAGCAGGGTCAGTGTACAATAATTTTAAAATACCATGAGAACCGATGGAGCAGATAATAGGTAGTGGTCTCTAAAGGCTAAGAGAGTTTTTAAAACCAATACTCTTCAGCTAATTTCCCATTCATTATTTTTCGACCATCATATTTTCACATTGCACTCTTCATTCACCTTCACTAATCCACATAAAGAGTAATTTTTCAGCTGGGTAGACACACAAACGGGTCATTGAATGGAAGAAGATAACACTGAAGTCAATCGAAAGCTACATGAATCACTGGTTAAACAAAAGAGAGTCCTAAATTTGGTCCCTGTATTAGCTAATCTCAGCAGGGCAGCAGTTAGGAGCTTGCTATTGTGTCCAGTACTCAAGGAGAAGAAAAATAAGCTATGATTCCTCCTCTTGATCCCAATCTAATGACCCGGACAGAAAATTTGCGCAGATGGACACCTGATAAACTCTGAGACAGGCTCAGCTGTGATGTCTCCTGTGATTAAATAGCCTGTCAAAGCTTACATGCAAAGAACACAGTTTGGGTAAGGTACCAAAGAGTTGGGAGTGTAATTTAAATTAACCAAGAATCAGCAGCTCAGAAGAGTGAAAGAAAGGAACGATAAAGAGTTTGGAGAAATAATAAAGACATAATTATTTGTATTAGTTAGCTTGGTAGAACATAATAATCCGCGGGTGAGAAGTGAATTCACCAAAATGGGTTTTCATCAGTAAACTTGTGTTTGGGATGTGTACAAATAGGTTACTATTTGTGTATCAAAGAATAGCAAGCATTATAAGAATTGTGCTTCTACACCTACTATTCTTTGTTACACACAACGAAGAAAAATTCTCCTTTTGCTAAATAAACTACTGCCTGACAAGATTAGTGACATTTAAGAAAGAGAAACTGAGAGAAAGCAGAGGTTTGAAAGGAACTGAAAATAATAGCAGCAAAGGAAAGTTCAGTTATTTTGTAATTTCAGAAAACTTTAAGGGCGGCACAGTGGAGCAGTGGTAGAGTTGATGCTTTATAGCGCAGAGAGCCAGGTTCGATCCTGACTATGGGTGTTGTCTGTATGGAGATTGTACGTTCTCCCCGTAACTGCATGGATTTTCTCCGTTAGCTCCAGTTTCCTCACACACTCCAAAAATGTACATGTTTGCAGGCTATTTGGCATGGTAATATTGTAAATTGTCCCTAGTGGTGTAGGATAGTGCTAGTGGACGGGATGATCACTGGTCGGCGCGGACTCGGTGCACCGAAGAGGCTGTTTCCATGCTGCATATCTAAAGTCTAAAGTCGAAAGTATTTGTTGCACTGCTCCATAACCGAGTATTCTGAGGGATGAATAAACATGCACTTTTACAGAAGAAAATTACCTATGACATGGATTTATGTATAAGAAAATAACTGCAGATGCTGGTACAAATCGAAGGTATTTATTCACAAAATGCTGGAGTAACTCAGCAGGTCAGGCAATCAATAGTCAATATCAATAGTCAATAGTCGTTTATTTGTCACATACACATAAATGTGTAGTGAAATGAAACATTACCCGCAGTTCAACAATAAGACCAATAAGAATAATCAATAAAAATGCAATAACACATACAATCATAAACCAACACCAAATAAAAGAAACATCCATCACAGTGAGTCTCCTCCAGTCCCCTCCTCACTGTGATGGAAGGCCAGAATGTCTTTTCTCTTCCCCTGCCGTCTTCTCCCGCGGTCAGGCTGTTGAAGTTGCCACATCGGGGCTGTCGGGGCTCCCGTTCGTAGAATTTTACAGTTCCCGTTCTCTCCCACCCCCCCCCCCCCCCCCCCCCCTCCACATAACATACAAACACTACACCATATTAAACCTACAATTCAGACAAAAACAACAAAAAACACAAAAGACAAACGGACTGCAGGCAAGCCACATCTGCCAGGGCAGCGCTGGCTCCTCCTGGCTCCAGCATCTCTGGAGAGAAGGAATAGGTGACGTTTTGTGTCGAGACCCTTCTTTTACCCGAAACGTCACCCATTCCTTCTCTCCAGAGATGCTGCCTGATCTGCTGAGTTACTCCAGCATTTTGTGAATAAATACCTTCGACATGGATTTATGTAATATCTTAAGCATATTAAATCATCCCACATCTTTTAATAGGGGCATTATAAAACTAAATGCAAGTCACATGGAGATTTGGGGACCCATGGCTAAAGGCTTCATCAAAGAGATGGTTTTAAGCAGCATCTTAAAGTTGAAAGGGAGGTAACATTCAGGAGAGGTTTAGATTAGGTGTAGGTTTATTATTGACTTGTGCATTGAGGTACAGTGGAAAGCTTTGGCTTGCATGCGATCCAATTAGTTCAGATAATACAATATACAAACACAATCATATTAAACTCAAGTACAATAGGTTGAGCAAAGGGGAAGATACAGAGTGCACAATTTAGGTATCAACATTTAACTGCAACAGTTCCATGGACAAAGTCCAATATCTGCAATGGGGTGGAGGAGAAGCAGAGAGCCCGAACTTATGGAAGGACCATTCAGAAGCCTGAGGGGAAGAAGTTGATCCTGAGTCTGATAGTTTCAAGCTTCTGTATCTTTTGCCCAAAGGCAGTAGGGAGAAAAAGGAATGACTAGGTGGGACAAGCCTTTGATTATTTGGTAGCTTTACTGAGGCAGCATGGTGTAGATGGAGTCAATGGTGGGGATTTTCGTTTGTGTGATGGACAGGGCTATAGCTACAACTGCCCGCAATTACTTGTGATCTTGGGCAGAGCTGTTCCCAAACTAAGTGTTGATGCTACTTGACAGAATGCTTTCTATGGTGCATCTGTAGACATGCCAAATTTCCTCACTTTCCCATGGAAGTAGAGTATATGGTGTGCCCTTTTGACAGTCACATCGACATGGTTGGTTGTTGGTAATATTATGGCCAAGGAAATTGAAGCTCTCAATCTTTTCCATTTCGGCACCATTGATGCTGATTGGGGCATGACCTCCACAGGAGTTCGTGAAGTCAATAACTGGCTCCTTAGTCCTGCTCACGTTGAGGGAGGGTTTGTTGTCCTGACACCACGTTATTAAGTTCTCTATTTCCTTCCTGTACTCTGTCTCGTAATTATTTGTGATCCGGCCCACCACAGTGAAGTCATCTGCAAAATTGTAGATGGAGTTCGAGTTGATTTGGTCACACAATCGTGAGTGTATCGAGAGTATAGCAGGAGACTGAGAACACTTGCTTGCCTGTGTGGAGAATTGTTGTGGAGGAAGTGTCGTCACCTATCCTCACTGCTTGTGACCAGTGGGTCAGAATGCCGTGGTGATTCCCAGGTCCAGAAGTTTGGAGATGCGTTTAGATGGGATTATGGTGCTGAAGGTGGAGCTATGGTAAATAGGAGTCTAGCATAGGAGTCCATGTTGTTTAGGTCTTTCTGACATGAGTTCAGGATCAGGGGGATGGTGTCTGTTGTGGACCTGTTGCAACGGTAAGCAATCTGCAGTGGATCAAGGCTGGCCGGGAGATTGGAGTTAAAGTGCTCCATCACCAGTCTCTCGAATCACTTCATGGTGGTGGATATCAGACCCACTGGACAGTGGTCATTAATACACGCTGCACCTACTTTCTTTTTGGGCACCCGTGCTGATAATGGTCTTCATGAAGCAGATGGGAACCAAAGAATGGAGTAGTGGGAAGTTAAAGATGTGAGTGAATACTTCTGCCAGCTGATCCGCACAGGTCCTGAGGACATGGCCAGCAGACTCCATCGGGGCCAGTTGCTTTCCACAGATTGGATTCACTCCCAGGAAGGCTGATTTTACGTCTGCCACAGGAAATGACAAAGCTTTTTGTTTAATCAGCTAAAGCTTATCATAGAACAATAAGAAAATGAAGATATTCAAGAAGCCAGAATTAGGGGAGCAGAGTTATCTCCAAGCATTGTTGAAGGTGGAGATTGCAGAGATATGTTTACAAAGCCATGGAAGGATTGAAAACAAGGGTGAGTTTAAAATGGAGCCAATTCTTAACTACTAAGTAATAGAAACATAACATAGACACATAGAAAATAGGTGCAGGAGGAGGCCATTTGGCCCTTCGAGCCAGCACTGCTATTCATTGTGATCATGGCTGATCATCCACAATCAGTAACCTGTGCCTGCCTTCTCCCCATATCTCTTGATTCCACTAGCCCCTAGAGCTCTATCTAACTCTTTTAAATTCATCCAGTGAATTGGCCTCCACTGCCTTCTATGGCAGAGAATTCCACAAATTCACAACTCTCTGGGTGAAAAAGTTTCTTCTCACCTCAGTTTTAAATGGCTTCCCCTTTATTCTTAGACTGTGTCCTCTGGTTCTGGACTCCCCAAACATAGGGAACATTTTTCCTGCATCTAGCTTGCCTAGTCCTTTTATAATTTTCTACGTCTCTATAAAATCCCCTGTCATCCTTCTAAACTCCAGTGAATTCAAGCCCAGTCTTTCCAATCTTTCCTCATATGACAGTCCCTCCATCCCAGGGATTAACCTCGTGAACCTACACTGCACTACCTCAATAGCAAGAACGTCCGTCCTCAAATTAGGAGACCAAACCTGCACATAATACTCCAGATGTGGTCTCACCAGGGTCCTATACAACTGCAGAAGGACCTCTTTGCTCCTGTACTCAAATCCTCTCATTATGAAGGCCAACATGCCATTAGCTTTCTTCACTGCCTGCTGTACCTGCACGCTTACTTTCAGTGACTGGTATACAAAGACACCAAGGTCTCGTTGCACTTCCCCTTTACCTAATCTGACACCATTGAGATAATAATCTGCCTCCTTGTTTTTGCCGCCAAAGTGGATAACCTCACATTTATCTACCTTATACTGCATCTGCCATGCATCTGCCCACTTACTCAACCTGTCCAAGTCACCCTGCAACCTCCTAACATCCTCTTCACAGTTCACACTGCCACCCAGCTTTGTGTCATCCGCAAACTTGCTAGTGTTATTTCTAATAACCTAACCCTAGGTCAATACCCTACCCCATGTTAATACCCTACCCCATGTTAATACCCTATCCCATGTTAATACCCTACCCCCATGCCAATACCCTACCCCATGTTAATACCCTACCCCATGTTAATACCCTACCCCATGTTAATACCCTATCCCATGTCAATACCCTAACCCCAGGTCAAGACCCTCCCCTAATGTCAATACACTTACCCCATGTTAATACCCTACCCCATGTTAATACCCTATCCCATGTCAATACCCTACCCCCATGTCAATACCCTACCCTAATGTCAATACCCTACCCTAATATAGGTGAATGAGCACAAATACGATGGGAAAATGGGAAGATTGAGTTCAAATACATGTAGCAAATTTTCTATTGACTAGTTTAAATGGCCAGTATTGCATCGCATATCATGGATTTTTTTTTTAAAGTGTAAAGGATGATTTTAGTAGCTGATTAAATGATGAAAGGGTGGCATTGTACAAAGTTATGAAGGTCAAAAAGATTGCCTTAGCAATGTGATGGACATGCAAACATAACTTCACCTCAGAACCAAATATAAAACCAAGCCTGTGAACAAGTTGGTATTTTGTTAAAGACGGACATAATTTTGGAGCATTGAGAATGTTCAACAACTATAAATATGAAAAAGTGGTTAAAGTTGGTGACAGGTAATTTGAACTACAAAAAAAGTGCTTCATACCTTTGGAATAATAGGTGGAGTACACAGTTCTGAATAACAATGTTAAACAGTTTTATTGTAGTCAGAGCAAGGCACATCTCGACCGGTATATTCCACCAGTAAAGTTCAGATCATCTTCAAGGAAATTATAAAAAGCTGTTACAATTTCTGTTTGCATGGTTTCCAGCCCAAGCACACATGCAAGCTCATGCACAGACATGTAAGCACATGCACACACACACACACACAAGCACTGTAAGGGGTTTCTGCGCCGAGCTTTCGCCCGACCTAAGGTCCCCGTGCCTTGCTCTGATCCCTTGACCAGGCCGTGCACACTGGTTCCCCGTGAGTGGTTCGACCCACTCACCCCTTACGGTTCTAGACACTGGGCTTAGATGCAGGAGCTCTTATAGTGCAGAAAAAATTCAACCAGACCAGATTTTAAAACCAGGGTTTAAATGAAAAAGGCTTTTATTCAGCACTTGGGACTATTGTCCATGAATACTTATACAGTTCTATAATACATGTCTATGAAACACATACCGAATCACACGAATACTTATAACTATGAATCATAAAACACACACAGTTCTATAAGACATATACACGAATACCTTTTACTTATGAATTCTTAAACGCAGTTCTGCAAGACACATACACGACTGTAAGATGGGGAACGCACAACACATCGCAACCTTGACCAACACATATTTTAGTACACACCCAACGTTTATTCACAACCACCCTCCCCTCTACACTAAACTATGTCCAGGATATGTAGGATTTGGAATGCATGCTCACCATGGGGCTATTACTGGGGTTACTGGCTGTTCGTTTGGCAGTATTTCTCCTCGAGTTGCGTGCCTGTTCCTCTCTCTTGCATCCGTTTTTCTTGCCTGTCTTTTCTTCCTCCTGCATTCGTTTTCTTGCCTGCTTGCGTTTCCTGCAGGTTTTCTTCTAGCTTCAGCTTCTTCCTCCAGTATTTCTTCTTGACTTCAGTTGACTTCGAACCCGGTTTTCTCTGCGCTTCTTGCCTCCTGTCCGTCTTAACTTTTCCACCCAAAGTAGTGGCCAGTTATACTGTTTCTGACCCGTCCTATCTCCCGCCAGATCTTGGAATCTTTTTGTTCAAAAGATATGTATGAGGTTTATCTTCTGATCTGCCTTATGTTCCGGGATACCGGGGATGGCCAGACGGTGTAAATTGGGATTTCATTGTGAGGTGATGGGTGTTAACTGGTTTCCCATCACCTACCAGGTAGTTTTCTATGGGCTATTGTGCCCCCTTACTGAGATGAACTGTTTAGGTCGGCTTGGGGCATTGTGAGTATGCTGATGTCAGCGCCCCAGTGTCTGGACTCCGACCTGGTTTCGTAGGTTTCTGCATGGCCAATACCCATCCTTTGTTCTGGCCATGGCTTTGCAGAAAACCTAGAGACTGGGATGTAAGGTTTTCACCTTTTGTGGCTGGTCACGAGGTCCTGCGGCCATTTTAGGACCCACAGATTGTGACATCCTTAGTTAATCTGACCGCAGCCTTTCTCCGCTATCAGCCCCAGTCTCCCGTTTAAAATGTCCAAACTGCAGCTCTTTGGTTTGCGTTGCTTTTCAAATGAGGGAAAACTTCTCAAATCTTACAGCACATGCACACACACACAAGCACATGTGCACACACAAGCACATACACACACACATATAAGCGCATTCACACACACACGCACACAAACATACATGCACACACACACACACACACATTACGCACAGGTTGTGAGGGTCCTAGCTGACTGATAAAATCCAGCAGGGCGCCAGTAAACTGGGACTGAAACACCAGCTTCAAACCCAAAGCCTCCTTTCACAGCATCAATTTAAGTGAGACTTCTTGCCGCCAAAATTCTGGAGCACTGTTCGTCAGTGTGTACATTGCCAGCTCACTTCAGAGTGTCACCCATAGCAGAGGCACAGTTTAAGTCGGCAGTGAATTGGCATCAGTAACTGGAGTAAATACTTCATAGCTCCAGGCTGCTCTTCTTTGAGTTGAATTTCCACCATTAGCTCCTTGGATTGCTTTGTGCTTTGTGGCATGGATTGGTCCTGACAGTAGCAGTTAGTCTCCTGTGCAATATGTTTTCAATCGGAGAGCATGCCATGCGCAAGTCAGTACAACGCAAAATTGAAAGTGTTTGTGATTGTAAATGAACTGTTTTGAAGAGAATGTATAGATAGATAGACCAAGTGGTTTTCAATCTAAATTTTAAATCTAGTTTAACCACAGATGACAGTTTCCACAATTGATGATAAAAATATGGAGTTGTTTCACTGGGATTGGGGGAGTGACGTGCTGTGGATGGGACATGGGCAATCTGAGGCACCCTTTACTGATATTTGTTCCTCCCACACTCACCAGTCCTTGCCAAGAGCTGTCACAGGACACAGACTGTAAATGTGTTTGTTCACCAGCACGAACATTAATGAGTTTAAAAATAATAATTAATTAAAATGAGACTGAGTGGCACAGTTTGTTAAAACACCTCTGGGAGTTGGGTTTAAATTGAGTCCAGACATATTGGATGAAGATCTTTGTCTGATGGATGTTGAGGGTCTTAAGTGAAATGAGTTTAGGCAGTCTCCATCCAACTCCTGGTGTCCTTAAATTTGGCACTAATTGGCACTAATTCGACAAACTTCCCCAGAGAAGCCATAAGGACAGAGAGTGTGGGAAATGGGAATGTCAAAGTGATGCTCTTAATTGCATCTGATGTGTGCCATACCTGACTTTGGAGAGCTGGATGCTGTCACCACGAGCAGAATATTCCATTTGTGACACTGTCATCATTCAACTTGATGAGCACGGGTACCAGAAAATAAATGACAAAAGTGCCATCCTCAAAAGCACTGAGATGACCTTGGGGAGAATAAAGAGAGTAGACGATCGGGGGGTAAACCCAGTTGTGTTATCAGCTGTGGCATTAGCACTGAAGTAAGGAGTAAGGGTGCAGAAAACTGCTTGGCTGTAAAAGTGATTAGTCCCATGCTGTGCACTATGGGATGCTGCTTATTCGTGCATTTTGACAAAAGAGCAATGCAAGTTAATCAGATCCAGAGAAAGCAGACAGGCAATTACATAGTGGATCTACATCTGTTGTGTTCCACTCCAGTGGATGAAGAATTATCTAAATTCTGATGTAACATCCTTTTTGCAGTTCATTTAAACTCGTTTTTAATAGGAATGCAAATACCGTAGCAGCACCTAGCAATGGCAAGCTGAAACGTATTTGTAGAACAAAAAATGAAAACATTTATGAAGAAAACTTTTCAATACGTGTTGCATTGACTGGAAATGCATAGGTTATTAATGTTATTTCACAGCAAAAAGTATTGCCTTTTCAATTGACCCATCAATCTGACTAGACTGACGGGGAGTGATTGACAGGGTATGGGAGCATTGCTTTTATTTTAATCCTGTTAGAAAAATCTATTGTTTTTATCTGTTGCTTGGAGAACATAGCTTGCAGGTAATAGTATTACTTTGAATCATGACAAGGTGTAAAGGAACCATTGAAACTTTGTGTGGTCAGCATTCAACTAGTGTCAATGCTACCTAAACCCAAGTGAACTGGAGACAAACATTTTCTTGGGGAAATGATGGTTTGGTCACCTGGCATCTTGAATTTGGAAGTATTAAAGTCTCACATATTTTCCAGTTACTTTATGCATTAATTTTTTTTTAAAGTTTAATAGACAAAATGCATGGTGGCACAGTGGTGGAGTTGCTGCCTTACAGCGCCAGAGACCTGGGTTCGATCCTTTCTATGGGTGCTGTCCGTATGAAGTTTGTACTTTCTCCCCGTGACCTGCGTGGGTTTTCTCTGGAACTTCGGATTCCTCCAGCACTCCAAAGAAGTACAGGTTTGTAGGCTAGTTGTCATGGTATGATTATAAAATGTCCTTAATGTGTAGGATAGTATTAGTGTACGGGGATCGCTGGTCGGTGCAGGACTCGCTGGGCCGAAGGGCCTGCTTCCGCGCTGTATCTCTAAACTAAATCAAACAAAAATTTTAATTTAATAACTTTTTTATTTAACAAAGATATACTGTACCTATATTTTATTCCCTCTGCCCAGCATCTGAGAAGTTCATCTGATTGTCTACAGACAGCTACCTGTAGCTGCAAACATATGAAAGTCAATCTTGAACCAATGGTGTTATTGATAATATTTCCATCTAGAGGCTTTCTGACCTTTTTGTAGAGGAGTTGAGATCAGTTTAATTAGGCATCCTGTTTAGCACAAACATTGTGGGCCGAAGGGTCCATTCCTGTGCTGTACTGTTCTATCTTCTATATTCTATGTTCGAGAGCTACCTCCTAACCTGCGCAGGTTCTGTGGAAATCTATTGAGAGTTTAAAGGGAAACATTCGCAGGGGTAGTAGAAAAACCCAACCGTGTCCTCAGCCCCTCCCTCCAGACTACTATGGGTGGACAGAAAATGTGCCAACACACCAGAAGATGGCACAACAGTGTGTAAGAGAGAGAAGCCCTGCAGAATCAAATTTCATGCTTGTTATATGTCCCTTCTGGGATGACACCTCTCAATACCAAATTGCAGTAATTCACTTTCAAAATCTTTATCAGCAATAACCAACTGTAGACACCATCTACCATTACATTTTGCTCATTAATATTATACCAAATTGTGGTGAGGTTTGGAACTTCCAATGAGTAAGATACCAACTGACATAATCAATGGTTTTCCTTACTTTGCAGCAGGGATAACAGAGGAAGTAATCCAATTGAGGAAACCTGAAATATACCATTATCCCAGTGAAAGAATAAGACCTGGTATTCCACCCTCAGAGCCAAGCCAGAAACTGTTGGCAAGGAAGTACTTCACCGGAAAATAGTGATTGATCATTTGACCCCACGGCAATAGATCAAAAATCAACCTATAATCTGTTTTGTATAAAATAATACAAAAATAATGAAATATAATATAAACCACCCAGTGTGCAGTGCTGTGCAGACTGATGAAATGGTGAATTAGTTGATCTTCCATTTCAAACATAGCTTTCTGTATTGCTCACCAAAGAAAGCTCCACCAAGTCACGTACAGCAGTACTTTAACTCTCAAATATCTGGCCTTCCCTGGTCATAAATCAGCATAACCATATCCTTTATTGCCTTCATCCCAAATAAAATGCTTATTCTCTGCTGTCTTGTTCCCCTGTGCAATATCTATCACCTCGCACTTGAACTCTGCACCTGCACCTGATTGATTTAGCTAGTCAACACCGAATATAACTGACCACATAAAGCTCCGCTGAGCGCTGCCTTCTTCTGCCAAAGGTAATCATTGCTTCAGATTCCTTCTAAAATGCAAAGTTAATGCAACATCAGAATTTCCTGCAATCAGTCTGAAGAAGAGTCCTAACCCGAAATGACTAACTATATTCTCCAGGGATGCTGTCTGACCCGTTGAGTTATTCCAGCATTTTGTGTCTCTCCTTAATCCAATATCAACCCAATGTCAAAGTTAATTTAATCTCAGTCTTCTTCTTACTCTGTTCTCCCTTGTGCTTTTTGCCCTCACTGTCAACAAATTTCTCAGTTTCTGAGGAATTTCTTAGTTATGATATCCACACAGGTGCCAGTGCCCAAAACATCCCAAAAGAAAATCAAAACAAAATGTGCAGAAGCTGTACATTTAAAATCAAAACAGGAACTGGTGGATTTCAGAAGATCATGCTTCATTTGTTGGAGGAGAAATAGAGTTCATGTTGTGGATTCAGCCCAGTCCATCACACAAACTCATCCCTCCTCCATCAACTCTATCGACAGTTCAATGTGCCTTGGGAAAGCAGTCAATACAATCAAGGACCACTCACAACACGCTCACTCTGTATTCACCCATCCACCTTCAAGCAGAAGATACAAAAGCTTGAAAGCACATACCACCAGATTCAGGAACAGCCTCTTCACCACTGTTATCAGACTTAAAAGAGATGTGCGGGGCAGGTTTTTTACAGCTAGGGTGGGGAGTGCCTGGAACGCGCTGCCAGGGGTGGTGGATACAGATATGATCGTGGCTTTGATGATGCTTTTAGATAGGTGCATGAATCTGTAGGGAATGAACGGGTATGGATTATGTGCAGGGAGATAAGAGTTGATCTTGGCATCATGTTCAGCACAGACATTGTGGGCGGAAAGGCCTGTTCCTGTGGCATACTGTTCAATAATTTATGTTCGATGCATTGAACAGATGTCTCATAAGCCAAAGGTATAGTCCCAAACAAACTCATTGCAGCTTTGCACTTTTTAGTTTGCACTTTGTCCGTGGCTGTCGTGGTATAACGCCTTAACGTTATATTCTGCACTCTGGAGTTTTTTACTTTGCACTACCGGTTGTACTTTGGTATGACTTGACTGTACTCGAGTATAGCATGCAAATAAAGCTTTTCATGGTGTCTTGACACAGATGTTAATACATAAAAATAATATGATAATAAGAATATTATAATAAGATAAAGCTTTTGTAACTTCTAATAGGAGAGGGGAGAAGAGGGGATGACTGGGGTGAAGAATGGTCTTCGATTAGGTTGGGTGCTTTCGAGAGGTAGCGTGAAGTGTACATGGATTTGGTGGCCAGCAGGTAGGTTTATGTGATAGATTGGCTACATCAACAACTCTATACAATTTCTTGCTGCCTCGGGCAGGGCAGTTGTCAAACCAGGTTGTGATACATCCTGATATGATGCTTGCTACAGTGCACCTGCAGAAGTTGGTAAGAGTCGTTGGAGTCAGCCAAACCTCCTTAGTCTTCTGAAGAAGTAGCGAAGTTGGTGTGTTTTCATGGCCATACCTTCAACCATGCCTGGTTGGTCCAGGACAAATTGTTGGTGATAGACACAAAATGCTGGAGTAACTCAATGTCACCTATACTTTTTCTCCAGAGATGCTGCCTGATCCGTTGAGTTACTCCAGCATTTTGTGCCTGTCTTCGCTGTAAACCAGCATCTGCAGTTCCTTCTTACACAAATTGTTGGTGATATTTATTCCAAGGAACTCAAAGTTCCTGACTATCTTCACTTCAGCACCATTGATTCAGACTGTGGTGAGTGTGCACCACCATTTCCAGAAGTCAATAACTAGTCCTTTTGACTTGCTGACATTGCGGGAGAGGTTGTTATTTTGACACCATGTTACTAAAGTCTCTACTTTCTGGACTGCATCAATATTCGGTGATGTCATCTGCAAACTTGTAAACACAGTCATGAGTTTATGGGAAGTGAAGTAAGGGGCTGAGAGGGCATTGTTGTGAGGCACAGGGGTTGATAATTATCGAGGAGGCTGTTTTGTCACCTATCTTCACTGATTGTGGTCTATGTGTCAGGAGGTCGAGGATCCAGTGGCCAAGGAGGATGTTAATTCCTTGGTCCAGGAACAGAGTTCAGTTTGGTTGAGATTATGTTGTTGAATGCAGAGCTATAGTCAATTAATAAAACTCAGATATAGGTGTTTATTTTGGTCAAATAGTCCAGTGATAAATTTATTTCCAGGGTATGCAGTCCATCTGCCTGTTGCAACAGTAGATGGACTGCAGTGGTTCAAGGTAGTCTGGGAGGCTGGAATTAAGGTGCACCATGACCAGCTTCTCAAAGCTTTTCATGATGATAGATGTCCATCACTGGATGGTAGCAATTAAGGCACTCCACCTTGCTTTCAGAGTCATAGAGTCTTATGTTGCAGAAAACAGGCCCTTTTGTCAAACGTGTCCATGCCAACCAAGGTGCCCGATCCAAGCTAGTCCCATTTGGCTGTGGCTGACTCGTGTCCCTCTTAACGTTTTCTATTCATATACCCTTTTAAGTGTCTTTTAAATGTTATTGTACCTGCCTCAACTACTTCATTTGGCAGCTCATTCAATATACCCACCACCCTCTGTGTGAAAAAGTTGCATCTCAGGTTCTTATTAAATCTTACCCCTCTCACTTTAAACATATGCCCTCTAGTTCTTGATTCCTCTACCCTGGGGGAAAAAAATCTGTGTGTTCACCCTATTTATTCCCACATGAATTTAAACACCTCTACAAAATCACTCCTCAGTCTTCTGCACTTCAATAAATTCTGTAATGTCATGGCCTGCCTCTTCTCTCCCTACAACTCAGGCCCTTTTCTTTAGCAGGGTGACCAAAACTGTGCAAAGCACTCAAAGTATGGCCTCACCAATGTCTCGTACAATTGTAACATGTGGTTAACTCTTATACTCATTTCCCTGAGTAATGAATGTCTGTGTGCCAAAAACCTTCTTACCGCCTTGGCTATGGTGATGCCACTTTTAGGGAACTATGTACTTACTCCTCTGGATCCCTCTATTCTAAAATACTACCCAGGAACGCACCATTCATTGCTGAGGTCCTGTTTTGAATTCCCCAAATGCAACACCTCACACTTGCCTGAATTAAACTCCATTTGTCATTCCTCAGGCCATTTGCCCAACTTATCAAGATCCTGTTGTGTTCTTGATATCCATCTTCAGTGTCTACGTCATGAGTTATTTTAGTGTTGTCGACATTTTTTTTAAATTTATTTTCCGGCCAATACAATACAACAGATTGACCGTACAGTTGTGAAAGTTAAATAGTGCAAAATCATTGTATCAAAAATATAACAATATAATCACACATGATATTTTCTGCCCGAAAAAAAAGGTGTAGGCAGAAGCCAAAGCTTATTGTGCCTACCCTTAATACTTACCAAAATATAATTTTTTTAAAAACACAACATCATAAGTCAGAAGCAGATAATCAAATCATAGAAAGAAACACAAATATAGTCAAGAACCATCATTTCTGTCATGTCAGTCATTTCTCAATGCTGATCACATATTTTGTATCTTTCAAATATAATATTTTTGAACATTTTCTTGAATTTACACATATTACTACACTCTTTTAATTAATTGCTGCAACTATTCCTTAAATTGATCCCTTTAACAGTCACGCATCTATTTTTCACATTTGTCCTTTCCCTCTTTTTTTCAAACATATAATTTCCCCTGAGTGGATACCTGCTCTCCCTCACTGAAAACAAACCTTGGATACAGTCAAGAAGTGTTCTTTCTTTTGCTCTATTATTTGTAGAGTATTAAAGTCTACTAGGTCCATACATTTTAGGGCAAATGATTTCATAAATAATGGGCTGTTTGGGTCATTTTAACCAGCCTTATTGACAATTCTTATAGCTCTTTTTTGCAATATAAAGATTGAATTAGTGCCAGTTTTGTAGGTGTTTCCCCATATGTCCACACAGTATGGAATAATGAGTGAGCAATATAAAGTCAATAGTGAATTTTGATTCAAGATGGCCTTGTATAATATGCTCTTCCAAATTGTTAATTTACTGAAGATGTCAAACATCAATGGACTCAGTATCAATCCCTAAGGTACACCACTAGATAACCAAGAGCATCAGCATCATGAAGCCCAAACCTTTTTGCTCGTGGACCTCATTAGCACAAATGTCCACAAAAAGAGACAGTTAATTGATACCCAGTCTGTCTGCATTCAATCACCAGAAACGTGTTGGAAGCTGCGATCAACAGTGCTACCAAGCAGTGCTTGATCAACAATAGCCAAGTGACCTATGGCCACTTTGGGTATTGACAGGACAACTTTGATCCAGATCTCATCAGTCTGTCCAAAAATAGAACAAAGAACTGAATTCCAGATAGGAGTTGAGAGTGAGACTGTCCTTAACATCAGAGCAGCATCATCATCATCATCATATATCTACAGCCGGAAACAGGCCTTTTCGGCCCTCCAAGTCCGTGCCGCCCAGTGATCCCCGTACATTAACACTATCCTACACCCACTAGGGACAATTTTTACATTTACCCAGCCAATTAACCTACATACCTGTACATCTGATCAAGTACAGCATCAAGACACCTTAGTAAAACTGAAGTTAATGGGCATCACAGGGAAGACATGAGGAAAGATAGACATTACTAAACGTCTATCATCTGAGGCCTTAGACTTCAATGGAGAAGTTGCGCCAAAAAACGTCCTTGGCCCAATGATATTCAATAATGAAAACACAAGAGCCTGCAGATGTTGAAACCCTGAGCCAAAAACAAAGTGTTCGAGGAACTCAGCAGGCCAGGCAGCATCAGCGGAGGGAAATGGACAGCCTGCATTTCAGGCTGTGACCCTTTTTAAGAATCCGAGGAAGGACATGCGGCTGTGGAAGGGAGTCTGAGTCAGAACATGGTCAAAGGGCAGGAGAGGAGCAGGAATCACAGAGGGGGAGCAGTGAGATAGGGTCTCACAGAATTCCTATCAGAGAGAGGAGAACTTCTTCAAAGTAGTCATGCTTGAGGGGATTTCACAATGGGGCATTAAAATAGAAAGTTTGAACATAGCTCCTGACCTGAAACATCCTCTGTTTATTTTCCTCCACAGAAGTCAATAGTCAATAGTCAATAGTCGTTTATTTGTCACATACACATAAATGTGTAATGAAATGAAAAATTACCCGCAGTTCAACAATAAGACCAATAAGAATAATCAATAACAATCCAATAACACATACAATCATAAACTAACACCAAACAAAAGAAACATCCATCACAGTGAGTTTCCTCCAGTCACCTCCTCACTGTGATGGAAGGCCAGAATGTCTTTCTCTCTTCCCCTGCCGTCTTCTCCCGCGGTCAGGCTGTTGGAGTTGCCCCGTCGGGGCGGTCGTGGCTCCCGACATTGAAGCCCCCACCGGGCGGAGAAAATCCCGCGGCCTATTTCAGGCCGCGCCGGACGGTGAAAGGTCGGGCCGACCCAAGCCCCGCCATTCGGGGCGGGCGAAGACGCTGCCGCTGCCGGAGCTCCTGATGTCAGCCTCCACCCAGGGGCCTGCGGGCTTCCGACGTCCAGGCGGCCCGCGCCGGAGCCTCCGGAGACGAGTCGCAGCCGCTCCCACAGCATCCGAAGGCAGCCGGCGCCGCAGGTGGTGAGTCCGGGCTGCGGGCTCTGCGAACCAGAGCCCAGGTGGTCCTAGCCGGAGCGCCAGCTCCAGGTGCATGGCCAGTGGTAGGCCGCAGCGGGAACGGAGACACGACACAGAAACAAAGGTCGGGTCTCCGTTCGGGAGAGACACTTTTACAGTTCCCACCCCCCCCCACATAACACACAACCACAAACACTACACCATATTTAAACTACAATTCAGCCAAAAACAACAAAAAACACAAAAGACAAATGGACTGCAGGCAAGCCGCAGCTGCGAGGGCAGCGCTGGCTCCTCCTTTTTTCAATAGCTTTCTGCAGCTATTTGTTTTTTGATCTTCATCAATGACCTTCATTATGCCATAAGATCAGAAATAGGGAAATTCGCTGATGATTGCCCCATGCTCAATGCCATTTACAATTCCTCATCAAATAATGCGTATCAACACATAGCAAGACATGGACAGTATGTTGCAGAGAAAGAGAAGAGGCAAATCACATCACCTCCTCAAAGGTTAGTTTAGTTTGAAGATGCAGCGTGGAAACAAACGCTTCAGCCCACTGTCAATGCCAACAATCAATCACCCTTTCACACTAGTTCTATGCTATCCCACTTTCTCATCCACTCCCGACACATTAGGGGCAATTTTTTGTACCAAGGTCAGTTAACCTGAAAACCCACATGTCTTAGGGATGTGGGAGGAAACCAAAGCACGCAGAGCAAACCCACACAGTTCACTGGGAAAGCGAGCAAACTCCACACAGACAGCACCCGAGTTAACCCAGGCCTTTGCCACGATGAAGCAGCAGCTCTACCGGTTGTGCCACTTTGCCACCTAAGTATCATGAGTAAGTATAAGGCAAAGACTGTGATTAAACATTTTATATATTCTGTCATGTTCCTTCATGTCACATTAACTACATAGGAATAAACTTAGTTTGTTTACTTTAGTTTAAATGTACAGTGTGGAAACCGACACTTCAGCCCACTGATTCCATGCCGACCAGTGATCACCAGTACATTGGTTCTACCCTACACACTAGGGACAATTTACAGAAGCTAACTAACCAACAAACCTGCGTAACCAGAGTACCCAGAGAAAACCCACATGACCATGGGGAGAACATACAAACTCCATACAGCCATAGTCAGGATCGAACCTGGGTTTCTGGCGCTGTAAGGGAGCACCTCTACTACTGTGCCATGGATGGGTGCTGCCCTATAGTTTGTGTTGGGATTATAATGGGAATTGGGAGCATCGACCTTCAGTCCAACTGAAGTTGACTAAACAATAGATCTACTTAACGAATAAAGGAATCTTCCCCTTGCCAGCCAATGACCACCTCCGACAATAGATGGCCTAGCCACTGACCTTTGACATTCAACGGCTTTACCATCACTCCGTCCCCATCATCCACAGCCTGAGAGTCATCGTTGACCTGAAACTCAACCCGACAAGTGCAGATTCAGTTTCAGTTTTGTTTATTGTCATGTGTACCAAGGTGGGGCTCACGTTGTCAACCTCCCCGTGGTGAGCCCTGTCAACTGACCTCAGTCAGGCGAACGACAACAAACAGAGACAGCAGAAGCAGAAGCAGCTTCATAACTTCTGCTGCCTCAAACGCAAGAAGAAGAAGTGTACCAAGGTACAGTGAAAGGCTTTTTGTTGCGTGCTAACCAGTCAGTAGAAAGACAATACATGATTACAATCAATCCAATTACAGTGTATAGTTGCATGATAGAGGAATAATGTTTAAGGCAATGTCAAGTCATCAAAGTCCGGCCAAGGATAGTCCGAGGGACATTAAAGAGGTCGATAGTAGTTCAGCACTGCTCTCTGCTCTCGAAGTTGGGTTCCCTGTGAGTCATGGTTTACCTTCTAACACCCCAGATCCTTTCTATCAACGTACCAGTCAGGCTATCATGGCATAATCTCCACTTGCTTGGATGAGTACACTTCCAACAATTCTCGAAAGGCAGTTTAATCATGACAATGACAGAAAAACAGACAGTGCAATTAGGTTTAGATTGCTCCACTGTAGAATTGGCAGCAATGGGCTGAAGGCCTCCTTCCACAGTGAGTATGCGAGACAATACTCAAATAGTCCGAGAACTGCTCAGCTGTGGCATATTCTGCAATGAGATAGTTTAGTACTTGTTATGTAGGCTTACATATCAAATTAGACATGCTGGAAGACTGCTGGAGAATGGATGTAAGAATATTCACCATGATTAAAAAGGTTTATACTATCCCAAAGCATACAGAAGCTAAAAGTGCATGCTGCTATACAATGACAATGCAGAGTATATCTCTGTGGAGCTTAGGCTGGCTGACAAGTTAAATGAATGATGTCTTGACTTCATTGTTTGGAAATTAGGGATAGAAGCAGTAAAGGGATTGCATTGGGGGAATACTCCAGCAATTTTTATTCACGAGTTAAGTAGATTTATTGTTTAGTCAACAGTTGGGCTAAAGGTCAGTGCTTCCAATTCCCACTATAATCCCAACCCAAACTAAGTAAATTGCTGATAAGTCCATGTAGTTAATGTGGCATGAAAGAGCAAGGCAGAAAATATAAAATGTTTAATGGCAGCCTTTGCCTTGTTCTTACTGAAGATACTTTATCTTTCAGCCTTTATAGCTTTAGCTGTATTTAATTATTTTTAAGAAGGAATGACATAATTTTTATGAGGAAAAAAAATATTTTGACAAACTAGGAAAATTGTGTATATTTGATGTAAAATTCTTGGTCTTGTTCAACGTCTCATCATCTTAGCAAATGGCAATTTAGTTAACCTCCCTGCCCCAGGTTTGGACATCTGAGTGGAAATGACAACATCTCTCTATAAACACACTATTTTTTTGCTTAATTAAGTAATTGAGTAATAAATAAATACTGGGTGGAACAGAAAGATTTTGTCATTGAAAACAAATGTTTCCTTTTGCTTAATTCCTTTTTTTTCTTACTTTCCCACTGTAATTCACCAAGGCCTGGGCAAACAAGGGTGTTCTTTTGCAAAAACATGAAAGGCCCATTACTCACAAGCATTGCAGGTGCAGAGTTATGTGACTCTTTCATTTGGGTGAAACAGCACCTGTATTCATAAGAAACAGTGAGTTAGTCTGTTTATTCTATGGCTTATTTCAAGTAAAACATCATTGGAAAGTTATTTTAAACATTTTTTCAGGAATTTTAATTGAGAAGTGTGAGGTTACAACAGCACATTTTCCATTCGCCATTCCCATTCCACCTTTAATAATAAAACCTTCAATAATAACATTTCTTCACTATTTTATTCGCAACCATCTATTCCAGAGATTACAGTACATTTAAAAAGGTAGTTTCAACATCTATTTGTTTATTACAAAAACACAAGGGAACAGGAGCAGAGGTAGGAAGTCTAGCCTCTCAAACCTGCCCCATCATTCAATACAATTGTAGCTGATCTGCCCCAGGCCTCAACTCCTCTTCTGTGCCAGTTTCCCTTTGCTCTCAATTCTCTACCTTTTCAAAAGATGATTCACTTACTCTTTAAATAACTTCAACAATCCACCCTCCAGTAAGTCCCCGGCGTAGAGAATTTCTGAGTTTCACCAGCCTAGTGCTATATGGATTGTGCACTGATACTCAAGGGATCAGGAAAGAGTTGTCTTTGGGCATTCCTGCCTCACTGTTCTCTTTTGGTGTATCTGTTTCTTGTCATTCTACAGCCCTAAAGATCATGTTCGTGACCAGGAACTTGGTGACTGGGCTCAATTTTAATACTGATTGAGTTATTCGTCCAGTGAAGTGAGTGTGAAATACTTGTGATATAAAGAGGTTTGAACTGTTTTAGTACATGGGCCTTATATGAACAATGCTGGCCTCAAATATTAAGGCCTGGTAGTTCTTTTACAATTCAATGTCATGAGGTCATAAAAGATACGAGCAAAATTAGGCCATTCGGCCCATCAAGTCTACTCCGCCATCCAACCATCCAATCATGGATCTATCTCTCCCTCTTAACCCCATTCTCCTGCCTTCTCCCCATAACCCCTGACACCCATACTAACAAATAATCTATTTATCTCTGCCTTAAAAATATCCATTGACTTGGCCTCCACACCCTTCTGTGGCAAAGAATTCCACAGATTCACCACCCTGTGACTAAAGAAATTCCTCCTCATCTCCTTCCTAAAGGAACATCCTTTAATTCTGAGGCTATGACCTCTAGTCCTAGACTCCCCCACTAGTGGAAACATCCTCTCCACATCCACTCTATCCAGGCCTTTCACTATTCTGTACATTTCAATGAGGTCCCCTCTCATTCTTCTAAACTCCAGCGAGTACTGGCCCAGTGCTATCAAACACTGATGCAGATGAAGTAGATGAAAAGAATGGGTTCTGGAACTAACATTTGCTAATTTTCAGCAATTGATGAAAGAAAAGCCAACAGAAGGCAACTAAAGAGCAATAAGGGGAGAAAAATTAAATATGAAGCTAAACTGGCCAATAATATAAAAGAGGATACCATATATACAACTAGTAAAAGAGATGGAATAGTGGGCATTGAACCACTGGAAAATGATCCTGGAGAAGTACTAATGGTGAATAAAGAAATGACAGACAAATTGAATACTTTTTTTGCATCTGTCTTCACAACAATGGACGCCAACAATGTGCCATAAATTCAAGAAGGTTCGTGGAGTTGCTATTACTGAAGAGAATGTGCTTGGGAAGCTCAAAAGTCTGAAGGTGGATAGGTCACCTGGATCAGATGGACTACACCTCAGGGTTCTGAAAGAAGTAGCTTTAGAGATTGTGGAGACAATAGTAGTGATCTTTCAAGAATTACGAGAGTCAGGAGTGGTCCCAGAGGACTGGAAAATTGTGAATGTTACTCCACTCTTCAAGAAGGGAGTGAGCCAAAAGGGGGAAGGGGGGAAAACTATAGGCTGGTTAGCCTGACGTTAGGTAGATTTTAGAGTCCATTATTAACGACGATGTTCCAGAGTACTTAGAGGCATGTGATTAAATAGGCTGGTCAGCGTGGTTTTGTGAAGGAGATATTTGGCCTGACAAATCTGTTGGAACTATTTGAGGAAGTAAATTGCAGGGTAGATAAATGCGTCAGAAGGAATTGCAGATGCTGGTTTAAACTGAAGATAGACACAAAAATTCTGGAGTAATTCAGCGGGACAGGCAGCATCTCTGAAGAGAAGGAATGCATCACGTTTCGGGTCGAGACCCTTCAAGAGATAAATGGTGTTTACTTGGATTTTTACATTTTGAAAAAATGGCCGCAAGGGAGGCTGATAAACAGAACGAGAGCACATGGTATTAAAGGGAAGATACTAGCACGTGTAGAAGGTCGGCTGAATGGCAGAAGGCAAAGAGTGGGAATAAAGGAGGCTTTTTCTGGTTGGCTGCCACTGACTAGTGGTGTTTAACAAAGGCCAATGGTCGGTCCCCTACTTTTCACGTTGTATATTAAGGATTTGGATGATGGAATTGATGGCTTTGTGGTCAAGTTTCAGATGAGGAGGAATTTCTTTAGCCAGAGGATGGTGAGTCTGTAGAATTTATTGCCACAGACAGCTATGGAGGCCAAGTCTTTGGCTACTTTTAAAGCGGAGATTGATAGGTTCTTGATTAGTGTGTTAAAGGTTATGGGGAGAAGGCAGGAGAAGGGGGTTGAGCGGGAAAGATAGACCAGCCATGATTGAATATTGGAGTAGAGTCGATGGGCCATATGGCCTAATTCTGCTCCCATGGCTTATAAACTTATAAAGCCGAGGCAAGGTGGTTTTTATTTATCTAGATTTCTTTAGCTTCCTCCAGGCAGGAACTGATGAGTTTTCTCTTGGTGAAAGTCAATGGGAACTTAAGCCCCAGTATAGTATTTTCGGTACACAGTAGTCATGTACCGAAGATATAATGGGGTCAATCAACTATAAGCATGTAACATAACATATAACAACTACAGCATGGAAACAGGCCTGTCCGGCCCTACCAGTCCACGCCGACCATTCTCCCTGACCTAGTCTCATCTACCTGCACTCAGACCATAACCCTCCAATCCCCTCCTATCCATATACCTATCCAATTTACTCTTAAATAATAAAATCGAGCCTGCCTCCACCACTTCCACCGGAAGCCCATTCCATACAGCCACCACCCTCTGAGTAAAGAAGTTCCCCCTCATGTTACCCCTAAACCTTTGTCCCTCAATTCTGAAGCTATGTCCCCTTGTTGGAATCTTCCCCACTCTCAAAGGGAAAAGCCTACCCACGTCAACTCTGTCCGTCCCTCTCAAAATTTTAAAAACCTCTATCGAGTCCCCCCTCAACCTTCTACGCTCCAAAGAATAAAGACCCAACCTATTCAACCTCTCTCTGTAGCCTAAGTGCTGAAACCCAGGCAACATTCTAGTGAATCTCCTCTGTACCCTCTCCATTTTGTCGGGAAAACTGATTAAAATCTCAAAGTAATCCCAGTGAACAAGTTACTGCTTGATTCCAATTGCTCTCTCTGGCAGTCTCAACAAAAATACATTGTTGTGATTACCTTTGTGAGGTGATTTTTTTTTTCACACTCTTGTGGCAATCTTGTGCAAAATCATTAACTCGGTTCATATCCATGGTAAACTGATAAGTCATTTACTCAAGCTCATTATGATGTTTATTCCTCCTAACTCCAGAGAATTATTACCTGTTTGGTCAACGACAATAATGTTCGCTCCCACAGGATTAAATGTGCTTTACAGTAAAGAAAAGAATTGCCATGTAACTCAAAAGCAGGATAAAAATACAGAAACAAAGGAAATTGTATTGTGTTGGCATGTAGCACCCCGTCATGGAATGTACCATATGTCTATTTACCTCGTGTAATGTGCAGGTCAAGCCAGGATCCATTTGGTATTTACCAGGTATTATAAGGAGAGGTTTTGAGAGGAATGCACATGGAATTCCAAGTAAAAGTTCTTATTTGCTCCTCATGTTTCCACAGTCGGCAGTTGTTGTTGGCATTTATAAGGGGAATATCACCACGTTTGCATTTATTATTCTTTGTCAAGAACGGTCCAGGAAAAAGTGTTTGAAAACTGTATTACATTTTTATTAATCACCTGTCATAGCTCTGCATTGTTTATCCTTCATGCTGCTGCAGCACTATTTTACAGGTGCTTGCCTAAATCTACGAAGCTGAATTTTAAAAGAGCATTTTGTTTATCCAGTGGGATCTGTTTGGTTAATTTTTTTTTTTGCTGAAACAAATTCAATTTTAAAGCATGATCGTTTAAATTTCTTTTTGCAGACAGAGTAACTTCTGCATCATTTGAGGGCACTAGAGATTAACTCCCCACACAGCTGTATCTTTTACCATAAATCCCACAGGAGATCTGTCAGAAAATGTGCCACATTCTGCAGCTTCCACATCATTTTTTTCATGATCTGAGAGAAAAAATATGGAATTGACGTAAACTAAATTATAACTGATTTCTGTTCCATTTAAAGTAGGCATAACTATTAATCTCCATTGGAAACAATGAACATTTCAGCAATATTAGAGAGGAATGTAATGACTTCCCAAATGCACCAGAACAGAGAAAAGTACAGCCTAGGAACAGGACCTTCGGCCCACAATATCTGTGCCAAACATGGTGCCAAATTATACTAATCACCTCTGTGATCCACATGTGATCCATATCGCTCCACCCCCTGCATACCCACGTGCCTATTTAAAAGCCTCGAAAAGAAACTATCGTATCTGCCTTCACCACCATTTCTGACAGTGTGTTTCAAAAACCAACCAATCTCTGTGTAACCAGCACATCTCCTTTAACCTTTTCCCTTCTGATCTTCAAGATTTGTCTTCTGGGATTTGACGTTTCCACCCTGGAGCAAAGGTTCAGACTGCCCACCCTTTTTTATGCCTCTCTTAATTTTATATACATCCATCAGGTGTTCCTCGGGCTCCAGTATTCCAAAGAAAATAGTCCAGGTTTGTCCAACCTCTCCTTATACCTAATACCATCTGATTTGGACAGCATTCTGGTAAACCTCTTCTACACCATCTCCAATGACTCCACACCCTTACTACAATGGGGTGACTAGAACTGCATACAATACTCCATGTACAGCCTAGCTAAAGTCCGACAAAGCTGCAACATGACTTCCTGACTCTTACACGTCCCAGCTGATGAAGCCAAGTATACCATATGCCTTCTTTTTCACTCTATCTACTTGTGTTGCCACTTTCGGAGAGCTATGTACTTAGACCCCAAGATCCATCTGTACATCAATGCTATTTCAGATGTTTACATATTTGTAGTGCTGCTGCAAGTAAAATTTTCATTGTTCTGTTTCGGGATGTATGACAATAAAACACCTTTGACTCTTGACCTGACTCCGTCACTTCCATCAATATTTGCATCTCTCCAAAGAATTGAATTGAGATCACATTTGCGATGTTGTGCAACTGTCACCATGTTTTATCATCATCGAATCTACTGCCAAGCCCACCTAGACTGTTCTGCTTCATTGTGAACCTTTGCTCTTTGCCTTCCCGGCCATTCAATAGCCTTTGAAAATATTAGCCCTGTTGCCTACCTTCTACTCTCATGGTATTTCTTCTCTTTACATTGCACTATGGCCTGCCTCAAAGGATCTTTCAACATTCCCACACCGTAGGATTCAAAAATAAAATTAGCAGGTGTAGTAAATCTGAAACAAAATTAAAATGCCAATATTCCGCCTGACGCACTGTTATTCCAGCACTTTGCTTTTTATACCTAACCATGGCATATTTTGATTCTTTAAACACAAAAAGACACAAAGTGCTTGAGTAACACAGCAGGTTAAGCTCAGCTGGATTAACATAGCAGCAAAAGTAGCATTTGCGACGGGCCCCGCACTTCTGCGGCATTTCTGTTGAAGTTTGCCCGGGTTGGCCCAAGCCTGTGCATTTGAACCCTCAATTTTGGAACCTCGCTGATTGTTGCTGCATTTTGTTGCAATTTCTAGGAGCCCCTAACGGAGGTTATGTAGTAACCCGCCTCCCGGCCTAGGCGGCTGCCATTGGTGGAGCAGGGGCACGTGGCCGCTGGCTGGGTGAGGTCATGTGGGGCAAGGGCGGTGACGTCACCTTGTCCCGAATTTAAGGTCCCCTTTATAACACATACTACGGGCCCCGCACTAGCTTAATCTGGCCCTGGTCAGGCTGCATCCCTGAAGAACATGGATATTTTGGTTCAAGACCCTTCTTCAGACTTCTTCTGACCGACTGTGTTACTCCAGCACTTTATGTCCTTTTGTGCCTTAACCACAGTTCTTTGCTTCTACATCTTGATTCTTTGGACTCCTGCTATAGATAATGTTCTCCAGTCAGTGCCAATGTTACGTAAAACAATGCTTCTCCAATCCAACAGTACGTCCAGACACAGAACAAAATACTCATGTTTATGATCGTATTACATTCTTCTTTCCTTCTTAAAGGATTTAAAAAATATATCATTTGTACACTTTCAACAATGGAGTATGTACACCAACCCAATATAAATATTTTACATTACTATTCTTTCATTTCTATTTTTAAGAATCAAAGAGCTTATATCATCAAGTAACTGTTTTTCATTGTCTTAAGTTCATGTTCATAAGTTATAGGAGAAGAATTCAGCCATTCCGCCCATCAAATCTACTCCGCCATTCAATCATGGCTGACCTATCTTTCCCTCTCAACCTCATCCTCCTGCCTGCTCCCCATAACCCCTGACATCCATGCTAATCAACAATCTATCTTTCTCTGCCTTAAAAAATATCCATGGACTTGGCTTCCACAGCCTTCTGTGTCCTGGTCATTACTTCATAAGTTCATAAGTGATAGAATCAGAAGTAGGCCATTCGGCCCATCAAGTCTACTCTGATTCAATCATGAATGATCTTTCCCTCCTAACCCCATTCTCCTGCCTTCTCTCCATAAACCCTGACAACCATACTAATCAAGAATCTATCTTTCTCTGCCTTAAAATGTTCCATTGACTTGGCCTCCTCAGCCTTCTGTGGCAACAAAATTCCACAGATTCAGCACACTTTTTTCTTTCTTCCTTTTGACTCTTTGGTTCTAGATTAAAATTGAAAGGCTGCTCGCTTTCTTTATCAGAACTGTTTACAGTGAGGATATGAATGAAATTGCATTCTGATTTGTAATAGAATGCTTTTGTCTCAAATGCTTCTGTTCAAACCTAGTGATAAAATTGCATTGAAAGAGGCTTGAACATGTTCTCGGTCTTCTCTTGGTCAAGAGTTCTTTAAGTATGGCGGCACGGTAGCGCAGCGGTAGAGTTGCTGCTTTACAGCGAATGCAGCGCCGGAGACTCAGGTTCGATTCTGACTACGGGTGCTGTACTGTAAGGAGTTTGTACGTTCTCCCCGTGACCTGCGTGGGTTTTCTCCGAGATCTTTGGTTTCCTCCCACACTCCAAAGACGTACAGGTATGTAGGTTAATTGACTGGGTAAATGTAAAAATTATCCCTAGTGTGTGTAGAATAGTGTTAGTGTGCGGGGATCATTGGGCGGTGCGGACTTGGTGGGCCGAAAAGGCCTGTTTCCGCGCTGTATCTGAAATATGAAGAAAAAAAAAAAGAAAAAAGTCTGCTCTTATTTCCACGTGCAGTGTTGTTCTGTGCTTGAGTAGATATTGGCCAGATGATAAAGAAACCAGACAGTGCATGTTTTGTGAATTTGGAGCAAGAAACAAACTGTTGGAGTAACTCTGCAGGTCCGGCAGCATCTATAGAGGGAAATGCACAGTCAATGTTTTGGGTTTAGACCCATCACATGGACTGAAAGAATGGAGGGAAGATAGCCAGTATACTGAATTGAGGGGATAGAGGCCAGGGGGAGCAAGAGCTGGTAATTGATAGGTGGATTCAAGTGAGGAGAGCAAGATTGGTACATTTCATCCTTTCACAGATGTGGCTTGATCCCATAGGTTTCTCCAGCAAATTATTATTATTAGCCAAGTGATACCTCATTCGGATTTTGAATGTAGCTTCCAGAGAGTTTTTTAAAAAACTATTCTGACGGGATGCTCCATTCGAAGATAGACGATGTGCAGGAATGAGAATATGTTTGACACCAATCTGTTACGTGAAGCTTGAAAAGCAAGCAAATCGAAATTGAATACTGCTATCGGAAATGAGCTCTTCGTGTAAGCCATGGCCTGCACATATAAACCATAAATCATCTTTGGAATATGCAGTGGTGACACAAAAGCCCTTGTGCTTCTCTTCGAACCAGTACGGTGTATCGCCACCTCCAAAAAGTCTTTAAATCAGCTTCTCACCGTAAAAAAATCTTTTTTTTAGGTTCGTCCATTAAAAAAAATTAAATTATGAGTTTTATTCCAAACAGATTTACTAAAGTTGAAAATAATCATATTTATTAATTAAATTAGGCGATAAGCAGCTTATTGCCGGTCATAGCTGCAGCTGGGATGTAATTATTTGATGTACTGCAACCAATCATGTCGTGTGAACTGTTATATCGGAGGCTATCAACATCATTATTTTGCTTTCCCACAATATGAAATGTATATTTGATGATATTTTAATGTATATTATTTTAATAACATGTTTAATTTTTAACATGTGTTGATTTAATACTTTTTACTTCGCAGTTTATTAAATTAGAAGTTGATTGGTTACATAATCAAAAGAGAGGACATGTGTTATTGATGGGAAAAATGTTAATAAATGTAGTTTAATTTTTAATTGATATGCACACTGATACAATTTGTCAACAAAAAAAAGCACTGCTTCAATCCTTCTGAGTGACTAATGATCGGTATTAGGAAATCATTCTTGTGTTTGTAAAAGTCTACATGTACAATCCTCTCTGAAAAAATTGTAATAAGCCCCAAACATAACTTTGGTTGCTACATTTTTAGCAAATACTACATCAACAATTTGAAATTGCTTTCCAAACCGAGGAAGAAAACATAACTTCCTGCAGTTAGAGTCATAGAATCATAGAGTGATACGGTGTGGAAACAAGCCCTTTGGCCCAACTTGCCCATACCAGCCAACATGTCCCAGCTACACTATTCCCACCTGCCTGCATTTGGCCCATATTCCTCCAAACCTGTCCTATCCATGTACCTGTCTAACTGTTTCTTAAATGTTGGGATGGTCCCTGCCTCAACTACCTCCTCTGGCAGCTTGTTCCATACACCCACCACCCTTTGCATGAAAGAGTTACCCCTCAGATTCCTATTAAATCTTGTTCCCTTCACCTTAAACCTATGTCCTCTGGTCCTTAATTCACCTACTCTGGGCATCTACCCGATCTATTTGTCTCATGATTTTATACACCTCTTTAAGATCACCCCTCATCCTCTTTAAGATCAGCCCTCATCCTCATCCTCAAGGAATCGAGTCCCAGCCTAGTCAACCTCCCAATAGCTCAGACCCTCTAGTCCTGGCAACATCCTCATGAATTTTGTTTTCATACTGCCCATGCCTGTGAGTTTAATCTGATGTTTGGCTAAAGTAGTGAATGTTCCCCACTTGTTCTACCACTCCTCACATGGCAGCTCACTGTAACCATCGTGGAAAGGTTTCAGTTCCTCACCTGTTTGCTAGTTAAGTTCTGCTCATCCTTTCAATAGACAATAGACAATAGGTGCAGGAGTAGGCCATTCGGCCCTTCGAGCCAGCACCACCATTCAATGTGATCATGGCTGATCATTCTCAATCAGTACCCCATTCCTGCCTTCTCCCCATACCCCCTGACTCCGCTATCCTTAAGAGCTCTATCTAACTCTCCCTTGAATGCATTCAGAGAACAGATTCTACATCTGTTCACGGAATCTTTTCAACACAAAGTTTGTCTTTGATTTCAGACACAGTCATTCAAATAGACAGATAGACACAAAATACTGGAGTAACTCAACGGGACAGGCAGCATCTCTGGAGAGAAGGAATAGATGATGAAACGTCACCCATTCCTTCTCTCCCGTTGAGTTATTCCAATATTTTGTGTCTATCTTCGGTTTAAACCAGTATCTACAGTTCCTTCCTACACAGTCATTCAAATTTTTTTTTCTCTATGAATTTAACGTGCACGTCACATCATCACTCTAGGTGTCGGAGTCCACATGCTTTACTGATGAGTGAACAAACACAACAATGTTCTGCTTGGAATTCCTGATCATACTGCAATTGTTCATTTGATGGATTGTTCATTTTTAAATCCTTGTTTATAGGTTTTGCTGATTTGGAACATTAAATTGTAGTGGATTGCATTACTTTACTAGCGTAAAGGGTCTGTTGACTGAGAAGGTAGAATTCCTTGATTCCGTCCTGGCCACTCCCTTCTCCCCTCTCCCATCAGGCAAAAGGTATATAAATGTGAAAACGCACACCTCCAGATTCAGGGACAGTTTCTTCCCAGCTGTTACCAGGAAACTGAACCATCCTATCACAACCAGAGAGCAATGCTGAACTACTATCTAGCTCTTTGATGACCCTCAGACTATCCTTGATTGGACGTTGCTGGCTTTACCTTGCACTAAATGTTATTCCTTTATCATGTATCTGTACACTGTAAATGCATTGATTGTAATCATATATTGTCTTTCCGCTGACTGGTTAGCAAGCAACAACAGCTTTTCACTGTACCTCGGTACACGTGACAATAAACTAAACTGAACTAAACTGAACTGAACTGAACTGATCTCTGGGTGTAAATACCATCTACCATTTAACCTGATCCAATCACATGGATGCTGCTGCCAAGAAAGTACTCCACTTCCTCAGATGACAAAGGGAATTTGGCATGTTTGCAATGCACCATCATAGATTGGTGTGGCAACTGCTCTGCCCATGCTTGCAAGAACTTGCAATAGAGCCTCTTCTCAGCACCTCACAAATTGCCCAACAGACCAGATAAAGGTATATTAGCTAATGTGGATAATGATAGACACAAAACATTGGAGTAACTCAGCGGGTCAAACTGCATCCCTGGAGAACATCGATGGGTGATGATTCGGGTCAGAACACTTCTTCAGGCTGTAGTAGGGGGGTGGGAAAATGGGGAACGCTGGACAGAATATGGTGGTAATAGGTGAACACAGTTGAGCGGGGTTATTTAATAGGAAACTCTCATTTTATAGATTTGAGAGACGCTGGTATAAACCAGCATCTGCAGCTCCATGCCTTTACATCGGGATAATGATATGGTAGATGGCAGGAAATTTTCCCCTTGTCAGGGGAACTAGAACTAGAGGACACAAATTTAGGGTATGGCAGAAGTGATTTAGAGTGGATCTGAAGGCAATCGTGTTTAAGGAAAGAGTGGTGAGTAGTTGGAATGCACTGCCAGAGAGTGGAGGACGCAAAGTTGCCAACAGCATTTAAGAAGTGTCCAGATTAACACTTAAACTGCATAGGCATTGAAGCCAAGTACTGGAAGATGGAATTAATACGGACGGGTGCCCACTGGTTGGTGTGGACATGGCTGGCTGATTGACTTATAGACAATAGGTGCAGGAGGAGGCCATTCGGCCCTTCGAGTCAGCACCGCCATTCAATGTGATCATGGCTGATCATTCTCAATCAGTATCCCGTTCCTGCCTTCTCCCCATACCCCCTGACTCCACTATCCTTAAGAGCTCTATCTAGCTCTCTCTTGAATGCATTCAGAGAATTGGCCTCCACTCCTTTGTGAGGCAGAGAATTCCACAGATTCACAACTCTCTGACTGAAAAAGGTTTTCCTCATCTCAGTTCTAAATGGCCTACCCCTTATTCTTAAACTGTGGCCCCTTGTTCTGGACTCCCCCAACATTGGGAACATGTTTCCTGCCTCTAACATGTCCAACCCTTTAATAATCTTATACGTTTCGATAAGATCCCCTCTCATCCTTCTAAACTCCAGTGTATACAAGCCTAGTCGCTCCAGTCTTTCAACATATGACAGTCCCGCCATTCCGGGAATTAACCTAGTAAACCTACGCTGCACACCCTCAATAGCAAGAATATCCTTCCTCAAATTTGGAGACCAAAACTGCACACAGTACTCGAGGGGCGGTCTCACTAGGGCCCTGTACAACTGCAGAAGGACCTCTTTGCTCCTATACTCAACTCCTCTTGTTATGAAGGCCAACATTCCATTGGCTTTCTTCACTGCCTGCTGTACCTGCATGCTTCCTTTCAGTGACTGATGCACTAGGACACCCAGATCTCGTTGTACGTCCCCTTTTCCTAACTTGACACCATTCAGATAATACTCTGCCTTCCTATTCTTACCACCAAAGTGGATAACCTCACACTTATCCACATTAAACTGCATCTGCCATGCATCCGCCCACTCATGTTACCATCCTGTATGATTCTAATGTTCTGTGACCATTCATCCCGCTTTCAAGGTATTTTGCTGTGCTTGGCAGCCAACAAACGATTTCAGAAGTATAGCTACCATGTCACGTAGGAAATGCAGTAACAATGTATTTGCATCCAGATGCTCAAATTCAGTAACAATGTTGCCTATTAAGGAAGTAGTAAAGATGTCAATTTGCAAATCTTTTGAATAATACATTGTACTTTGTTCTTAAGGACGCAGTGGCACACAGATTGACACTTAAATCGATGTTGTAACAATTCAGACATATTAGGATCTTTAGAATATACCACATATCGAAAAATAAAATATAAAAATACCATGATGTGTTTACTCCTATCAGGAACTATTAGTGTCGGGCTAACAAAATTCAGGCACCAATATCCCTGGTGTATATACATTGGGGGAGATTTCATATTTTGAGGAACTTGTGGAATGCTTAACAAAGCTGGATTAGAAAGAGGAGAACTTAAGCAGGATTCTCATTCCTAAATCCCATTGAACGACTTCTCTGGAGAGTGGATATGTGGATGTTAGATAGGACAGATCAAAACCTCCTACAATGCATCAATAGTCTTCAGGTCCAAACTATGTAGAGGTACTGATGAGAACTCGCTCCTGTGGAATTTCCATTAACATATATTCAAGAGAGTGCAGTGGAAAACGGCAAGGAAATATTTTTAAATAAATGATTTATTATGTAGCATTGCATTTAGGGACTATTCTGAGTTTGAGTTATTTTATAATGAATGATTTTGGACCATTGAAGGTTGAAAGGATGAAAGCTCTTCACAATTTAAAGCTAAGCTGCTGATTGGCAGATGAAGCAATCAAATATTTTTACCACTGGATTACCAGAAGTTTATATAAAATATTTATTTTCAGATTGAAAAGTATATTTTAGCATGTTTAACAGCTAACTAACGGCTGTCTGGAAGATGTATAAGATGTATAAGATTCCAAAGATTAATTCTGTACCTGCCTTAGAACCAAGTGAAGCTCTGATCTTGGTTAGATGTAACTTGCATGTGGTAAGACCCAGAGAACAACCAGGCATGGGCTGATAAGTGGCACATAACAGGCTAGGCTTGTATACACTGGAATTTAGAAGAATGAGAGGGGATCTTATCGAAACATATAAGATTATTAAGGGGTTGGACACGTTAGAGGCAGGAAACATGTTCCCAATGTTGGGGGAGTCCAAACCAGGGGCACATTTTAAGAATAAGGGGCAGGCCATTTTGAACAGAGATGAGGAAAAACTTTTTCAGTCAGAGAGTTGTAAATCTGTGGAATTCACTGCCTCAGAAGGCAGTGGAGGCCAAGTCTCTGAATGCATTCAAGAGAGAGCTAGATAGAGCTCTTAAGGATAGCAGATTCAGGGGTATGGGGAGAAGGCAGGAACGGGGTACTGATTGAGAATGATCAGCCATGATCACATTGAATGGTGGTGCTGGCTCAAAGGGCCGAATGGCCTACTCCTGCACCTATTGTCTATTGTCTATGCCTGTTACAAAATTGCCAGACAATTATAAACTCCACAAATGATAAGTATAACTACCTTACCCTTGCCATTCAATGGCAATCTTCACCATCAACACCTTGGAGATTTTTACTGATCAGAAACTCAAGTAGACTGGCGACAAAAATACTTTCACTCCAAGTGCAGGTCAGAGGATGGATATCCTGCAGCAAGAAACTAACTTTCTGAATTTGCAGAGCCTTTCCACTGTCTACAAGTCAGGAGCGTGATGGCGTGCTTTCCACTTGCCTAGATAACTACTGATCAAACGGCACTCAACAAATTCATCACTGTCAAGGACGAAGCAGCCCCCCACATTTGCACCCCATCCAACTAAACATTCACTTTCTCCCTTTATGGCATATTATAGTGCCAATATCTACTGTGTCATCGGGGATGACGCTGGGTTCGGCAATAACCACACCGCCACTCTCAGGAGGGTGAATTCACACAATATGGTTTATTTACAGTGCCAAGCAAATCCAAGACTGCATGGGGTCTTTGTCCCGTGCCATCAGGGCACATGTACGGTGGCGCTGGCAATCTCGGGCTTGCCCGGCAGCTCATTACTGGTCTTTAAGGTGGAGTAGTAGTAGGCATGGCAATCTTAGGCTTCTCCCTGCAGTTCACCCTTGCCTCAAGAGGAGGTTCTAGTGGTCTCAGGCATAATGCGATGGCTCAGCTTTGGGCTTGAAGAAGCTGGCGGTCTCTGGGTTATTCCAACTGCTCAGTTTATGCTTCTGTGTGTAGACACAGTTCCTTCATTGTCCATGGACAGGTAGAGGCACTGGCATCTCAGGCTTGCCTCTGTCACTCAGTTTTAGCCTCCGTAGAGATGCTAGACGTCTAGGGCTTTTTCCCAGTTGCTCAGTCTTCCTCAAACCTGGGACAGGGGAAGATAGCTAGCAGGGAGGTCCCCCTCCCCCCCCCCCCCCCCCCCCCAGCTATCAGCTGTCCCCAAAGTATCAGCTCATTGGACCCAACTGTACCCAATGACGCTGAGGGTTGGCCTCTCCTGGCCTGTCAGCCAGTGATAGAGAGCAGGAGGGGGTGCTCTCACAGTACTGTTTACAAAAATCCACTTATCAAGATTGCTCGGAAAACACCTCTAAAATCCACAACCGCTACTGTGGAGAAACACGGGTGTCTGTTAATGTTACTTTCTGCAGGTTCACCCCACCTCCAAGTTTTATCACATCCTGCCTTGGTAACCTATTCCTTCACCATCGTTGCATCCAACTCTTGGAGCCCTACGCAACCATAGCAGTTCAGTGATGGAATTTAGAGAAGGGCAATAAATAGCCTCCACAGCAACAACTAACTCCTGTAAATAAATGCTTTACAAAATTACAGACTATCGGTGTGGCAACAACTATGCTGAGCTGTTTAATGAGTGGTGTTTATGCTAAATAAATTGAAAATAAGCTGTATGATATTTATGTCTCCAACACAAATTCCAACCAATTATTTACAGTGAAGTGCATTTGCGCAGATCACTAAAGTTCTGTGAATCGGAGCCCTAATGGGTTTAATCATCAATAAAATAGAACTTGTTTCTCATTTAGACAGGAAGGTCATCATCACATCATCAGTATGAAGAGAGAGTCCCAGCACACATTTCTTATTCTCCATCTGGAACATTTATCCATTGGAGCTAACAAACTTTTTTCTCTTTTGCACCATATGTTCAAATAAACAGTTTGGCTTCCACCTAGGTTTGTCTATTATTGATCTTTCACTCTCAATTATATCAGCATTAAGGAAGTGTTATTTTTATTTTCCCATGGTGATACTTAAACCTACGAACCCTTCCCCTCCCCTCCCGATGCTGTTCTTCCCTTCACCCTCAGTGTTAAATATCAGATGAACTCACGGTGCGCTTTCTGGTGCATTTCCCCATCCCAACCATGTCAGCTCTTCCTCCACCACCTAATCCTTTACTGAAGGCACAAGAGACTGCAGATGCTGGAATCTTGATCAAAAAAACAAAATGCTGGAGGATCAGACTGCACCTGGGGAGGGAATGGTCAGACAACGTCGAGTCTGCAGACTCAAGGAGGGCAAGGATTCAGCACATCGCCTGTTTATTCCCTCCCCAGATGCTGCTTGACCAGCTGATTTCCTCCAACACTGTTTTTCACTTGATCATTTGACTCTTATTCCTACAGACCTGTTGAGCACTCCAATTCTCTTCTTTGGCCCTGTACGGGTCACCTCTGTGAACAGTTTCAAATTATCAAAGTAAATCTAGGAACCAACACCTGATGAAGTACGTGTGGGGAGGAATTGGGTGTCATGGTACACCAGTCATTGAAAGTAGGCATGCAGGTGCAGCAGGCAGTGAAGAAAGCGAATGGTATGTTAGCATTCATAGCAAAAGGATTTGAGTATAGGAGCATGGAGGTTCTGCTGTAGTTGTTCAGGGCATTGGTGAGACCATACCTGGAGTATTGCGTACAATTTTGGTCTCCTAATCTGAGGAAAGACATTCTTGCCATAGAGGGAGTACAGAGAAGGTTCACCAGATTGATTCCTGGGATGGCAGGACTTTCATATGAAGAAAGACTGGATAGACTCGGCTTGTACTCGCTGGAATTTAGAAGATTGAGGGGGGATCTTATAGAAACTTACAAAATTCTTAAGGGGTTGGACAGGCTAGATGCAGGAAGATTGTTCCTGATGTTGGGGAAGTCCAGAACAAGGGGTCACAGTTTAAGGATAAGGGGAAAGTCTTTTAGGACCGAGATGAGAAAGTTTTTTTTCACACACAGAGTGGTGAATCTGTGGAATTCTCTGCCACAGAAGGTAGTTGAGGCCAGTTCATTGGCTATATTTAAGAGGGAGTTAGATGTTGTCCTTGTGGCTAAAGGGATCAGGGGGTATGGAGAGAAGGCAGGTACAGGATACTGAGTTGGATGATCAGCCATGATCATATTGAATGGCGGTGCAGGCTCGAAGGGCCGAACGGCCTACTCCTGCACCTACTTTCTATGTTTCTGTGTTTCCTCTCTTCTCTCCACTCTCTTTCAAAATTGCTGCCACTGTTACCTTCTTAAAGACCCTGTTTGCTGATCACCTCTCTCTCCACAGTCCTTGAGTGGATTGTTACCTCCTATCATCACTTCCATCAATGCCACATATATCTGAAACTTTCCAAGGAAGTTACATTTGCAATGCTGTGTGTCTGACAATGTTGTACATTGAACCATTTGCCAGACCTTTCTGGCAGAATTTTCTGCTTTATTTTGGATCATGGTTTCTCACCTTCCTGATCACCCAGTCGCCTTATAAAGTGTTAATCACACCATCCCCTGTTGCTTTACCTCTGCTCTTTCATGATATTTGTTTTCTTAACATTGCACAATGTACTCTAAGAAATTCTCAACATTTCTGCACTGGGGATTCAAAAATACAACCTGCTGGAAATGTGAAACAAAGTCAGAAAATGTTGGAAACACTCAGCAGGTCAGACAGCGTTTGTGGAAAGAGATCAGAACATGTAACGGAGCAAATAGTGTTACCTGAATGAAAACCAGGATGGTCCAAAGTATGTTTACCAACTGCATAGGATACAATACATGTATTGGACAGGTTTCACATGTTCACAAGTTACAGGAGTAGAATCAGACCATTCGGCCCAAAGGGTCTACTCCGCCATTCAATCATGGCTGATCTCTGCCTCTTAATCCCATTTTCCTGCCTTTTCCCCATAATACGACACCCGTTCCAATCAAGAATTTGTCTATCTCTGTTTGGACTGATATGCACCAGGCGCGGGTGGGTGGGACTAGTGAGGCTGGGACATGTTGGCCGGCGTGGGCAAGTTGGGCCGAAGGGCCTGTTTCCACATTGTATCATTCTATGACTGTATGACTCTAATACAAAGACTCTGTAGTTGAGATACAATTTAAAAAAACTGACAACTATCCCATGTTTCGTCTGTTCTCAGTAAGAATTTTTAAATAAGGTAATTAGATTTAAAATACGTGTTAGCATCATTTTCCAAACTCACCATCAAGAATGCACTGAATCTTTAAAGTATCAGTTCAAATGAACAATTAAATGCTTTGAGGACCACTTGATATTTTAGAAAAATGGTGCTCCTGGAGACCAAAAATAGATTGGTATTTTTCAATGGAAAAGTGAGGATGAGTCGGAATCTATAGGTTTTTGAAAATGATAGAAGATTTTTAAATGGTAAATATGAAATAGTGTTTCCGCTGCTTCGGGGCAAAGGCAAGATCTTGTGTAGAAAAACAAGGGGGAGCACTTGAACTAATTCCTTCACACAGGGAGTTATTCAAGCTTGTTTGTAGCAATTATACACCATTCAAAAGAGAAGATGGTAAGTACTTGGAAAGGAAGCTGATAAAAGGATGAAGAGAAGAGGTAAGGAAATAGGATTAAACAGCTCCAGCTGAGCAGCTCTGGCACATTGGGTTGCAATCCCTTCCTTTTGTTCTATAAATGACACAATCCTAAAATATTGCTTCAGCAAGAAGTCATTGGAGCATGAATTGATGATGTTAACTGCGGTTGATGACGCAGATATCATTAAGAGCATAATTCCATCCATTACAAAGTGCAAGAGTTCTAAATTATCCTTCACAAGTGCTTGACTTGCTGCCTGATTTAGGGTATGTGCAACCAGGTCTGCAGCAACGCAACAACTGTACTATTATAGATCATTTACTGGCACACTCAGGCTGACCAGCTGCAAGCATAAAGTCTTCAAGCCGACAGAATCAAAGGCCTTGTGGAAATCAAAGAAAAGGTATATTAAATGGTTTGTTAATCTCCCATTGTTTACCTGCCAGAAACACGATAAGAAAATTGGGTAAATGGTGCCAGCAGCCCACCATGGAACAGGCTTTAACGTTTGTTCAATATTCAATTGTTCTGAACTCGTGTAAGGCCCTTTTGAGGAGTGATAGAACTGAGTCCTTGTGATATGTCATGAAATCAAAATGGCCACTTGGCCACAATGTGATTCCAATTATGATGATGATTATTATTATTATTACTATTAGTATTATTGGTGTTCATTGAGCAGATGGAGTTTATCTGACATTCTATCTAACTGGAAGGATGACATGATTGCCTCCATTTAGGGGGAGAAAAGGAGCAAAATATCATTGATTGTAACTGTTAGAAGAATGTAAATGGTAGAAACGTACAGCTAGTTAGTGCCCTTGCTTTACATTTATCTTCTTCAATTCCATTCCATCAGGTTCCCTCCAAAATAAATCAGCAGACTCAAGAGTTTGCTGCACTAGGTGGCAGCTTATTCCACAAGTCTGCACCGTCCCATGTAAGAAGATCCCTTTCCAAATCCTGTCATGCTTCCTTGGTTTTAAGCCGAGCCTAATTGTCCTGTGGCCGTAATTCAGTTTTCAGTTTGAAGAATTTATTCTAGCCCACCTATTAACTGTTCTTGGCACACGGAATGACTTAATGAGCTTAAAAGGCAATGGGGGAGATCCATTCTTAGCTAGTAGAGTCATTGAAATTATGACCAAAATGAATTAGGAGGATGCTAAGATAATCCCGCCGGAGCAATTGCTAAATACAAGTTAGTGTTTCTATTAAATTGTACAAATGGAGAATAACTAAACTCTTTTGTCCTCGCTGTAAATATTCCTCTAGCATAATAGATGGAGAGAGAAAGATGAAAGGGACAGTGAAATGGTGGCTAGAGGCAAGAATGAGGGAAAAGGAAGATGGCCATCCTTGTGCATAAATCACTGATGTATACATGCAGTATGTTGGGCTTTACTGGGGAAGGATTTGAGTTCAAAAGTAACGATATCTTGCTGCAATAAAGAAGGGCACTGGTGAGAATTGTCTCTGGGTCTGATCGCCCTACCTGAGAGAAGATATATTTATGAGAGAAGAAATGGAACAAAATGTGCATTAGTTTGATTCCTGAGATGGCAGGTTTGCAAAATGAGGAGAAATTAAGCAAACTGAGCCTACACTCTGTGGAATTTAGAAGAATGAGAGGTAATCTCATTGAGGCATATAGAATTCTTATGGGACGTGAGGAGTAGATATGGGAATGATGCTTCCCTAGCTGAAATGTCTAGGCCAGGGATCATAATCTCCAAATAAAACGTTTGTCAATCACAACTGAGGTGAAAAGAAATGTTATCAACTACAGGATTGTAATTTTTTAGAATGCTCTACTCAACTAGGCAATGTAGGCTCTGTCATTAAATATATTCAAGACAGAGAGATCGATACACTTTCAAATATTAAGAGAATATTAATATTGGACGGCATGGTGGCACAGCGATAGAGTTGCTGCCTTACAGCGCCAGAGATCCGGGTGCGATCCAGACTACGGGTGCTGTCTGTACAGAGTTTGTACGTTCTCCCCGTGACCTGTGTGGTTTTCTCCAGGTGTTCCAATTTCCACCCACACTCCAAAGATGTACAGGTTTGTAGAGTAATTGGCTTCGATAAACTTGTAAATTTTCCCTAGTGTGTAGGATAGTGCTAGTGTACGGGATGACCACTGGTCAGCACTGAAGGGCCTGCTTCTGCACTGTATTTCTAAACTTAACTAAACTAAACTAAAAATCAAGGGGTATGGGTAAGGAAAATGGAAATTAGGCAAAAGATTAGCTCTAGTCTCATTGTATGGAGAAGCAGGTAATATTGTTTTATTCTGCTGCTTCTTATGTTCTGTCTGAATTGGTGGAACTGGATGCTAAGGCAGGTAAAATACTTTCAAAAGGGATGGAGAAAAAGAAAGCAAAATTTTGTTAATTGCATGAGATAAATTAATTTACCAATCAACAAAAATCAGATAGTTCTGAAAGGAGTTGTCTTCTCAGCAAAGTTTTAAGTGTTGAAGTGGTCTATTTCATGTATGAATAATAAGGAAGTAGTATAAGAGAATAACTGCAGATGCTGGTACAAATCGATTTATTCACAAAATGCTGGAGTAACTCAGCAGGTCAGGCAGCATCTGACCCGAAACGTCACCCATTCCTTCTCTCCCGAGATGCTGCCTGACCTGCTGAGTTACTCCAGCATTTTGTGAATAAATTAATAAGGAAGTAGTGTGTGGTGCAGAAGATATGTGGTGTAGGCATGAAGTGTAATGTGGTACTTTCTAGGGAATATATAGTATGACCATGTTACGTGTTATAAAATGCATATATTTTCAAACGCAGTTTCAAATTTGCATTTGTTGATGATATTTATTAATATGATGAGGCCAAACTGAACTGGCTGAGGCTGGGAATGCCAAGGACAGCTGCCATATTGACTCGCTCCAAATAAGTCTGGGATGAATGTATAGTGACAAATGCCAGCCTGCGCAGCATCACTATGTTCTATTGGGGAATACCGGAGCAAACAAGCTCTACCCATTGACAGCACGTAGAGCACAACACCAAAGCCTGACTATACTGGTATATCCCACTGTCGTAAACTTCCATTAATCCGGCACATCTACGATACGATAGAACTTTATTCATCCCAGGAGGGAAATTGGTCGGCCAACATTCTTAAAACACAACAAGATACATGAAACATGAAATTTAAGTGACGAGTGGAAAGTCCAGGATCGGGGATGTGCAAAGATTGATGATGGGGGGTGGGGGGGGGGGGGTAGTCAGTCTACCCCATGACAGAAGGGGGAGGAGTTGAACAGTTTGATACCCACAGGGAAAAAGGATCTCCTATGGCATTCCGTGCTGCATCTTGGTGGAACCAGTCTGTTGCTGAAGGTGCTCCTCAGGTTGACCAGTGTGTCATGGAGGGGGTGAGCTGTATTGTCCAGGATGCTCCACAGTTTGAGGAACATCCTCCCCTCCAAAACCACCTCCAATGAATTCAACTCCACCCCAGGATGGAGCCAGCCTTCCTGATGAGCTTGTTAATTCTGTTGGCGTCCGCGGCCTTCACCTTGCTACCCCAGCACACGACAGTGAAGATGGCACTGGCCACCAAGTGAAAGAACATCTGCAGCATCTTACTGCAGATATTGAAAGAGCGGAGCCTCCTTAAAAAGTACAAATGGCTCTGTCCCTTCTTATGCAGTGCCTCAGCATTCCTGGACCAGTCCAGTGTACTGTCCAGTAAACTCCAAGGTACTTGGTAAATTGCACATCCACACACGAAAGGGGACATGGGTGTTCTTCTTCTCCTGAAGTCCACCACTAACTCCTTAGTCTTGTCAGCATTGAGCTGCAGGTGATTCAGCCCACACCACTCAACAAAGTCATTGACTACACCTCTGTATTCAGTTTCCCTCTCCTCACTGATTCAGCCCACAATTGCAGATTCATCTGAAAATTTCTGCAGATGGCAGGAGTCTGAGTTATATCTGAAGTCCGAGGTGTAGATGTTGAACAGGAAGGAAGAGAGGATTGTCCCCTGTGGGGCCCCTGTGTTGCTCACAACACAGTGTGACCAAGACACAGTTCTGTAACCTGACATACTGTGGTCGTCCAGTCAGGTAGCGGTGATCCAGGACACCAATGGAGCATTCACCCACATCTTCGTCAGTTTGCTCACTAGCAGTGCAGGCCGGGTGGGGTTAAAACATGACTCTCACAGTTGTCTCAACGTGCCGCACAGTGTATTAAAGAGATCACTGGAACTGGGGCCCAGTATGTTAAATGGATCACTGGAATTGGGACCCAGTGTGTTAAAGGAAATGGAGGAATCAGCATGCAGTGAGCCAGATACCAATTCCTTGGGATTTCCAAACAAATGGAAAGCAGATTATCGGAGTTTATTGCAGTTTGCTGAAAAATCTGTCTTTCCCATCCTAGGCCAACTGCAATTAACATGGAGCCGATGATCACAATGATCAGAGTGGAATTGTTTGCCCTGTAGTTTAGATGGGAAAATGCCATTCAGTTATTATTTTTACTTCCAATATTTTAATGTTTTTAATTACTACTTGTTTTTTAATTGCTCTCTGATTTTCTGTAATAATCTCTGATTAATTGAAGGAATATTAATTGTTTTTAAATTCTCTGAATGCCAGACCCCTGATGGCTATTCCAAAGTCAAAACGTAACCTGCTGAGTAACATTATTTGTCAAGAGCTCTCAGGAAATTCCAGTGCAGGCCCTCAGCCTGCAACACCTAAGACTGATTACATTGTGCTGACTGCAATCAGCCAACTTGTTTGACCAGACTAGTGCTGGCGGGAGAATCATTGGTGGAGGATGTGGGAGGTATGACAAATCTAACTCAGTTCGATCCATTTGCCAAAAGCTTTCAATTGTGGCAACACAATAAGAGAATGCAGATGCTAGAATCTGGTGCAAAAAAAGAATGTCTGCTGGAGGAACTCAACAGGTTTAGCATCATTGTGGAGGAAGGAATTGTTGAACAGCAGATTTCTAAAGTAACACCATGTCTATTATTCATCATGAACTTTGCTCAGCAAAGGTCTTTAGTCAGAGGGTGGTGAATCTGTGGAATTGCTGAGTGTTTGTTGGCACTGGGCCTGTACTTAAGGAGGTGGCTCTAGAAATCATGGAAGCATTGGTGATCATTTTCCAATGCTCTATAAATTCAGGATCAGTTCCTGTGGATTGGAAGGTAGCTAATGTTATCCCACTTTTTGAGAAAGGAGGGAGAGAGAAAACAGGAAATTATAGACCAGTTAGTCTGACATCAGTGGTGGGGAAGATGCTGGAGTCAATTATAAAAGACAAAATTGCGGAGCATTTGGATAGCAGTAACAGGATCGTTCCGAGTCAGCATGGATTTACGAAGGGGAAATCATGCTTGACTGATCTTCTGGAATTTTTTGAGGATGTAACTAGGAAAATGGACAGGGGAGAGCCAGTGGATGTAGTGTACCTTGACTTTCAGAAAGCCTTTGACAAGGTCCCACATAGGAGATTAGTGTGCAAAATTAGAGCACATGGTATTGGGGGTAGGGTACTGACATGGATAGAAAATTGGTTGGCAGACAGAAAGCAAAGAGTGGGGATAAATGGGTCCCTTTCAGAATGGCAGGCAGTGACTAGTGGGGTACCGCAAGGCTCGGTGCTGGGACCACAGCTATTTACAATATACATTGATGACTTGGATGAAGGGATTAAAAGTAACATTAGCAAATTTGCAAATGACACAAAGCTGGGGGGCAGTGTGAACTGTGAGGAAGATGCTATGAGGTTGCAGGGTGACTTGGACAGGCTGTGTGAGTGGGCGGATGCATGGCAGATGCAGTTTAATGTGGATAAGTGTGAGGTTATTCACTTTGGTGGTAAGAATAGGAAGGCAGATTATTATCTGAATGGTGTCAAGTTAGGAAAATGGAACATACAACGAGATCTGGGTGTCTTAGTGCATCAGTCACTGAAAGGAAGCATGGTACAGCAGGCAGTGAAGAAAGCCAATGGAATGTTGGCCTTCATAACAAGAGGAGTTGAGTATAGGAGCAAAGAGGTCCTTCTACAGTTGTACAGGGCTCTAGTGAGACCGCACCAGGAGTACTGTGTGCAGTTTTGGTCTCCAAATTTGAGGAAGGATATTCTTGCTATTGAGGGCGTGCAGCGTAGATTTACTAGGTTAATTCCCGGAATGGCGGGACTGTCGTATGTTGAAAGACTGGAGCGACTGGGCTTATATCGTCTGGTGCGGCCTGCAACCACAACAACCTGGCTGCGGGCGAGGACAGCGGGAGAAGGGAAAGACATTGTGGCCTTCCATCACAGTGAGGAGAGGACTGGAGGAGACTCACTGTGATGGATGTTTCTTTGATGGATGTTTCTTTTTTGTGTGTTTTTTTGGGGTTGGGTGGTTCAAGTGCCTGTTTGATGTTTTTATTGTTGGACTGTGTTTTTGGGGGTTTTAGGGTGTGTGATTTGAATGCCTATTTAATGCTTCTATTGTTGGACTGTGTTTTGGGGGGTTTTTGGGGTTGGGTAATTTGGGTGCCTGTTTAGTGCTTTTATTGTTGGACTGTGGGTGATTGAATTAACATTTTGTTCAAGATGGCCGCGCCGTTGTGTTTGGCTGCCTGCCACTGTATGTTTCTTTTTTTTCCTAGTCAGATGTGCAGCACTTTGGTCAACGTGGGTTGTTTTTAAATGTGCTATACAAATAAATTGACTTGACTTGACTATATACACTGGAATTTAGAAGGATGAGAGGGGATCTTATCGAAACGTATAAGATTATTAAGGGGGTGGACACGATAGAGGCAGGAAACATGTTCCCAATGTTGGGGGAGTCCAGAACCAGGGGTCATAGTTTAAGAATAAGGGGCAGGCCATTTAGAACAGAGATGAGGAAATACTTTTTCAGTCAGAGAGTTGTAAATCTGTGGAATTCTCTGCCTCAGAAGGCAGTGGAGGCCAGTTCTCTGAATGCTTTCACGAGAGAGCTAGATAGAGCTCTTGAGGATGCGGAGTCAGGGGATATAGGGAGGAGGCAGGAATGGGGTACTGATTGAGAATGATCAGCCATGATCACATTAAAAGTTGGTGCTGGTTCGAAGGGCCGAATGGCCTACTCCTGCACCTATTGTCTATTGTTTATTGTCTATTGTACTCGCTGGAGTTTAGAACAATAAGGGAAGACCTCATTGAAATTACAGAATATGAAAGGCTTGGATAGAGTGGTTGTGGAGAGGATGTTTTCATTAGTGGGAGGGTCTAGGACTAGAAGTTTCTCGCCTTAGAATTAATGGACGTTCTTTTAGGAAGGAGATGAGGAGAAATTTATTTAGTCAGAGGATGGTGAATCTATGGAATTCTTTGCCACAGATGGCTGTGGAGGCCTAGTCAGAGGATATTACTAAGGCAGAGATAGATAGATTCTTGATTAGTACGGGTGTCAGTTTATGGGGAGAAGGCAGGAGAATGGGGTTAGGAGGGAGAGATAGACCAGCCATAATTAAATGGTGGAGTAGACTTGATGAGCCGAATGGCCTGATTCCACTCCTATCATTCATGAACTTATGAACATAAAAAGTTCTTTAGCCAGAAGCTGACTTCAATGTCCCCTTGATAAAGCAGTTAATTCAAACCCACAGGACAGTAAAGATAGTTCTGAAATACTCTGCTACAGGTGGAGCACCCAGAACACCTTTAAATAACTTGCACCCAGACCACAGGCTGCACATCTACATGTGTGGCTTGCTGTTTACCTTGGCACCACTTAGCCTGAGGTGGAAAGAAAATAAAACTCAGGCCAGCTGGCACTTCCCTGAACTGGATAACCATAAATCTTCCAATATTCAGAGTAACTTAACTTAAACAATATTTTCCCAAACTCTGTGTTTACAATTTAACCAAAGGATCTTTTCACAGCAAAGACTTCCTGAATTGCTTCACAGCCAATGATGTACTTATATTGATTGTTGTAAAGTAGGAATTTTGCCTACCACATGTTCTCAAAAACAGCAATATGATAAAAACCAGATAATCAGCTTTAAGAAAGGTTGGTTGAGAAATATTAACTACAATCCCAAGGAAACCTTCCATACTTTTCTTTCAAATAGTGCCAAGAATTTTTTAATGACCACACAAGGGGAAACAGCTTTTGTTTTTCAGTTTATGTTTCCAATCCAGAATGCCAGAACATTATCTCAGCAATGCACTAGATATTTCTGCCCACAGATCGCTGCAAGAGGACAACTACAGAAATTTCAAATTCACTGAAGGCAGTATTGCCAACTGAGAGATAAATCATGCCCATTGCAATAGAACATAGAACCGGAACAGGCCCTTCAGCCTCCAAGGGTAAACTTGGGCAACCCTGCGCTTGAACATAATGCCAAGAACCATTCTTATCTGCCCGTGCATAATCCATATCCCTCCATTCCCTACATATCCATGTGCCTATCCAACAGTCGCTCAAATGCCACTATCATATTTGCCTCCACCACCACCCCCAACAGGGTATTGTAGGCACTCATCACCCTCTGAGTAAAAAAACATTCCCCGCACATTTTCTTTAAACTTTGCCTCTCTCACCTTAAAGCTATGCCCTCTAATATTTGATATTTCCATCTTGGGCAAAAGTTTCTGATTATCTACACTATTTAGGCCTCTCATAACTTTATATACCTCGAGAAAGTCTTTCCTCAACCTCCAGCATTCCAAAGTAAACAACCTAAGTCTGTCCAATCCAGGCATCATTCTGGTAAACCTCTTCTGAACCCTTTCCATGGACTTCACATTCTTCCTGTAAAGGGGCAACAAAACTGCATGCAATACTCCAAAAGCGGCCTTACCAAAGTTCCAGAAAGCTTACAACATGACTTCCTGCCTCTTATACTCAATGGCCCGACCAATGAAAGCAAGAATTCCACATGCCTCCTTTACCATTCTATCTACTTGTGTTGCCACTTTCAGGCAGTTATGGACTTGGCCCCCAAGATCCCTCTGTACATCATTTTCTAAAGTTGAACTTTTAAAAGAGAGCAAAAACATATTCCTTTATTGATAATACATTGTTTGGATATTTTTGTGCAAAAATGTAATACTCCACCAATATTTCAGCTCTGAATCCCTACCTCTGCTCCAAAAACTGTGAAATTAATGCACATTCCATAGTTGATGACTACTCAGAGGAAAAGGCTTTGATTTTCAAAAAAGTTGGAGAAAGTTGCTTTGTTTGACTTTTCCTAGAATACTTGGCAAGCTATTTATCAACTTTAATTTATTAATGAGTAGTTGCGGTTTTCCTGCTGAGAGACATTTAGAAACAGAAATTGCTAAATGTTTATGTAAAGATCTCTGCATTTCGAACAAGCGTGCCTTATATCAAGTGTATTTATTATATAGTTTAAAGGGGAAAAAAGCACGCTGTTCCAGCTGCTATAGAAGGCCTAGCATCTGGTATCGAGGTCAGGTTGAGAAGGTGCAGCTGTGTATTCCTGCCCATTGCAACCTTATCCCTGCTTCTCTGTCAGCAGACAGAGCTGGGACAAACATCCTAGACTTCATATCTCATGCAAAAGAATTGTAAAGGCTACCAGGCTAGCCTGTTTTGGGGATAATGTACCTCAATTAAATTAAATTAAATACACAAACTAAACAATTTCTATGAAACGAAGATAGACACAAAATGCTGGAGCAACTCAGCAGGACAGGCAGCATCTCTGGAGAGAAGGAATGGGTGATGTTTTGGGTCGAGGCCCTTCTTCATCATTGAAGTCATTTACTCTAAATATCTAATATCTGTTCAATATCATACGAGGCTTTAAATAGAGGCCACAGATGAGTATGGGTGCATGGGGCAAATATTGGGAGGATATTCCCATTAGTAGATGATTAAAGGATCTCGGGGCACAGATTTAATATTTCATCCAAAGAGCATAAGGGGGGTATGAGTGATAACATTTATGATCTTGAACACAACAGGTAGAGGGGTAATTGAAACAGAATTGGTCAAGGAATTGAAGAGAGAGTTTCTATTGAGAATGTTGAATTAGCTGAATTTCACCTTGTTGCTATTCAATTCTACACACCAAAGACTGAGCACAGGACTGAGGTTTATTATATACAAGACGACCGTGGATCCGTTGGGTCCAAACCTCCCCTGCGGGCCCGGCAACCCTCCGCCAACTGATGACCCATGGACCTGTTGCCAGCCGGGGAGTCTCCCCCGGGGCCGGGGGCAGGGGGAGACTCCGGGGAGGAAAGGGGAGAGGGAGCCACTCATCCTGGCCCGGGCGGCCATCCTGGCGGCCAGTAGCAGGAGAGTGGCCGCAAGGCGCTGTGGCATGTTCGTCCTGCCGGCTGCCATCTTCTTTGACCTTCTGCCACCACGCTGCATCACGGGAGGAAGGTCAGGCAGGGGCATGCTGGGACGGACGCCGGTCCTCCCGGCACTGCTGTGCAGGGGGGGGGGAAGCGCATTTATTAAAGTTTATTAAGTTAATTACTTTAAAAATGTAACAAAACTTGATAAATGCACATCGCAGGTGAATGGTGAGTAAGATGGGCGTAAAATTGGTGTGCTAATTATTGGCTGTATTTCAGGAACAACATACATACATACATACATACATACAAGATGAGAGTTTTAGTAATATAAAAGATTTAAGGATTTCCTCACTTTGTTAGCACCTGAGTGAAGTTTCTAAGAATAAGCCAAGTTCTAGGCAAGCCACTCCAATCAGTTGTGGAAATGACTTTGATTCAGAATGTATATTATGTACATTCTTCAGTGTAGACCATCTGTTTTTCCTATTTTGAGGGCCACCAGTTGATACACTTTAAGTATCTAGAGAAGTCAAAGATGCATCTTGAGCTCCTCCTTAAACATAGCTTCATGCTTGACTTTTGGCTAAACTTATTCATTTTTCCCCTTCAGGTGCTTGTGCATTAAAAAAAAAGTGTCTGCATCGATTTGTAATAGCTTAATTATTTTTATAGCTTTTTGCACCTTTTCTGGCTTACTGTCTTATTTAGAGTCAGTGTTATTTCCAGCATTTCATTCTGTTTTGTTTGAGAAGGTTGGCTATATAAAGATATTTTCTCCTGTAAATAGTAGGTGGCATAACAGCAGAGTGCAACCGGAGGCAATTGTGAGATCGACAGATGTCTCATGAATTTGGCCCTCACGGTTAATGGGAAATATAGAAAGATTTAACGGAATTTTACTGGATTAAATGACAGCCAACGAGATATAAGGATAAACATATACCACTTGACCATCTTCCTTGATTTTTTGTGTGGAGTCATATTAACGACAGCTTTTGAAAAGCTCAGTGACTGAAGCTGGAACATGTTTCTGAATTGGCCACTGGGAAGTGAAAGCAATTGAATCATTCACAAGGTAGTAAGGTGAGTTGATCAGATATTGAAGGTATCGCTGACAGAACAAGATGGACAAACCAAATGTCTTCTCCTACCTGCACTGATAACCTTTGGATCTTCATGAGTTTCCATGACCCAAGGTCATCAAGGATATAATATGGAATAAAATTTGGGTCGGCACAGTGGCTGAGTGGTAGAGTTGCTGCCTTACAGTGCCAGATATCTGGGTTCGATCCTGACTGCTCTCTAGACGGAGTTTGGATGTTCACCCCATGACCTGCATGGGTTTTCTCCGGATGCTCCGGTTTCTTCCAACACTCCAAAGATATACAGGTTTGTAGGCTAATTGACTTTGGTGAAATTGTAAATTATCCCTAGTGTGCGTAGGAGAGTGTTAGTGTGCAGGGATTGTTGGTCGGCGCGGACTCAGTGAGCCAAATGACCAGTTTCCGCTTTGGATCACTAAACTAAACTAAACTAAACTAAACTAAACTAAACTAAACTAAACTAAACTAAACTAAACTAAACTAAACTAAACTAAACTAAACTTAACCATCATCATCATCGGCGGTCACTCGAAGCGAGTATGACTGTCCTTTTAGGACGCTTGTGCACGACTTTGTTTAACGTGGGGAGACTGGTGCACAGACAGCCACCACAGGGTCTTTGACAAATCTGGGTCAGGATCCAGTGGCATGGAATCCAAGACGACCTATTTTGCTGCAGCCTTCATCCGCCTTTCCAGCCGTTGTGACTCTCCACTAAAGTCAACCATCATCCTCCGCCTGTTCCACCGCTGAGGTCTTGATTAGATTGCTCTTTGTCAGGGACCTCCCCGTCGACCTTACCGCGATGGGTGACCCTACCAGGAGCGCAGCTCCAGACGACATTGCTCTCGGGATCAGGACCACATCAAAGTGACAATCCACAGAGATGTAAACTAAACCATTAAGGCTTCAAATCAGAAGTGTAAAGAGGAATAAGCAGGTAACACAAAATGTTGAACAACTTCCATTTCAAATCAGTTTGATTTCCCCAATCAATGGTGTAGCTATGGGATCTCACATGTTTCCAAGCTAAACTTCTCTTTTTGTGGAGCATGTGGAATAATTTTTCCTTTACTTGAATTTTTTTTCCAATATATCATCAATATATCATTAACTGCATTGAAGTTGCAGTCTCAGCTCAAAAATGTCAGCACTTTTATTGCCAATTTCTGCCTTACTTTCACCTTCACACGGTCTCTGACTCCTTTATTTCCTTCTGGATCTTACATTGTATCCATTTTTCCTCATAGTGGATAGACTTACTACAAGCATGTATTATATGCTCATAAGAAGCACACCGAGTCCACAACTGCCTTCACTACACTTTCTGCCATCATACTTCTCTCAAGAGAGTTCATTCTGCAATTCCTCATATTTGCTTCACTGATGAGACATTCCTCCCAGGTGCCTCTGAAATATCTTCCACCTTCCTGAACTATGGTTTACCTATCACCATAAGAGACAGTGCGCTTGGCCACTTCCATTTTCCACATGGAATTCTCTGCCACAGAAGGCAGTGGAGGCCAATTCACTGGATGTTTTCAAGAGAGAGTTGGATTTAGCTCTTCAGACTAACGGAATTAAGGGATTATGGGGAGAAAGCAGGAATGGGGTACTGATTTTGGATGATCAGCTAGGATCATTTTGAATGACAGTGCTGGCTCGAATGGCGTACACCTGCACCTACGTTCTATGTTTCCACACCTCTGAACATATCTCCGCTCTAGACAGAGTAAGAATGTTTCCTAGTTCTGTCCTTCCACTGTTCAATCAAATGTTCTTCAAAATTCCCACTAGTTCCAAAATTATGCCCCAGCATATGTTGAAAGAATAAGACCCCCCCACTTTGCCTTTGGGTGCTTTTCATCCTTCAGTGTCCAACTTTAGGTCATGCTTTTTTCCCCTATCTTAATTAGAACGGGCCATTTGTGTTATAAATCCACATTTGTGATTTTTGCTGAGTTTCTTTCATTTCATTAGCACAGCATGACCTGTTGAATATGTTCCACAGACAACCTATTAGCAACACATAACGCAGAAGGTACAAGCTGATGACTGGGGTGTCCTGCAAGTCAGAGAAGACTCCGTGGTGACTATTTGCCGGTGATCTCTGCCAGATTGCTCGTGTCAAGATCTTTTGAATTATTTTTAAATGTGTCTGATAGCTAAAGATGTTTAAAGGTTAAAATGATTTAAATGTTTAAAATATTAATTTTAGGAAAGCACCTTAAAAAAACTATACTAAATTGAGCACTAGCTTGTACAGGGTATCTGTGTGCATCTGATTCATGTTGGAAAGGGTGCAGAGACAATTTATGTTGCCAGGACCTGTGGGTTTGAGCTACAGGGCGAGGTTGGGCAGACGAGAACTTTATTCCCTGGAGCGTAGGAGGATGAAGGGTGATCTTATAAAGGTAGAAAAGATCCAAATTCATGAATTATGGGAATACCTTCAGCAGAAGGACCATACCAGATCAAGGATTGCCACCATATCCCCAAGGTAAGGATGAACAATAAATAAAAACCATTCCAGCAACCCCCACTTTCAAAAAAATAGAGAGTTGTATTGGAAAGCCAGCTTGGCCAGGTGACTGGTATTTCAGTGGAAGCACCTTTCAGGAATAGTGATCACAACTCCATTAGTTTTAAGATAGCTATGAATAAGGATAGGTTTGGCATTGGAGGGAGGTTCTAAAGGTGATCAGAGTTCAGGTTCCAAGAAGGGGGGGGGATAAGAAAGGCAAGGTGAGAGAACTTTGGAGGACAAGAGGTCGTAATTTTGGCAAAAAAAGAAAAAGGAAGCATATGTAACACCTAGGAAGATAAAATCAGACATAGTCTTTGAGGAATATAAAGCAAGCAGGAAAGAACTGAAGCAGACAATTAGAAGGGTTAAAAGGAACCATGACATGTCATTGACAAGGTGGTTTAAGGAAAATCCCAAGGCTTTTCATACGTTCATTGAAAACTTGAGGGTGATTAGGGAGAAGGTACAATACTCAAGGATATATGCTTGGAGTTGTAAGATGTAGACAAAGTACTAAACGAGCACTTCGCATCTTCATTCACCAAGGAGAAGAATGGAGCACAGAAAGATCAGTGTGGAATCAGAGCAGATTGAGATCAAGAAAGAGTTGGTTTCGGGGCTCTTGAAAAGCATTAAGGTGGATAAATCCTCAAGGATCTATCCCAGGTTATTGAGAGAGGCAAGAGAGTTGCAGGGGGCTTGATGAAGATCTTTGCTAAGTCCCAGAGGACTGAAGAGTAGCTAATGTTGTTCCTTTGTTTAAAAAGAAAATAGAGATAATCCAGGATAATTACCGGCTGTAGATATATGATATGATATGATATGATAAGACGGTGAGCTTCACATCAGTTGAAGGGAAGCTATTGGAGAGGATTTATGTAGGAAAGAACTGCAGATGCTGGTTTAAATCGAAGGTAGGCACAAAATGCTGGAGTAACTCAGCGGGACAGGCAGCCCTCTGGAGAGAAAGGAATGGGTGACATTTTGGGTCGAGACCCTTCTTCAGACTGATGATAGACCATTGGAGAGGATTGTTCGGGATATTTGGGATTATTCGGGATTTATTTGCCTTTGGGAAAAAATAGAAGAATTAGCACTATTCTTCAGCACTATTTTGTCCATGGCAGGTCATGTCTTACTAACTGATTGAGTTTTTGAGGAGATGGTGAAGGTGTGATGAGGGTAGGGCAGTGGATGTTATCTACATGGATTTTAGTAAGGAATTTTAAAATCCCCTATTTTAGGCCAATCCAGAAGATTAAGATGCATATGATCCACGGTGACTGGTAGTTTGAATTCAGAACTGGCTTATGCATGGAAGACAGAGGGGTGTGGTGGAAGGATGTTATTTTGGCTGGAGATCTGTGACCAGTGGTGTTCCATAGTGACCTGTGCTTGGACCACTGTTGTTTGCCATATATATAAATGACTTGGAGATAAATGTAGAATGGTTGGCTCGTAAGTTTGCAGGCAACACCAAAATTGGTGGATTTGTGAACAGCGAGGAAGGTTGTCTAAGTGTATGGCGGGATATAGATCAGTTACTGAAATGGGCGGAGAAATGGCAGATAGAGTTTAATCTGAGCAAGTGTGAGGTATTGCACTTTGGGATGACAAGTATAACAACAATACAATACAATACAATATATCTTTATTGTCATTGTACAGGGGTACAACGAGATTGGGAAGGCGCCTCCCATACGATGCAAAGAGGTAAGTAAGTATACAGTTAATTGCAAGACCCTTAACAGCATTGATGTAGGGAAGGATCAGGGAACAAGTCTATCGTTCCCTGAAAGTGGCAACATAAGTAGATAGTGGTATGGAAGGGGTATGGTTGCTTGCCTTCATCAGCTGACGCATTGAATATTAGTTTCAGGAATTTGTTTAGCCCACATTTGGAATATTGTGCGCATCTCTGGTTACCCCATTACATGAAGTAGACAATAGACAATAGGTGCAGGAGGAGGCCATTCGGCTCTTCGAGCCAGCACCGCCATTCAATGTGATCATGGCTGATCATTCTCAATCAGTACCCCGTTCCTGCCTTCTCCCCATACCCCCTGACTCCGCTATCCTTAAGAGCTCTATCTAGCTCTCTCTTGAATGCATTCCGACAATTGGCTCCACTGCCTTCTGAGGTAGAGAATTCCACAGATTCACAACTCTCTGACTGAAAAAGTTTTTCCTCATCTCAGTTCTAAATGGCCTACCCCTTATTCTTAAACTGTGGCCCCTTGTTCTGGACTCCCCCAACATTGGGAACATGTTTCCTGCCTCTAACGTGTCCAACCCCTTAATAATCTTATACGTTTCGATAAGATCTCCTCTCATCCTTCTAAATTCCAGTGTATAAAAGCCAAGTCGCTCCAGTCTTTCAACATATGACAGTCCCGCCATTCCGGGAATTAACCTAGTAAACCTACGCTGCACGCCCTCAATGGCAAGAATATCCAAGTGTGTAGAAGCTCTGCAAGGGTGCAGAAGAGGTTTACCAGAATGCTACCTGGATTAGAAGTTATTAGTGATAAGGAGAGTTTCGTCAAATAATGATCTAGTTTGTTGGCTCATGTCTTAAAACAGGAACGGCAGATAGTGCCTTTCTAGCATGTATTTTCTAGTTCTGTAAATTTCCCCAGTGTGGGACAAATAAAGGAATATATATATATGTATGAGCCTTGAGGAGAAGTGGTTTCTTCTGAAACAAATCCTCTACATTAGATTCTCTCCAATGATCAGCCACATTCTTGCCATTTCCCGATATTACCCTCTCCCCAGGATCTGATATTTCTCATTCGATGACTTTTGCTTTGAGATTCAATCGTCTACACCAAATTTGACTTTGCACAACAGACTTTCCCACCTGGCAGTCAGCCAGATAGCTTTTCATTCTGGTCAGCTGTCATACAGTCAAGGTATTCAAGAAGACCTTATTGTTAAATTGAGGAATGTGGATCCAACAAGAGAACTGAGTTAGGGTTAGAATCAGAGATACCATCCATTCTGGTATGGGATCGGATGGGAAATCGACATCATTGTCATGTGTTAAAACAGATTATCAGTGACTAGCATTGTGCATTTGTGTCCAGCTGACTGAGAGATCCAGGCTCTATTGGAGAGGTAAATGCCCTGTACGGCTCCCACCTGCTCTCCTCCCATCTGTCCTCTTCTTTATTTGTACCTCACTTTATTCTATTCTCCTGTGCAACTTCCTCCATTTGCTTTCCCATGGGTCCCTCTCAACTCTGCAATATTCCTTGCTGGATTTCTCCACTGCACTCTTCCTCTATGCCATGCTGGTCCTATTGGTAATATATTGTGGTGGTATTCATTTGATGCATTGTCAAGCACATCCAATATATTTGCCCCAACAATCTTATCATTCTCAAAGACCAACACTCTGCCAAATGTAGACATGCAGTGCTGGAGTAACTTAGCGGATCAGGTAGTGTCTCTGGAGAACATGGATAGTTGACATTTCAGGTCGGAAACCTTTTTTTTTGTACACCAGCATCTGTAGTTCCTTGTTTCTACATTCTGTTAAATGGGCTGGGAATTATAATATACCGGCTATAACCGGTAAGCTTTTATTTTGATGTGACGATGACAGTTTTAAATACCTACTTGAATTATGGCTCAAGCTCACCTCAGTTTCTCACGTGCTCAAGAAATTCTTTACAGCCTAAGTTAAATTTGAAGCCAAGTTAAAAGTAATTTCAAAGACTTCATTAACTCGGGACATTAATTGTACCAATAATAATTGCACCACTGGCTGCAATGATTATATTCCTGAATTAGGTAAATTGCTTTCTTACTGGGATACAAACACGCCTCCATTAAATGTGGAAGTTGGGATGGATTCCCACACAAAAGATCAGTATTTTTAACCCTTTCATCCTTCCCCTAACCACATGATTTTGTGGGTTAAATTCTCACAGTCGTGTTTGTAACATTGGTCCTATATTATAGGTCAGAAGCAAGTGGTAAATAGTTCGGTTTCAGAGGAATTTGGCTATTGAGGAACTTAGTTATGGAATTGATTGGAAGTCTGGCAAAGATTTTCCAGATAATTGCAGCAAAACTCTGAGGATACTCGACGACGATGGCAAGAATTTTAGCACAAATGAAGCGACAACGGTCCCGGCAGTAGAAATAGTGACGAGTTCAGTAATCCGACTGGGTCGGCATGAAAATGAAATAGTCACACTTCATCTCCCGGCTCTGTATAAACACTCACAATGCTAAAAGAGAGGAAGTTAAAATCACATTAATTAAATGGCATTCAGCCTTGGCTGGATTTTTACATTTGCACTTTAATCATACTTTGGAAATAAATCAAACAGTGAAATGTGGTAAGCAGAGAGATATTAATGAAATATAATTATAATAAAACAAAAGCTTACAAGAGCATGGAAGCTTATTTGAGAAATATCCTGGATCTCATCTTATATGGATGTTTTTCAAGGTTTTTTTCCTAATAATTTAATAATTGTGGTGGTTTCAAATGGTCCAGCATTCCTCAAGGTATGAGTTCTGTGAATCAGATAATACCCCGAGTCCGTGAACTGAAATCATTGTTTAATCTGGATCAGGCAACTCTGCTATAAAATTTACATTTGAAAATAAACCATAAATATTTTTGCATATCATATTCTTCTCTATTGGCATAAACAAACAGGATTTTGGAGATGTTTCCATTCCTAATGGAAGGCAGAAACCTTATTGACACTGATTAAATTGTTCTAATGGATGTCTCCAAAAATCCTTTTAAAAAGAAAACATTAGAAGTAATCTGAATAATATTTAAACAGCATAAAGTAAATTAGAATAACATTCATTAAAATTGCACATCAATTCTGCCCTTTACTCTGCCAAACTTTATTTACTAAAACAAGGAACTTGAATATATGGCATTACATGCTGAAATATTAATCACCCGTTTATGCTTATTCATGTGCAGTATTTCTATCTAATTCATTGTATTATTTTTCTTATCAGTTTTCTTATCAGGTGTGGAATTCTCTGCCTCAGAAGGCAGTGGAGGCCAGTTCGTTGGATGCTTTCAAGAGAGAGCTGGATAGAGCTCTTAAGGATAGCGGAGTGAGGGGGTATGGGGAGAAGGCAGGAACGGGGTACTGATTGAGAGTGATCAGCCATGATCGCATTGAATGGCGGTGCTGGCTCGAAGGGCTGAATGGCCTACTCCTGCACCTATTGTCTATTGTCTATTGTCTATTTATTGTCACACATTCCTTTTTACTTTTTGCTCCCTTTCTTTAATATGTTTTTTTTAGTAATTGACTGGAAATAATTAGATATAAGTTTGGAAAGGGAACAATTGCAAGACAATGGACAAGAATTGGGACAGGAACAAGGGGCTGAATTGTCTGCTTCTGTGGAAGTGATTAAAATGCTCCTCATTCTGACATTCCTGAATGACACTGAAGGATGGTCTGCTACCTATCAAGTCTATGTTGATTCCCAGCACAAGCTCACCAATCCCACTGATTCCCTGTAACCTATTCTACTACAGAAGAACATTAACCCCTGGGCTCCATCGATGTTTGTGCCACCTACCTGCAGTAGGGCCAATTTATAGTTGCCAGTTCCCCCAACAAGATACACATTCTTGAGATGTGGGATGAAATTAACGCAGCCAGAGGAAACCTAAACAGTCACATGAAGAACATCTAAACTCCATCCTAACAGTACCATAAGTCAGAATTGAATCCATGTAGCTGATGGGACTCTAATACCTTACAATCTTTCACCATTTTAAAATATTCTGCTTCATCCCAGTGGTCAGCCTGGAGTGAGTGAATCAAGAGTTCAAAGAGCAGATGATGTCCATGGATGAAAAACAGAATGAAGTGTTCTGAGACCACAAAGGATTTGTTCAGGTTCTTTACTGGTCCACTACACAAGTCAATGTGTGTCATTGTGTGTGAGAGAATGGAAGTCGCTGAATGTAGATTTTTAAAGGATAAAGAAGGGAATTTGATGAGTGTTTATGCAATTAATTGGGGATTATTCCATTAACTTCATTTACACCTAATGCTGTCTCGGCAAGGCCAATAGAATAATCAAGGACGAGTTGCACCCTGGCCATTCCCTTTCTCCCCTCTCCCATCAGGCAAAAGATACAGGTGTGAAAATGCACACCACCAGATTCAGGACCAGTTTCTTCCCAGCTGTTATTAAGCAACTGAATCATCCTACCACAACCAGCGAGCAGTGCTTAACTACTCTGTACTTCTTTGGTGACCCTCGGACTATTCTTAATCGGACTTTGTTGGCTTTACCTTGCACTAAAAGTTATTCCCTTATCACGTATCAAAACACTGTAAATGGCTCGATTGTAATCATGAATTGTCTTTCCGCTAACTGGATAGCACGCAACAAAAGTTTTTCACTGTACCTCAGTACACATGACAATAAATTAGACTGTAACTGTAATTATTTATGCTTGACATTTAAATATTTCAAATGGTAAGGGGTGAAAAAAACGAGTCTTCACACAGTTCTGGGTGTCTTTTCTATACTAATTATTGAAAGTTAACTTGGAGGTTTGGCAAGCAATCAGCAAGGCAAATGGCATTTTGACCTTTGTTGCAAGATAATTTGAATACAAGGTATGTATTTCTCCAATTATGCAGGGCCCTTGTGAGATTGCACCTGGAATACTGTGTACAAGTCTGGTTTCCCTATCTAAAGAAGAGCATACTTATAGACCTGCAGAGCCATAGGGATGTGCCACATGGTAACATCAACTGCCCATTTGCAAAAATCCTAAATTGATCCCACTTTTAAAATTATCTTCGTATTCTCTTGATGGCATCTCTTCATATTGCTGGAGCAGCAGGTGACAAAGGTTCACCTGAAAGCATTTTTAAAATGTTTATTCATTTTTTTCAAAACCCAGGTCTTGCTAAGCAGTCCAGCATTTATTCCCCATCCCAAGATGTATTGAAACAAGTGGCTTGCTAGGCCATTTCAAAATAGATATTGAAAGCTAGTCATGAAGCTAGTGAATGGAGAAAATGGTTGAAGTTTACTGAATAGAAATGTATTGAAATAGACATATTTAATATGGATTTTCATAACTTGTCAAAACAATAGTAGAAGAATAATGTGTAGGAAGGAACTGCAGATGCTGGTTTATAATGAAGATAGACACAAAATGCTGGAGTAACTCAGCTGGTCAGGTAGCATCTCCGAAGAAAAAGAATAGGAGGCGTTTCAGGTTGGAAATCTTCTTCAGATGTTCCAACCCAAAAGGTCACCTATTCGTTTTCTCCAGAGATGCTGCCTGTCCCGCTGAGTTGCTCCAGCATTTTGTGTCTATCTTCAGTACAAGAATAATATGGAGAAACATTTATTTTAAAAAGCACACAGCTCATGGGCATTTGGCTAAATAGAAAAATGGACATAAATTTCCTCTTTGTGTTTGATTTATGAAATACAGTAACATCAAATGCAATCATATCCAATGTTAAAATGCAACAGTATGTTATCCATTAAACACATCCATCATGTACACCCTCTACTGTAAATTATCAAAAAAAAGATCTTTACTAAGGTTAAAACGGTGCAGTGAGCAAGCAAGGAGCTCAGAGAAGTCACACATAAACACAACTTACAGATTTGCAAGCCTATGAATCTTCACCGCAGGGTTTTATGTAGTTAAAGATTTTGGTCACATGTCAGATACAATTGATAACTGGAAGGAGTGAGAGGGAATTTAGTGGGAGTATAAGCAGTAGATTCTGGGATGGGGTGGAGGGGAGTGTGGGGGGTGCGGGTGATGATAAGAAGGTGGGGAAATTACAAAAGTGGTATTTATGTAGGATTAGTGTAAGTGGGTGTTTGGTGGTCGGTGGAGGCAGTGGGCAAGAGGGCTGTTTTCTCAGTTTAATGGGTTTGGGAATCTATGCCTATTGAGAAGGTGGAGTTGCAAAAGGAGATATATAGGGATGTTTGGTAGATGCAAAACAAAGCTTTTCACGCTACCTCAGCACACCTGACCATAACAAACCTAAGTCAAAAGCTAAACTTAAAAAGACATAGCTCAATCTGAAATTGTCTGCAAGTGATACAACGAGAGGTGATCGGAAGCTCCAGACCAAACCTGTTGGGAAGTGGCTGGCTGAAATCAGCTTCTTTGGGTTGGAGTGGAGCATTATTGTCTCGACCCGAAACGTCACCCATTCCTTCTCTCCTGAGATGCTGCCTGACCCGCTGAGTTACTCCAGCTTTTTGTGATACCTTCTTTGGATTGGAGAAACATTCAACAGATATGAAACTTTTCACAAAGTCATACAGCATGGAAACAGACCCTTCGGGCCACCGAGTCCATGCTGACCATCGCACACCACTTCACATTAGTTCAATGTTCTCATCCACTCCCCTTTCCACCAGGGGAGATTTACAGCTACTAACACATATGACTTTGGTTTGTGGGAGGAGATCGAGCGCGCTCGAAGACACACCTGAAGTTACAGGCTCCACATAGACAGCACCCAACGTCATGATTGAACCCCGGCCTCTGGCATTGTGTGGGAGCAGCTATACCAGCTGTGCCACTGTGCTGCCCTAAACAGAAGGGGTAGTCGGAACATTACTACTGTTTTCAAGAGGAGGTTCACAGTGGCGCTGCGTTAGAGCTGCTGCCTTATAACGCCAGAGACCCGGCTCCGATCCCTACTACGGGTGCTGTCCGTACGGAGTCTGTACATTCTCCCTGTGACCGGATGGGTTTTTGACCGGGTGCTCTGGTTTCTTTTCACATTCTAAAGACGTGCAGATTTGTAGGTTAATTGGCTTCTGTAAATTGCCCCTAGTGTGTAGGATAGACAATAGACAATAGACAATAGGTGCAGGAGGAGGTCATTCGGCCCTTCGAGCCAGCACCGCCATTCAATGTGATCATGGCTGATCATTCTAAATCAGTACCCCGTTCCTGCCTTCTCCCCATACCCCCTCACTCCGCTATCCTTAAGAGCTCTATCTAGCTCTCTCTTGAATGCAATCAGAGAATTGGCCTCCACTGCCTTCTGAGGCAGAGAATTCCACAGATTCACAACTCTCTGACTGAAAAAGTTTTTCCTCATCTCAGTTCTAAATGGCCTACCCCTTATTCTTAAACTGTGGCCCCTTGTTCTGGACCCGCCCAACATTGGGACCATGTTTCCTGCCTCTAACGTGTCCAACCCCTTAATAATCTTATACGTTTCGATAAGATCCCCTCTCATCCTTCTAAATTCCAGTGTATATAAGCCTAGTCGCTCCAGTCTTTCAACATACGACAGTCCCGCCATTCCGGGAAGTAACCTAGTAAACCTACGCTGCACACCCTCAATAGCAAGAATATCCTTCCTCAAATTTGGAGACCAAAACTGCACAGAGTACTCCAGGATAGAACCAGTGCCCTGTGATTGCTGGTCATGTGAACTCAGTGGGGCTGTTTCCACGCTATCTCAGTAAACTAAACTAAAGATGGACTGGGTATATTGAAGGCCACCCTAGTCAAAATTCATAATGATTCCAAAGCTCCGTCATAGTTTATCAAACTGGTTAGTGCCTAATGCAACAAAAATAAAATGGAGTCAGAAAGTGCCAGGGTTTTCAGAGAGCAAAAATTTGCATCTGATAATTCTCTGAATGGGCAGTATTTATTATGCTTGTATTAAAGCATGCTGAAACCATTAGGATCTGTGGAGACTATAGGTTGATTGTCAAGCGAGGCTTTTCCTTGGAACTGTATCCCATTCCTGGAATAGAAGATATTTGTTGCTATGTCAGGAAGACAACAGTGCACCGAGTTGATATGAATTATTCATGTAAACAAAGTATTACAGAAGAGAAGTCTAAAATATTTTTGAATGTCAACACGCACAAGGACTTGTTTGCATATAACTGACTACCCTTCTGAGTTTCATTTGTACCTTCTATCTTTCAGAGAATCGTAGAGGCTTTGATCTCGGCTGCACGCGATTGTTTTCAAAGTCAGGAAATGGCAAGAAAACACAATTGCTCCCAGTCATCTTCCAGTCCAGTCTGCTGATAAAAGTACATAAGGCCAAGTGTCAACAATTAATCATCTGGACACTGTCTGTGAGCACTCTGGAAATTAGACAGTGCACACCAAAAATTTTATACTGTCTTACATTTGTGGTCACAAGAAAGACCACAATCCATGCCCCAATTCCCCAAACTTAACTCTAACTATACAGGATGAAAGAATTAACCAGATTGTACATAAGATTTAGTTTAGAGATACAGCGCAGAAACAGACCCTTCGGTACCACCGAGTCTGCACCGACCACCAAAACACTATCTTACACACACTAGGGACAATTGTACACATACATCAAGCCAATTAAACTACAAACCTGTGCATCTTTGGATTGTGGGAGGAAACCGAAGATCTCTGAGAAAACCCACGCAGTCACGGGGAGAATGTACAAACTCCATACAGACAGCACCCATAGTCGGGATCAAACCAGGGTCTCGGGCACTGCAAGTGCTGTATGGCAGCAATTCTTCCACTGTGCCACCGTGCAGCCTAAAATTATCGCTGATGCTAAGCAACAAAAGGCAGTCTTGTACAAGGTATAAAATAGTCTACTTCTACCTTCACCTCTATGTTCAGTCTGAAGGGTTCCGACCTGAAATGTCACCTATTCTTTTTCTCCAGAGATGGTGCCTGACCCACTGAGTTACTCCAGCATTTTGTTTCTATCTTCGGTATAAATCAGAATGTGGATTGGAACATCACAGCCCGTCCCCCATCTCCTCGATCATCAAGCAGGCTTTAATTAAGTAAAGATGGGAAATATTTTCTGCCACTGTACCCGAGTTGAATCCTTTGGCATACTTTGTAATAGATAAACCATAACTAAAAAAATCCTAAAATTCGGCCCCTTTACCTGGTGCACTTCCCCATGCGCTTCACTAGCACAATGCTCAAATAAACCATGCATTATTCACAAGTTATAGGAGTAGAAGTAGGCCATTCGGCCCATCGAGTCTACTCCGCCATCCAATCATGGCTGATTTCTGCCTCCTAATCCCATTTTCCTGCATTCTTCCCATAACCCTTGACACCCATTCTAATCAAGATTGTGTGATGGAATTCCTCAACCAATGGATTTGCTTTTCCCAATATTTGGTTGAGGAAATTGCTGTGCACCCAGAGGGGATAATTAAGAAACTGAGAGAGGAATTTACAATTAGGTATCATCAGTGTACAAATAAAATTTGCTGGTGTACTTTGAAGAGTGTTGCCAAGAGCCAGCATTCAGTTGTGAAATAGAAAGGGTGTAAGGATAGATCCTTGGGGAATTCCAGAGGTACCCATCTACCTACAGGAAGAATGCCGCATCTTTAAAATGATTGGATAGGTTAGAAAGTAGCAATGTGGAAACAAGGAACAGCAGATGATGGTTTACACAAAAGGACACAAAGTCCTGGAGTAACAATAGACAATGGACAATAGGTGCAGGAGTAGGCCATTCGGCCCTTCGAGCCAGCACCGTCATTCAATGTGATCATGGCTGATCACAACGGGTCAGGCGACATCTGTGAAGAAGATGGACAAGTGACTTTTCAGGTCAGGACCCTTCTTCAGACTGATTGAACACAGACTGATCGAAACGTCACCTCTCCATGTTCCAGAGATGCTGCCCGACCCACTGACCTACTTCAGCACTTTGTGTCCTCTTTAGAAAGGAGCAAAGTAAGTGCAAGCCAACCCAAAGAAGTGTTGAAGGAAGATGCTGCCTCGACTGACCCGAAATCTGAAGAAAAATCAAGAAAGACGACGAGGTACAGTTTCGAATTTTGGCCGTCACAAATGATAATACACATTCTGAATTTCCTTCAGACGAGGTCCTGGACTTTAATATATTTGCCACGACCAATACGGCAGATGGCACACTTCCATCCTGTGACGTGCTTGCGCGCTCTGCACCATCATTAATTCTACTTTAAAAGTTTTAAGTTCCAGCATGATTGTTTTAATAAAATAAAACTGTTAATGTGATGGTTATAACCAGGAAGAAAGAATGTATAATTCTGTTTTTTTAACAGATGATTATTTCGCACTGGCAAGCTGCCAAATTCTCAAGGGGTGTTGATCTCAATCCCTCAAAATCTCATATGAATGAAAATCACCATTATTGGCTAATGCAATTGCGATTTACCTTGATAGAAATAGGAAGGAAATTATTCTAAGTACCAATTATAGCCAGAAAAGGTGTCCAGCTCATCGTCAATTACATTAGCTTCAATTAGATGTATAGCTTGTAAAGCAACTTTGCAATGAAATGCAATTTTACTTCTCTACTGGTAGATTTGAAGTGCACAGGATAAATACAATGGGATGACATTTGTCGAAAATACAAATTCAAATTTTGCCCATCCCCCACATGGATCTCTGACGAACAACTGAGCTCAATAAGAAGTAAACATAGAAAATAGGTGCAGGAGGAGGCCATTTGGCCCTTCGAGCCAGCACCGCTTTACTTGGAAGTCTTGCACCTAAACGTGAGAGGAATCAAATATCTTGGCAGACAGGTTTGCTACTCGGGTGAGGGATCTGAGAGGCATTAAGTCCATATGGAAGGGTCCCACACTGACCTTTCTGTCCTAGGCCTCCTCCAATGTCAGAGTGAGGCCAAATGCAATTTGGAGGAACAAGCACCTCATACAACCCAGCTGAATGAGTATTGATTTCTCTAACTTCAAGTAACCCTTGCATCCCCTCTCTCTCCATCCCTCTCCCACCCACGTCGTACTAGCATCAATGTCGTCTTGTTGAGTCTCATTGTCTGTAACTCATTTTCACCTAGCCTACAGCTAACAATGGGCTGTTTCCTTGATCATCGTTACTTTTTTGCATATCGTTCATTCATTTGTTCTATTTCTCTCTATAACACCGTCTATATCTCTTGTTTCCCTTTCCCCTGACTCTCGGTCTGAAGAAGGGTCTTGACCCGAAAAGACATCTATTCATTTTCTCCAGAGATGCCGTCTGACCCGCTGAGTTACTCCAGTTTTTTGTGTCTATCTTCAATGAAAGCAAGTTCAGTAGACAGGCTAGGCTGCATCCTTTCACAATCTTCCTCAAAATCCAAAACTCTACCAATTTTTGTGCATTCTGCAAATGTACTAAAAAGCCCTCCCACCTTTATGTAAAAATCATTTATATATCTGACAATCAACAGAGGTCCCAGCACTGTTCTTTGCAGAATACCAATGGTCACAATAACATACCTCTACCACTATCATCTGTCTTCTATGACCAATCCAATTTTGAATCCAATCACCATGGATTTCATGTGCCTTAATCCTCTGGATCAACATACTATGAGAGAAGATAGACACAAAAAGCTTGAGTAACTCAGCAGGACAGGCAGTATCTTCAGAAGAAAGGTTTCGACCCGAAACGTCACCCATTCCTTCTATGCAGAATTGCTGCCTGAGTTGCTCCAGCTTTTTCTGTCTACCTTTGGTTTACAACAGCATCTGCAGTTCCTTCCTACACATACTATGGGGAACCTTGATGAATACTTCACTCGAGTCCACGTAGACAAGACCTACTGCCCTACTCTCATCAATGATCTTCATCACCTCCTCAAAAATTCAATTGCAATATTGCGAGGTTTATGCCAACACAACACCAGTAAGTAAGCTTATAATTTAAAAGTCATTTATAGATCTTGGGCAGTAACTTCAAATCCACTCTTAAGACTGTGAGAAATTTTGTCCTTTACATGTACGCAGTGAAGCCTCCTTTTTACATGAACCTCAATCACTGTACAAGTTTTGAAAGTGTTCCTTTGAACAGATTTACTCCAAGGTCATAGATTGAGATTGAGGTGGAATACCCAGCCAGCGTTCTGGCATTATCAAAATAAGTACGCTTTGACAATTGATTTTTAAATAATTTGCAATTGTTCCGAATGGAAGGTGCAATATCATATCCATTTGTCGACCCTATTCGCCCCCAAATTTAGAAAAAAAGAGCTACAGATGCTGGTTTATACCAAAAATAGACACAATGTGCTGGAGTAACTCAGGGAGTCAGGCTGCATCTCTGGAGAATAAGAATGGGTGACGTTTCTGATTGGGATCCTTCTTCAGTCTGAAGTCTGAAGAAGGGCACCATCCTTTTTCTCGAGAGATGCTGCCTGACCCGCTGAGTTACTCCCGCACTTTGTGTCCGCCCTCTCAAATTTCTTGAGGGAACACAATCTATGAGTTGTGCTCACAGTATACTCGAGGTTAATCTGCCCCTTATCCCTCTGAATGTTGAGCAAGAAGTAATTCAGTCAATTTCTGTATCAATGCCATCCTAACCATAAAAATGCTATTGTTATATCACAATGCTGCACACCAAAGTGCCGAAACCAATACAGGTGTTTAATTCTAAATGTAATCATTATCAGATATTCAAATTTATACAGCCTGACTAGGAATTTTCCATTCCACTTCTTAATTAGCATGATTTTATGAACTGTCTCCTACTATTCATCTCACCAGTATCTGGTGCTGTTCACTGGTACTGGATATTTCACCATGGGAAGACCTCTATGACGAATGATATAACCCCCTCATGAAGTGCTACATTTGGGTTTGTGCATTGGAAGGTGGAGCATCTTTTTACTCCAGAGATGCTGCATGACCCGCTGAGTTAATCCACCACTTTTGTCTATCTTTGGTGTAAACCAGCATCTGCAGGACATCAATAGACAATAGACAATAGGTGCAGGAGTGTCTATTGTTTCCTTTGAGCCAGCACCGCCATTCAATGTGATCATGGCTGATCATTCACAATCAGTACCCCGTTCCTGCCCTCTCCCCATACCCCCTGACTCCGCTATCATTAAGAGCTCTATCCAACTCTCCCTTGAAAACATCCACTGATGAAATATCACACTGAGTTGCCATGTCCTCATGTTATTCAGAAGAAGCTGAAGATCAAATGGAAAGTGGACAGCCGCAGCTGAATTTGAGAGAAGAGCTTGAACTGAAGAAGCTTGTTCCATATTTAGGGCTGCAGCATTATGGAGTTTCTGTTAGTGGACGACGAATTCTACTATTGCACAATCAGCATTGACAAATTTGAAATTCGGAAACTTGAAACTTGAATAAAATTGTTGCTCTCTATGTAACGGTTTGTTGCAGGCTCTGGAACAAGGGAGTGTTTACAAAAGAGAGTGACGTGCATGGCATCGAGTGTAAAAGCATTATGAACCCTGGTCTTTCCCCATGTTATGAAAAGTAGAGTCATAGAGTCAGAGTGAAACAGAGTGGAACCAGGCCCTTCGGCCCAACTCGCCCACACCGCCAACAATGTCCCAGCTACACTAGTCCCACTTGCCTGTGCTTGGTCCATATCCCTCCATACCTGTCCTATCCATGTACCTGTCTAACCATTTCTTAAACAATGAGATTGTCCCAGCCTCAACTACCTCCTCTGGCAGCTTGTTCCATACACCACCACCCTTTGTGTGAAAAAGTTACCCCTTGGATTCCTATTAAATCTTTTCCCCTTCACCTTGAACCTATGTCCTATGGTCCTCGATTTCCCTACTCTGGGCAAAAGACTGTATATCTACCCGATCTATTCCTCTCATGATTTTGTATACCTCCATAAGATCTCACCTCATCCTCCTGCGCTCCATGGAATAGAGACCCAGCCTACTCAACCTCTCCCTATAGCTCACACCCTCTAGTCCTGGCTACATCCTTGTAAATCTTTTCTGAACCCTTTCACCATTCACAGTATCTTTCCTATAAAATGGTGCCCAGAACTGAACACAATATTCTAAATGCGGTCTCACCAACATCTTATACAACTGCAACATGACCTCCCAACTTCTATACTCAATAGTCTGACTGATGAGGCCAAAGTACCAAAAGCCTTTTTGACCACCTTATCTACCTGTGACTCGACCTTCAAGGAACCATGCACCTGTACTCCAAGATCCTTCTGGCCTACAACACTACCCAGAGGCCTACCATTTACAGTACAGGTCCTGCCCTTGTTCGACGTCCCAAAATGCAACACCATACACTTTTCTGTATTAAATTCCATCAACCATTACTCCGTCCACCTGGCCAATCGATCCAGATCCTGCTGCAATCTTTGACAACCATCTTCACTATCTGCAAAACCACTAACTTTCGTATCATCAGCAAACTTGCTAATCTTGCCCTGTATGTTCTCATCCAAATCATTGATGTAGATGCCAAACACTAATGGGCCCAATACCGAACCCTAAGGCACACCACTAGTCACAGGCCTCCAGTCTGAGAAGCAACCTTCCACCATCACCTTCTGCTTCCTTCCATGGAGCCAATTTGCTGTACATTCAGCTATCTCCCCTTGAATCTCATGTGATAGATAGAGCTCTTAAGGATAGCGGAGTCAGGGGGTATGGGGAGATGGCAGGAATGGGGTACTGATTGAGAATGATCAGTCATGATCACATTGAATGGTGGTGCTGGCTTGAAGTGCTGAATGGCCTACTCCTGCACCTATTGTCTATTGATCTAACCTTCCAGAGCAACCTACCATGCAGAAACTTGTCAAACGTCTTACTGAAGACCATGTACACACCAACTTAACCAGGTTTCAGTCATGGCTACAACATCCCAGTCGCTCGTACCTATCGATACCCTAAGCTCATCTGCCTTACCTGTCAGGCCCCTTGCATTAAAATACATGCAGTTTAAACCAACCTTCCTTCCTTGCTCTCTGCCTTTCACCTGCCTATTCTGTCCACTAACCTTTCCCTCACCACCCTCCATACCAACGTCTAGCCTCACACGTGCCGCTGTCCTACACGAGATCCCACCCCCTGCCAATCTAGTTTAAACACTCCCGTGTAGCATTCGCTACTTGTATTAAAAGTGAAAACAAAAAGAAAAAGACAAGCTGTTGTGCGCACAGCGCCTTCACCGTAACAAATGAACAAACAAACACAGACTTATCTCCTGGGCATAGGATTCTAAACTAGAGTGCCCCCCCCCTCCCCCACACCGGGTCCCCTTTGTTCTCCCACCGTCCCTCATGGCGGTCCCCCCATGCTGGGTTCCCATTGTCTTCCTCTCCTCCCTCACGCTCATCGACCGCGAGGCCCCATCGCAACTGAGGCTCCTGCAGCCGCCAAGGCCCACTTTGCCGCCGAGGCTTCTGCTGCCGCCGCCGCCGAGTCCCCCGCTGTCGCCCCGAAGCTCCCATCACCACCACCGCTGAGGCTCCTTCAGCAAGTCGGGCCTACCGGGGCGCGTTCCAATCTTCGGTCGTTGTTCTGGTCGCCAGCATCACGGTTGTTCCTGAATTTGTGAAGCAATAACCTGAAGTTGTGAAAGGCACTTGACGCAAGAGACTGCAGATGCGAGAATCTTGAACAAAAAACAAAGTGCTCTAGGAACTCATAGTCTGAAGAAGGGTCCCGACCCGAAACATCACCCATACTTTACTCCAGAGATGCTGTCTCACCCGCTGAATTACCCGAGCACATTGTGTCTATCTTCTCCGTGGATTGTCACCTTGCCGTGGTGGAGAAGCTTGTGTGGTCCTGAGATCCTGAGATCGATGCCGTCTGGAGCTATGCTCCTGGTAGGGTCACCCATGGTGGTAAGGTCGAGGGGGATGTCCCTGACAAAGAGCAATCCAACCAAGACCTCAAAGGTGAAACAGGTGGAGGATGATGGCTGACTTTAGTGGAGCGTCATAATTGCTAGGAAGGCAGATGAAGGCTGCAGTGGGCGGGTGCTATAGATAAGAAGGTAGACGCACCCGCCCCCACGAGTCTCGGGCAGATGAGGCTCATCAGCCTGGGAGGGCGTTCCATCTAGGAGAGGGAAAACTCCGATCTAAAACCTCCACTGCCCTGTGGCCATATCCAGTCAGGGAAAAGGCTCCAGGAGTAAACCTCAAGAAAAATCTGGCAGTTTGTCGTTGTCTACAACCTCGTTCTGGCAGCTCCTGCAACAGCGCTGGTGCCAAACTGTAACGGCTCTGCTGTTCCTTTGGATCGATCAGCGACGTGGAGAGGGGGGGACGTGCTGCATAGACAACAGCCTGTCCTTCATATGACATCGCCCAGGCTTGCATCCGACCACACATCGACGCTGCTCTAGCCGAGGTTTGGAGCAAGCAGCCAACAACCAGGATGCTTCACCCATGGTTGGCCATGACCGAGAGAGGCTTTGGACTTGTGTCTATCTTTACTATAGGAACTCAGTGGGTCAGGCAGCATCCATGGAGAGAAATGGACAGCCGACATTTTGGGCCCAAGTCTTGTATTTTTTCTCTTTTGGTGTACCCTTCCAAATATAGAAACACCTTTTTATATAGTTTGGCAAAGGAAGTGCAGTTTTGATTCTGGTGTGCTTAGGTTTCATAACCCAAATAGGGTGTCTATTTACTAATAATAGACATAAAATGCTGGAGTAACTCAACGGGGCAGGCAGCGTCTCTGGAGAGTGGGAATAAGTGACGTTTCGGGTCAAGACCCTTCTTCAGACTGAGAGTCAGCAGAGAGGAAGACAAGAGATATGGAAGGGTAAGGTGTAAAAAAGACACAGATCGAAGCAGACGGTGATCACATAGAAAAATACGTGCAGGAGTAGGCCATTCGGCCCTTCCAGCCAGCACCGCCATTCAATATGATCATGGCTGATCATATAAAGTCCGTACCTCGTTCCTGCTTTTTCCCGATATCCCTTGATTCCTTTAGCCCTAAGAGCTAAATCGAACTCTCTCTTGAAAACATCCAGTGAATTGGTCTTCACTGCCTTCTGTGGCAGAGAATTCCACAGATTCACAGCTCTCTGGGTGAAAAAGTTTTCCCTCATCTCAGTCCTAAATGGCCTACCCCTTATTCTTAACTGTGACCCCTGGATCTGGACTCCCCCAACATCAGGAACATTTTTCCTGCATCGAGGAATCTAGAATCTAGGCATCTGCCTGTCCAACCCTTTAATTTTTTATATGTTTCTATAAGATCCCTTCTCACCCGTCTATAATCCAGTGAATACAAGGAATTCAAGGAACTTAGTTGTTTCTTTCTAACCAAAATGGTTTGATATCATATCATATCATATCATATATATACAGCCGGAAACAGGCCTTTTCGGCCCACCAAGTCCGTGCCGCCCAGCGATCCCCGTACATTAACACTATCCTACACCCACTAGGGACAATTTTTACATTTACCCAGCCAATTAACCTACATACCTACATGATCTTCCTCTTGCTTGGTTCTTAACACGAGGATAGAAATAACATTGAACATTGAACAAATTTTACTCGCCAAGTATGTTTACATAAAAGGAATTTGCCTTGGTGCTTTGCTCGCAAGTAACAACACGACATACAGTAAACAATTAAGAATAAAGCATTATAATTTAAACATGTGAAGAATGAAATAAAATACCAGAGCAAAAGGGGGCTACAGACTTAAAATAAAAGGGGAAAATTACAAATTTGCACAGTGGGGTTGCAGAAACATGTTCTCTGTGGGCTCTTTTGACACATGTGTGAAAACACGTGCCGAGTAGTTTTGATTGACACAAGGGGGTTGAAGGCAAGTCTTTCTCTGTTTGGAGCCTGGCGTCACAAGGTACCTGCCCCAATGAATGTGGCCGAGGGGCGGGGATTGCGGAGCACGCAGACTTTGCGCCTGAGAAACCCACTTACCGGGAAAAAAATGAGTCGAGAGTCTAACCGGGTAAGAGAGAGAGAGAGAGAGAGAGAGAGAGAGCAACCAAAATATTCGATTGAAAGAAAGTAAATAAAAAGTAGGGAAAGGGGAGCTTTCTTTTTAAAAAAATACAGAAGTCGTTAAAAAAAGGGAAGCATGTGGGTTGGTTAAATGGTTGTTTCTGTTTAAAACGAATGAATGATCCAAGCAATGTTGTGTGCAGTGCATTGGGTAGGGGGAGTTGCTGGCGAATCCTCCTGCGAGGAACCTTCTCCTCTCCTCCCTCCCTTCCACCAGCCCCGGGAAACAAATGTTTCGCTTTCGTCTGTCTTTTATCTTTAACTTTGTAGCTTCTTGAGGTGGAACTGGCAATAGTGTGTCTCCGATCTGTTTTGAAAAGAAATGCAGTTTCTGTGTACTGTCCGCGTTCTTTTTGCACTTAAACTTTAAGGGGCGACATATAATTGCACAAGTGCAACCCAAACCTTGCATTTTAAATATTGTAATGGTCTCATCGTGAAGGTCGATCCTTACACGGCTTTAATTTTGAATGCATCTCTGTGATTCCATCTCATTCAGGTTGAGGTTGCTTTTTATTTTTGCTCTCCAGTCTCGTCCTTTGCACGCAGGTTGTCAGTTCGCATGGAACAATTCGACTTTTCCGCCCTACATCTGCAACCCCCCCCCCCCCCCCCAAAAAGTATCTTACTTCAACCCCTCCCATTCTCTTACTATCTCACTCACACATTAACCTTTTTTTATCCCCCTCACTCAGCGACATTGCAATAATAACAACAACAACAACAACACACAAAAAAAGAAAGAATCGCTTCCATTTTATTGTAGTTGGACGTTGCAAATGACACAGTTGCAATTCGTTTGCAAAGAAAGTTGCCCTTTTGAGGAATGGAGCTTCGGGTGCTGCCCTGATACATTGTAGCGGGGATTTGTAGCAACACAAGAAGGGGGTGGTGCAGCGTCCAGATGCATCATAACCGGAGCAGGGGAGGGAGCCGTCTCTTTTGCAATGGGAGAGCCTGGGCGAAGATGTTGCAGTGGGTTTTAACATCAGAAAGTTGTGAGGACCCTCAGGCAGTGTTGGAGACAGACAGACAGCGCCGCGCAACGGCGGGTTACAAAAGGTCAGAAATGCCCCGGATATAGATTGGATACATTGTGGCTCTTTCTGGTAAAATGTCACCGATGTTGAAAGTAGCAATGTCCCCATACAGGCTCTGATCTCCACAAAGTGTGGACACTTCCAGAAACTTTTCAGAAACCTCCCTCAAGATAAGCTCTCTCGTTACTGTACCTATTCGAGGGAGAGGGGAGAGAGAGAGGTGTGTGTGTGTGAGAGAGAGAGAGAGAGGGGAGGGGGAAACGACTCCAAAAAATCAGCCAAACAAATAAACGCTGGCCAGAAGGAGCATCTGTGACTCTCCTGCAAAAGTTTAGGATTTCAAGCATTTTGATCAAAACCCCAATATTTCGGATGATCAAAAAGAGAGATCAAGGTAATTTTAACCCCAAAAAGAGAAACCAAAAACACACATCGGTGCAGTAAAAGTTTGTGGGTCTATGATGCCACACCGGAGTAGTAGTTAAAGAAGTCCATGTTGAATGATATTTTTGTAGCCAGGAAGGTTAAAATTGACAAGTGTTTTTGCTTAAAAGTTGGATTTTGTAGCCGGTTGAATGGAGTTCCAAATTATTCACTTGGGAAATTTTTTTAAGGATTAAAAAAACCCCACAGTGCTGATGTTTTGATTCTTGTTCCGAAGATGCGTGTGGTCACTTTGGTGGGTGTTTGGAAGCAAATTGCTTTTAGTATCGAGAGATGTGGAACCTAGGAGTTTGAGGGGGAATCGATGTCGGATTCATTCATTTTAAGTACCTCCTGTTGCATAATGATGCCGCTACCACAGTGATTCCGTCTTGTTCGTTTGTGCATTCGTGTGTTTTGCAACTCGAAGTCTGGTGAATTGTTTTTAAAATCGAGTGCGAAAGAAATAAAACATTAAACTTGGGAATTCGTTTCTGATTTTCCATGTTTCTAGGCTTGTGTAATTTTGTCAAAATGCATCACCAACAGCGAATGGCTGCCTTAGGGACGGACAAAGAGCTGAGCGATTTACTGGATTTCAGTGCGGTAAGAGAATCCATTCATGGCAGGTGGTGAGAAGGCGAGTGCACGGCAAAGAACTCGAGTCCAGCCAGGGCTAGCCGAGAGAGAGAGGAGCGTTGCCAGTTCAGACAGAAGCCCTTTTCCTCTTAGCCTTTCAAAATGCTCTGTGCATTTCGCAATGTAGCCACAATAAGAAACTTCAACCCCCCTCAAAAATAATAAACAAGTCACATAATAGTCCACTTAATTCTAATCCTGCGATGTGCTAACAATTGTTTTCGAGGGTCGCGTTTAAATAGGGCACGTTTGATGGTTGCTGGAGGAATATCTCTTTGAGAAATGGGTTTCGGAAGTTTGGTCAGGAGAGTAGTGCCAGGCGGAAATATAGCCGGTGGCGATTTCAACCCTTTTCCTTTTTTTCGCTGCTTTTCTCTCTCCTTAACGTTTGTGCTCGCAGATAAGTGGCTCGAAGAGTTAATCGGTAATCAAATCCATTACCAGTGAAAAAGGGGCGCAGGCGTGTTTATGGTAAGGTCTGTGCGGAGAAGTGCCGCGAAACTTTTCACTTCGACTTTTGTTAAAATAAAACAAATTGCAGCATTGATAGTGGGAACGAATTGCCACGGCTGCATTGCGAAGGACGAGATGCTGTCATTTTTTTAAAAAGTCTGATATGGAAATCTGAAACACTTTTTGGGCAGTGAGCAATTTTTAAAAACACTTTTATTGCAATTTGATTTCTTGTAGATGTTTTCACCGCCTGTGAGTAGTGGGAAGAATGGACCAACGTCCCTGGGAAGTGGCCATTTCGGGGGTTCAAGTATGTAAATGATTACTTCATGTTTGTATATTTGGCTATTCGGGCTTTTTAAGCTTCGTTTCCTACGAAACTATTGATTCAAGCCAGGCACAAATGTCTCAACTAACTTGGACCACTCTTCTGACCTGTCTTGTTAAAGCGGTTGAAGGCAATCGCTTATCAACTGCATATCTCGCACGTTTAAGTAACGGTGCTTCCTCACGGTATTAACAGGAGTCGACTATTGCAGATTTAGCAGGTCGATTATTCAGCTGTTTAGTTGTTTTGAATTTGAGTCGGGGTTGATTCGTACTGCTACAAAAATCTTGCTTTCAATTGCCGAAGCCTTTGAATCAGCATAGAAAAGATGTGAATGTGGTACATTCTGTTTTTGATGTTTTAAACAAAAAAATAATTGTTGGACATTCAATGAAGTTAGTTTTGGGGGTGGGGCAGGGAGACAGGGATGCTTCCTGTCAGGTATGTGTACAAATGTTGGAAATAACTTGAGAGCCAGCCGATGGATTTAGCTTTTTTTTTTCAAGGCTAATAGAATTGATTCATTTCAACCTTTGAGACCATAGTGATTTCCACGGTTGCTATAAATGATAGCTGAATTGTAAAGAAAGTATCTATAATCAAGTTTTGGTTAGATGACAGAACACCTGCCACTTAGAAATTCGTTGTTCAACAGAATACTTGCTACATGCGCATGCTTTAGAAATCTGAGGAATTATTTTAGCTTTGTTTTGAATGAAAGTAGTAACATTCACTGGCATTTACAACGTTGAATAAACATTTTTTTTTTTAAAGTGAGTTTATAAATACACGGTGCACTTTTTGTTGTAAGCTTTTTTTTAAACCATGGGTGGGAATTTTCATTTCATACCTGATTCACTCAAAATACAAGAGGGTGTTGTAATAAAGTCCAAGAGGAAGAGCTGTATATTTTAATGTATGGATGAAAATAAACATGGTACATAAGGACGATATAATTTTTGTACACAAATAATTTACAAGCTGACGCAAATTTGACATACTTTAAGTAATATCAATTCATAGGTAACAGTGTATGTTCTCAAATCTTCAGATGGCTGCAGGAAATCCAGATTTTGTGATTGTTTCTCATTAATTTGAACCACAGCAGTTGAATGCTTTTAAAATGATTAGGAACAAATAATAAATATTTGAATCAAATAAAACTGTAACTGACATCTATAATCAGAAGTTTAAAAGGCTGCTTCAAACAGCACAATTCCATTGTATATTGGAGGTCATTGGATTTATCGTGTAACATTGTGATGCAGTATTGGGATTTGAATTTAATTAGAATATTTTTTCTTATTATGGTCTCTGAAAAACAGTTGACCAATTTAGTTTTTCACACTGTTTAGTTCTCTGTATTTAATGCAACATTGACCTGAAATTGATAGATCTTTTTCTGTTAAAAATGAATGGAAATGTTGCGTGTTATGGTAAATAATTTATCAATGGATTTTGGTACTGATTGAGTAAACAAATGCTTTATGCATGTGTCGAATCTAATGTAAACAATTACAACATTGAGAGTCGTAACGAATAGTGATATAATATCTGAATGGTGCATAAAGAGCAGACATCAATTATATGTTAGGTTTGTAATCATTGGAGCTCTAGTTCCCCCCCCCCCCCCCCCCCCCCCCGCCTTATCATATTGAGGTTATTGATAAGAATTCTTGTTTATGGATCGGTCAATCCCCTCTTTAAACCTCTGCACCTGCGCCCCTCCCACTCCTTCGTCTACCCCAAATTGTGCATACATAAACAGTTAAGTTGTAATTTGAAATTTATTATTTGCTGAAATGCGCCATTTTAGTTTAAAATCAGAGCTGTGATGAAAGGTGCTGTTGGAGTTCTGTCTTTATGTGATTTGTATGTAGTTTTGGATATATGGGTTTCTGAAATAGGTGAAAAGAAAAAAATATATATTTTCTTTTCCCACCCCAACATCATTTGCACAAAAAACATTAATTCCGCAAGCCTCTGAGGTTTGTTTTTGCCCTTGGAGTATATATTTTTAAAAAAAACTTATTTAGTGGAAGATTATTGGGATTTTTCTCTCAAAATTGGTGACTAGTTGTATTTCAGATTCATTTTCGGGTGCGGTGTATTTACATTTTCTCCATTCATGTTAAAAGTCCTTACTTTTTAAAGTCCACAGTATTATATGCTGTTAAAAGTAATACAAAGCCTTTCAAAGAAACACCATTTTGCTGATACTTATAAATGTTATCGTTGAATGATCAAGATAACTATATTACAATTTCAGCTTTTTATTTGGCAGGGATTCACTTATTCTTTCTGGATCAGGATGGGATGCCGACGGTTCCTGTTAAATGAATGACTTGTATGAATGTTTTATTTATATTTTGGCTTTGTGTGAAATCAGCGGGAACAAATATATTTTTTTGGCCTGCTTGTTATAGAAAAGTATAGGAAGACACATTTTGATTAGTAAAATAACTTAATTGACACCAGTTCGAATTGGAATTTTGTTATTATCCTGTAGAAAGAGAGCAGTTAAATATCGTGACCACAATGATTACTGTACAGAAGGATAACTGACTTTTTTGATTTCCATATACAGTATATTGAAATGTGTAATAAAAAATTGTTTTAAAACTGAATACATTCAATTCAAAGTGATTAAAACAAAAGATGTTGGTAAATTTCATATTTTAATTGATTGGAGATGATTTTAGCTATACCTTTTAATAGATGTGTAGTTTCCGTTATTTCATAATGTATTTTCCCCTCTGATGAAGCAGTGTTTTTGTTTCATTTCAGAATATTAGTTTTTCTTCTTCTTTCTGAGCTACAATCTGTTCTGTAACTGAATCTGTCCATTTTCAGGAAGTGATACATTACTCTTTTTGATAATCGCCTGTTACATCATGTTTGTTATACAATTATGCTGTATTAGCAAAGGTACAATAATAAAAACATCACTAATATGGAACAGCATAAATGTGAAAGATGATTTTTGCAAGTTTTCCCAAATATTTAAATTGAAGAATTGAGCTGAAGGTTTGCATGGGGAAAGTATGATCTGAATAAACTTATTTGCTGTAAAAAGTCTTAATTTTAGCTTAAATTTAACAATAATGCCCGGGTGCCTATTTGGTCTTGGAAAGGGTTAAATTGAGTAATTACAAGGAGCAAGATGGCTCACTGTTGTTTGTTCCTTGATTGTTGCACTGTAAGTGTAAAAGTCAGGCTGGCAGATTTGGCAGGCCCTAAGTAACAATTGTATGAGCAATTGCATAGAACTGCATATGGGTAGCCCAGAGGGTTTTCATTTTGAATTTCAAAAGGTTCTGACAGCTTTACTTGGCCTGGTGGGTTTAACATTGCAATTTAGCTGCAAAAATACAAGTGTTTCTTAAAGATGTTTTGTACACGTTGTCTTGACTTTTGAATAGTTTTGTTTTTTCTGCAGTTCTGGAGGTTTGCTTACTGTTTTGTTCCAAATAATTGAGATGCCATAATATATTGATTGTAGGTGCTCAGGGGTGCAACCAACAAATTTGTAGTGAGCGTAAATGCCCTTTATCATTTTTTTCAGCATCCTGTGGGAATTTTCTTAATCAGAAGTCCACCATAGTTGGTGGTGTCTGCAGAGGCAAATCCACTCTGATTTAGCTGACTTTGGAGCTGGCTTTCAATTGTGCTATTCTTTGTTTTTACTGCAAAAAAAAACCTTGCTGGCAGCTTTTTGGCTAAGCCCTCATAAGAGCAACACCATTAATCAAGTCTTTTTCTCCCCTCTCACATGGAAACGTAACCTCTTTTGTCCAAGTAAGATGGCTTTGTTGCAATGTTTTATGTTGACAAGTCAGAATTAGCACACTTAGCGTGGTCAATGTTGAAAATTCTGATGTTGATTGGAACAACGGGGAAAAAGGAGGAGGCAAAACCATGGCATCTTCAGAAATGGAAAGTTGCAAATGTAATTTAATTAAGTATCAAGATTCCTATTCTAGTTAATAGAAGTAACGAATGCATGTTTAAAATTGAAAATGTGGGTTATTCACAACTAGAACCAATCATTTCAGCGTAATACTTCAGCGACTTGAATGTGGTAATTTGAACTAATATTTCCTCCATTCAATTGGATTATTTTGCACCAAAGTGATAATAACTTGGTTTGGGATAAAACCAAAGCTACATTGACCTGAAGAATTGTTTCTAATTATGAGCTGCGTGGCCTTCCCTGTTGCTAATGTGAAATTTTAGGTGGGCTCCTGCAACCTACTGCTGGGTTTGTCTTGCTTCAGATTCGTACAATGGTTAATGACATTAATGTTTACCCTGAGGAATGTAGGGGGCGGCAGGAAAAATCAGATCTCCTTTCCGTAAGGGGAATCGAGTATTCACTCTCCCACGATCTGAATCAAAACTATGAATTTTTGAAAGGACCAATCGATAGTTGACACGACATAGTGTATGAAAAGATGTATTTAAATGCTTTCATGAGCCAAGATTGAAATTCGGTGTAGGGATGATGGAGAGAGTGGATGACCTTTGGTTTCCCACCCTTACAGACTGTTATCCCTAGAGAACAAAGCTCGCACACTTACACACCAAATAATTATGTTGCGATACATTTGTCACTGAACTTGTGTCAAAAGGCAAAGCAGTTTATAGTCTTTTAGTAGAACCAAGGAACTGCAGTTATTGATTAATACACAAAGTGTTGGAGTAACTCAGCAGGTTAGGCAGCATCTCTGAAGAACATGGATAAGGTGATGTTTTGGGTCTGAAGAAGGGTCTCGATCCGAAACATCACCTATCCATGTTCTGTAAAGATGCTGCCTGATCTGCTGAGTTCAGCACCTTGTGTCCTTTTTATAGTCTTTTAGGTTGCATTGGCAGATTATTTGATTGTCTGGCAGTTTCTATTATGTTAAAGATGACTCCTTGGGCACAATTATTCACCTTCAAAATGAATGGACACCATGAATCAGAAGATTGTGGTTTAAAATCCTACTCCAAAGCACAAAATTCAAGGTGGCACCCCAATGCTGCATTAACCCAGTTGCGTTTTTTTTAGATGAGATGTTTAAGGCCCTTCTGGTCTCTCAGATGAATAAAACATTCCAGGATTCTTTTTCAAAGATGAATTAGTTTGTTTAGTTTAGAGATACAGCACGGAAACAGGCCCTTCGGCCCACCAGGTCCACACCGACCAACGATCCCCGCATATTAGCACGGTCCTGCACACACTAGGGGCAATTTTTTACATTTACTAAGCCAATTTACTTACCTGCCTGTACGTCTTTGGAGTGTGGGACGGAACTGAAGAACTCGGAGAAAACCCAAGCAATCATGGGGAGAATGTAGAAACTCTGGACTCACAGCACCCGTGGTCAGGATCGAACCTGGGTCTCCGACACTGCAAGGCAGCAACTCTACCGCTGCGCCACCGTGCCGCCATAAATCAATGAGCTATCCTGGTCGATGTTTATCCTACAATTAACATTATGCAAAAATAAAACATTTGGGCATTATCACATTAGAAAAGCAGTTTTGATGTTCAACTCTTTTTTTTTTCCCCAACACATGCTGCTTGACCTGCTCAGTTCCTCTAGCAGATTTGTTCTTTGCTCCAGATTTGAACATCTGTCGCATCTTGCTCTCAATATAAAGGCTTATATTTTTTATACATAGGCAGATAGATTGTTGCTCACTTTTTCAGTCATGGATTAATATCTGATCATGGATCTAATGTTTTAGTATGTTTAACGATGCAAAGTCTATGCTTTTTTTTGTATCTGTGTTTAAAAAATGAATAATAATTTTAACACAGTTAGAGGTCAGTAATGTAAATGCTAAGGTGCGATTTTTAACATAGTGCTGTTGTGTTTTTGTACGACGTTTCCACAAATAATTTTGGCATTTTATTTCTTTTGATATATCTGTGCAATTTGAACATTTGCTCTCTTACTATGTCCCAGACATGCTTCATGACATTTAGTCGTGTTCCCTGATCTTAGTCATTTTGTGTTTGGGGCCTAGTCTTAATTTAATTCTGGTTCTTTGGACGTTTGCTGGCAACTTTTATCTTTGGTAAGGATTTGAATTGACTGTCCTTTGAAGTTTCTTTTGATCATTTCTGCTTGTACAAAAAAACGATATGATTAGTTAAACTAAAGTTGCACAATGTTTGTAGTGTATCTGTATGACTTCTCTTAATTTTTCTTCAGCTACCCTCTCTTATCCATGATCTGTGATGTTATGGCTCAGGATAAAAGTCCTTTAGATCCAGCAGGATTGGATGGCTTGTTCACAGCCTTCATGCCAACCCTTTTGATTTTTAGTAATGACACCCTGTTCTGTCACACACTTTGCAGGTTTAGGTTTTGGTTCATAATTGTCACATGTATATAGAGATACGCTGAAAAGCTTTGTTTTGCATGCTATCCAAACAGATCAGATAAACCCTATATAGATACAATCAGTTCAAACTCAACCACAATAGATCGAGCAAAGGGGAAGATACAAAGAGCAGGGTTTAGTTCAGTTTAGAGATACAACGCGGAAACAGGCCCTTTCGTCCCACCGGGTCCGCGCTGACCAGCGATCCCCACACATTATCACTATCCTATACCCACTAGGGACAATTTTTACATTTACCAAGCCAATTAATCTACATACCTGTACATCTTTGGAGTGTGGGAGGAAACCGAAGAACTCGGAGAAAACCCACGCAGGTCACGGGGAGAACGTACAAACTCTGTACAGACAGCACCCGTAGTCGGGATCAAACCGGGTCTCCGGCGCTGCATTCACTGTAAGGCAGCAACTCTACCGCTGCGCCACCATACCGCCCTCAGTTCTCAGCATCGAAGCGCATCAGTTACTTAGAAAAGTAGATACATCTAAGTTACATTCAAAGTAGATAGGCGTGGATAGCCAGTGGATGAATTATGTGGGTAGTAGGGGCATGGAACAAGGATTCAATGGTCCAGTGGGGTGTGGGAGCAGAAGGTGGGATAGTAACAAAATGAGATGGATTGGTGAGGGAGTTAGGTAAGGTTAAGGGGTTAACATGAAGTGCAAGGGGTTATCTGAAGCTGGAAAATTCATAGATCATACTGAGTTGTAGACCACCTTGGTGCAATATAAGATGCTGTACTAGTTTTTGCTGGGCTTCACCCTAGCAGTGGCAAAGGCCAAAGGTGGACAGGTTATTGTGGGAATGGGAAGGGTAGTTGAAATGCTGGCAACAGGGAGTTTGGGATGACCATTGTGCACATTAAAATATAACAAAATAAAAATTATAAAAAGGGTTTGTGAAACTTGTCTTTCGAATTATTTTAAAATATGTCCTCAAAATACATCAATTCTTTTCTCTGCCCCTTTCAGTAGGTTTTGAGCAAATGTGTGCAGTTTTCAAGCAGGAAAAAAGTGCTGGAGTATGTGATGAAGTTTTAAAAACTAAAGCTGTGAAATACATGTTTAGGCCACCAGCAGTGATGTGGATGTTTTTGGAAACGTTTATGGAGCCACTGGTGGAAAATGTATTACTTGTTGCTGTCTGAGCTGCTGAGTTACTCCAGCATTTTGTGATACCTTCGATTCGTACCAGCATCTGCAGTTATTTCCGTACACATGTTGCTGGTATGTAATCCTTAACCCTAAAGAATAAAGAAAGAAATGTTGAGAGGTGGTGAAAAGTGTTCCTTTTCTTTAAAAGCACAAAGGTAGATGCAATCTATTTGGAATAATTATTTCTTTGAAGGCTTTTTTTTTTGTGGGGATTCTGCTCTGCTTTATCTCCATCCTACTCCATTCCCCTCATCTGAAAATGGAGACTCATTCTAAAAAAAAGATTTTCTGATACTAGCCATATTGTATCTTAATATTTGGGATTGGGACCATTAGTGCCTATTTGTGTCTTCATGTGACTCAGTGATGTCTGTGTCTAGCCAACAATGGTTGGAAATTTGCTTTGAGATGAGATCCATAAGAATGAGTATCATAATATCAATTGATTATGTAATCTGTTTTGTTGCAACCTTAAGTCCTTCGTGGTAGGCACACTTCATTATATTGTGTGGTACATTATATTTTTGTGGTTGGGTGATAATCGGAATGAGGGCTTACAAACTAGAAATAAGTAAAATATATGGATATTGCATAATTTTTGACTTGCTGCAATATGTTGGTCTTTGTTAAAACAACGAATAAGCCTTTGGAATGATCAATAAGATTTGTTCCACTGTTTTTTTCTTAAATCATATAGTTGCATCAAGCATAATGGGGGGAGGCATATAATGTTCGTTTTCTGTAAATCAAGCTTCTGATTATAGTTATTGATTATTTTATATTCATCCAATCATAGATTATAATTTTGAAGAATAACTATTCCAAACTGTTTTAGTAAGTGGAAGTGAAAGCTGGAAGGAAGATGCTGAAGTGGCAGGATGTTGTACAGTTTTGAGAATGTAAATCTATGACAATAGAAATAGAACAGGAGCAAATGTTGGGACCCTTGGATATTGCATCCGTTCAGATTATCCAATTAATTAGAAGATGTACATAGAAATATAGGTACAGGAGTAGGCCATTCGGCCCTTTGAGCCAGCACCGCCATTCAATATGATCATGGCTGATCATCCAAAATCAGTATCCCGCTCCTGCTTTTCCCCCCCATATCCCTTGATTCCTTTAGACCTGAGAGCTAAATCTGACTCTTTCTCTCCCTCTTGAAAACATCTAGTGAAACGGCCTCCACTGCCTTTTGTGGCAGAGAATTCCACAGATTCACAACTCTATGGGTGAAAAAGTTTTTCTTCATCTCAGTCCTAAATGGATATACATGAAGATATACATGCATTTGAAAAGGTGGGGGTTGATCAGGGATAGCGTGGTTTTATGCATGGGAGATCATATCACTCATTTTTTGTTGTTGTAAGTAACCAAAATGATTGAGGGCAGGGCCATAGATGTTGTCGGTGGGGTTCAGCAAGGCTTTTTATGTTCTGCATGGTCATAGAGTCAGACAGCATGGAAACAGGCCCTTCAGCCCCACTCCTCTATGCCAACCAAGATGCTCCATCTAAACTAGTCCCATTTACCTGGATCTGGCCCATATCCCTCTAATCCCTTCCATTCCAAGTACCTGTCCAAATGTGTTTTTTTAAATGTTGTTTTTGTACCTGCTTCAGCTACTTCCTTTGGCAACTAGATCCCTGCTGCATGACTCTATGACTCTGATAAATATCCTAGCAGTGATCCCTACAGTACAGCTCTTAGTACAGACTTCACGTCAGAAAAAAAAACTCCATCCATCACTACATTCGGCCTACTATCACCAAGTCAATATTTAATCTGTTTTTGTTGGCCTGCCTTAAATTAGCATGTGACATCTTGTCAAGTCATACTGAAGTTCAGGTAAACCAGGATTGCCAAGATACCTTCATCAAACCTGGTTACATCCACAAAAAAAAAATATATATATTTTTTATATATATCATATCATATCATATCATATATATACAGCCGGAAACAGGCCTTTTCGGCCCACCAAGTCCTTGCCGCCCAGCGATCCCCGTACATTAACACTATCCTACACCCACTAGGGACAATTTTTACATTTACCCAGCCAATTAACCTACATACCTGTACTAATTTCAGAGACATGAATAAATCTGTGCTGGGTGTTAATCAGCCCCTTACTAGATATAGATAGACACAAAAAGCTGGACAGGCAGCAGGGCAGCATCTCTGGAGTGAAGGAAAGGGTGATGTTTCGGGTCGAGACCCTTCTTCAGACTGGTTACCGATAAGGGAAACGAGAGATATAGATGGTGATGTGGAGAGATAAAGAACAATGAATGAAAGATATGTAAAAAAAGTAACTATGATAAAGCAAACAGGCCATTGTTAGCTGTTTGAAGGGTGAAAATAAGAAGCTAGTGTGACTTGGGTTGGAGGAGGGATAGTGAGAGAGGGAATGCCGGGGCTACCTGAAGTGAGAGAAATCAATATTCATACCACTGGGCTGTAAGCTGCCCAAGCGAAATATGAGATTCAGTTCCCCCAATTTGTGTTTAGCCTCACTCTCACAGTGGAAGAGACAGAGGACAGAAAGGTCTGTGTAGGAATGGGAAGGAGAATTAAAGTGTCCAGCATCCGGGCGATCAGGTAGGTTCAGGCGGGCTGAGCGAAGGTGTTCCACGAAACGATCGCCCAGTCTGTGTTTGGTCTCGCCAATGTATAAGAGTCCACATCTTGAACAACGGATACAGTAGATGAGGTTGGAGGAGGTGCAAGTGAACCTCTGCCTAACCTGAAAGGACTGTCGAAGTCCCTGGACAGAGTCGAGGGAGGAGGTATAGCGATAGGTGTTGCATCTTCTGTGGTTTCAGGGGAAGGTACCTGGGTAGGGTGTGGTTTGGGTTGGAAGAGATGAGTTAACAAGGGTTGCGGAGGGAACGATCTCTGTGGAAGATGAAAAGGGGTGGAGATGGGAAAATGTGGCTAGTGGTGGGATCCCGTTAGAGGTGGCGTAAATTTCAGAGGATTATGTGTTGTATATAACAGCTGATGGGGTGGAAGGTAAGGACTAGGGGGACTGTCTGTTAAGACTAGGGGGAGGGGGAGCAAGGGCAGAGCTGCGGGATACCGAGGAGACATGAGTGAGAGCCTCATCTGTGATGGGAGAGGGGAACCCCTGTTCCCTAAAGAATGAGAACATCTCGGATGTCCTAGTATGGAACATCACATCTTGAGTGCAGATGTGGCATAGACGGAGGAATTGGGAGTAGGGGATAGAGTCTGCAGGAAGCAAAGTGGGAAGAAGTGTAGTCAAGATAGTTGTGGGAGTCAGTGGGTTTGTAATGGATGTCAGTCATTAATCTATTTCCTGTGATGGAGACATAGAAACATAGATAATAGGTGCAGGAGTAGGCCATTTGGCCCTTCGAGCCTGCACCGCCATTCAATATCATCATGGCTGATCATCCAACTCAGTATCTTGTACCTGCCTTCTCTCCATACCCCCTGATCCCTTTAGCCACAAGGGCCACATCTAACACCCTCTTAAATATAGCCAATGAACTGGCCTCAACTACCCTCTGTGGTAGAGAATTCCACAGATTCACCACTGTGTGAAAAAAAACGTTCTCATCTCGGTCCTAAAAGACTTCCCCCTTATCCTTAAACTGTGACCCCTTGTTCTGGACTTCCCCAACATCGGGAACAATCTTCCTGCATCTAGCCTGTCCAACCCCTTAAGAATTTTGTAAGTTTCTATAAGATCCCCCCTCAATCTTCTAAATTCCAGCGAGTACAAGCCGAGTCTATCCAGTCTTTCTTCATATGAAAGTCCTGCCATTCCCAGGAATCAATCTGGTGAACCTTCTCTTTACTCCCTCTATGGCAAGAATGAGGGAGCTCAAAATTTCCTCAGATTAGGAGACCAAAACTGTACGCGATACTCCAGGTATGGCCTCACCAATGCCCTGTACAACTGCAGCAGAACCTCCCTGCTCCTATACTCAAATCCCCTCGCTATGAATGCCAACATACCATTCGCTTTCTTCACTGCCTGCTGTACCTGCATGCCTACTTTCAATGACTGGTGTACCACGACACCCAGGTCTCGTTGCATCTCCCCTTTTCCTAATCGGCCACCATTCAGATAATAGTCTGCTTTCCTGTTCTTGCCACCAAAGTGGATAACCTCACATTTATCCACATTATACTGCATCTGCCATGCATTTGCCCACTCACCTAACCTATCCAAGTCACTCTGCAGCCTCCTAGCATCCTCCTCGCAGCTAACACTGCCCCCCAGCTTCGTGTCATCCGCAAACTTGGAGATGTTGCATTCAATTCCCTCGTCCAAATCATTAATATATATTGTAAATAGCTGGGGTCCCAGCACTGAGCCTTGCGGTGCCCCACTTGTCACTGCCTGCCATTCTGAAAAGGACCCGTTTATTCCTACTCTTTGCTTCCTGTCCGCCAGCCAGTTCTCTGTCCACATCAATACTGAACCCACAATATTGTGTGCTTTATGTTTGCATACTAATCTCTTATGTGGGACCTTGTCGAAAGCCTTCTGGAAGTCCAGATATAACACATCCACTGGTTCTCCCTTATCCACTCTACTAGTTACATCCTCGAAAAATTCTATAAGATTCGTCAGACATGATTTACCTTTCATAAATCCATGCTGACTTTGTCCAATGATTTCACCACTTTCCAAATGTGCTGCTATCCCATCTTTAATAACTGACTCTAGCATTTTCCCCACTACCGATGTTAGGCTAACTGGTCTGTAATTCCCCGTTTTCTCTCTCCCTCCCTTTTTGAAAAGTGGGGTTACATTAGCTATCCTCCAATCCTCGGGAACTACTCCAGAATCTAAAGAGTTAAAAAAAATTATCACTAATGCATCCACTATTTCTGGATGTGAGATCAAGAAAGGGGAGGGAGTTGTCAGAGATGGTCCAAGTAAATTTGAGTGCAGGATGAAAATTGGTGGTGGAGTTGAGGTCCATGAGTTCTGCATGGGTGCAGGAGGTAGCACCGATGCAGTCATCGATGAAACGGAGATTTGGGGATAGTGCCAGTGTATGCCTGGATCAGGGATTGTTCAACGTACCCTACAAAGAGGCAGGCAGAGCTGGGGCCCATGTGGGTGCCCATAGCTACGCCTTGGACTTGGAGGAAGAGAGGAATCAAAGGAGAAATTGCTGCAAAGACTCTATCTCCCAATTCCTCCGTCTATGCCGCATCTGCACCCAAGATGAGGTGTTCCATACTAGAACATCCGAGATGTCCTCATTCCTTAGGGAATGGGGGTTCCCCTCTCCCATCATAGATGAGGCCCTCATTTGTGTCTCCTCGGTATCCCGCAGCTCCCCCTCCCCTAGTCGTAACAGAGACAGAGTCCCCTAGTCCTCACCTTCCACCACACATAATACAACACATAATCCTCCGAAATCTCCGCTACCTCCAACTGGATCCCACCACTAGCCACATTTTCCCAACTCCACTCCTTTCCGCCTTCCGCATAGACCGTTCCCTCTGCAACTCCCTGATTAACTCGTCCCTTCCAACCCAAACCACACCCTTCCCAGGTACCTTCCCCTGAAACCACAGAAGATGCAACACCTATCGCTATACCTCCTCCCTCGACTGTCCAGGGACTTCGACAGTCCTTTCATGTTAGGCAGAGGTTCACTTTCACCTCCTCCAACCTCATCTACCATATCTGTTGTTCAAGATGTGGACTCTTATACATCGGCGAGACCAAACGCAGACTGGGCGATCGTTTCGCGGAACATCTTCGCTTAGCTCGCCTGAACCTACCTGATCTCCCGGTTGCTGGACACTTTAATTCTCCTTCCCATTCCGACACAGCCTTTCTGTCCTAGATCTCCATTGTCAGAGTGAGGCTAAACGCAAATTGGAGGAACAGCATCTCTTATTTCGCTTGGGCAGCTTACAGCCCAGTGGCATGAATATTCATTTCCTTCACTTCAGGTAGCCCCGGCATTCCCTCTCTTTCTGTATCCCTCACCCACTCAAATCACACTAGCTTCTCATTTTCACCCTACAAACAGATAACAATGGCCTGTTTGCTTTATTATCGTTACTCTTTTGCATATCTTGCATTCATTGTTCTTTATCTCTCCACATCGCTGTCTATATCTCTCGTTTCTCTTATCGCCAACCAGTCTGAAGAAAGGTCTCGACCCGAAACGTCACCCTCTCTTTCGCTCCAGGGATGCTACCTGTTCTGCTGAGTTACTCCAGCTTTTTGTGTCTATCTGGTTTAAACCAGCATCTGCAGTTCCTTCTCACAGATTTCCCTTACCATGTCTGAATTCATTCTGTGTTTCATGTTCCAGCATGCCCAGATTACTCTAGGCTTCCTTTTATCCCACACGTTAATTCCATCTACCATCTTCATGCCTCCTTAACTTGTTCCATTGTAGACCCTATGTTTTACTCTTCTCACTTTTCCCACATAGCTTTGTATCATCAGCAAACCAGGATGTGATATTTTGTGTCTCCTCATCTTGATCATCTAATTATCTGGTTTTGTTCCTTGTGGCAGTCAGTGCGTAGTAGCCTGATAACCTGAAATGATTGTTTATTCTTGCTTTGATTTGACACCATTCTTTATCTTTGACGATAATCCTACGAGGCCTTATTTTGTGTTGAAGCCTTTTGTTTGGTATTGAACCAACTCGTGCTTTAAGTAAATCCATACATCGTGCATCAGCTTATGTCTTGCTATCTATCCTGATTGTATCCTGAAAAAAATGCATAGATTGCCGAGCAATTTTCCTTTCACACAAGGAAGATAAAGAATCCTGTGTGGAGGTTGTGCTTTGTTAATAATTGTTTCACTTTATAATGTTCTGTTTGTTTGCATTAATAATTTCTGGCATTACTTTTGGTTGTCAGTGGTTCATTCAATTATTAGCACGTCCTTCAGATTTGGATTGTATTGTACTCGCATTCTATTTGAGCAAAATAATCTGAACTGATAATATTTCTATCCAAAATTGAGGGAGTGCTGTAGTGCATCTTTCAGCTGAGGCGGTAAACAGAGAGTGCCTCCATGGTTCTAGGTTGGATGTGAAAATTGCACAGGGAGGATGGCCATGTTGTCCTGACCAAAATTTATCCACCTCAAAAATGGGTTAGTCAGTCATCGTCACAGAGTACCTTGTGAGACCTAGCTAAGTACAATTACAAATTACCTGCCATGCTTTGCACATTACAGCAATAATTGCATTTCAGAAGTATTTTAATTAAAGTGCTTTGGAACATCTGAAAGAGACTTGAAAGGTGCAATACAACTGCAAGACTGTTCTTCCTCAGCAGGTTATCTCTGCCAACTGTGCCCATGTTACATGAGTAACCAGACTTCAAGAGTAATTAGTTGGTGATAATGTGCTTTGGTTTTTACTAAAGACAATTTGATGCTCAATCTTGACACTTTCTTCATTTAATATTAGAGAAAAACTAATATTTGCATGGAACGTCTTAATTGCATCTCACTTCTGAATCAATGTTCAGTTTGATGGAGTCTGTGATTATCAAATGATAACATGCAATAAAAAAACCCTAGCAGATTGCTCACTCGATAGGAAAGTTGCTGAGTTACTCCAGTATTTTGCATCTATCTTTGGTGTAAACAAGCATATGCAGCTCTTTCCTACATATATTTTAAATTGATTGTTTATGAAATACCTTACACTGCAATAAATTAGAAAATACTGCTCGTAGTTGCAGTCTACTGAATGCTGCTGTGCAATATGTACAAAGGTGATGATTGGTTTCAGCTATGCTGTGATGATCCATAAATGGGGAAATTGGAAGGGAACAGTTCTTGTGGTAATAGTCACACTTTACAAATGCACCCCTTCATTAGAGAAAGGAAGAAATTTTATCTTGAGACTTATATTGAGATAGTAGCAGCTTGTTGATTTGTGGACTTTGAAAGCTAATTGAAAGGATTATCCTGTAAAATAGAGAATGCATGAATTTATGGTAGTTCTGCTTGTGTTTATTTGGGATAATTTTACTTTTGGTAACTATGAATTACCAAATTCATATATGCTACCTATATAGGACTATAAGATGAAATTTAATTGAGGCCATTCAGTTCAAAATTTATCTTCTAATCTTTGTCTTTCTGTAGCAGCAGCTGCCTATTTTAAAGATACATTCTTTACATGAACAAAGTGCATTCCATGAATTATTCACTTTATATTGCATGTACATCATGATGATTATTGCTAAACTCACCTTTTAACAGACTGTATTTAAATACCCTTTGTCCTGTAGTTATCTTCAGGTCTGATGTGGTGCTTTCTTAAATTTCTCTACTTTACTTAGCATTAGTATTGAATTCTCTTCTTTCTTTTACACTTGGACCAAGATGTCTCTTTTTGAATCTTACTTTGGTGGTCAGGATGGATAATCTCATGATTTTGGACTTGCCAATGACAAGACTGAGCCATATTGATAGTTTGAACTCAAAACAGCTTCAGGCTACTTTTTTTGCATTGTGGCGTTCATTTTTTTTCGGCATTAGAATGCATAACTGTTATGATTCTTAATCACCCAGGACAATGTAGTAAACTGTTTCATCTTTTTCTCACTAGCCTAAATGTAATTTCTTGCTACCAATGGCATTTTGTGGCTGAAGGGTGTACAATCCACAAGATCCTCTGTATCAAGGCTCTTCAATAGTACCATGACCTACATTAAATTTAAGAATATGTGATGTCGTCATCTCCAACTTTCCATTCAAATCACTACTCCACCCTGTCTTGTACTTGCATTGCTGGTTCTTTCTTGGCATCCTTCCAGGTCAATCTTGGAATGCCACACATAACACTACCTTTCCCACAATACAATCCCCCTCTCCCTTCGTGCAAAAGATATACGTGTGAAAATGCACATCTCCAGATTCTGGGACAGTTTATTCCTAGCTGTTAACGGGATGTCAACCATCTTACCACAACTAGAAATCAGTCCTAAACTACTATACCTCACTGGTGATCCTCAGACTTTTTTTGATCGGACTTTACTGGCTTTATCTTGCACTGAACGTCATTCCCTTATCATGTATCTGTACACTGTGATTGGCTCGATTGTAATCATGTACTGTCTTTACGCTGACTGGTTAGCAAGCAACAAAATCTTTTCACTGTACCTTGGTATACATGACAATAAACTAAACTGAACTGAAAAAGTTGTTCCAGGAGTCGACTGCCACTATTGCAGGTATCACAATGTGCTGGAGTAACTCAGCAGGTCAGGCAGGCAGCAACTCAGGAGAGAAGGAATGGGTGACGTTTCGGGTCGAGACCCTTCTTCAGACTTGCTATATACTTGCCGCTGCCACTATTGCACGTCAGTTGTGGATGTGTATTTGACCCTAACTGTGCTTCACTTCTGAAAATGAATAACTGCTTCATCTTGGATTAGTTGTGGCTGTACTCCTGCATCATTCTGTTTCTTCCAGGGAGTAACAGAATTCGTTTATCTCAAGTACCATAATTCTACCTCTATACATCACTTCAGACTGAGTCTGAGCCACAACTCCCCTTCCTGTGGCTTAATTTAGTATCATCAATGAATTTGACCAAGTGGCATTCCATCACTAAATGCTATTTGGTAGTGTTTAAAAAAAAAAAAAAAAAATCATCTATGGGATGAGGGCATCTTTGGCAGTAGAATTGTTACCTATTACCCTTGCCCTTGAACTGGTAAGCTGCTTCCTTCAACTACTCCAGTCTGGTGAATATATTTCTGCAGTTCCATTGAGTTGGGAGTTCCAGTATCTCAGTAATATGCAAGTATTCAAGTGGTCCATTTTCTCTTTCACCTTTTTGGAAGAGACATGCCAAGTAATTGAATTTTTCAGATTTTGTGTGTTGCAGCTAAGTTGTACTGGTAATGAGGAGGGCAAAGTGGTTGGGGCTCTGAATGTGATACCAATTGGGTTGCTTTGTTCTGGGTGGTGTCGAGACTCATGAGTGATGTTGGAATTGCAATTGTCCAGCCAAATGAAGGGTGTGAAAGTATGGGCTGTTATTGAAGTGGAAATATTTTTGGCCCTGTTTTGATCCACATCTTTGTGCCAGCTTCCAGATAACCATCTGATCATTTTTGACTCTCAGGAGGTGGTTGTAATGATAATTGTCAAGGATCAAGGTTTAGTCTCTTGTGTATGTTGCTCAGTCCTATTATCAGCCCATGTCTTAATATGATCAAGATCTTGTTACACACAGTTGTTACTCATGGTACACTTAACATTTTTCCAAGACTGAAAGGGAAATGTCGGCACCACTTTTTAAACTCTCCTGCTCTTATCCCGCCTCTCAAGTTAACTGCCTTTGGATGCCTCCACTAATCGCCACCTAGCTCTTAAATTCTCCTGCACATTCCTGAGATTGAAAGGGAGATGTGTACATTCTACACTGATCATCTTCTCCTCGTCCTGTGGAAGGATGGTCATTAATGAGGCAGCTGAAGAGGTTTGGGCTTGGCACACTGAACAGAGGAGCTGCTGTGATGTTCTAGGACTAGGATGATTGACCTCTCAAAACGACACCTCTCTTCCTTTTGTGTGAGGCATGACCCCCACCATTGAAAAGCATTGCTTTTCATGTTCATCAGGTCAGTTTTACCAGAGGTCTTCAATGTCACACTCGTTCAAATGTTACCTTGATATCTCTTGTGCTGCCTGGATATGACTCGTGTCTATATTTGCACATTATAGTCTGATATTAAATGGTTTTGCTGAAATGGAAACTAAATATTGTGAAGTAGGTTGTTGGAAGGCAAGAACTGTCTTTTGTTGACAATTTCCATTAATTACATCTTCCTATTAAATCCTTCAGTGGTGTGACTGTATTGATGATTAGCCAATGTCAGTTTGATTTTTGTTTTCTTTTTGTTGCCAAAATTCATCAAGGTTTTAGGCCACAGGCTTTGGGTGGCGCAGCGATGTAATGGTAACTTACTGACTTGCAGCGCCAGAGATCCAAGTTCAATCCTGACTACAGATGCTGTCTGTATGGAGTTTGTACGTTCTCCCTGTGACCACGTGGGTTTTCTCCAGGTGCTCCCGTTTCCTCTTACACTACAAAGATGTGCAGGTTTGTTGGTTAATCGGCTTCTCTAAATTGTCCCTAATGTGTAGAATATAGCTAGCTTATGGGTGATCGTGGTCGCCTCTGTGGGGCCAAAGGGCCACACTGTATCTCTAAACTAAACTAAAGCTTCTTGGATAGTTATTTGACTTTCTGCTGGTATTTCATTGATCTATTGGCCATATCCATCCAGTTTAAATTTAAGTTGGGAGAGTTCTGATAAAGCAAAGAATATTGGGAGGAGAGATAAAAGAAAACTAGACTTTTTTCCGTATAATGTAGTTAAAGGAGATGTAAGATCTAGAAGAGATTAGCAAAATGAAATAATCCTAGACTGTGAATAGATGAGGGATTGGGTTACTTCCACAGTTTGTTTAATGTGACATCGTAATATTATGGTTACAGTGTATATAGTTGAATGGAGTAGCTGCAAAAAGGAAGTAAATAAATCTTCTGTAGTTAGGCACAACATGCTGGAGTAATTTAGCAGGGCAGACAACATCTCTGGAGAAAAGGAATAGGTGACGTTTCGGGTCGAGAACCTTCTTCAGTTAGGAATGGCCATTATGTTGGTTTTAGTGATCTTCTACAGGTCATTGGCAGGAAACTGCTTTGTCTGTAACTTGGTATGACAGATTGTGATTGTGTAGATTTCATTTTACATTGTAAAATTAAACTGGGTTCACCCACAACCAATTCAAAATTAAATGATTATTTAAATTGACTAAAGTATTAGTTCCATCAAATGGGAAACAAAATTTCAATTGGCATTCCTGCACAGAAGGTAGTTTTCATCCCTGTATTCCTGTTATGGATTTTTAGTTATTTAACTGGTATTCTTTCACAATAATGCCCAATATTGTATTGTAACTAGTGTATCTATGTTCCCTTGCATCTCCGCTCTCTGTGTCACCCTTGCATCTTTCTCCGTCCCTCTCCCACCCTAGGTTCACTGTCATCCTGTTGAGTTTCAGTCTGTATACCTCGCTATCACCCACTCCACAGCCAACAATGGACCATTGCAGTCCACCTGTCCTGGATCATTGTTGCTTTTGGTATATCTTTCATTCATATGCTCTACATCTCTCTATATCACCGTCTATATCTCTTGTTTCCCTTTCCCCTGACTCGGTCTGAAGAAGGGTTTTGACCCGAAACGTTACCTAATCCTTTTCTCCAGAGATGCTGCCTGACCTGCAGAGTTACTCCAGCTTTTTGTATCTATCCTCATTTAAACCAGCATCTGCAGTTCCTTCCTACACATTTTACCAGCTTTGTGCAGGTTTTGACCTTGACTCGGTAGATGTATGAGCAATCTTTAATCATTGGCTAGACTATTCTTAACCAAGGAAAATTCTCAGTGATGAGTCACATTAGTTAAAATTCAATTGTTTTTGTGATTATCCCAAATTAATTTCCCATTTATTCTTACGGTGAAGATCAGCTAAGGTACAGCATGGGTTTTATGCTGCTTTATTCTGGTATTCTGAATCTGTGGCCTTGAATCAGCCATTGGTTTGGTGCGTTGCGACATCTTTCTGATGGTTTAAAATAAAACTAGATACGCCTTGGATGCTTTTACAGCAGAGACAAAAATATTTACTCTATGGCTTTGTTTTACTCTTTATAACACGATATAGTCTTTTAAATTGCTTTTATATTCTTCAGCCACCTATTATGCAGTTTTGCACAGCTGGAAATCGCATCAACATGAGGCTATTTAGACTATCTGAGGGAAAGACCTATTTTTCACTTCATTGCAGCCGATGATCTTAATTGATAATAGTAAATGTAGTTTTGACATGACATTGACTTTATTATCTTTCGTAGGGCAATAGCTCTAGTGTTACTACAATGCAAATGCACTCTGCACAAAATGCCAGTGTGCGTGAAGTAGTCAATTGCCCATGATGCAGCTGTTTTCCCTGTAAAGTCTGGTGCATGTTGCAAGGCCTGAATAGTGGCAAACTCCACTTGCTTTCCCACATTCTGGCCTGAAATATAAAATTAATTGGACAACATTACATGTATGCATAACTAGGAAATTAGTCAATCTATTGTAACAGTAAATATTTTGTGTTGTGTCTCTTTGAACTGTGAAGAAATAAGCATAGTCATCATACTTAACCATTGTGTCTGGTAAAGAGGGTTTTCAGCCACTTAGAACTGCTAATGACTTAGTTTTACTTCTGATAGGGTAAATTCCATATGATGAAAATAGAGTGCTCTGAATGCATGTTGGTTTAATTGCGGATTGTTCTATTGTTGTGGTAACAATATCTAGTATAAGGCAAGTGACAATTTTGCAAGCGCACAGTAAATTTGTGTTCAACAGCTTTTTTTTTTTAAATGGAAGTTGTTTTGGCTCTCATGGAGACTGAGATTTGTCACTATTTTGTATGGAGAGGAAAGTCTCTTTTCAGATGAAATCTTTCAAATTTTATTAAGTGAGAAATATATCCTGAACCGATAATGTTAAAAATTCAAAAGCATTACGGGATAGTTGCACTTGCCATTATTTTAAACAATGACTGTATTTATGTTCAAATTGCTCCCTAAGCTGACGGGTTCATGTGGCAGATATTCACACTGGGGACCTTATAATTTTCATGGCTGGTCTATAATTAGATGCATTTTCTATGTATAATTTTAAAGAGGGAAATTCACAACATTTGGGGAAATGCTTTAACAACTTCGATGTGTTTTTGTTAATAGTATAATTTAATTTTTGTAGGATTCTATTGTTTCAGTAAAGAGTTTTCCTCAAACAGCATCTCCCTGTTTGTTTTTGTTTTCTCGCTTCCTGTGAGGCTGAACATACTTGCATCTATTATCTGTTATCCGCAAAATTCCTAGTGAGGAAAATAGTTTGACCTGATTAACGGCAAGTGTTGTTTGTGAGCATCCATGTTATCCTTCCTTTCTTCTCTATTTTGTCTCTTTCCCGAGTCTCTGACACTTCCATGAATCCTGCAATGCCTGAGTAGTAAAAATATGAAGTGCACAACATTAACCCTCTATTGAGGCAAGTGTAGAAGTTGGGAGGTCATGCTGCAGTTATACAAGACATTGGTGAGGCCACACTTAGAGTATTGTGTTCAGTTATGGTCACCATGTTGTAGGAAGATGTTGTCAAGCTGGAAAGTGTGCAGAGAAGATTCACAAGGATGTTGCCAGGACTCGAGGGCTTGAGCTAGAAGGAGAGGTTGAGCAGGCGAGGGCTTTATGCCTTAGAGCGCAGGAGGATAAGGAGTGATCTTATAGAGATGTACAAATCTTGAGAGGAATAGATTAGGTAAATGCACAGTCTTTTGCCCTGAGTAGGGAAATTGGGAACCAGAGGACATAGGTTTAAGGAGGAGGGAGGGGGGAAGATTTAATAGGAACTTGAGGGGTAACTTTTTTACACAAAGGGTGGAGGGTGTATGGAACAAGCTGTGGAGGAGATAGTTGAAGCAGGTTTCAGAAGCGTTTGCAGCATTTCAGAAACATTTAGACAGATACATGGAGAGCATAGGTTTAGTGGGATATGGGCCAAACGCTGGCAGGTGGGACTAGTGTAGATGAGGCATGTTGGTCGGTGTGGGCAAATTGGGCCGATGGATTTTTCACACTGTATGACTTCAGGACTCTAAGGGATTACAGGCTTGTGAAACTGTCATTTTCCTTCAGGAGAGGGTGTGACTGATGAGTTTTTATTGTTATGGTGGCACAAATGGGAAGAAAAATTCTCTTCTGGGTGAATTTCATAGCATTTTACTTTCTGGTTCTATTTGTTTTTACATTTAAAAAAAATCTTTAATCTGTTTTATTACTGCTAATATATGGTTTTTAAACTTCAGTTTCAATCCAGATGATTGAGTTACTCATTTTCAAAAAGGGAATGTGGGAAGGAATTGACCTGGAGACCGTTTTAGTGGAAAATTCATTTTTCATGTTGGAATTATGCTCCGATAAAAAGTTATCAATCTGAAACATTAACTTTATTTCTGTCACCATAGTTGTTTCCTGTCATTCAAAGTGTTTCCAGCATCTTTCTAGATTAGTTTCGGATTCTTGCAACTGAAATGTTTCACTTCGTCTATGTTGCTCACCCAGGAGCCAATAGTATTTGTGACCATTTTCTCTGCCTCTTCCTTACTCTTTGGACAAAAACTTTTTTTCATTCATGAGAATTGATAAAATACATCTCTTGCTGCTCCTGAACACATTATCAGTGATGTAACTTGGAGTCATTGGGTCTTTCAACATCAGACACCCTCGCCCGGGCGACCCAGCCGTGGTTGATCAGATCACGACTTGTGCTCAGGTGGCATTCGGCCTCCCCATGGTCCTCTCCTGAGCCAGAGTCTTCTCGAGGCTTTCTCCGCTGCCTCTGTGGTGTTCTTGATGACTCTTCTCTCCATTCCAGTGATGCCCAGTGCACTCAAGGCTTTGTAGAGCGATTGCCCTGCAACACCTCTGCAGCCAACCTCGATGGGCATACACCTTACCTTCCAGCCTGCTTACAGCAGTCTATGACCAGCTCCGTACTTGGTCTTCTTCCTCTGGTGGGCCTCCTCCAGACGGTCCTCCCGTGGCACTGTCGGTTCCAACAAGACAATGTTTTTGGTCGCCTCTGAGACCAGGAGGATGTCTGGCCTCAGGGTGGTCGTGGCGATGTGCCGTGGGAACTTCAGCTGTTTCACCAGGTCTACAGAAAGCTGCCAGTCCTGCACAGTCGCCAGGATTCCTCACGGATTCTTGGCTGCTGTGGTTCTTGGCAGCTGCACTCCAGCCTTCACGAAGGTGATCATCTGGGTGGTGGGGCGTGCTCGTCTGCAGCTGCTGATTTCCATGCTGATGGCTTCTGCAATGGTTTTCAGAACCTGGTTGTGACACCAGGTGTACCGGCCCTGCTCAAGAGCCTTTAGGCAGCAGCTCTGGATGTGTTCCAACGTCCCCTTGCCAGAGCATTACAATGGATGCTGAAGATCTGAAATTTTAGTAGATAATCTGCAAAGAGAGAAGCAGATTTTGTGTTTCAATTTGCTGGGATTTTTTTTCCTTCTGGGAATGATATAGTTAATCACATTATCTAAATTTTTGTCTGAAATCCAAGGATTAAATTCTGAAGCTTTTTTTTGTTTTGTTTAGACTCTGTGGATGTTGCTGGTAATCCATTTTCCATTCCAAATTGGAAGCTCAAATAAAGAAGGCGATGGTGTGCTGAAGGGCTGCTACCATGCTGTATCTTTCAATCAATTCATTTGTTTCAATCGTTTCAATCTATTAACAAATACTTTTAATGTACTGGATTAACAGAAACGTAAGGCTAAAGTGTATATATGGAGTTGTGAAATAGGCTCTACAGATGAAATAGCCTGGCTCCAATTCCTTTGCACATTTGTGTTTCTTAGTTAGGATCTTATAAATACAGTGCCCTCCATAATGTTTGGGACAAAGACCCATCATTTATTTATTTGCCTCTGTACTCCACAATTTGAGATATGTAATATTAAAAAATCACATGTGGTTAAAGTGCACATTGTCAGATTTTATTAAAGGGTATTTTTATACATTTTGATTTCACCATGTAGAAATTACAGCTGTGTTTACACATAGTCCCCCCATTTCAGGGCACCATAATGTTTAGGACACATGGCTTCACAGGTGTTTGTAATTGCTCAGGTGTGTTTAATGGGCTCCTTAATGCAGGTATAAGAGAGCTCTCAGCACCTCATCTTTCCTCCAGTCTTTCCATCATCTTTGGAAACTTTTATTGCTGTTTATCAACATGAGGGCCAAAGTTGTGCCAAAAGTCAAAGAAGCCATCATGAGACTGAGAAAAACAATGCAATTGTTAGAGACATGAGCCAAACCTTAGGCTTACCAAAATCAACTGTTTGGAACATCATTAAGAAGAAAGAGCACTGGTGAGCTTACTAATCACAAAGGGACTGGCAGGCCAAGGAAGACCTCCACAGCTGATGACAGAAGAATTCTCTCTATAATAAAGAAAACCCCCCCAAACTCTTCCAGATCAGAAACATTCTTCAGTAGTCAGGTGTGGATTTGTCAATGACCACTGTCCGCAGAAGACTTCATGAACAGAAATAGAGGCTACACAGCAAGATGCAAACCACTGGTTAGCTGTAAATATAGGATGGCCTGGTTACAGTTTGCCAAGAAGTGCCCAAGATCCAAAGCATACTACCTCATCTGTGAAACACGATGGTGGGGGGTGTTATGGCCTGAGCATGTATGGCTGCTGAAGGCACTGGCTCACTTATCTTCATTGATGATACAACTGCTGATGGTAGTAGCATAATGAATTCTGAAGTGTATAGACACATCCTATCTGCTCAAGCTCAAACAAATGCCTCAAAACTCATTGGCCGGCGGTTCATTCTACAGCAAGACAATAGACAATAGACAATAGGTGCAGGAGTAGGCCATTCAGCCCTTCGAGCCAGCACCGCCATTCAATGCGATCATGGCTGATCACTCTCAATCAGTACCCCGTTCCTGCCTTCTCCCCATACCCCCTCACTCCGCTATCCTTAAGAGCTCTATCCAGCTCTCTCTTGAAAGCATCCAACGAACTGGCCTCCACTGCCTTCTGAGGCAGAGAATTCCACACCTTCACCACCCTCTGACTGAAAAAGTTCTTCCTCATCTCCGTTCTAAATGGCCTACCCCTTATTCTCAAACTGTGGCCCCTTGTTCTGGACTCCCCCAACATTGGGAACATGTTATCTGCCTCTAATGTGTCCAATCCCCTAATTATCTTATATGTTTCAATAAGATCCCCCCTCATCCTTCTAAATTCCAGTGTATACAAGCCCAATCGCTCCAGCCTTTCAACATACGACAGTCCCGCCATTCCGGGAATTAACCTAGTGAACCTACGCTGCACGCCCTCCATAGCAAGAACATCCTTCCTCAAATTTGGAGACCAAAACTGCACACAGTACTCCAGGTGCGGTCTCACCAGGGCCCGGTACAACTGTAGAAGGACCTCTTTGCTCCTATACTCAACTCCTCTTGTTACGAAGGCCAACATTCCATTGGCTTTCTTCACTGCCTGCTGAACCTGCATGCTTCCTTTCATTGACTGATGCACTAGGACACCCAGATCTCGTTGAACTCCCCCTCCTCCTAACTTGACACCATTCAGATAATAATCTGCCTTTCTATTCTTACTTCCAAAGTGAATAACCTCACACTTATCTACATTAAACTGCATCTGCCATGTATCCGCCCACTCACACAACCTGTCCAAGTCACCCTGCAGCCTTATTGCATCTTCCTCACAATTCACACTACCCCCCAACTTAGTAAGTTAACTAAAAAGGCAATACGAGGAGAAAAGATGAGGTACGAGGGTAAACTAGCCAATAATATAAAGGAGGATAGCAAAAGTTTTTTTAGGTACGTGAAGAGGAAAAAAATAGTCAAGGCAAATGTGGGTCCCTTGAAGACAGAAGCAGGGGAATTTATTATGGGGAACAAAGAAATGGCAGACGAGTTAAACCGTTACTTTGGATCTGTCTTCACTGAGGAAGATACACACAATCTCCCAAATGTTCTAGGGGCTGGAGAACCTAGGGTGATGGAGGAACTGAAGGAAATCCACATTAGGCAGGAAATGGTTTTGGGTAGACTGATGGGACTGAAGGCTGATAAATCCCCAGGGCCTGATGGTCTGCATCCCAGAGTACTTAAGGAGGTGGCTCTAGAAATAGTGGAAGCATTGGAGATCATTTTTCAATGTTCTATAGATTCAGGATCAGTTCCTGTGGATTGGAGAATAGCAAATGTTATCCCACTTTTTAAGAAAGGAGGGAGAGAGAAAACGGGTAATTATAGACCAGTTAGTCTGACATCAGTGGTGGGGAAAATGCTGGAGTCAATTATAAAAGACGAAATTGCTGAGCATTTGGATAGCAGTAACGGGATCGTTCCGAGTCAGCATGGATTTACGAAGGGGAAATCATGCTTGACAAATCTACTGGAATTTTTTGAGGATGTAACTAGGAAAATTGACAAGGGAGAGTCAGTGGATGTGGTGTACCTCGACTTTCAGAAAGCCTTCGACAAGGTCCCACATAGGAGATTAGTGGGCAAAATTAGGGCACATGGTATTGGGGGTAGGGTACTGACATGGATAGAAAATTGGTTAACAGACAGAAAGCAAAGAGTGGGGATAAATGGGTCCCTTTCGGAATGGCAGGCAGTGACCAGTGGGGTACCGCAAGGTTCGGTGCTGGGACCCCAGCTATTTACGATATACATTAATGACTTAGACGAAGGGATTAAAAGTGCCATTAGCAAATTTGCAGATGATACTAAGTTGGGGGGTAGTGTGAATTGTGAGGAAGATGCAATAAGGCTGCAGGGTGACCTGGACAGGTTGTGTGAGTGGGCGGATACATGGCAGATGCAGTTTAATGTAGATAAGTGTGAGGTTATTCACTTTGGAAGTAAGAATAGAAAGGCAGATTATTATCTGAATGGTGTCAAGTTAGGAGGAGGGGGAGTTCAATGAGATCTGGGTGTCCTAGTGCATCAGTCAATGAAAGGAAGCATGCAGGTTCAGCAGGCAGTGAAGAAAGCCAATGGAATGTTGGCCTTCGTAACAAGAGGAGTTGAGTATAGGAGCAAAGAGGTCCTTCTACAGTTGTACCGGGCCCTGGTGAGACCGCACCTGGAGTACTGTGTGCAGTTTTGGTCTCCAAATTTGAGGAAGGATATTCTTGCTATGGAGGGCGTGCAGCGTAGGTTCACTAGATTAATTCCCGGAATGGCGGGACTGTCGTATGTTGAAAGGCTGGAGCGATTGGGCTTGTATACACTGGAATTTAGAAGGATGAGGGGGGATCTTATTGAAACATATAAGATAATTAGGGGATTGGACACATTAGAGGCAGATAACATGTTCCCAATGTTGGGGGAGTCCAGAACAAGGGGCCACAGTTTGAGAATAAGGGGTAGGCCATTTAGAACGGAGATGAGGAAGAACTTTTTCAGTCAGAGGGTGGTGAAGGTGTGGAATTCTCTGCCTCAGAAGGCAGTGGAGGCCAGTTCGTTGGATGCTTTCAAGAGAGAGCTGGATAGAGCTCTTAAGGATAGCGGAGTGAGGGGGTATGGGGAGAAGGCAGGAACGGGGTACTGATTGATAGTGATCAGCCATGATCGCATTGAATGGCGGTGCTGGCTCGAAGGGCTGAATGGCCTACTCCTGCACCTATTGTCTATTGTCTATTGTCTATCTGCAAATTTGCTAATGGTACTTTTAATCCCTTCGTCTAAGTCATTAATGTATATCGTAAATAGCTGGGGTCCCAGCACCGAACCTTGCGGTACCCCACTGGTCACTGCCTGCCATTCCGAAAGGGACCCATTTATCCCCACTCTTTGCTTTCTGTCTGTCAACCAATTTTCTATCCATGTCAGTACCCTACCCCCAATACCATGTGCCCTAATTTTGCCCACTAATCTCCTATGTGGGACCTTGTCGAAGGCTTTCTGAAAGTCGAGGTACACCACATCCACTGACTCTCCCTTGTCAATTTTCCTAGTTACATCCTCAAAAAATTCCAGTAGATTTGTCAAGCATGATTTCCCCTTCGTAAATCCATGCTGACTCGGAATGATCCCGTTACTGCTATCCAAATGCTCAGCAATTTCGTCTTTTATAATTGACTCCAGCATCTTCCCCACCACTGATGTCAGACTAACTGGTCTATAATTACCCGTTTTCTCTCTCCCTCCTTTCTTAAAAAGTGGGATAACATTTGCTATCCTCCAATCCACAGGAACTGATCCTGAATCTATAGAACATTGAAAAATGATCTCCAATGCTTCCACTATTTCTAGAGCCACCTCCTTAAGTACTCTGGGATGCAGACCATCAGGCCCTGGGGATTTATCAGCCTTCAGTCCCATCAGTCTACCCAAAACCATTTCCTGCCTAATGTGGATTTCCTTCAGTTCCCAATGATCCCAAACATTCTGCTAAAGCAACAAAGGAGTTTTTCAAAACTAAAAAATGGTCAATTCTTGAGTGTCCAAGTCAGTCACCTGCTCTGAGCCCAATTGAGCACGCCTTTTATATGCTGAATAGAAAACTGAAGGGGACTCGCCCCCAAAACAAGCATAAGTCAGAGATGGCTGCAATACAGGCCTGGCAGAGCATCACCAGAGAAGTCACCCAGCAACTGGCGATGTCCATGAATCGCAGACGTCAAGCAGTCATTGCATGCAAAGGACATGCAACACAATACTAACCATGATGACTTTCATTTACATGACATTGCTGTGTCCCAAACATGAAGGTGCTCTGAAATGGGAGGGACTAATGAGGGATTTCCAAAAGTGGTCTGTCAAATGTGGAACGCCTGGATAGACTCAATGGCAAATAATACTTGATGCAGGATTTAAGGATCCATTGATTTTGTGATGAATTGCAAGGCTGCAAATGAGAAACAAAGAGGAAGATAAAATTATTCTCTAAAAAATTGATGAATTTCCAAGTTTTTAAAAATTAACATTTTATGCAAAAATATTTAAATTCTCAGATTTATAAATGCATCTGAACATTTTGAATGCTTTAGCTCTGCAACATTTGCCCTCCTGATCTGGACCTGGTAGGTATAACATTGGAGACCATAATTGGCGACCCCAGGAAAATGTGACCCAATAAATCATGTTGAGCTATCAATCCTGTTTCATGCTCAAAGAATGTACACTTCTAATCATATCAGTTGCTTCAAATGTTGCAGCCAATCATTTCAAACAATGACTTAGTATTCAAAGAGCTTTGCTAACAAGCAAAATGGAATGAGATTTTATTTAATGTTAGATTATTAACATATTTCATATAACCTCACTGCAATCTGCAAACAAAACTGAAACTTCCAATTTTAATCAGCACAAGCCAATCTACATTTCCGCACATAGAAGCCATTAAAGGGGAAAAAGAAGTGGTTCTAAACATGTAGACACTCTTTACAATTGTGACGGCTAATGCAAAATTGAAGGACTAGTACTGGGTCCACGGCCGTGTACTATCTACTGGTGCTATCTAATTTAGATGAGAATGCAGATGGCACCAACATTTGTGGTATAGCAGATAGTAAAAAATATTTACTTAGCAGAAGTATCTTGAATGAGATACAACAGGATACAGTTGAACTGGGAAAGTAGAACAAGGATTGGCAGATGGAACTTAACTCAGATAAATGCAGTGCTGTATTTTGAAAAGTTAAACCAGGACTGGACTTGTACATTAAATGAGAGCACTGGAGAGTGTTGTTGAACAGAGACACATAAGGGTACAAGGACATAATTTCCCAAAAGTGGTGGTACAGGTTGACGGGTGTCAAATAAAAGGTGTTGGAAGGGACTGCAGATGCTGGTTTAAACCGAAGATAGACACAAAAAGCTGGAGTATCTCAGGCAGCATTTCTGGAGAGAAGGAATGGGTGACATTTTAGGTCGAAACCCTTCTTCAGATATGCGTGTCTTCATCACAGGGCACAAGAATTGGGATGTCATGTTACAACTGTATAAGAACTAGGCGAGAGAACACTTGGGAGTATTGTGTTCTGGTCAGATGTCATTAAGCTAGAAAGGGTGCAGAAAAGATTATTTGGATATTATCAGGACTGGAGGGTTTAAGTTATCAGGAGAGACTGGAAGGGGCTTATAGTCCCTGGAGTATAGAAAGTTGAGTGGTAACCTTCAAACATTCAGCTCATTCTTCAAAGAAACATGCTTGAAGACATCAGAACAGTGTTCCATTGTATATTAGCAAAATGTGGGACGAATGGAAATTTAAGGGACAAAATTCAGAAATAAAGACATAAATAAACATCACAAATCAAATGTTACTACCTAAAAATCTAATATTTGCTACACAATATAAAACGTTTAATAAAACAAACTTATTTATATACTCGCAAGATTGTATTCGGCATTGAAATCATGCACTATACTGCTTTGATTTTCCACGATTGAATCCCAACCACAATTCAAACAACGGGTCAGACAGAAATGCCAAAAACTTGACCATGTCATCTTCCATATATTTAGTTCCCTGTGATATTATTCAGCAACAATTACCCCAAAATATTAACAGCAGCTTTCAAACACTTAAGCACATCTTCTTCTCAATGGTATATATCGATTCTAAAAAGATGAACCGACCGTGGATAGCAACAAACTAAAAACATTTACAATTTTATATCTTTAGTTAAAAATTGGTTAAGCTGAAGATAATGAACCATGACTCAAAATTAGCTTAAATCCATCTGTACGCTGAGCAAGGAAAAAAATATTTGTTCAATTATTTGTTTTGTTTGACGTGAATTTTCTTTAGTCAAGTCAACTTTATCTGTCACATACATATACAAGATGTGCAGTGAAATGAAAGTGGCAACGCCTGCGGATTGTGGTAAAACTACAAAACAGAATAGATTTTTTTTTTTTAACACAAAAAATAAATTAATACAGTAAATTAAATTAGTCCCTGGTGATTTGAGAGTTAACAGTCCTGATGGCCTGTGGGAAGAAACTCCGTCTCATCCTCTGTTTTCACAGCGTGACAGCGGAGGCGTTTGCCTGACCGTAGCAGCTGGAACAGTCCGTTGCTGGGGTGGTAGGGGTCCCCCATAATGTTGCTGGCTCTGGATCTGCACCTCCTGATGTATAGGTCCTGCAGGGGGGCGAGTGTAGTTCCCATAGTGCGTTCAGCCGAACGCACTACTCTCCGCAGAGCCTTCCTGTCCTGGGCAGAGCTGTTCCCAAACCAGATTGTGATGTTTCCAGACAAGATGCTTTCTACAGCCCCAGAGTAGAAGCACTGAAGTATCCTCAGAGACTCTGAATTTCCTCAACTGTCTGAGGTGCTAAAGGCGCTGCCTTATCTTACTCACCAGTGCGGCAATGTGTGTTGTCCATGTCAGATCCTCTGTGATGTGACTCCCAGGTATTTAAAGCTACTCGCCCTATCCACAGTAATCCCATTTATCTCCAGTGGCGTGTACGTCCTCGGATGTTGAGCCCTTCTAAAGTCTACAATCAGTTCCTTAGTTTTTGTGACATTCAAGAGGCGGCTGTTGTCCTGACACCAAAGTGTCAGATCAGCCACCTCCTCCCAGTAGGCCTTCTCATCGTTATCGGAGATCAGGCCCACCACCACAGTGTCGTCAGCCAACTTGATGATGGAGTTGGAGCTGAACCTGGACGCACAGTCATGTGTGTATAGGTAGTACAGTAGGGGGCTAAGGACACAACCCTGGGGGGGTCCTGTGTTCAGGGTGAGGGGGTTAGATGTATGTCTCCCCATCTTGACCACTTGGGGCCTGGTGGTGAGAAAATCCAGGACCCAGGCACACAGGGGAGTGTTAAGCCCCAGTTTCAGCAGCTTCTCAGCCAGTCTGGTGGGGACTATTGTGTTGAAAGCTGAACTAAAATCAATGAACAGCATCCTCACATAGCCCCCCTTCTGGCTGTCTAGATGAGAGAGAGCGGTGTACAGAACCTGGGAGACCGCATCATCCGTGGATCTGTTCGGACGGTATGCGAGCTGCAGCGGGTCCATATTGTGAGGGAAGAAGGCACAGATGTGGTTCTTGATCAGCCTCTCGAAGCATTTCATAACGACCAAGGTGAGGGCCACCGGTCAGTAGTCATTTAAACAAGCTGGAGAGGCATTCTTTGGCACTGGTACGATGATCGATCTTTTGAAGCATGCAGGGACCACGGACTTGGCCAAGGAGAGATTGAATATTGTAGTGAGTACCGGAGGAAGCTGAGTAGCACAAGACTTTAGTACTCGCCCAGATATACCATCTGGGCCTCCAGCTTTCCTCGTGTTCACACGCGTCAGAGCCCACCTCACCTCATGCTCGGACACCGAGAATGTGTGCACATCCCCAGCGGTGGATCCCCCTCCAGCCTCGCTAGCCAGCTCGCTGGAGGTGTTGTTTTTAGAAGGCGAGCTAGGGGTAATGTTGTCCATCTCGAATCGTGCATAGAAGTTCAAGCCATCAGCTAGGTAGGTGCCGGCACTTCCGGTTGAGGGGGGGCTTCACCGGTAGTTAGTTATAGTCCGTAGCCCCTGCCAAAGGCACCTGGTGTCCTGCTGCTCCATCTGTGACTTAAGTTCTTATTAGACAATAGATGCAGGAGGAGGCCATTTGGCCCTTCGAGCCAGCACCGCCATTCAATGTGATCATGGCTGATCATTCTCAATCAGTACCCCGTTTCTGCCTTCTCCCCATACCCCCTGACTCCACTATCCTTAAGAGCTCTATCCAGCTCTCTTGAATGCATTCAGAGAATTGGCCTCCACTGCCTTCTGAGGCAGAGAATTCCACAGATTTACAACTCTCTAACTGAAAAAGTTTTTCCTCATCTCAGTTCTAAATGGCCTACCCATTATTCTTAAACTGTGGCCCCTTGTTCTGGACTCCCCCAACATTGGGAACATGTTTCCTGCCTCCAACGTGTCCAACCCCTTAATAATCTTGTATGTTTCGTTATTGTGGCCTCACACTTCCTCTTTTGGTATATACTATCCCTACACTGCAAGCTGTTTACCCTATCCTCCAACTCTGACTCCCTGCAAGTATAGATCAATACCCTATGGCTACCCAGCCATCATCGCCAGACCTTTCGGCGCTCAGGCCTTCCCATCTGAATTTCCATCTCCCTTATACTTTCTGTCAGTCCCATCTTGAAACATTTTCTGACAAGTCTTTTGATCATCTCCCTCTGAATATTTTTTTCTTGAAATGCGCATCCAATTAGTAAATTAAGTCTAGATGTTTTGAATTTATATAATTTTTCGGAACTTAAGGCCCTTATAATGATGGGTGTTCATGGAAATGAGAATGCCAATTGGAAACAAAATCCTATTCGCAGATGAATGCTAAATTCTCAGGATCCCAAACTAGAACTACCAACAAAGAAAGAAAAATATTTGTGTTTAATTGATACTATTTGCAATGTCAGGATTCCAAATACGTTTTAAGTATTTTTGAGGCGTAGTCGTTGTTTTAATGTAGGTACAGCACTAGCAAATTTGAAAATATACAACTCTTACAAACAGCAACGTGGTATTGATTAGATACATTTGCTTTCTGGAGATATTGAAGGATAAATATTGCTGAACACATGGAAAGTCCCCTCATTATTCAAATTATCTCATTGGATTATTTGAGATTTCAGTTCAGCATTGGTTTTTGAAACTTATTTGTGAAGCCACACACACTTTAATGGCAGTTCAAATTCTTTTATAATCATAGAAATGTTTAGGCATGGAAGTCCATCATTAGGCCCATCAGGATTATGGTATCACCTAATAGGTAGGTTCCCTTCCCACAATATCTTCCCAATTTATTCTTTCTAAAGTACTTGCTCTTGAAAGCACTCACAGGTTTAGTTTCAATCTTTCCTGGAGGCTAAAAATTCAAGATTGTAACAATTCTCCAGCTTAAAAAAAGATACCTCCTCAAAAGTTTTTAAACTCTTCCCCTTGCCATTGCAGCATCTGCTAATGGAAACAACCTTCCTTAATCTACTCATCTAAATTTAGGACAGCACAGCTGCCTTACCGCGCTGACAAATCCAGAGACCTGGATCGTTCCCGTCTATGGGTGCTGTCTGTACGGAGTTTGTACATTCTCCCTGCGTCCGTGTGGATTTTCTCCAAGATCGCCACACTCCAAAGATGTACAGGTTTGTAGGTTAATTGGCTTGGTATAAATGTAAAAATCGTCTCAAGTGTATGTAGGATTGTGTTAATATGCAGGGATTGCTGGTCGATGTGAATTCGGTGGGCTGGAGGGTCTGTTTCCACGCGTCAGAGAGTTGTGAATCTGTGGAATTCTTTGCCTCAGAAGGCAGTGGAGGCCAATTCTCTGAATGCATTCAAGAGAGAGCTGGATAGAGCTCTTAAGGATAGCGGAGTCAGGGGGTATGGGGAGAAGGCAGGAACGGGGTACTGATTAAGAATGATCAGCCATGATCACATCGAATGGCGGTGCTGGCTCGAAGGGCCGAATGGCCTCCTTCTGCACCTATTGTCTATTGTCTATTGTCAAACGAGTCATAATCTGACACAGAGTTCTCAAATATTCTCTGCTCCAAGCCTCTCTGGGTTTACCTAGTCTCTGGAATGGAACTCTAAACCTTCTGACTCAGAGGTAAGACTGCAAAATGTGTTATTGAAACTTCAGAAAAATGTGATGCCTTGAATATCAATAGACAACCACATCTAATGGTGTTGGATTCAAAATTGCCAGATTGAATCAATCAATAGCCTTAAACATGTCCAAATGTGTGTAATTGGAACAGAGTTTCAAAGGTTGAGACTCAAACAATCAATGAGTCAAATCTCATGAGAATGAGAAACAAATGAGATAAAATGATAAGGCGAAGGAAAAAAGTGATGGGCATTGCTCTTAGTCTGTTTGTAATTTTAAAAAAAATTAAGCCTCTCAGTCTTGCAGCATACTTTTGCATCGATTCACAATTTTTGTTCAGTCACCCAAACAGCTGTGCTACGGTTGTGCCAGCCTAATGCCATCGGGGAGATGAAAGTTTCCCCATGACTGTTGTAATTTGTCATGTACATTTTATATTATTTGCAAATGAAGGAATTTCTGTGTTTAAGATATTAGGAGAGAGCCAAAAGCAAATTTTTTTTTTAAAAAGAGAGGGAACGTAATGTAATATCTAATTCCCCTATTTTGAATTGTGTTTTCATTTCTTTTAGGCAAATGCATGCTAAAAAGGTACAGTTTTAGAGGCAACTACATAAAACAACTTATTCACAAAATGCTGGAGTAACTCAGCAGGTCAGGCAGCATCTCGGGAGAGAAGGAATGGGTGACGTTTCGGGTCGAGACCCTTCTTCAGACTGATGTCAGGGGGTCGGGACAAAGGAAGGATATAGGTGGAGACAGGAAGATAGAGGGAGATCTGGGAAGGGGGAGGGGAAGGGAGGGACAGAGGAACTATCTAAAGTTGGAGAAGTCGATGTTCATGCCACTGGGCTGCAAACTGCCCAGGCGAAATATGAGGTGCTGTTCCTCCAATTTCCGGTGGGCCTCACTATGGCACTGGAGGAGGCCCATGACAGAAAGGTCAGACTGGGAATGGGAGGGGGAGTTGAAGTGCTCGGCCACCGGGAGATCAGTTTGGTTAATGCGGACCGAGCGCAGGTGTTCAGCGAAGCGATCGCCGAGCCTGCGCTTGGTTTCGCCGATGTAAATACCCATTCCTTCTCTCCCGAGATGCTGCCTGACCTGCTGAGTTGCTCCAGCATTTTGTGAATAAATCGATTTGTACCAGCATCTGCAGTTATTTTCTTATACATAAAACAACTAATGGATAGGAAAGGTTTCGAAGGATATGAGCCAACACAGGCAGATGGGACTAGTGTAGATGGGGCATCTTGGTTGGTGTGAGCATGTTGGGCCAAAGGGCCTGTTTCCATGCTGTAAGCCTCTATGCCAAATTCTCAAACTTGGGGGGGGGGGGGGGGGGGAAACATACCTAAATATGCCTCTCAGCAATCGGTTGCCTTGAGAAAGATCTAATAAATCATATGCTCCTCTTCCATAACCAGTGATTACAATGGAATAAAAAGCCTACGATGTTCCTGATGTGAAACAAAATCAATAATCCACAGTACTGTTTTCTCTTAAATAACCAAAGCCTTTTATTCAAAACAAGTTAAAAGTGAAACTTTCCAAACACTACCTTTAAAACTATACTGAGAGACTAGAAGATGACAGCCTTGTTATGTTTTCACCCAGCCACATGGAAGACAGTAACTAACATTATAACAGCAATCAAAAATTAAGTTGCCTCCTTGCCTGCAGACCAACTGAAGCTGAGCTGTATTGAGTACAAATGATAAAATAATACATTCAGTTTGAATGTACAATTACTGAGTCGATTGGTAAAGAAGCTTTGTTCTTCCATCCCAAAGCACGTTTATTTTTAAACCCAGGCAGTAAATTATTGGTGAAAATAGAGAAATTCTTTGGTCCCAACTTCAGGTCCACTTTAAGGTCGTCTATGGTCTAATTATGAACACCTGCAACACCTAACCTCTCAATTGAGTACTCTTGTAAATTAAGTGGCGATATCGTCTTGCACATGTAACCAGATAATATAATCAATTAGCGCAGAGATTAGATAAAATGAGATTTTTTTGAGATGCCAAGAATTAATGCAAGGTAAAAGCCCACATTTGTAAACGACCATTATCATATCTGTTATTTCATGACAGCACCACCACCAACAGTAACAGCTTGGTGTTGGCAATTATAAAAGCAAAAAAAAATTACATATTGTGGTTCAAAGACAAATGGCTGACTGAGAATTTGTGCATGATTTAGATGACTGTAAGAGTTAACAGTGATATTTTTTTCAATCAAGAAATTTCCTGATGGTGTTGCACCCACGGAAGCAAACATCAGAATCTTCAACACTTGATCAAAAATTGATGAAAAGCCCACACATGCTATTAATATTAACAGAATTGTAATGCTGTGTATTAAAGAGAATGTTGATTCTCCATCTGCGCACAAAAGATACAAGAAGCAGAAAGGATATTCAAATGGGCATCAATGGTCTGCCATTCAATAACATCATGCCCGGTCCTTTGCAAAGAAGTCATTTCCCTGCACTTATCACACATCCCTTAATATCCAAGAATCTATCAATCTCTGTTGTGTATGTCCTCAGTGACTGAGAGACCAAAGCATTCCTGGGATATTAATTTTTTTTAAATCGGAAGTTACACCATCCTCTGGGTGAGAATAAAAGCACTTCACATTTCAATCCTAAATGGCCAACCTGTTATTTTAATATGAAGGTATCACAAAATGCTGTTATTTTAATACAATGACTATTGATTGAACTCACCTCAGCCACAGGAATTAAATTCGTTTTAGTCTTGGAGATAGAACGTGGAAGCAGACCCTTCGGACCACCGAGTCTGCGCCGACCAGCGATCACTGCTACTATCCTAAACACGAGGGACAATTTAACATTTTTTTTTACCAAAGCCAATTAACCTACAAACCTGTGAGTCTTTGGAACGCAGGAGGAAAGCGGAGCACCTGGAGAAAACCCACGTGTTTTTTAAAGTTTTTTTTTAGATTTAGAGATACAGCGCGGAAACAGGCCCTTTGGCCCACCGGGTCCGTGCCGCCCAGCGATCCCCGCACATTAACACTATCCTATACCCACTAGGGTCAATTTTTAAAAAACATTTGCCTAGCTAATTAACCTACAAACCTGTACGTCTTTGGAGTGTGGGAGGAAACCCACGCAGGTCACAGGGAGAACGTACAAACTCCGTACAGACAGCACCCGTAGTCAGGTTCGACCCCGGGTCTCAGGCACTGTAAGGCATAGACTGCATATTGTTCACAGTATCCTCTCTGAATCCCCCTCACTACCACCTGGTCTGATATCATCGGCAAGCTTGGGCGTATTGCACTTGATCCATTCATCGAAATCACTGATATAGATTGTGTGCACACAGGACCGAACTTACAATATCTCCAACACTCCAACCTGGAGTGCTTTCTGTTCGTTATCAGTGATAGGATGTATCTGTACATGGTAGCACCAAAAGTTCAGTTCAGTTTAGTTTATTGTCACGTGTACCAAGGGATAGTGAAAAGCTTTTTTTATTGCATTCTAACCAGTCAGCAGAAAGACAATACATGATTACAATTGATCCATTTACAGTGTATAGATACTTGATAATAGGATAATACATGATGATGGAGGAGGAGCCAGCGCTGCCTGCAGTCCGTGTGTCTTTTGTGTTTTTTGTTGTTTTTATCTGAATTGTAGTTTAAATATGGTGTAGTGGTTGTATGTTATGTGGGGTGGGGGGGAACTGTAAAATTCTCTCTCCTGAGTGGAGACGCGACCTTTGTTTTCTGTGTTGTGTCTCCGTTCCCGCTGCGGCCTACCACCGGCCATGCACCTGGAGCTGGCGGCCTCCGGCTGGGACCACCTGGGCTCTGGTTCGCAGAGCCCCACCACCTGCGGCGCTGGCTGCCTTCGGATGCTGTGGGAGCGGCTGCGACTCGTCTCCGGAGGCTCCGGCGTGGGCCGCCTGGACGTCGGAAGCCCGCAGGCCCCTGGGTGGGGGCCGGCATCGGGAGCTCCGGCAGCGGCAGCGGCAGCGTCTTTCCCGCCCCGAATCGCGGGGCTTAGGTCGGCCCGCCGCGGACATTTCACCGTCCGGCGCGTCCTGAAATAGGCCGCGGGATTTTCTCCGCCCGGCGGAGGCTTCAATGTCGGGAGCCCCGACCGCCCTGACGTGGCAACTCCAACAGCCTGACCGCGGGAGAAGACAGCAAGGGAAGAGAAAAAGACATTCTGGCCTTCCATCACAGTGAGGAGGGGACTGGAGGAGACTCACTGTGATGGATGTCTCTTTTATTTATTTTGTTTGGTGTTAGTTTATGATTGTATGTGTTATTGCATTTTTATTGATTATTCTTATTGGTCTTATTGTTGAACTGCGGGTAATTTTTCATTTCACTACACATTTATGTGTATGTGACAAATAAATGACTATTGATTGACTATTGCTAGAATAACGTCTAATGCAAGGTAAAGCCAGCAAGCCCGATCAAGGATAGTCTGAGGGTCATCGAAGAGGTAGGTAGTAGTTCAGCACTGCTCTCTGGTTGTGGCGGGATGATTCAGTTGCCTGATAACAGCTGGGAAGAAACTGTCCCCGAATCTGGTGCTGTGCATTTTCACAGTTCTATACCTTTTCCCTGATCGGAAAGGGGAGAAGACGGAGTGTCCAGGGTGTGACTCGTCCTTGATTATGCTACTGGTCTTGCCGAGGCAGCGTGAGGTATAAATGGAGTCAATAGAAGGGAGGTTGGTTTGTGTGAAGGTCTGGGCTGCGTCCACAATTTGCTGCAATTTCTTGCGGTCTTGGATGGAGTTATTCCCAAACCAAGCTGTGATGCATCCTGATTTTTAAAAAAGTGACCACTGCTTAAAACCTGGAGATAAAGTCTTGCTTTCATGACATGGACCTGCTTAATCTTGTTGCACCCATATGTAGATATGGGTATCTACAACTAAGAGGCATATTTTCAGAATATTGTGTCATGTATTGGGAGAAATGTCTTCTCTTAGTTGTGAATCTTTTGCAATTCCCAAACTGTGCTGTGCAGGAGCAGTCATAATAATAATCATAATCATATTTTATTAGCCAAGTATGTTTTGCAACATTGAATGTATTCAAGGAGGGAGATCCATATATTTAAACAGAGAGTCGAAAAGAATGGGTAGGGGGCAGAAAAGTGGTGTTAAAGCTAAGACTTGATCAGCCATGATTCTATTGAATGGTGGCAAGAGCTTGAGATGTCTTTGCCCTAATCCTGCTCATGTTTCTTATGTTCTGATATTTCATAATCTCCGGATGTCCAAAAAAACCTCAGAGCCAACAAACATACTTGCTTTAAAGTGTAGTAAGAAAATACTGCAATTGCTAAATCAATGGAAAGCGGGTCTGCAGGTACAATAAAGGCTTACTGCGCTAATCACAACACCTATGTATGGCATGCGATCTTGGTCCCCGAGGGGATACAGGAACAGGAATGAGCCACATTCAGATCCTGGGGACCAATTCCAGCATTCAAACACATTGTAAAAACAAGAAACTGCAGCAAGCTGGTCAATACACATCAAGCTGGCGGCACGGTAGCGTAGCGGTAGAGTTGCTGCTTTACAGCGAATGCAGCGCCGGAGACACAGGTTCGATCCTGACTACAGGTGCTGCACTGTAAGGAGTTTGTACGTTCTCCCCGTGACCTGCGTGGGTTTTCTCCGAGATCTTCGGTTTCCTCCCACACTCCAAAGACGTACAGGTATGTAGGTTAATTGGCTGGGTAAATGTAAAAATTGTCCCTAGTGGGTGTAGGATAGTGTTAATGTGCGGGGATCACTGGGCGGCACGGACTTGGAGGGCCGAAAAGGCCTGTTTCCGGCTGTAGATATATGATATGATATGAATACGCAAAAGAACATAAAGTAACTCAGAAGGTCAGGCAGCATATGAAGAAGATCTCGACACAAAATGTCACCAATCCATGTTCTTCAGAGATGCTGCCTGACCTGCCAAATTACTCAGGCACTTTCAAACTGATCATGGTTGCAATGAGAAAATTAAAGTAAACTCTATTTCTGCAGGTTTCAATTCTGGGCAATGAGGATCCACCAAAGAGAATTATAGGGAAAAATATCTTGATTTACATCAGGATAAAAAAGCAAGCTTTAAATTAAAATAAATTTACTGCTAGATAGTAATTATTTGTGCAACATATGACAAACATTTTCAACTATCAGTCATGGGAAAAGTTTAAAAAGCACGCAGAGTACTTTTGAAAGGTGAATTGGGATAGTTATATTAAGTCTTATGAATCGTATGATTCAACTTGGAAAGGTATGAAATGGAAGGCAATACTGATTCAGAGTTCCAAGATATTAAGGGTAACGGATACGGTGAACAGAAAGAAATTATTTTTCCGGGTTAAAGAATCTTCGACTGGAAAGCATAGTTAAAAAAATTAGCCAGCTCTTTTATGTATGTAGTTAAGACATACCTCTTACACTCAAAAGTTTGTAGGCACTTGGAACTCACTTCAAGTAACAAATCTTGCTGTGTAAACTATTAGCTTTTAATGATAGAGTTCGATTTCAGTTGACCAAAAAATATTAAGAGACATGGACAAACTAATGAGTTGGGGATTCGATTACAAATGATGCCTTGAATGGCTGAAAAAGAAGGCTCTCGTTCTTATGTATATCATTTTAAGGGAAACCAAGCTTGAACTTATAAAGCAGTGGTGAGCAAAGCTAAAATTAGAGGAAAAGAGAAGGCACTAGTTCACTTTCAGAGGTAACACATTCTATAATTATTCAATTGACAAAGATCATCAACATATTAATTGAATTTTTCGTGGTCGCATCAAATCGGGAACTCAAAGTCGACTTTCAATTTCTTCCATTTTCGTTAATAATTGTACATTTGAAGATTCAATTAACCAAAATAGTATCTCGCAATTGACCTTGAAAATGGGAAAAACATTGTTCATTCTCAAAGAATATTGCTGAAAGACCCATTTGGTTTTATCAGGGTTTTTTGTCTACTCTATATTTATACTATCTACACCAGTTTTCACAAATGATATCAAAAATCAGCCACACAACAAAACATGTTCGGTTTAAAAGGGCAAAAACATAACTCAATTGCACAATTCAGCCAAAACTGATTTCCAAACTAATCTCTCAAAATAAGCTCATAAGACATATAAATTTGATTGCAAGGAGACCTGCATTGAGTATAATAGACAGCGATCTTAAGAATACCACAGCTAATTGTGACAACCAGCAATAAAAAGTTAAATATAAATTGCACCACATTTGCTTTACTCATGCACTTGGCTGTACATATCGCCTTTGGAAATCTGAAGTTGAACAGAAAGCAGAAAAATTGTAATACATATTTTTGAGGGGAATTTGCACACAAAAATTCAAAGAATCAGCCAGAAATTTCAACACTGCTTCTCACATTCAAAATTATCTATAAATTCTAATGAGCCTATCATACTACAAGGTAATGTTTATGCAGCTGACAGATATTCTAGCAAACACAGAAGACAATCTTCCCACACAACTCTGAATGACAACAGAAACAACAGAGCTAGTCTTCTATGAAATTTCTGGGCTTAATTCTGACAGGCAGTAACTAGCAAATGCCACCAATTAGTTTGAACTGACAGCCAGTTAGTCCAGTTTATTCATTCAAGGAACAGAACTCCAAGGAGAGAAAGAAAAAAAAAATACACACATGCACACAAATAACTCCTGCCTCTACTATAGTCACTGCTGATTATTAAAAAAAACACAATTTTATAATTGAACTGTCCCAGGCAATGGTGTACAAAGAGGGGGAATAAAAAAACAGTGAAGGAAGTGAAATAAGTTGTTATACCTTTAATTAATACTCCAAAATTAATACCAAATACATAGTGAATAGGTTTGAGGTTACTGTGAGAATAATGCATGAGCAACACTACATATAGTATAAGTGATAACAGTGAGAACCCGCAATGAGAGATTGCGATATGGTGAATTTGACGTAGCCAAGATTGGTTGCCATGGAGTTAAACAACAGAGGCAGACCCAAAAAGGTTCGAATACAAAATGGCCCACACTTTTGAGGCTACAATGAGCGAGAAGCTGGCAGTAATCGCAACCGGTGCGCAGAGGAACCGCAGGCAACTTCTGCAGAACAAGGTGGAAATTCGGAAATTGCCGTCCACCGATCCTTCACAGGTCCCAATGTTTTGTCATCTTTACATCAGCAAGGGAAATCGGTCCCGAGACAAACAAAGCAGTTACAAACTGTTCTCCTGTATAATACCCTCAAAGTATTACATGATGTAGCGTACGATCAGTCAAACAGGCCCTTTGTTCCACCATATCTGCACTGGCCATCTGATACCTATATATCAGTATTTAAGGCAGGGATAAGCTTTTAAACAGCTTTTTAAAACTTTGCATTCGATAGAACCTTTCACACCCCTTTCAAAGTGTGTCCCAAGCATTTTGCACCAATTAATATTTTGAAGTGTCGTTACTGTTGCAACGTAGGAAAAGTAACAGCAAGCTGCCACAACCAGCAATACATCATGACCTGTAGTTTTTGACTATGCTGCTTGTAGAACAAATATTGAACAATAAATTCAAAACTGTATCATCGGATCTTTCACATCCATCTGTGTGTGAATAGTTTGGGTTTTAACTCTTCTGAAGGACTTCCAAAAATGCAGCAGCCCCTCAGTACCGCACTGGATTATTAGTCTGTATTTTTGTTCAAAGCCACAATTGCAGTTTGGCAAAGCCCACTTGCCAGAAAAGAAAGTTATATATTCACTGCAGTGCCTATAAATAATTATGAATGTTATCCTTCTTAATATTCCAAACAGTTTATAATATTTCATCCAATGCCTTAACCGTGTTATATTACAATTTTTATTTTGTGCTCTGCAAAAATATTATTGAAGATTGTGCTCTCTTCTGGGTTTTATCTCTGGAAATGTTTCACTCACTCAGTTAACTTGACAGAAAAAACACATTACCTTTGCTGGTGAATAAAGCTAGAAAGGATATTGGATTTTGGGTTTTGCAAATGATGGTGCAGAATGCAAGAGAAAAGAATCAATGGGAGGAAACTTAGCATCAGTCCTCATGCAGAGCTTCAATTTAAATCATCAACAACTCCTTTCCCCAATAAAGATTCTGTCTGACTCACTGTTTCTCCAGCAGATTGTTTATCACTCCAAGACTAAAGATTATCATCACGAATTAATTTTTAAACAGTTAAATCAAGAATATTCACAAGGATGATTAAACAATATTCTGAGAATATTTCGACAGCAACAGGAATGAAGGATTGAACATTTTTTGTTTTGGTGTATTATTGTCACGTGCTGAGGTACAATGAAAAACGTTGTTTTGCATGCTATCCAATCAGATCCGAAAAGACTATACATAAATACAATCAAGTCAAACTCACATACAATAGGTAGAGCAAAGCAAAAGATATGGAGTACAGAATATAATTCTCACAATTGTAACGAGTTTCATAGACAAAGTCCAATGTCTGCAATAGGGTAGAGGTGAATCAGACAGTACCCAGCTTTTGGAAGGACTGTTCATAAGCCTGTGCACTTTCAAGCTGTGCACTTTTTGCCCAACAGGACCAAGGAGAAGCAGGAATGATCAGGGTGGGGCAATAATTTGATTATGTTGACTGTTTTCCGGAAGTGTTGTGAAATATAGATGGAATCAATGGTGAGACGTCTGGTCCGTGAGATGGATTGGGCTACATCTACTAATTTCTACAATTCCTTGTGGTCTCAGGCAGAGCAGTTCCTAAACCAAGCTGTGATGCAACTCGGCAGTATGCCTTCTATGGTGCATCTGTAGACGTTTGTAAGTCTTTGGAGACATACAGAAATTTCCTCAGTCTCCTCAGGAAGCAGAGGTGTCAGTGGGGAAGTCACATCAAAACTTTTTCACCCAGAGAGTTGTGAATTTGTGGAATTCTCCGCCACAGAGGCAGTGGAGGCCAAATCACTGGATGGATTTAAGAGAGAGTTAGATAGAACTCTAGGGGCTAGTGGAATCAATGGATATGGGGAGAAGGCAGGCACGGGTTGCTGATTGTGGATCAGCCATGATTACAATGAATGGCAGTGCTGGCTCGAAGGGTCGAATGGCCTCCTCCTGCACCTATTTTCTATGTTTCTATGTTTCTAAAATGGTTGGTCTGCGGCAGATTGTTAGTAATATTTAAACCAAGGATCTTGGCGCTCCCAACCGTTTCCACTTCAGCACCACGATTGCTGATTGGGGCATGTTCACCACGCTTCCTGAACTCAATAACCAGCTCCCTTCATCCTGCTGACATTGATGGAGAGGTTCTTGTCCTGACACCATGTAAGTAAGCTTTCCATTTCCTTCCTGTACTCAGTCTTGTCTTTGTTCATGACCTGGCCCACCACAGTGGTGACGTCTGCAAACTTGAATTTGGCCGCACAATCATGAGTGTATAAGGAGTATAGTGGGGGATGAGGATGCATCCTTGCAAGGCACCAGTGCTGAGAATTATTGTAGAGATGGCTTTGACATCTATTCTATTCCCACTGATTGTGGTCTGAAGTTCTGAAAGTTGAGGATCCAGTGCTAGAGGGGGAGTTGTTCAAGATATGTGGAATTCTCTGCCTCAGAAGGCAGTGGAGGCCAATTCTCTGAATGCATTCAAGAGAGAGCTGGATATAGCTCTTAAGGATAGCAGAGTCAGGGGGTATGGGGAGAAGGCAGGAATGGGGTACTGATTGAGAATGATCAGCCATGATCACATTGAATGGCGGTGCTGGCTCGAAGGGCCAAATGGCCTCCTCCTGCACCTATTTATAGACAATAGACAATAGGTGCAAGAATTCTCTTGAATGCATTCAGAGAATTGGCCTCCACTGCCTTCTGAGGCAGAGAATTCCACATATTGTCTATATGGACTCTTATACATCAGCAAGACCAAATGTACACTGGGCGATCATTTCGCTTAACACCTTTGCTAAGTCTGCCCGAATCTACCTGATCTCCTGGTTGCTAAACACTTTAATTCTCCTTCCCATTCACACACTGACCTTTCTGTCCAAGGCCTCCTCCATTGTCAGAGTGAGGCTCAACGCAAATTGGAGGAACAGCATCTCATATTTTGCTTGAGCAGCTTAAACCCAGTGATGAATATTGATTTCTCTAACCAAGTAACCCCGGCATTCCATCTCTCTCCATCCCTCCCCCACCCAAGTCACACCAACTTCTCGTTTTCACCCAACAAACTGCTAACAATGGCCTTAATCATTGTAACTTTTTTGCATATCTTTCATTCATTGCTCTATATCCCTCTATGTCAACATCTATATCACTCGTTTCCCTTTCAGTCTGAAGAAGGGTCTCGACCCGAACGTCACCCATTCCTTCTCTCCAGAGATGCTGATTTACTCCAGCTTTGTGAATCTTTCTTCAATTGATGACAAAGACTGTGAAATAGCATGTAGAATTCTTCACTAAAATCAAAGATTGTTCCATTCTTTGTAGGATTAATTTGGATATGTTATGCAGTGAAAAATACAAGGATGTTGGCAGAGATGGAATGGTGGGATTGGTTTCTGAATTGCTCCAGCAAAAGAGCAGTCACAGTCACTATGGATCAAATAACCTCCCACTGTGTTGCAAATTTCTATGGTTCTAAATGTTCTTAAATGATGTTATTCTAGTATCAAGCTCAAATGACAGAACAGCACAAAACCAAAATCAGAAGCTCAAACGTATATAGGTACTGATTGCAGGATGCCTGTATAAATACTTAAAGTACTTTAAAACTAATATCAATATTTTGATTATTTGCAAGTAGCAATGTACAGTCCCCTCCATAATGTTTGGGACAAAGACCCGTCATTTATTTATTTGCCTCTGTAGTCCACAATTTGAGATTTGTAATAGAAAAAATCATATGTGATTAAAGTGCACATTGTCAGATTTTAATAAAGGCCATTTTTATACATTTTGGTTTCACCATGTAGAAATTACAGCAGTGTTTATACATAGTCCCCCCATTTCAGGGCACCATAATGTTTGGGACACAGCAATGAAATGTAAATGAAAGTAGTCATGTTTAGTATTTTGATGCATATCCTTTGCATGCAATGTCTGCTTGAAGTCTGTGATTCATGGACATCACTAGTTGCTGGGTCTCTTCTCTGGTGATGCTCTGCCAGGCCTGTATTGCTTGTTTCTCACACTCATAATGACTTCTTTGACTTTCATTGGCACAACTTTGGTTCTCATGTTGATAAACAGCAATAAAAGTTTCAAAAGGTGATAGAAAGACTGGAGGAAAGACTCAGTGCTGAGAGCTCTCTTATACCTGCATTAAGGAGGCAATTAAACACACCTGAGCAATTACAAACGCCTGTGAAGCCATGCGTTCCAAACATTATGGTGCCCTGAAATGGGGAGGGGGGGGGGGGGGGGGGGAAACGATGACGACGATGTATAAACACTGCTGTAATTTCTACATGGTGAAACCAAAATGTATAAAAATACCCTTTAATAAAATCTGACAATGTGCAATTTAACCACATGTGATTTTTTTCTATTACAAATCTCAAATTGTGGAGTACAGAGGCAAATAAATAAATGATGGGTCTTTGTCCCAAACATTATGGAGGGCACTGTATTTTCAATGTTTCTATGCTTTATTTTAGTCAAGTAGCATTTACAAGTAAGTTTACTGTTACCACAAAAATACATAATTATGCTTTTTTATGTTGCACAGTTTGCTTAGAGTGCTGTATGTAATGCTAGATTTTTAATCTAAAATAGTTTGCCTGATCCAAAGCACTGAAGCAAACATTTGGTGTATTTTTGAAATCAATTCATTCAACATTGATCAAGTCTGAACACTCCAATGTTTAGCACTGTGTTCAACTAAACCAACAGAAATTCCATTAAAGATAATAAACATTTATTTATTTTTTATATTTTTATATAGCGCTTTTCCAAATGCTCAAAGACGCTTTACAAAAACAGTCAAGACATAAAAACAAACAAACGAATTGTCCTGACGGAAAAGCGGCAAACAAATAGCGCCAGCGTCCTCTCACGTCAGGGTCCGGCAGTAGACAATAAAGAACACAAGACACACAATTACAATTTTTAACACAAACAGCCATCACAGTGATTGCTCCAGGCACACCCTCACTGTGATGGAAGGCAAAGAAAAGTCTTATCTCCTCCTCATTCAAGGATCAGCATCTCATCTATAGTTAGTGGCACGGTAGCCTTCTGGTAAAAAATGTATTTACATTTTTCAGAGAACTTTGTCATCATTTATCTTTTTTGAACCTATCTTTTGTTTTATTGCTTACCATATAATTCACTCATTTGCTAGTTGCATTTATGTTGTTCTTTACTTTGCTTAAAGCTCATTTACAAATATTTTCCCAACTCAAAAACTTTAATGATGTTTTACGCTGTGTTTCGTTCTCTGTCCAGCCTGTTGAGAATTTCCAGCATTTGTTTCAGATTTCCATCGTCTAGCTTGTGCTTTTGTGTTCTGATGGGATCTGTAAGAAAGCAGATGAAATTGTGGATTACCAAAACCAAATCAAAAATGTAGTCCTCTCATTCAGAGGGTAGATTCACTTGGTCTGCTTATCCTTTTGATCAAATCTTACAAAATTACATACCAATCAAAAACTGTGATCAGTAAAAAATGTCATCAGATATTCACTATCTAAACTTTGAGGTATCTCAGAGATTGATGTGTGTGTTTTATAATCCTGATATTAGCATTCAAATTTAGGTATTACTATCATAGGACTTTAAGGCAAACCTCAGAACTCTAGATGGCTATTCTCATCCATTTGGCCAGCTTAAGTGTTTAGACTGAACACACGGTTAAATGAATTCTTCATTTAATTTTGTCAACAAATGTATTTTGGTCTTTGGTTAAAACGTACGTGAAACGATGAAACCTGAATGCATGTTATTTTGCTTACACCTCTCCGATTTTGAGATTATTTTCATTAACTTGCCTTTGCATATATCTTATAACACAGGTAGGTACATGAGAAAATAACACTCGTTTTTTTTTTCAAAAGATAAGAGAACATCAGTCTTGCAGATAGCATTGAATGAATTCTCAACAGTTTTTTTCAACAAAACGTTGGGAACAAAATATGATTTTTCATGGAATCTCTATTACTGAAACTGGGTGATTGTTGAAAGACATATCCAGGACTAATTACATTGTGACCTTGCTCTTGGAGTAACTTGCAGAAAGTATTAGCATTTACAAAGATTATGGGCAGATTTCTGGGGATTACTTTTTCGTGTCACAAAGCTGTAATTACAGGGTAGCCGTTCCCTATTTATTATGGTGTAATGTGTTTCACTAAATTATGATATAATGAAAATTTTCTGATTTTCTGGTCATAATTGAGAATTGAAGATGAAAAATGTTCCTGGACTACTATGTTCCTGGCCAAAAGTCTCCTCACTGCTGTAAAGCAGTCAATAACAGAGGTACATACAGTACACAGCTTTTTTGTTTCAAATGTATGCTCCAGGTGTGCACTGCATTGAGCGCAGGCTTTGTGGAGCAATGACCACTAGTTTTATTGAAAGTATTTAAAGATATTGCACAATAACATGAAGAACAATGGGTTATCACACTTCTATTTTATTTGCAAATTGATAATCCTCCCAACAATGCAGTGAAGCTTAAGTGCATTATTGTTTTAGTAATTATTTTAAAACCAAATAATGAAAGCCGGAGGTTTAATAATCTTTTCCCCCTGCTTGAAAGCATCTTTGTTACTGATTTTGCTTGTGAGTGACAGTTTTACATACATCCAGCTTCCAAAACAGCTAGCTAACACTCTTGATGAAATTGTAATAGCTGAAATATTTAAAGGTTAAATTTACAAGATGATAGCAGCAGACAGCTATTAAGCTATAATTACTTTCTACTGCTGCTAGTCAGTGACATTTGATCCGATTAATTTAACATAACAGGGACTTGAAGAGCTGATTCTACTTTCAGATTGTTTTTTGTTGTTGTTGAGACTTGTCTTGCTGCGTAAAATGAAATTTAATTCACATTTAGTTCTTTTCAGAACATTATTTCCTCTTCAGACCAACAGTAAAGCTCCATAGTAGCTAATTTATCCTGATATCTTTAAAACATGCAAACTTTGTGTTATTTCTTAGGTGTTTAGAAAATGAAACTCCTGGTGATGTAGTTTGGTTTACTGGCAGTACTTGTCATTTTATCTAAGGTTGATCAGCTAGAGGGCTTAATAGCTGTCTGATTTCAGAAGGTATGGTGCAGAATTAGATGCACATGTTTTTTGGTACTCCTGTTTTTTTTTGTCACCGTATATTTTAATGTATTCATTTTTGTTATTATTTTAGTATTGCTTATGGTCCCTGTAACATTGGTCTGTGAAAAGTATTTCAAATTCTGACTCCCTCTGTGTGAAGCATATTTTTCTAACCATCCCATTAATCATCTGTAGTCCTCTTAAATTTGTATTCCGCCAGTATACATATCACAATCTAATTTATTATCTTTATAATTCCTTAATTTCATTTGGAGTTTCAAAAATTAAGCAACAATCTCTTGTGTTCTTCTCCATAAACACTCGTTATTACTCGCTGAAGAGTGGAACTGGCTGTTTCTCTGGGTAGTGCCCTTTTTGTTCAATTGCTATTGTGCACTTTCCACTGGAGATCACAAAACAACAACCAGGGAAGAAGCCATAGGAAGGGTATTACTACACAGTTAGGATAATCGGAACGTCGGTGTCTGAATTATAAAAGGAGGTTTCAAAGGTTGTGGATGATCTGTGAGATGGTTGACATCTATATTTAAGAGGGAGTTAGATGTGGCCCTTTTTGCTAAAGGGATCAGGGGGTATGGAGAGAAGGCAGGTACAGGCTACTGAGCTGGATGATCAGCCATGATCATATTGAATGGCGGTGCAGGCTCGAAGGGCCGAATGGCCTACTCCTGCACCTATTTTCTATGTTTCTATGTTTCTATCAAGCTTCCAGAGTTGCAAAAACATTTCAGCCAAATTGCACCCGCTGTTGATGGTTTTTAAGACATTGTTTAAAAGCCAGGGTCAATTGAGAACGGGAAAAACAGTAATCCAAAAGAATCAACCACTTAATTGAGTCAAATAATTTGACCAGTTTAAGGTGATGTATTTCTGGAGAAAGAAGGGGCTAAAATGTATTACTAAATTGGTTAGTCAATTAGAAAGTTTTGAAGTGCTCCACAGTTGAATAATTCTAGAGTTTTGGTTGCCTAGTCCCAAACTTGCATCAGGTTCTATGAAGAGTACTGCTATAAGGAGACAAGGATTGAGAATGTTTCATGGGATACAACGGGCCAAAAAGCCTCCTATATTGTTGGAAGATAAGGCTCTGAAAGTGCAAATTTACTCCATTTAAATAAACCTTGCACAGAAATGTTTACTGTTCTTAATTTTTCGCTGCATATTTAATGCTACTGATTGGGCTTTGTGAAACAGTAGTTTAACATATGAAGCAATTAATGGACTTGGGGGACAGATTCCAAATATTAGGCAAAAGGCACATTGGGAAGTTTTGAAAAGTTTTTGCATGGAGGGTGACAAGCACTTCCTTTTAAGACGGAACACACTCAATCAGGGATTTCAAGAGGAAAATTGGTTTGCCATTGAGGAGAAATATTTTGTAGGGCAATGGGGAAAGAGTGGAAATATTTTGTAGGGCAATGGGGAGATAGAAGGAATATTACCACAGTAGCCAAGATGGAGATTGTGGACTGAGTGGCCTCATTTTGTGGTGAAATTAAATAAAGTGTAACTGTCTTAAATGTGCACTCAAACTTGTATTCAAAATTTGGCAAATGACATCCGCTTTCTGTAGTATTTTTACATCAATATTTAATTCAAAAATATTTATGTTTATATTTAGTATATTATATTATATTTAGAATATTTAGAATCATATTTAGGTTCAGAACTAAAACATTTATCTAAATATTTTTAAATGGTATAAGCCATCATAGTTGGTTAATGAAGTAATCAAATCAGTTATTGTTTCATGTAAATCTTCAGACTTTAATATTTGAATTGTATGACATTCTAAATATGATTGCAAGGAAGAAAGAGAATTGCTATTTTTAATTAGAGTGTTCTTGATGTTCTATGTCTGATAATATTTTGATGAATGTCTTTATTAATAGACTGGAGCACTGTTAGTGCTAAGACTTTGAAGAAGGGTCCCGACTTGAAACATTGCCTATCGATGTTCCCCATTAATGCTGCTTGACCCGCTGAGTTAACCCAGCAATTTGTCCTTTTTGGTAAACTGGCATCTACAGTTCCTCTTGTCTGCTGGGACTTTATACTTTTTTTCCTGCAGAGAGTATGTCTCAGTCTGATAGATATTTTGTTCATAGTTTTCCAATATGTATTTGTAATATTTAATTGGAGTGGGATGGAAAATTGACAGGCAGCTGGAAACTCAGATTTGGTGATCACTTCACTTTGTTTCAAACTGCAGAAGTGACCTCTGAGTTTTGTTTTCCCCAAAGGAAATAACTGCATTTTGAGCATCAAGTGCAGTACTCTAAATTGGAAGGTTTAGCATGGAACTGCTACTTCACTTAAGAGTGTTTTGATTCGTCAGTCATAGAGTCATGAATCAGGCCTTTTGGCCCAACTTGCTTGGGACCGGCCAACATGTCCCAGCTACACTAGTCCCACCTGTCCGCATTTGGTCCACGTCCCTTGAAACCTGTCCTATCTATGTCTAACTGTTTCTTAAATGTTGGGATAGTTCCTGCCTCAACCACCTCCTCTGGCAGCTTGTTTCAGACACCCACCAACCACCCTTTGTGTGATAGGAAAGGAAAGCATTAAAAATAACTTAATTGTATAACATACGGCTCAAGAAAGTGCCATGAGAACGGGCTGTGTATTGTTGAAGTTGGAAGTGTGAAGCCATAATGTCTTGAGGGATGGTTTCTTTTGGGACCTGAAAAGAAGGGAAGGATATCTATGGGTGTCATCATGATGTCAATAGAGTTATGCAGCTTGGGAACAGGCCCCTTGGCCCAACTCATCCTTGCCAGGTTGCATACTGCATAGAAGGATGAGAGGAGATCTTATCGAAACGTATAAGATTATTAAGGGGTTGGACACGTTAGAGGCAGGAAACATGTTCCCAATGTTGGGGGAGTCCAGAACCAGGGGCCACAGTTTAAGAATAAGGGGTAGGCCATTTAGAACTGAGGTGAGGAAAAAAAAATTCAGTCAGAGAGTTGTGAATCTGTGGAATTCTCTGCCTCAGAAGGCAGTGGAGGCCAATTCTCTGAATGCATTCAAGAGAGAGCTGGATAGAGCTCTTAAGGAGAGCGGAGTCAGGGGGTATGGGGAGAAGGCAGGAATGGGGTACTGATTGAGAATGATCAGCCATGATCACATTGAATGGCGGTGCTAGCTCGAAGGGCCGAATGGCCTCCTCCTGCACCTATTGTCTATTGTCATACCTGAGCTAGTCCCATTTGCAGGTTTCTACCTGCTTATTGTCATTTCGTGTCATCCTATCAGAGATAATTCCTCTTGCTTCACCTAGTCCAGGGGCCTCCAAACTTTTCACATGAGGGCCACATTATATATTTGGCACATTTTTGCGGGTCGGGGAAGAGAGTGGAGCAGCGACACAGATCTCGCTAGCGCTGGGAAAGAATGAGATAGGAGAGGGGAGAGAGGGAGGGAGCAGCCCCCGCAAGTGGCGGTGCTCCTTCACCGGACCCACTGACACCCCTCCCCGCGCTCCCGCTGCTCCCGCTCTCACCCGCTGCTCCCTCTACCCCAACTCTCCCCCCCCTCTCTCTCTCACCCCCCCACTCTCCTGACGCGGCGGCAGCGACGGCGCGGAGGAGGAAAGTCTCCTTGGGTTTGTTGTTTGTGAGGGGCGCTGCGATCTCTCGCCTTGTCCCGGCTCTGGGTCAGTGGCGATCCGCTCTCCGGTGAACCTTCGCCGGCAGCTTCTGCCTCCAGTCCCCGCCGCCTAAGAGCTTGCTGCGGGCCAGATAAAATCCTGTGGCGGGCCGGATGTGGCCCGCGGGCCATAATTTGGAGATCCCTGACCTAGTCCTCCCTTATCCTCTTGGCCACTGAAAACAAACCTGGTGGAGGTCTGGGAAATTGTGAGGAATAATCTCTTGAATTTGAAGGCTGGTGGGGTGGAGGGTGAGGATATGGGAACTTGATCCCTGGTCTAGGTGGGATGGTCTGGGGCTGGGAAGTTGTTTGAAAAATTTAGTGGGCATGGTTGAATACCCTAACATCTACAGTGGAGTGGGCACCTTGTCTGAGGAAGGGGCACAATAGTAAAAAATGTGGCATTGTGAGAATCACAAAATTGGAGAAACTGAGAGAATCATATCATATCGGCATTGAACCCCAACAAAAAATAAGATGGGAAGAAGTACAATCAAGATAGCTCTGGGAATATGTGGGCGTGTGATAGAAAAAGTCATAAACCTGTTCCCAGTGTCAGAGAGAAGTTGAGAAAAGGGAAAAGTTGGATGACCAAGTGAAAAATGAGCAGGGTGGAAATTGGCAGTAAGAGTGATGATATTTCAAGTTCTCCACAAAAGGTAGAAACCATTACCAATACGGACGTAAGGGAGAAGGCTGGAACAGGGAAATCGACTTATTCCTTGTGGAGAGGGCATAGCTCAGATTCAGACGTGGTGCTACACTTCTATTTGGAGAATGTGGGGGGAAGAAAGGGTTACTCGATGTAATAAGTTCAACAAGGTAAAGAACAATGGTTGAAGTAGACTGGTTAGGTCTCATTTTCATATTTGTGTATATGAGAGAAGGCCGATATATGAGGAATAGAGGCAGTTGGATTTAAAATGTGCCAGGCAAGAAGACTGCTCTTAAAATGGTGCTTTGAGGGGCACATCCAGGTATCATTGCAGAGAAGATTTTGATGAGGCCATCCAATAGATTGTTTTGTTTGCTCAGTAATCTTGTGGTTGTACATGTTATCTATGCGCGATTTAGTTTAGTTTTTATCACCTGTACACAGGTACAGTGAAAAGCTTTTTGTTGTATGCTATCCAGTCAGCAGACTATACATTATTACAATCAAGCTGTACCGATAAGGATAAAGGAAATAATGTTACGTGCAAGATAAAGATAAAGTCCGATTAAAGATAGGCTGCGGGTCTCCATTAAGGTATCATATCATATCATATCATATATATACAGCCGGAAACAGGCCTTTTCGGACCTCCAAGTCCGTGCCGCCCAGTGATCCCCGTACATTAACACTATCCTACACCCACTAGGGACAATTTTTACATTTACCCAGCCAATTAACCTACATACCTGTACGTCTTTGGAGTGTGGGAGGAAACCGAAGATCTCGGAGAAAACCCACGCAGGTCACGGGGAGAACGTACAAACTCCTTACAGTGCAGCACCCGTAGTCAGGATCGAACCTGAGTCTCCGGCGCTGCATTCGCTGTAAAGCAGCAACGCTACCGCTGCGCTACCGTGCCGCCCAAATGCCGCTGCCGGTAGATGAATGGTGACCCTATTTCTACTTGGTGATAGGATGGATGGATCTCAAAGAAGCAGAGAGGCTACTTTAAGTCATTGGACAACTTGAGGTGAGGTTGAAAGAGTGATTGAACAGCGATGGGTGCAGGATCTTGCTCAACTGTTATTGGAGATGGTTGCCCAAATAGTATTGTCAGCCTCATCCTGGGAAGGTGAAATTGTGAAATGATATTTCTTGGTCATATAACCATATAACCATATAAGGGAAATTATATTTCTTGGTCAGTGTGTTTCCTTATCCTAATTTAAGCTCATTCTAAAAAAAAATATTAAAGTAGCAGGTAACTATTGTCACATGAACATCTTTGTTTCGGTGTAATGTTCAAATATTCCGTTTACTGTTAAATGTGAAGCAAGAAGGCTTTTGTCAAATTAAAATTAATGTACATAGAGATTATTTTAAATGCCAAACAAAATCTGCAAAGCTTGGTGCACACTTGTCCCTCATCCCCATAGACAATTGTCTATTGTCTATTGTCTATTGTCTATCCTCCCCTCTCACTCCTGGCACCTCAGGAGTCCAGAGGAAAACCAAAGGCAAGGTCACCACCCTTCCCACTCCCTATGCACCCTGCCTCCCCACACCCAACATATGTTAATTAAATCCAACATCATTTTCAGTATCAAATGCTTTGAGTATTGGCCAAGATACCAAACGGATTCCAAATTCACACCCTGAAACCCCACCCAATTGTAAATGGGTACACAGAAGGCATGTTAATGGATATCTAATTCCTACTGGAATATCTTATCCATTTATTTTATGTATTTTTAAGTGAGTAACAATCAGATGTGAAAATATTATTGGAATTTTATCCCACGTATTAATATTTGAATGACATAAAATCAATGGCCTTGGCAATTCCTGCAAAGTTGTACAGAAACTGAGAAAGAGTACTGGCTAGAGCTTGTGGTTAATTATTCTCTTGAGTAGGCTGCACATTCTTTTGACAACCTTTGTTTTTTATACTGAATTTGACAAATGGTTGGCAGTGGAATAGTACCATTTTTGGTCTAAATGTTTCATACATTTGATTATGATTTCAAAGGTATGAAGAGAATTCAAGGAATGGACAACTTGATAAAGAGAGTGCAATTGCAAATTTTTCTAAGAACAAAAATTTAAAGATTTTCTGCAACCTAATCTTTCTTTTACATGCAACTGAATTAAAATGACCTAATCTTAAATGTGTAGACTAATGAGCTAAACTGATGAGAATTCAGACAATTGTAGAAATGTACAGCACAGAAATAAGGACCTTGCTGTCTATCTCATCCATGGTGACCATCATGCATATTTACACTAATCTGATTTGCCTGCATTAGACCCATATCACTTTACTCCTTTCTGATCCATCTACCTGTCCGGATGCCTTTTAAATACTGTACTCGTATCTGCCTCTACTGTCTCCTCTAGTAGCTCATTCCAAATATTTAATACCCTATGTGGAAAAAGTGCACATCACTCTTTAAATTTCTCCCCTTTCGTCTTATTCCCGCACCCTCTAGAATTAACAACATTTTAAAAGTATTTACCTCATTTGATGACAGATGGTCGCTCTTCTGATTTGTGATAATGGGTGGGTTTTTTTTAATAGTGAGCTGGCCAATTTTTAATCGATAGCTAATATGGTGCATGCTTGTTTTTTTTGGGAGTTGCAATTGATTGTGATCTCTGATATTACTGGAAATTTTGGCTATGTGGTACTTTGGAAAGTGCAATTTCTAATTAAAGTATTTGTTAGGAAGACATAAAATGTGGCTTTTATCTCAAAGGAGTTGGTTCATTAGTTCAAGGTCTTGGTTCAGCCCGACTAGAAAGTGAGATATTAACGTTTTAGATACCAACACTGCAGGAGGAAATTGCAGTTTTGACAGGGGGCAAGGGAGAATATAGATTTAACAAAAATGATTCTGTGGCTTATCGGGTTAAGTTATGAACATAGGTTACATCAACCTGTACTCCCCTGTGTTTAGATTGATGGATGAACTAATCAGATTAGTTCAGCTCTCTCTCTAATTGTAATGTTTGCACCTCTTTCAAGGCTGGCTAGGAATTGCTCTTTAAAAAGTAAGAGGCTCAATGACAAAAAAATCTGTCTGTGGTTTGGGTTTAAAGATGAACAAAGTTAAAAGACCACCATGTTCCGAGTTGCTTCCTTTTTAACACAACTGAAATTTGCAACTTTGTACTCTTGCTGTGAATCGTGTGACATAATTAAAGAAGAGAAAAATAAATTCAGATGAATCATTGTGTTGGTTGGAAAGAACAGAGACTAGTTGTTGAGAGACTAGTTGAGAGATTTGCTCTCTGAAAGTGGCAGCACAGATGAACAAGGTGATGAAGGTGATGTAAAATATGCTTGCCTTCATTGCTGAGGCTTGAGTATAGGAGTTGGAATGGCATGTAAAAGTTGTAGAAATCATTGGTTAGGCTGCACATGTGTAGGTCTTTGGTCATCACGCCACAGGAAGCTAAAGTAGGTAGAAGACATTCCCAGGAATGTTGCCTGGACTGGAAAGCTTGAAATATAGAGAGATACTGGATAGGCTGGAACTGTTTTCCCAGGAGCAAAGGAGGCTAAGGAGTGAAGTTATGAGAGGCATTGATATGAAAGATATTTGCAGACACTTGGCCAGGTTAGGAGTGTCTTAAAACTAGAAAATATGCGTTTAAAGTGAGAGGGGAAAGATTTAATAGGGATCTGGAGGGGAGTGGGTGTGGCAGGTTTTTCAGAGGGCAATGGGTATTTGGAACAAGCTACCAGGAGAGGTGGTGGAGGCAAATACAATTGCGCCATTTAAAATATATTTGGACTTGAATATGGATGCAAAAGATTGAAATGCAAAATGGGCAAAATGCAGGCAAATAGGTTTGACATAGATTGGCATCTTAGTTGGCATGGACAAGTTTGGCCAAAGGGCCAGTATCAAATGCAATAAAACTCTGTAATTCTTGGCAAGTCTTTATTTGTGTATCATGTCTATAGCGTCTCAACATTTACAGAACATCGCCAGGTTACAGCTTGTGGGTGACATGATGGAACAACGGTAGAGTTGCTACCTTACAGCGCCAGAGACCCGGGTTCCTGACTACGGGTGCTGTCTGTTCGGAGTTTGTACATTCTCCCCGTGACCTGTGCGAGTTTTCTCCAAGATCTTCGGTTTCATCCCACACGCAAGACATACAGGTTTGTAGGTTAATTGACTTGGTATAGAAGTAAATTGTCCCTAGTTTGTGCAGGATAGTGGTAATGTGCGGGGATCGCGGGTCGGTGCGGACTCGGTGGATCTCTAAACTAAACTAAACTATTGGTAATCCAAACAGTTCGTAAGTTGGAAATGTGGGTGCAACCAGAGTAACTGCATGACAGAAAATTCCTGTAACAACCAGCAGATCTAACCCACTTGTTCATATGTATATGCTGTACCTCAGGCATTCGTAAATTGGGGAGGACTGGTATTAAAGGCAGCTATTTCTCAATTAACATCAGTGATGGGTATAACAAAGTTTCAAAGTCTTGCCACATGATGAACTGGGTTCTTAGGGGACATGAGCAGTCAAGTGCACTGCAAGCATGCAAATTACTGTGTGTAAAGTACAATTTATCAACTTGAAAATCAGATGTTGGAAATGAAATGTAAAAATAATTGCGAGAAGCATTCAGTACCTGAGGGAACATCTGTGGACAGAAAAATGGTTAATGTTTCAGATTGAAGATTCTTTGTTAGAATCAAACAAAAGGGAAATATCACAAATTTTAGTTGTCATTCTGTCATAGAGTTGAACAGCATAGAAACAGGTCATTCGGCTCACTGCGTCTATGCCTGCCTATGCTAATCTCGCTTGCCTGCCTAAATCCATATCCCTCGATGCCTTGCATATATATATTCGAGTGCATTTCCAAATGTCTGGGTTTATAAAGAGTAGGCTGGCAAAGTTCATACAAGCCAATCAAATAGCAACTAATTGGTGTACTATGTTTACATATTCTGCACATTGTTCTAACTGGGACACATGACAATAAAACACTCTTGACTCTTGACCAAGGGTCCTGACCTGAAACCAGCGGAACCAGTGGAATTCTCTGCCACAGAAGGCAGTGGAGGCCAATTCACTGGATGTTTTCAAGAGAGAGTTAGCTATAGCTCTTGGGGCTAATGGATTCAAGGGTTATGGGGAGAGAGCAGGGACAGGGTACTGATTCTGGAAGATCAGCCATGATCATATTGAATGGTGGTGCTGGCTCGAAGGGCCGAATGGGCTACTCCTGCCCCTATTTTCTATGTTTCTATGAAACGTCACCTATCCTTTTTCTCCAGAGATGCTGCCTGACCAGCTCTGTTATTCCCGCACTTTATGTCCACCTTTGGTATAAACCTGCATCTGCAGTTCTTTGTTGCTACAGCTGTTACTTATTTGGCTGAGGCCTCAGCTCAATGGCGCTGAGGGTTGGCCTCTCCCGGCCTGACTGCTGACGTTGGGGATCAGAGAGGTAACCTAAGGAGGGGGTGCTGTCACAGTGGGGGGATTAACTTTTCATTGAGGTACAAGATAATGGAATCTTGAGGAAACATACAAATTGCTGGAGGAACCTAGCAGGTCAGTCAGCATCTGTGAAGGGAAATGGACAGGTGGCATTTCGGGCCAAGACCCTTCTTCAAGACTGGGTGAAGGGTCCTGTCCGGAACGTCATCTGAATACACAAACAGATGCTGCCAGATCCATTGAGATCCTGTAGCAGTTTGTTTTTGTAACTGTTGAATGGTTCATTGTGTTCTGCTTTATTTTTCGTATTACTTTGGTTAAAGTGGATTTAACAGGAAACTAAAGATTAAAGGCTATAGAGTTTGTTCTGAGGAGGACAAGTGGTTGATTGGATGAGAAATGCGAGCTGTTGAAATCTGAAACAATATATATTGCATTTCAAAGGAAAGTAATTTTCCAAAATAGTAATACTTTAAAGAATATGGAGAGCACACCTTTCTACTGGCATCTTGAATTAAACGATATAAGTGTACGTGGTTGGTTAGAAAGGTTGTCAAAGCTGGGCAAAATGAATTGAGATGTAGCCATTATTTGATGTCTAATTTTGCTTTAGGAAATCTCGGTAATGTGAATGAATGTGAGAGGGCTGTATAAGGTGTGGGGAGAGATTTTTGAAGTTGCTGGAATGAATGGATTGCAGAAGAGTGAGCAAGGTTATGCTCTGATCATAAGGTCATTAAACTGGCATTCCACACTGCTCTATAAATGATCAGATTTTGGCATCGATGGAAACCAAGTTATTGGACCTCTTGCATCTGCAGTTGGATAAAGATATTGTAAACAATAAGCCAGGTTGATCAAAATACTCTGAACAGCAAAGAGTATTTGATATTGCTACTTGAATTATTAACTTGGATTATGTGTATCCTTGTTTGAATGCCCAACTTAATGAGATATGATTTGTGGGAGATCCAGTGAACCTATGCTGTGTGGATATTGAAACGAGGCAGTGAGATTCCCTGATGTATTTACTGTATTTGGGTGAAGCTCTAAAGACCAACATTAGCCTGACTTATGGGCATTGGGCATTTTGGTACAAGGTACCAAAAAATACTCTCGCTCTCTTTCTCATTCTGTGCCAGCTCTCCAATAGGATCCCAGGATGGATAATTAGTGAGTTTACAAGTTACTGATTGATGGTTCTGTGCAATCCTGGGGGCGAGCTTGGCATTGCCATCATGGTACCACAGTGTACTGTATGGTCATCCTGCAAAGGAGCTGTAAAGGGTAGGCTATTTTTTTAACAAAGAAAATGCCTGCTGAGTGGTGCCAATGTAATTTTAAACTTGGCTTCAACAGTGCCTTGCACAGTTTCTCAGGGGAGCAGTGCAATTGCCATCTCTTCATGCAGAGTCAGGTCTTTTTGGCTGTTGTCTGCCTCTATATCATGTTTGGCTCTTGATGGCTTTGTGCAGCCCTGGTCATTTATTATGTACAGCTGCTATATAAAGACAAGTTGTTTGCAAAACACAGCAAATTGTGTTCAGGAACTTGCTTGTAATTGTAATCCCAGTTACACCCTTCCAGAACTGTAGTTTTGTAAAGATGGGGGAAGGAAGGGATCTGAGCTTTTTAGTCTCTGTATTGATTGAGGAAGAGGACTCAAAGTGCTGAAGTAACTCAGCAGGTCAGGCAGCATCTCTGGAGAACATGGATAGGTGACATTTCTTGAGACTGAAGATTTCTTCAACTCAAAATATCACTTAACCATATTCTCCAGAGATGCTGCCTGATCTGTTTTGTGTCTGTTTGTGTGTTAACCAGCATCTGCAGTTTTTTGTTTCTACTGGCTGAGGAAGAGTTTGGAAGTGCGGCTGAAAGATGGTGGGATAGTCAACTGGAAATGTTTCATGCTGAACCCTGCTTATCCTGTTTCAGTGAGGGGAATAGTGGGGGCAAAAAAAAAATCAGTGGCTTGTATGATGCGAATGTAATACCATTTAAATGTAGCATGTTGACAGTGCACAAAACTTTGATTTCTAACTGCTGTACTTGGGTGTACTGCTTTGGCATTTTCTTCACACAAATATGACTTTCAAGATGAATGAATGAATGAATGAATGAATGAATGAATGAATGAATGAATGAATAAGTTTATTGGCCAAGTATGCATATACAAGGAATGTGCCTTGGTGCTCCGCTCACAAATGACAACACAAGCATACAGTTAACAATTAAGAATAAAGCATAACCACATCAAAACTATAAGGATACAACATTACGGTCTAAACATGTGGGTGAAAATAAACCAGAGCAAAAAAGAGACTACAGACTTTGGTTATTGAGTAGAACTATCACTCGTGGAAAAAAAAGCTGTTTTTATGTCTGGCTGTGGCTGCTTTGACAATCCGGAGTTGCCTTCCAGAGGGAAGTGCTTCGAAGAGTTTGTGGCCAGGGTGAGAGGGGTCAGAGATGATCTTGCCCGCTCGCTTCCTGGCCCTTGCAGTGTACAGTTCGTCAATGGGGGGAAGGTTGCAACCAACAACCTTCTCAGCTGTGCGAACGATCCGTTGCAGCCTCCGGATGTCGTGCTTGGTGGCTGAGCCAAACCAGACCATGATGGAGAAGATGAGGCTGGACTCAATGATAGCAGTATGGAATTGGACCATCATTGCCTGTGGCAGATTGTGTTTCTTCAGTTGCCGCAGGAAGTAAATCCTCTGTTGGGCCTTTTTGACTGTGGAGTCGATGGTGCCCCCCATTTAATGTCACGCAACTGTTGTACAGAATAAGGTAAAGATTTGGTAACCATAAAGTCAGAGAGACTACAGAGATGAAGAATAACTCAATCATATAGGAACCAGATTTCAGATTGGGCATGCAGCACGGTGTCCCTTAGATGAAATCATAAATAGGGATAGTTGTGGTTAAAGGTGCATAGACACTTTGAGAGCAGTGCAGAGGTAGCATGAGATGCTTTGCTAGGTGTCCAATAGAGCATAATCTGCAGGGGCTTGTCTACCTAGTATGTGAAGCCTGGGTTCGGCGGATTGCGCGGAGGAAACCACCAGAAGATTCAACGGGCAGAAAGTCGATCCCAGCAAAGCGTCGTGGAGCGCAAACAGGGCAGAGTGAGATACGTAGGACACTTCTGACCATCCACTGCATCCTGACCTGTCCCCAGCCGTCTCGACCATGACTTGCTGCTGGAACCCGATAGGCCAGGATGAGAGAGTGAGGCCGATGAACTGCGCAACTCCCCCTCACTTAAATCTAAGTCAAGCGCAAGTCATGACTTCAACGTCGGCCAGCATACCGCGGCTGACGGGGATCCCAATCAGCGGTCGAAATAATAAGATTGAAAGTGAAGTCATGATCATCTTCGAACCTGAAGGACGAACAGTAGCAACGACAACAACAATCTGCAGTTAAAACATTAATGGATATGGAAAGATGTCATGGTTACAAATAAAGGATGCATAAGTCTGCTTAGGGGGGGGATAAAGGTTGCTATAAAATAAGATTGATTTATGGGGTAACAGGTGTGAGTTGGATAAGGGAACACATGATATTTGTCAGTCAGGAAAGGATTGTGGAAATGGAAGGAATGGGAAAAGACCAGGATGGGGGTCATGTTGAAGAATGGTGAAAAGGTAACGAAAGAGCAAAAGATCCATTATCTTTTTTATACTTTGAAGAAAATGATTAGCCTGGAAAAATGATTTTTCAGCAGGGTCGAGATATTTAGGTCAAGAATTATGTGGGAAAATGTTTCAAATAGGTCTTCAATGGGAAATTGGGAAAAATGTGGGTAAATGTTTCTACCAGACTCCAGCTTTTCTAGGAGTTGAGGAAGAATTCCAAACTGCTTATAAGTACATCAGAATATCTAGAGGTCTGTATTCTTTATAGCTGTTGGAACATTCAAGGTCAGTTCAAACCCCAGATGGCTAGCAAAGTTATCAGAGGTTTGACAGCTAGAAAACCATTGGCAGGGTGGCTTAGCCAGTTGAGTCCCTGTCTCGCAGCACCAGGGACCAGAGTTTGATCTTGACCTTCGGTGTTGCCTGTGTGGAGTTTCTCCACGTCCTCTGTGACTGTATGGTTTCCCTCCAGGTATTCCGGTTTTCGCTTCACATCCCAAAGATGTGTTTGTTGGCAGGTTAATCATCAACTGTAAAATTGGCCCTAGTGTGTAGATGAGTGGGACGAATCTGGTGTATTCGCTGAGAATGTCGGGAAAATGAACATTTGATTAATGTAGGCTTGGTGCAAGTGCATATCTTTATGGTTCGTGCAGATTTGATGGCTGAAGGGTCTGTTTCCGTGTTGTATATCTCTATTCTGTTCATTCTCTATTTGGGATTCGTTGTTTTGTAAGCCTATGGTCCTTAGCCATGGTGTTCTTTATGCAACTGCAGCCCTATTTCTGTGTGATGGCCGTCAACTGGCCTTTGAAGCAGCCCAGCATGTCATTCAGTTGTATCAAACTGTAACAGGCCACGTTGTCTGAAGTGGTTTATGGATAAGGTCCTAAATGACTCTCTCAGGATGACTAGAGTTGAACAATAACAACCAGCCTTGCCAACAACACCTACATCCCAAAAGTGATTAATGTAATGTGCAATTTTTTAAATTTTACTTTGAAGTTGCTGGATAAAAATGGAGGTAATTTCCAGTCATTATGATGCCTGCTTACATGCATGCATTATCAATCCTATATGTAAGCTGTAATATTTTGTCTGATCTGACCCCTCCAATTTTATTAAAAAACAACAGATAAAGCTGGACATGTATAACGATTTAGCATCTCAAGCAGGGTTAACGCTTTGCTTATAAAATTAGAACTCCTTTTCCATTGGAAATGTTAGCCTTTCTCTTTTTAATGTTGACTGAGATATTGAGATCTCAGGATTTCAGTTTTGATCCAAGATTTTATCTGTCGTGGACTTTTTTCCCCCCTTTTTAACAATGATGCAAGAAGTGCTAATTTAATTTAAAACATGTGGATGTCATCTTTATCTCATTTTCAACCATTGCTCCTGTTTTATTGAATAGTTAAGGCAGCTAACTGTTTTAGATAATACCTTCACATAGCGTGTTCCTATCAAATCTTATGGCACCAATGAGCAGCGAAGTGGTTCAGCTTTTACAGCTGCTGCCTCATAGGGCCAGAGATCAGGCTCGATCCTACCCTTGGATGCTGTCTGTGTGGAGTTTGCATGTTCTCCCTATAACCAAGTGGGTTTTCTACGGGTCTGCTGGTTTCCTCCCACATCCGAGAGATCCGACAGGTTTGTAGGTTAATTGGTCTCCTTAAATTGCCCCTCGTGTGCTGGGAGTGGATGTGAAAGTGGGATAATATAGAACTAGTGTGAACAGGTGATAAATGGTCAGCGAAGACACTCTGGGCCAAAGGGCTTGTTTCCCTGTTGTGTCTTTCAATCAATTCCATTTTAATTTTGTTTGTCACTTGAGGATCCTCTCAACTAGGGTACGAGTATGATAATATTTGTGCAGTATGTGGGAATGTGATTCCAACTTGAAGATCTTTATGTACAATGAAGTATGACTTTTGATGCGTTGTACCAGCCACTGCTTGTAGTTGAGTATTAAGCATCTTCCAATGTCCCAATGCATGTCCCAATCTGCATCAATGGTGCCAAAGTTGAACAGGCTGGGAGTTTCAAGATCTTTTGTGTTATTTAGCACCAATCTCTGGTGAACCAACCATATTGATGGGACAGCCAAGAATGCACACCAACACCTCTGCTTCTTTAATAGACTGAGAACATTTGGTATGTCTCCAATGACTTTTACAAACTTGCACAGTTGCACCATACCGATCAGTCTGAAGAAGGGTCTCGACCCGAAACATCACCCATTCCTTCTCTCCCGAGATGCTGCCTGATCTGCTGAGTTACTCCAGCATTTTGTGAATAAATACCTTCGATTTGTACCAGCATCTGCAGTTATTTTCTTATACATACTGTTGGGTTGTATCACAGCATGGTTGGGGAACAGCTCCGCCAAAGACCACAAGAAATTTCAGAGAATTGTCCATCACACAGACCAATCTTCCCACTATTGATTCCATCTACACTTCATGCTGCCTTGGATATTGTGTCAATGTAATCAAAGACGTATCCCACCATGGCCATTCCATCTTCTCCCTGCCTCTGTTGGGCCCATTGGGCAGAAGGTACAGAATCTTGATGCTTAAAAGGGGAAGATGCAGTTGCACAATCAAAGACTGCTTTCTAATGAAACAGCTGCTGTGATGTAACGTGGTGGGCTGGAAACTGATCTTTTTTTTACATACAAAGCCTAGTTCCTCAATGCATATATGTGATTATGACATATGTGATTGTGTACAACTGGGTAAGCAACAAAACACATGAGATCCAATGCTTGAAGGAGCACATGTTTAGCCACCAATGTAAAGATGGTATGGGAAAATCATGAGTTTTGTTTGTGACTAAATCCTGTGATACAGATGGCTAATGCCCAGGGGGAAGAATGAAGATGACATAGTCTTCAAGGCTCATTCTTATATTTTGGCTTGGCAGGAAACTTGTAGGTCACAAGAGTGGCAAAGGCAGGTTTGCTGCTGTTCATGCTACGTAAAAAGTATTGCCAAAGACATTTTGGGTGTTACTGGACCTCAAGAGTGCCCTATTCAAAATGGCTCAAAGCTCTGATTACTGTAGACCATATTGGAAATCCCTGAAGAAGGTAACTGCTGGCAGAAGCAGTAGCCCCCATTTCCCTGTGATGCAAGGGGGCAAATCTTTAGTTTAGCTTAGCAATACAACATGGAAACAGGACCTTCGACCCACCGAAGCAATGCCGATCATCGATCGCCCATTTACACTAGTTCTATGTAATCTCACTTTCTCATCCACTCCCAACACACTACGGGCACAGGATATGAGTACAGGCATTCCTCCAGGCAATGTCCGAGACAAAGCAATCTTCAGCTCAATCATCAGTGACTTTTCTTTCATCATACTTTCAAGGGTATGGATGTTGACTGACGAATTTCACAATGTTTGATTCAATTCCTCCCACCTGAGCATATCAATCTGACCATTGTTGCATTATAATTAACTATGTGGTAATGAGTGGCAAGTAAGCATGCAGGTACAGCAGGCAGTGAAGAAAGCTAATGGCATGTTGGCCTTCATTGCGAGAGGATTTGAGTTTCGGAGCAAGGAGGTCCGACTGCAGTTGTACAGGGCCCTGGTGAGACGGCACCTGGAGTATTATGTGCAATTTTGGTTTTCTAATTTCAGGAAAAACATTATTGCTATTGCTAATGAGCAACATAGGTTCACCAAGTTAATTCCTGGGATGGCGGGACTGACATATGATGAAAGAATGCGTCAACTGGGCTTGTATTTACTGGAATTTAGAAGGATGAGAGGGGATCTTACAGAAACATATAAAATTCATAAAGATTTGGACAGGATAGATGCAGGAAAAATGTTCCTGATGTTCCCGACATTGGGGGAGTTCAGAACCAGGGGTTACAGTTTAAGAATAACAGTTGTTAAGAATAAGAATTTAGGACTGAGATGAGGAAAAGCTTCTTCACTCAGTGTTGTGAATCTCTGTAATTCTCTGCCACAGAATGCAGTGGAGGCCAATTCACTAAATGTTTTCAAGAGAGAGTTAGATTTAGCTCTTCGGGCTAAAGGAATCAAGGGATATGGGAAAAAAACAAGAACGGGGTACTGATTTTAGATGATCAGCCATGATCATGTTGAATGAAGGTGCTGGCTCGAAGGGCCGAATGGCCTACTTCTGCACCTGTTTGTTTATGTTTCTATGTAACAGTTCAACTCAAAATGTTCCAGGTATTGACCATTGCCAATCAGAGAGTCTTACTATTTAAGATAGGTACAAGGACATGCAGGAAATGGAGGGATATGGATCATGTGCAGACAAAGGAAATTGGTCTTACTTGGATATCATGTTCGGCATGGACATTGTGGGTTGATGGGCCTGTTCTTGTGCAGTACTGTTCGATGTTCTGTGTAGAATTTTATTCACCAGAGCATTGACACAAAGATCATAAGGGTTCAGAGCATTAGAAGAGTCCACAGGTAAGGTGGAAGGCTCTGCACAAGTTACTGAAGCAAGAGAATCTCTATCTGACAGGTTTATACTGATGTGCAAGATGGGACTATATGTTTTTTCAAAGAGGAGATCAAGGGAGGCACAATAGTGCAACGATGGAGATGCTGCCTTACAGCGCCAGACACGCGGGTTTGATCCTACCTGCGGATGCTGTCTGTAGAGTTTGTATGTTCTCCGTGTGACCGTGTGGCTTTTCTCCGAGATTTTCGGTTTCCTCCCACACTCCAAATAAGTACAGGTTTGTAGGTTAATTGGCTTGGTGTAAATGTAAAAATTGTCCTAGAGTAGTGTTAATGTCCTTACTGTCCCACTGGTCTGTGCGGACTCGGTGAGCCGAAGGGCCTGTTTCCACACTGCATCTCTAAGCTAAACTAAATACTCACTGTATGTACACACTTCTTTGAAGATCTCTATTGTTTCCAGAGTTACTGAATGGGTTGAATTGAGATCAGATTGAGCTGCGTGCCTTGAAAGAGCATTGTGTGGGACTTTGAAGGCAGTTCAAAAGTTGCCGCGATCCCATGAGAGACATTACCCCCAGCCTGAGCTTACTGATGTTAGCTCTACATGGCAGGGAGGGTGAAAATGGTTAAGGCTGAAGTATGAGCCTTGCAGTAATCTCGAGGGGTGAGAGCAGGGGAGGACTGAGGCAAATTTCTACCTACAGAGCCCTTCATAACGTTTGGGACAAAGACTCATCATTTATTTATTTGCCTCTGTACTCCACAATTTGAGATTTGTAATAGAAAAAAAATCACATGTGGTTACAGTGCACATTGTCAGATTTTATTAAAGGGTATTTTTATACATTTTGGTTTAACCATGTAGAAATTACAGCTGTGTTTATACACAAACCCCCCATTTCATGGCACCACAATGTTTGGGACACATGGCTTCACAGGCGTTTGTAATTGCTCAGGTGTGTTTAAATGCCTCCTTAATGCTGGTATAAGAGAGCTCTCAGCACCCAGTCTTTCCTCCAGTCTTTCCATCACCTTTGGAAACTTTTATTGCTGTTTATCAACATGAGGACCAAAGTTGTGCCAATGAAAGTCAAAGAAGCCATTATGAGACTGAGAAACAAGAATAAAACTGTTTGAGACATCAGCCAAACCTTAGGCTTACCAAAATCAACCATTTGAAACATCATTACAAAGAAAGAGAGCACTGGTGAGCTTACTAATCACAACGGGACTGGCAGGCCAAGGAAGACTTCCACAGCTGATGACAGAAGAATTCTCTCTATAATAAAGAAAAATCCTCAAACACCTGTCCGACAGATCAGAAACACTCTACAGGAGTCAGGTGTGGATTTGTCAATGACCACTGTCCGCAGAAGACTTCATGTACAGAAATACTGAGGCTACACTGCAAGATGCATTCCTCTGGTTAACTGCAAAAATAGGATGGCCAGGTAACAGTTTGCCAAGAAGTACTTAAAAGAGCAACCAGCGTTCTGGAAAAAGGTCTTGTGGACAGATGAGACGACGATTAACTTATATCAGAGTGATCACAAGAGCAAAGTATGGAGGAGAGAAGGAACTGCCCAAGATCCAAAGCATACCATCACATCTGTGAAACACGGTGGTGGGGGTGTTATGGCCTGGGCATGTATGACTACTGAAGGTACTGGCTCACTTATCTTCATTCATGATACAACTGCTGATGGTAGTAACATATCTGAAGTGTATAAACACATCCTTTCAACTCAAGTTCAAACAAATGCCTCAAAACTCATTGGCCGGCGGTTCATTCTACAGCAAGACAATGATCCCAAACATACTGCTAAAGGAACAAAGACGTTTTTCAAAGCTAAAAAATGGTCAATTTTTGAGTGGCCGTCAGTCACCTGATCTGAACCCAATTGAGCATGCCTTTTATATGCTGAATAGAAAATTGAAAGGGACACGCCCCGAAAACAAGCATAAGCTAAAGATGGCTGCAATACAGGCCTGGCAGAGCATCACCAGAGAAGACACCCAGCAACTGGTGATGTCCATGAATCGCAGTCATTGCATGCAAAGGATATGCAACAAAATACTAAACATGACTACTTTCATTTACATGACATTGCTGTGTCCCAAACATTATGATGCCCTGAAATGGGGGGACTATGTATAAACACGGCTGTCATTTCTACATGGTGAAACCAAAATGTATAAAAATGGCTTTTATTAATAATCTGATAATGTGCACTTTAACCACATGTGATTTTTTTTCTATTACAAATCTCAAATTATGGAGTACAGAGATCTTTGTCCCAAACATTATGGAGGGCACTGTACAAAAAAAGATAGCAAAGGGAAGAGATTGTTCATGGGTAGGCCGAATTGAAGTCAAGGTGCAAGGTAAAGAGCTCTCAGATGCAAAAATGGAGAGCATTAAGAAGCATTTCTTTCTTTCTTTCTATCTATCTGTCTGTCTGTCTGTCTGTAAAACTATGTTTGTTTGTGTGTATGTGTCCACCATAACTGTTTTGGTGCGCACAGCCAAAACGGTACACCATAGCGCTACAATTTCTGCACCACGTTACTCACCATTATCCCGGGCATAATGTCTAACAACTCTCATTCAAATTGAAGCTACATTTTTAAAGCTGGAGAGATTTTAAAGTTTAAAATTTTCCTTTCTAACCCATTTCTTGAAGGTCTTCAGCGTGTGACATCACAATGGCACCCGTGCGACTGTGAGAGATGAGCATGTGCTCCCCCCCCCCGCCGATATTCAGAGTGTGATGTCACAATAGGACACGCACGACCTCTCTCCTCACTCGCCCAAACAAGATGTCCGCCCCGTCTCAGTACTTTCCCTCCCTCTCCCCTTGGCCCTCGCCCCACTCTCCCACACCCGGGGACACTCTGAGCAGGAGGGAGATGGTAGCACTGATGGTCCACTCATCCTTCCCTTCCGTCCCTTCAACCCACGGCATCCTCGAGTCCCCGCTCCCGCCCGGGCCCAGCGCCCCGCACCATCACCGCAACACAAGCACCAGCGGACAGCTTCTTCTCCTCTACGAGGGCCGCTTCCACCGACGGCCCAGTCGCGACTGCAGAAAAATAGCGACCGTTCTCCTCCTCCTCCGCCTCCTCACGCTCCGCCATCTTGTGCGCGCCTCCCGCCACCATGCCGCCAGCCTCGAGTAGTCCCAGCTCGGTCGGGCCGCTGCAGCGCTGTCCGCCTCACACCTCTGCCGGATCCCAGTTGCTGCCGCCGCCGGCCTCGAGTACTCCCACTTCCCGCCGGGCCAACCGCTGCCCGCCCCCCTCGAGTAGTCCCAGCTCGGCCAGGCCGCCGACGCGCTGCCTGCCTCGAGTAATCCGGTGCTCCCTCCTCCTTCCTGCACGCATGGCCAGTGGTAAGTGGCTTTCGCCGCCAACGGGTCCATGGAGGGGAGTGGGCATGGGGGCCGAGTGGGTGGAGGGGAGGGTGGGGGTAGGAGGGGAGAGGAGAGAGTGGGGGAGGAGGGGGTGGGGGAAGGAGAGAGTGGGGGTGGTGGGGAAAGGGGGGTGGTGGTGAAAGGGGGGGTGGTGGGGAAAGGGGGGGGTGGGGGAGAGTGAGAGTGGGGGTGGGGGAGGAGAGAGTGAGAGTGGGGGTGGGGGAGGAGAGAGTGGGGGTGGGGGAGGAAGGGGAGGGTGGGGGAGGAGAGTGTGGGGGGGTGGGGGAGAGTGCGGCTGGGGAGGAGGGCACGGTGGGGTCGGGAGGAGGGAAGAGTGCGGGTGGGGAACAAAGATTGGGGTGGGGGGGAGAGGGGTGTGGGCAGGGTGGGGAGGGAGGTGGAGGGGGGAATAGGGGTGGGGAGGGTGGATGGTGGTGGGGTAGGGGGGATGGAGTGGGTCAGTGGGGGGAGGGGGGATGGGGGTGGTGTAGGGGGGATGGAGTGGGTCAGTGGGGGGAGGAGGGGGGGATAAGGGGATTGAGTGAGGGGGTTGAGGGTGCTACACCAATACAAGAGAGGCTTTAGGTCCAGGGATCACTCAGTGACCCCCCCTCCCCTTCCCTGTTCCCCCTCTACGAGGAATGGGCCCAACGGGTCCACTTGGTCTAGTATTAAATAAAAATAACGCTGAGTTTATTGCAATCGCTGAATATATTAGTAACAGTATTAAAGTAATTGCTGTAGTAATTACCAAGTTTTATAAGTGTGTTAAGTTCAGTGCTACATTTGAAGTTTAAAAAATGTTTCATTATATTTATTGAAGTATATAGATAATGTAACAATTGTAGAATGAGTTATATGGTTGGTACGACGGCACTCTGTCACATGTACCTAGATATTGTGAAATTCCTTTTTTTTTGCATATGGTTCAGTAAAAATCTTGCTGTACATAGTCACAATCATACTTAAATACAAGAGTGGAACAAAAGTAGATTACACTGAGGCAGTAGACGAGAGTCGCCAATTTTCGGGCATTATCTTGTATCCTTCAAGTTCAAAGTTGTTGAAAAAATAAATTTGTCTTAATTTGGCCATAAAGGTCTGTGGTCCTGGCAGTGGCATTGGGTTGGAATTGCGGGGGTCGGCCTGGCCAGGCATTGTTATTGATGTCTTCCACCGTTCCGTGCCACTGTTGGCCATATCCAATCCACAGTCTCAGTTCTTGTCGTGGTGCCCGATCCAGTGGAGCCCCAGGCTGCTGCAGGGCCTCCAGTGGCCCTCTCCACTTTGTTCTGTACTACTTCAAAGACAAATATTCACCCTAAGATGTGATGTACTTCTTGTACCTTGTGGTCTAATTGACAACTTTTGTATTCCTAGAGCATAACTTATATGCCGAAGGTATTTATTCACAAAATGCTGGAGTAACTCAGCAGGTCAGGCAGCATCTCAGGAGAGAAGGAATGGGTGATGTTTCGGGTCGAGACCCTTCCTCAGTCTCGACCCGAAACGTCACCCATTCCTTCTCTCCCGAGATGCTGCCTGACCTGCTGAGTTACTCCAGCATTTTGTGAATAAATACCTTCGATTTGTACCAGCATCTGCAGTTATCTTCTTATATAACTTATATGCCTTTCTATTTCAATCCACATGATCTTTAAATCAGTACTCATTAGTATTTCTATTATTATTGAGCACTTATTCATGATGTTTGAATAATCTACATATATGTGAACCCAAATAGCATTGGACTTCTATAGTTTCTAGGTTTTCAGCATTCAGAAACTGTTCAAAGTGGATGATCTTGTTTTTCCCTCATTGAGAACTATTTAGACTTTTAAACTTTAGAGATAGACTTTAGACATACAGTGTGGAAACAGGTCCTTCGGCCCACCGACTCTGTGCTGACGAACAATCACCCCGTACACTAACACTATCCGACACAATAGGGACAATTTACAATTTTACCAAAGCCAATTAACCTACAAACCTGTATGTCTTTGGAGTGGGAGGAAAACAGAGCATGTGGTCATGGGGAGAACGTACAAACTCCATATCGACAGCATCGAATTGAATAGTCAGAATCAAACCCGGGTCTCTGGCACTGTAAGACAGCAGCTCTACCGCTACGCCTAATAATTTCCTACAAATAATTTAGTGACATTTATTGCAACTTATTGCATCCATTTACTCGGCTCACAGTGTTGTTGATAAACTTGGAAATGTGACGGTATGTTTGCAAAGTTAATCCTTGGTTACTGTTAGTCACATCCTTTCACTTTATGTTATCCCTTTCTGTCACCTGCCTTTTAGTCTGTTTCCTGGATCGGTCAGTCGTTTGTTTTTGCTTCCACAAGCTTCAGCTGTAACTAGCCGCTGCTGATTATGGACTTCAATAAAGGTACTTTGGTCCACATAAGTAACATTCACTGATGTTCCCCGCCCACCATTATAGTCGTCACCTCAAGCAAAATTCCCTCAGGATTGTCATGTAGGACATGCTCTTTAGAAATTCACATTGGTTCTCCCTTGATCAAATATAAATTGTCAAGGTGTTAAGTCGCTCTATCCTTAATTATAGACTCTAGTAAATTCCTGACAACAGATGTTAGGCTAACTGGTCTCTAATTCTCTCATTTCCTTCACTCACTTTCTTATAAATATAAAACACTTTTGGTTTTCCCAGGGGGCTCTGCAGCCAATGGATTACATTGAAGTGCACTTGTCATATGTCAACATAACAGTTAATTTGTGTGTGGCAAGTTCTCACTTATAACAAATAAACAAATAGCCAGTCTCAGGATGGTGTGGCTGAGGGGGGACAGTGGGCAAGAGCAAGATGAACTCCCTGCTCTTTTTATTCATTCATGTGATTTAGGTGTTTTTAACAAGGCCATCTGTTATTGTCCATCACCAACTGTTCTTGTGAAGGTGAGATGTACTGGTTTAAAATAAAATTCTAGGTGAATGTGATGGTGATACTCTTTAAAAAAAAATATATATATATAAATAAAATCTTTGATTTAACTGAGCTGCCAAAACATTTAGAGAGCATTTAATTGTGAAACACACTGGTTGAGAGTCACAAGTTAGCTGGAATAGTAGGTTTTTATGGATAGGTGTGAATGTTTTTTCCCCCCACAATCTAGGAACTCCATGGTACCATCACTGCTCCTTATTCCAGAGTTGATTAAATCTAATTCACTGCTCTGGTGGAATTTGAACTTGTCTCCATAGACCATTAAACAACGTTTTGTAATCCTACTCTGCTGCGTACCTCTTTACAAATAGCCTAAGGATATTTTACCTGTTTCATTGCCTGAGACATTTTTGTTCTCAATTTATTGAATCGATGGATTGTTCTGCTTTCTGAAGTCACCTGGATACAAGGATCAAAATATCTTGTGCAGCAGTATCATGTACTGTATCAGACATGAATAACTTCACACCAAAAACCTGTTGAGGCTGAAATTACTCCAATGATCTGTTTGCTTAATCTCACATTGCACTGTCTGTGAAAATGCATATTGTGTTTTGAGGAATTTGTGTGGCCATAAACTTACTACTGTTTCGTGACATTTATCAGTCTGAGAACTGAAATGAGATGACCTTGTTCAGAATGGTATTTATTCACAAAATGCTGGAGTAACTCAGCAGGTCAGGCAGCATCTCAGGAGAGAAGGAATGGGCGACGTTTCGGGTCGAGACCCTTCTTCAGTCTGAAGTACAGGAGACAGAAGTACGGGAGACAGAAGTATAATTTTTTTTTCTTATAATCTGAACAAGCTCATAAAAACAGTTTTATTAATTTAATTCTTGTTCCTTTCCATCCAAAACAAATAATAATAAATGCTGCTTACTTTATGTCCTATCAGCAAAGAGCAAGATTGGTTTATTCAGTCAGTTTTGAATATCTTTGAACAATCTGAAAGACAACTGACATTTTGCTTAATAATAGCCAATAAAATTTGTGTTATGTTATGTTGGTCTACCCTCCTAGTGACTCAAGTCTTTGGTGACTCACTAACCTTAGTAATTGGGATAAAATTAGCCCATCATTGTATTGTGTAAGTGGTTCGCAACAGGATGCTGAATAAAAGAACCTTCACCCACACAAGGCGGTTTCGCTGTTTTTGTAGGGAGCAGTGATTGATGGAAAACTTGTAATGAGGTTATTATTTTTATGGCATTTGCTCACAGACCAAAGGTATTGAAACCTTATTGTGTTTCAGTTCCTGTTGTTCGTGGGTTTTTTTAAACTATGGGCCATTTGATCTCAACAGTAATGCATATCCGGGCTCTAAATATTATCTGGATTACTTGTTTGGGTTATAAATTTATTTAATAACTCCTGTCCATGTTTTAACATATCCTTTGGTTCTGATTCTATTTTCCAATGGGAGTTTTTGGTCCAGAGGACAGACCATTTTATCTTTGACATGAAATTGAATCAAGTTCTGCTGCAACTGTTCAATGTTTATGTATGAAAATCTCAATCGTTGTTCTCTGTGGATTGATAAACAGCGTTAGTTTTAGTTATTTTTGTTTTCCTGACCCTCCTCAATTGTTTCATCTTTGATAGTCGAGACATGTTCTGTATAAATATAGATGAGAGGTTGAACACACGACCAACTTAGTTTGGATCACATTACTTGGTGTAATTAGCAATGTTGCTGTTTCATGATTATAACCCAGTTCTGCAAACCATTTTGATTTCCTTATCATGTTCAATTTGGACTGATCCTTTTTTTCCTGATTTGTAGCTGATTTATGTTTAAATGGAAGACATCAGCATAAAATTATAAAGGATGGTCAGATCGTAAAATAATGTAGTCAGCAATAACAGTGCATTGATGCAGTGCCTTTATTGTGAAATAACCACCAGCTGTTTTATAAGGAATAGAAGAAAACTTAAGTGAAGAGCTAAACAACAGCATGGATGTTGAGGCTTGTAAAATAACTTTATCAAGTGTGATGATGACACTAGAAAGTACAGATGCTTGAATCTTGACCAAAATATAATGTGCTGGAGGAACTTGGTGATCAAGAGACAATAGACAATAGGTGCAGAAGTAAGCCATTCGGCCCTTTGAGCCAGCACCGCCATTCACCATGATCATGGTTGATCATGCACAATCAGTACCCCGTTCCTGCCTTCTCCCCATATCCCTTGACTCCGCTATCATTAAGAGCTCTATCTAACTCTCTCTTGAAAGCATCCAGAGAATTGGCCTCCACTGCCTTCTGAGGCAGAGAATTCCACAACTTCACAACTCACTGAGTGAAAAAGTTTTTCCTCATCTCCGTTCTAAATGGCCTACCCCTTATTCTTAAACTGTGGCCCCTGGTTCGGGACTCCCCCAACATCGGGAACATGTTTCCTGCCTCTAGCTTGTCCAATCCCTTAATAATCTTATATGTTTCAATAAGATCCCCTCATCCTTCTAAATTCCAGTGTATACAAGCCCAGTCGCTCCAGACTTTCAATGTACGACAGTCCCGCCATTCCGGGAATTAACCTCGTGAACCTACGCTGCACTCCCTCAATATACAAGAATGTCCTTCCTCAAGTTTGGAGACCAAAACTGCACACAATACTCCAGGTGTGATCTCACTAGGGCCCTGTACAACTGCAGAAGGACTCTTTGCTCCTATACTCAACTCCTCTTGTTATGAAGGCCAACATTCCATTGGCTTTCTTCACTGCCTGCTGTACCTGCAAGCTTCCTTTCAGTGACTGATGAACTAGGACACCCAGATCTCATTGTACTTCCCCTTTTCCTAACTTGACACCATTCAGATAATAATCTGCCTTCCTGTTCTCACCACCAAAGTGGATAACCTCACATTCATCCACATTAAACTGCATCTGCCATGCATCTGCCCACTCACACAACCTGTCTAAGTCACCCTGCAACCTCATAACATCTTCCTCACAGTTCACACTACCACCCAGCTTTGTGTCATCTGCAAATTTGCTAATGTTACTTTTAATCCCTTCATCCAAGTCATTAATGAATATTGTAAAAAGCTGCGGTCCCAGCACCGAGCCTTGCGGTACCCCACTAGTCACGGCCTGCTATTCTGAAAGGGACCCATTTATCCCTACTCTTTGTTTCCTGTCTGCCAACCAATTTTCTATCCATGTCAGTACCATATCCCCAATACCATGTGCTCTAATATTGCCCACTGATCTCCTATGTCAGGCAGCTTCTGCGGAGGCAAAAGGCAGGCAATACCAGGTAAGGACCCTTCTTCAGACTGATGGGGTAGGGGGAACAAAAGCTGGAAAAGTGAGGTTGGGGTGGGACAAAGCCTGGCAAGTGTTAGATGGATACAGGTGAAGGAGTGTATAGGAAGGAACTGCAGATGTTGTATTAAACTCGTAAATTTGGTTAGACCCAGAACAGTAAAGGTGGCCTGGGATAGGTTGACGTAAATGAGGTTGGTGAGAAAAGGTTATGTCGCACATAATGTGTGACAATGCTAGATAGTTTGGCCCCTTCAAGTCCTCCAGAAAATGATTTTGGGAAGCAAGGTAGGCAGCATCAGTGGAGACAGAAACAGAGGGGATGTATTAGAACTAAAACCCTTCTTCAGAACTGGAAGAAATGCAAAAGTGGTTAATTGTTGTTTTCCGATTGTGATCAAGGCTCTTTGAACCAAAGTATCAACTGTGTTTCTCTCACGGATGCTGCCTGATCTAGTTACTGCTTCCAGAATGTTTTGTTTTAGATTTTCAACATCTGCAGTTTGTTTTTTTGCATCAAACCAAAATAAATTATTTCATTTTAGTATTTTGCATGTATTTGTGACTGCCTTTAACTGTTATAGATGACCAGCTATTGTTGTAATAGATGGTGCCTTTGTGATTAAATTCCACATCTCTGGAATGTGCTTTCTATTTTTTTTAATCCTTTAATCAACTTCACTCAAATATTTGTACTTCCAGAAAAGCTTCGATGTTGAGAGTGGAGTTTGTCTTGGTATCTCAACTTGCTGTGTTTTTGGTTAAGATGATCTGCATTGTTCTGATCAAGACAACAACTTGTTTTATTCATTATTTGCCATTTTTGGGGGGCTTGCATGTGTTATTTTTTCAAGGCAGTTGTGTGCTGATAACTTCAGCATGTCATGAATGTGGAGGCCTTTTTTTTTGGCTTCTAATTCATTTTTTGGGGAATTCCAGCTGGATATGCTTTTCCTCATGGGTTTTGTCTTTAGTTGGAGCCAAAAACATTGTTCAACATCCGAGAGGAAAGGCAACTTGCTGTGCATTTATGTTTTATAAAGGACACGCTGCAAATGTTGGCAATTGTAATAACAGAATATGCTGGAGGTGTGCATATCCAGAATATAAGGAGATCCAGAATATAAGGAGAAGCTATGGATCACCCTGTTTTGCAGAGGTCTTTACTTCAAGATGAGCTAAACAAATGTGTTATTTGTATTAACTGATCTTTCAAATGGTGCATGTGCTGCGGATGCTATTACATTAACACATGTTAAAAATATATAGGGAAGCATGTTTTGCTTGATGGATGCCATAAGCAAAATTAGGTTTCTTGGTAGCAGGGGAAATGACTTGCAGCATCGCAGTGATAGTTTTGATGTTTCTATACAAAAGGTCACACTGCAGATGAATTGGACTGCTTGTGCCCCTGGCCAGTTTCTCATCTTCCACCCACATAAAACTTGAGCTTATCAAAACTCAGCTGTCTCTTTTCTCACACCACCCTTAAGGTCTCAGTCCAATCATATCTCAATGTCTAAAATTCCCATCCTTGCTGTCAAATATCCTTTCCTACTACCTGCTCTTTCTGCACTCCACCAGCTTTGGCCTCCTGCTCATCTGATTTTCTTCACTTCATCATTTGCACCCTCCTTTTTGTTGCCATGATCCAGGGCTCTTGTATTTCCTGCTTAAATCCCTCTGCGTCTCAGCCTATTCCTTTTTTAAGGTATCCTTAAAACCCATCAAGTTCTTGGTTATCTGTTCTGATATCTCCTTCTGTGGTTTTCATAGATTTAGTATTTGATAATGCTCCTGTGATATCCATAGGTTATTTTACTGCACAAAGACAATCTGTAAATGCCAATTCATGCTGTATGCATTGGTGTTAGTTGCTGACGTATAGCCAATGTTCAGAAGAGCCAGGATTCAGGAGAATTCACGAATGCAGAATTGGTTTCTGCGTGATACTTCTACCCATTGCTTTCTTTCAAAAGCCACTTTTTCAAAAAATACTCAAGTCCAATGTAACGTTTTGAACAGTGGAGTTGTAAGGTCTTGGTGATTGACTGTGCAGGTAAATCACAGTCAAAAGTGTTTATTTCTCATATACATCGGATATGAACTAGAACAATGAAAATGTTGCTTTTTTTGCAGCATTACAGGAATCATAAATTATCAGTGTTCTCTGCAAACAAAACCATGATAGCATAATGACCAAAGTACCTCGAGAAACTATAATGCAATGTTTGTATTGGTACGGTACAGAGGTAGGGTTGTGCAGGGGTAGTGCAAATACATGATGGTTGTTGGGAAGAAGCTGTGCTTGAACCTGGAGGTAAGATTTCTCAGGCTCTTGTATCACATTCCTGACAGTAGCGGGAGAAGAGAGCATAGCCAGAGTGGGGTGAGCTGGCTCGAAGGGCCGAATGACCTACTCCTGCACCTATTTTTCTATGTTCCTAAAAGATTGGTGTGCGGTTCCACCCCCACACAACTTGTCCAACTTGTTAAAGAGATGCTACCTCTTAAGACACAAGAGGCACGACATATATATTTCACATTGCGGAGTAGAATCATTCAGTGACATCCCATTTCATCTGGACTATAGGATCAGTTTCCATTTTTCCCATTTTTTTCTTAATTCCCCAACACCACCTACAATTTCTCCGGAATTGCAGCAGGATCTTGATCAATTGGCCAATTGAGCTGAGGAATGGTTGGTGGTATTTAATACAGAGAAATGTGAGATGTTGCATTTTGGGAAGTCTAACATGGGCAGGAACTACACAGTGAATGGTAGGGCTTTGGGGAGTATTGTAGAGCAGAGGGATCTAGGAGTACCGGTAGGCATGGTTCCTTGAAGGTGGAGTTGCAGGTAGATTGGGTGGTCAAAAAGGCTTTTGGCACATTGGCCTTCATCAGTCAGAGTATTGTGTATAGTAGGGAGGTCATGTTGCAATTGGATAAGGTGTTGGTTAGGCTGCATTTAGTGTATTGTATTCAGTTCAGGGCACCATGTTATAGGAAGGATGTTGTCAAGCTGGAAAGAGTACAGAGAAGATTTACGAGGATGTTGCCAGGACTCTTGCGTCTGAGCTTTTGGAAGAGGTTGAGTAGGCTGGGACTCTAGTCCCTGGAGCCCAGGAGGATGAGGAGTGATGTTATAAAAGTGTATAAAATCATGAGAGGAATACATCGGGTAGATGCCCAGAGTAGAATCGAGGAGCAGAGGACACAGGTTTATGATAAAGGGGAAAAGATTTAATAGGAATCTGAGGGGTAACCTTTTCACACAAAGGGTGGTGTGTGTATGGAAGCTGCTCGAGGAGGTAGTTGAGACCCGGGCAATCCCAACTTTTAAGAAACAGTTAGATGGATAGGACAGGTTTAGAGGGATATCGACCAAAGATGGGCAGGTGTGAATAGTGTAGCTGGGACATGTTGGCCGGTGTGGGCAAGTTAGGCCGATGGGTCTATTTCTACGCTGTATCACTCAATGACTGTATGACTTTAACTAATGCACCCATTCGACATTGTTGCTCAAGTAAAACTTATCAGTCAAATTAAGGAATTGTACAGATTATGTCCATGCACTAAGCATTCCATCCAGTATACTGTGTAGAGAAGGATTTCTATTCCGCAATTTCCAATCTGTTGCAAAGTCTTAATGGTATCAGAGAAATGTAAATAAATTGAATGCAATGTTAAAATTTGGGCCTCTGTTTCAGCAGTGGCCCATTGGGCAATATTTGGAGGATTGTTTAATTTTCTTAGGTTTCTTTATTGTAGCCAAATGCACAAAATTCATGCAATTTGCCTCTTGCCTAATTGAAGATTGGGCATCCATGTACTCCAATCCTTTTACATTCTATGGCTACAAATGCAAAAGTAAAAATTCAATTTCCCTTATAAGCCCTTTTTTAAAAAACTAATTGATTTGTTGAAATGGAGGCATCTCCTGCAGGGTCAGTGTTAATGGCTCATCCTTAATTACCCTCAAGAAGGTGACTGGGCCTTGACCTTGGCCTTAGTCCTTTTGGTGAAAGCACTCCTACATCGGGGAATGAGTTCTGACATTAATACCCATTAATAATGAAGGAACACAAATATGTTTCTAAGTTAGGATAGTGTGTCCAAGGCAGATTGGATATCAGGGCTATTACTCACTTCTCATGTCTGGAATCCAGCTCTTTGGTGCAGACTTGATGATGTCTCTGGTGGAGTGAACCTGGCAGAATCTAAACTGGGCATTGTTGGGAAAATGCCAGAAAGAGTCCCAAGTTCCAACAGAACCAATGAACTAAAGAACAGAAAATGAGTAGAAAGAATACAGCAAGTCCAGCAATCTGCTGCTCAATCATGGTGTGTGTGTTCCTCCTGATGTCAAGAGCTTGCACTCCTTTGGGCCAAGATCCGGATCAACTTATCTTGAACAAAGAGATAGTCACTTCCAATAACACTCGACCATGACTTTGTCCTTGCTATAGGTCTTCTTGACTATATCCCACAACACATGATCTGGTTCACATCATTATCTTCCCTGCTAGGGAAAAAAGTCATGTGCTAGCTAAAAACTAAATGCCTTGGGAGCAGATGATATCCCTACGTCAGTTCCAAAATTCAAGGAAGGGATCCCAGGCAGAAAGTCACCACTTAACCTCCCATGTCTAGGAAGAAGACATGCCAGCGTCATGTTGCTTAATTTGTGTTGGAGACAAATTCATTGTGGCAACTGCAGAGGGATCTCAGGGGAAGTCTGGATTCTGAAGGTCTAGAGGTAGAATAGATATGATTGATTACTGATAAAAAAAGCTCCATGAAGAATCGGGGAGCTACATCAACCAGTGATGTGACCTTTTTGACCGTACCCTTTCCCACAGAAATTCATGCATCTGCTTTCAATTCCAAATGCAAACTTAACCAACAAGTCCACACACAGTTGATCTCCATGCAGATTGCTGTCAAACAAAATTGTGTCATTGCTCCCAAGTTTTTCCATACTTACTGCAGTGGTGTTTCTCACCTCCAACAAAATCTCTAGGACAAATTAGAAATTGTTCATACCATTGTTCATTCTGCTTCAGAACCACCCCCAGTCCTCAAGCTGCATTGTGTCACTGCCACTTGTGTGTGTAGACTTTAGATGGCTGAGTTCCAAGCTATCATTGACTGGCTTATTGAAGCATACGAGAAAATGAGCCATAAAAGCCATGGAAAGCAAATGTCCTCAACCAACATGATCCATCACACAATACTTGTTAAACAAGACTGGGAAATGTATAGAAACATAGAAAATAGGTGCAGGAGTAGGCCATTCGGCCCTTCGAGCTAGCACCGCCATTCAATATGATCATGGCTGATCATCCAGCTCAGTAACCTGTACCTGCCTTCTCTCCATACCCCCTGATCCCTTTAGCAAAAAGGGCCACATCTAACTCCCTCTTAAATATAGCCAATGAACTGGCCTCAACTACCTTCTGTGGCGGAAAATTCCACAGACTCACCACTCTCTGTGTGTATCTTGGCCTTTTTCCCTTCATGCATAGTGGGGGACAACAGTGACACAAAGTTGATCATTTGTCGTGGGACATGGTCAAGGGGAATCATGGCCCCTCTGAATGAAGGCAGATGCAAGTGAAATTTGGTATTTCCTTCAGTGTATACTAGCTTCTGAGAAAAAATGTAAGAGCATAATCTGAAACATGGCAGAAGTCCATGGAATACTGGGTGGCAGCAATCTCTTCCCTCTTTGCCCCTGCTTTGTTATGGTCTATTTGCAGCAGGTGCCTGTTAAAGCACTGGAGTGATATGGCTAATGCTGCATCTGCAAAATCCTCCAAATTCAGGTGGGATAAGCAAGCTAACATCAGTGTCCTATTGTATCCGCTAGCAGAGCAATTTTGTGTAGGGACTCAAAGCTGGGTATCCCCAAGTGCTACTGTATTCAGAATTCTTTTGCAACAAGAAAGTAATTGGTTGATAGGGAAACAATTCAAGGATATTCTCCTTGGAGAAAGAGTGATATTCTCTACTCTAGGGAGCCCCTCTCTCTAATTACTCAAAATACAGGAGGAGGGTTTGGAATGACAGTAAGAAACTTGTGCTTATTTTGGATTTGGTCTGTCAATTGCTAATCTGGCCATTTAACATGCTCATGGTAATCTCATTAGATTGGCATCCCGTTATATTGTAGACTTGTCTGGCACTGCCGCAGGCATGACTTTCTACATACACTCTTTTGGAAAGAGGCTTGATTGTAATGACAGATCAAGGAGTGTGTCAGTCCATGAGGTTACGGGTTGTGGTCACGTGCATTTCTGCTACTCATGGTCCACAGTGTCGGGTGGATGACGAGAATTGAGCTTCCAAATCCGTTCTGACTCCATCTCTTGGAATGTAGACCCAAACAGCATGATGCAGGCATGTGAATTTTCCGCGGATTTCCGCATTTTTAAAATCCATGTTCCGCGCTCTTTGCATGATTTCTGCGTTTTTCACTTTGCCAAAATCGTGTTTCTCTACGCCGAAATTGGATCGAAAAAAAGAAAGAAAAGAAAAGAAAAGAAATGATGTATAGCAGCGTTTCTCAACCGGGGTTCCCCAGAATACTAGGGTTCCGCTAGAGGTCGCTAGGGGTTCCGCGAGAAATAGTTGCTGATCTTTGAAATCCGGACAAAATGACAAAATTACGAGAGCCCACTTGAAATCCCCCCGCACTGGAAGTCTCCCCGGAAATGTGTTACCTAGGCTGGGCAAGGCAGCCAATCTCGACCTCATCGGGACTTCCACGGCCGATCGGTGGGTTGAATTTGCAACCTGCGGCCAGGGCTCTGGAACTCCAGCCCAGCTGGATCCAGCACATCTATCCCCACAGCCGACTTCCTTGGCCAGCTGGATAAACCAGCAAAGCTCTGAAACCAAGACTGCCAGAAAATCAGTGGTGGAACTGTAATGAGTAAATATTAAATTTAAGTGCAAGATTATATAACTAAATTAATAAAAATAATAAAAATGTTATTAGTATACAGTGACATATTCACATTACTTTGTAATGTCTGTTATTACATTGAAATGCACTAAAAGAGGCTTGAAACTCGTAATTTGTGTGTAATTTTTCAAATATTTTCCAGTTTTTGACCCCCGCTGTTTGCCTCACGCAAGCGCTCGGCTCTTTTCCTCTTTTTTTTGCCTCGCTCACATGCCTGATGATGGAATGTATCCTTGGTGTGAGGTTGGGACTTTGGCTCCATTAGGATTGTGCAGCATAGGTTCACTAGGTTAACTCCCAGGATGGCGGGACTGACTTATGATGAAAGAATAGGTCAACTGGGCTTGTATTTGCTGGAATTTAGAAGGATGAGAGGGGATCTTATAGAAACATATAAAATTCTTAGAGGGTTGGACACGCTAGATGCAGAAAAAATGTTCCCCATGTTGGGGGAGTCCAGAACCAGGGGTCACAGTTTAAGAATAAGGGGTAGGCCATTTAGGACTGAGATGAGACAAAACTTTTTCACCCAGAGAGTTGTGAATCTGTGGAATTCTCTGCCACAGAAGGCAGTGGAGGCCAATTTACTGGATGTTTTCAAGAGAGAGTTAGATATAGCTCTTAGGGCTAAGGGAATCAAGGGATATGGGGAAAAAGCCGGAACGGGGTACCGATTTTGGATGATCAGCCATGATCATGTTGAATGGTGGTGCTGGCTCAAAGGGCCAAATGGCCTACTCCTGCACCTATTTTGTATGTCTCGCTGTGTGGTGGCCACTTCTCCCAGTGCCTTTAAGCACTGATGCACCTGCCACAGATAAATCGGCACAGATGAGTTTTATCCTTTTATGTTGGTTTATTCACTACCCATTGTAGGTCATGTTTTTCAAGACTTTGCCTGATTAGTCAGTGGTGGTGCCTGGAAGCCACACCAGATGATGATCTTTGAGATCTAAAAATATACTCCTTGGTGGCTCACTTCAAAGAGCTGGGCCTTAAACCGCACTTTAAAAAAAATCAATATGTGCAGTATTTTTTATTGTGGATATTGGGACTTGGTCAAACTAAATTCACTTGAGACTATTACAATTGTTCCAAAACAGGAGGTTGACTTTCAACTCATTACAATGCTCTGGATTTTATCCAAGGAGCCAAAGTTGAAAGAACAATTCTACTCGTTGCACCATGCCATTGTTCCTTTGAAGTCAATTTCATCTGAGAATAAAACCGCAAGTGTTGAGGAGAACTGATGATTTTTCCCGGATCTTCAATGCATCCAGATGTACATTTCCTGATATACTATTTTGACGTGGTGAATACTTCAAATTAAACTTCTTTTAAATAGCTAGCATGAGCGTTTGTCATCGGTCATTCCTCCAATTATATGAATTTCCAATTAGATAGCTGTGGACTGCCTTTCACTGCCTTCGTTGCCCTCCTTCATATTCGGTGCATGTTAGCCAGCATTCAACCCGAAACGTAGCTTGAATCAGTTGTTTGAGGGTCAAATTCTAGGTTCCCACGGTCGACCTAGTTCACTACAGTGCAGGTGTACAGGTAGTTAGTTATATGATTGTAATTTACCAGGTGGACATGCTCATAAGTACTGTGTGTTACTGAAAATTGAGGTAAACATTTACATAGTTTATTAATAATTCTACCACAGTCACCGATTTTAATTTTAAATTTAAATTCTAGTGGTCAGGAAGTTGGAGGCAGTCTAAAACATTGTCTTTTGTTTTAAAACATAATACTTCCATTTACTGCAAGGGTATCAACATACGAATCTGTGCCCTTGCTGGATGGTATTTCTCCACCACTGATTCTCCTGGATAATTAGTAAATGTTAGCCAATGTGCAACCAGGCTCTCAAACTGCACTTGTATCCTTGTAAGAACTGTCTAGTTTCCAGAACAGTTTGCAATTCATTAATATTGTCTTTTCAAAATAGTATCCTGATGCTGGTTCGAATGAAATCAAGGATATTTTTAAGGCAGAGATAGATAGATTCTTGATCAGTACGGGTGTCAGGCGTTGTGGGGAGAAGGCAGAAGAATGGGGTTAATAGATTAGCCATAATTGAATGGCAGTGTAGACTTGATAGGCTGAATGGCCTAATTCTGCTCCTATCACTTATGTACACTAATTTATGAACCAAGAATATACGGTGCTTAGTTTATAGAGGCAAGTGGCTGCAAATGCTTGAATTTGGAGCAGGAAACAAATTGCTGAAAGAATTCAGTAGGTCAAGCAGCATCTGGGAAGCCGAGAGGATGGTTGGCATTTTCGATGTAGTCCCTGCATCAGGGCTGAGTGTAGAGGGAAGATAGCCGGTATACAGAAGTGTGAAGAGGGGTGAGACAGTTTGGTAGGTGATTGGTGGAAACAGAAAAAGGGACAAATAGGCAGATGAAGCCGGTGGGGAGAGTAGGGGGAAGGGTAGAGAGCGAGGTTTGCAGGTGATAGGTGGAACAAGATAAGAGAGGGACAATGGGGAGGTAAAACCAGATGCGGAAGTGTTACAGAGGCAGAGGGATGGAAAAGGTGAACAAATGGAGAAAGAACATGGTGGGAATGGGAATGGGAATGGTCAATGTGGGTTATGTGAAATCAGAAAATTCTGATCACAGCTGATCCTGCTCCAGAAGCAACATTTAGCTAGTCAGTAGACTGATGGGAATAAGTTTGAACTCTTCTTTTAGAATGATAACATAAAAATTGTTCGAGATGGGCAGGTGGGGTGAGGGGAAACGACTCTTTAAAAAAAATCTTAACCACTTTCCAAAAAAAAATTATTTTGATTTACAGTCATTTTACATCTCTGTGTAGTTGTCAGTAAATCTGCAAGTCAAAGGGCCAATGACCACCGCATCGAGAGCATGAAAGAAGTCCCAGGAAATGACAGCAATGTCTGTGTTGTGCATTAAGGAAGGAGCCACTGCGAATCGTTCGGAATTTGTGGCAGTAGCTCACAGAAGGAAATGAGGCATGTCCTGCTTTTATTATGCTTGCTGAACATGGGATTCCCAGGGGGTAGCAAGGCTAGCTCTGGGACTCTAGGTTGGCAAAGACTATTATTATGTCTTTGTTTTTAATTTTTTTAAAACTATTTGCCCATTTTTACTCAGGGCTCTGATGTAGCATATAAATAAACTTTTGCAGTGCAGTTTATTTTCCAGTGATTGACATAATTTGAACCTGGCGTGCACTGGCATAACAAGCGTCGGATGTTTTTCTGAAAGTTGTAGGTTTTCTGACATGTCCCTTGAAGCCGACTGTTGTTCATGTTTCCTTTAAGATAAAACAGAAAAACTTCATTTTTTTTGTTGAAAATATCAACTGCCAATGATAAAATTAGGACCTGTGCAACAAACTTCAATATCTATGTAGTAAAACTCTTGTTTGTTTGTTTGTTTGTTTGTTTGTTCCTGAACTACAGCCAAAACGGTACACGATAGCGCGACAATTTTAGGCCCACATTACTCACCGTCGTCCCTTTGGTGCTAATGGAAGAAGTTTCATTGAAATCAGTGTGATATTTTTAAAGTTATTCACATTTTAAAGCTTAAATGAATCTCCTAGGGAGGGAGGGTGGGGAGGGAGGATAAGGGGGGGGGGGTTGAGGAGGATAGATTGGGGGGGGGAGGGGGAGGGAGAGGGGAGGGAGGAGGGAAGAGGAGAGGGGGAGGGGAGGGGAAGGGGGTGGGGGGAGGGGGAGAGGAGAGGGGGAGGGGGGAGGGAAGGGGGAGGGGGGAGGAGAGGGTGCTGCACTAATGCAGGAGAGGTTTGGGTCCACTTGGTCTAGTTTGTTTCTAAAATTATTTTCCATTGTTATAGTTTGCTGGAGCCATAAATGAATTGTTTTTCTTGCCGTCATATGCCTTTTACAAAATATTACATATTAACCTAAAGATTAGTGGTGCAGGTCATCATCTTGCTGTCCACGTGAACTATTTAGGAATTAATTCAGGAGATTAAAACAATTATTATTATTAGAAAAAAGGCTTGCATTGATGTTCCTTTCATGCTCCCAAAACATCCTCATGAAATCCATGAGATGAGATTCAATCACGTAGAATGTACGGTTGCCAATTTTTGCAGAGCAAGCTCTTAAAAAGAGCTATAGATTCATGACCAGATAAATTGTCTATTAAATAAAGCATTGCTTTGTACAGCAGACACCGTAGTGCTGAGAGAACAGGGTGTGGTCTCGGCTTCCTTTCTCCACAGAAGTCTGCAGCATGCACTCTGGCTGGGAGGTGGGTCATCATTTCCTCCGTTCTTTCCTTTTAATATAACATTTAGAAAGTCTGGCCTTAACCTATGTTTTACAGGCCAATAATTTTTGATCGTAACAATTCTGCAAGACTCCTGGACCTATTATGGGTCTTTTAATGGGCGTTGATAAGGAATCTACCTTTAGACTGAGCTATTTTGTGAAGCCACATGTGGAAAATACTCTGCTCCAAAACAAATTGATGAAGATTGTACAACAGATTGGGCAACATCTATAGAGAGAGAAAGAGTTATTATTTCAAGTCAATGACCCGTGTTCAGAACTACAGTGATACTGACCTGAAATGTTAACTCTCACCATAGATGCTGTCTGACCTTTGGAATATTTCCAGCGCTTTCTATTTTTATTTTTATTCACATTTCACACTTTTTCTGTAGTCTTTTGACTTTGGAAAGTGTTGATTTGGTTACATTGATTACCCATGCTGGAAATCTTCCAGCATTTATCACATCCTGTATATGAATATTAATTTGTTTATGGGAAGCATGAATTGAATACTTTGCCTGTCTGGGACGAAGCAGTTCCTGCTGTAGATTTTTTCCTTGTTAATGATCCTATCTGATTTATATGCCGCCTACTGTTGACTTTGTTTTTGGGATTAGGCTCAATGTTTTGAAGATTTCTATGCGAAAGGGCATAACTTAAAAGGATCGGCTAAACACAATAGAAGTTCTGTTTCAAGTGCTTTTCTGCTTAATTTTGAATTTCATGATTTTGTTACGTAATTTACATTTCTGAGAGCAAAACTCTATATAGTTTTGAAATGGGAATTTTAAGAGGTAATTTAGTGTTCTGATTTCTGGAAGGGCCATTTTGAATAAAGTTGCTAATGTAGTAACATAAACGAAACAAACACCTAACTTGAGCTGCGAAGATTTGATTATATAATCATTTGATTACTTGTTTTGTTATTGTCTTGATTGGCCCACTTTGGGACATTTGGCTCAGAATCACCAAATGCAGAATTAAATCTTGTTTCAGAATGGAATTGATCATTTATAAATCAAAGAGTACATCAGAACAGAATGATTTAATGTTGTAATACTCAAATAAATTATGTTTCTGTGATTCTGTGGTGTATCAGTTATCAACCAGAATGAGTTCACAAGTTCACAAGTTATGGGACCGGAATTATGCCATTCGGCCCATCGAGTCTATTCCGCCATTCAATCATGGCTGATCTCTGCCTCCTAATCCCATTTTCCTGCCTTCTCCCCATAACCCTTTACACCCATTCTAATCAATAATTTGGCTATCTCTGCCTTAAAATTACCAACTGACTTGGCCTCCACAGCCCTTTATGACTGAGTTCCACAGATTAACTACCCTCTGATTAAAGAAACACCCTGTCTCCTGCAAAAAGTCTATCCCCTACTCCCAATTCCTCTGTCTATGCCGCATCTGGGCCCAGGATTAGGCGTTTCACACTAGGGCATCAGAGATGTCCCGAACTCTACCTCTGCTACATTGACGACTGCATTGGTGCTACCTCTTGTACCCATGCAGAACTCACTGACTTCATACATTTCACCACTAATTTCCATCCTGCTCTTAAATATACTGACCATCTCTGACATCTCCCTACCGTTTCTGGATCTCACCATCTCCATCACAGGAAACAGACTAGTGACTGACATCTATTACAAACCCACTGACTCCCACAGCTATCTGGACTACACTTCTTCCCACCCTGTCTCCTGCAAAAAGTCTATCCCCTACTCCCAATTCCTCCGTCTACGCCCGGGATGAGGTGTTTCACACTAGGGCATCAGAGCTGTTCATTCTTTAGGAAATGGGGCTTCCCCTCTTCCGTTATAGATGAGGCACTCACTAGGACCTCCTCTATATCACGCAGCTCCGCTCTTGATCCCCCTCCCCCCATTCGTCCTCACCTTCCACCCCATCAGCCAGTGTATCCAACAAATTATCCTCCAACATTTCTGGCATCTCCAACGGGATCCCACTACTGGCCACATCTTCCCATCTCTTCCCCTTTCTGCTTTCCGCAGAGACCGTTCCCTCCGTAACTCCCTGGTCCACTCGTCCCTTCCCACCCAAACCACCCCCTCCCCAGGTACTTTCCCCAGCAACTGCAGGAGATGCAACACCTGTCCCTTTACCTCCCCCATCGACTCCATCCAAGGACCCAAACAGTCTTTCCAGGTGAGGCAGAGGTTCACCTGCACCTCCTCCAACCTCATCTATTGTATCCGCTGTTCCAGATGTCAACTTCTCTACATCCTTCGCTCAGTCTGCCTTAACCAACCTGATCTCCCGGTGGCTGAGCACTTCAACTCCCCCTCCCACTCTCAGTCTGACCTTTCTGTTATGGGCCTCTTCCAGTGTCATAGTTAGGCCCACCGCAAATTGGAGGAACAGCACCTCATATTTCGCTTGGCAGTTTACAGCCCAGCGGTATGAACATTGACTTCTCTAACTTTAGATAGTTCCTCTGTCCCTCTCTTCCCCTCCCCCTTCCCAGTTCTCCCACTGTCTTCCTGTTTCCACCTATATCCTTTCTTTGTCCTGCCCCCCCCCTGACATCAGTCTGAAGAAGAGTCTCGACCCGAAATGTCACCCATTCCTTCTCTCCTGAGATGCTGCCTGACCTGCTAAGTTACTCCAGCATTTTGTGATACTTTTGATTTGTACCAGCATCTGCAGTTATTTTCCTTTCTAAAAGGGCACCCTTTAATTCTGAGGCAATGATCTCTGGTCCTAGACTCTCCCACGAGTGGAAACATTCTTTCCACATCCACTCGATCTATGCCTTTCATTATTCTGCAATGAGTGTCTGAAGAAGGGTTTCGACCCGAAACGCCACCTATCCATGTTCTCCAGAGATGCTGCCAGACCTGCTGAGTTACTCCAGCACCATGTGTCCTTTTGTACAGCTATCTACAATGCAGGTTGAGTATCATCTGGGGAGAAAATTAATATTTTAGCACAGGTATAACAAAAACTGATACAATGGACAGACTATTGACAGACTATTGACCGACATCACCGTCTCCATCACAGGAGACAGACTATTCACCGACATCTACTACAAACCTACTGACTCCCATTGCTATCTTGACTACACTTCTTCCCACCCTGTTTCCTGTAAAGGCACCCTGTTTCACCGAGCCTTGCAGCACCCCACTAGTTACTCCAGCCATTCTGAAAAGGATCCGTTAATTCCTACCCTTTGCTTCCTGTCTGCCAACCAGTTCTCTATCCATGTCAATACCCTACCCCCAATACCACGTGCTCTAATTTTGCACACCAATCTCTTGTGCAGGACCTTGTCAAAGGCTTTTTGAAAGTCCTGATACACCACATCCACTGGGTCTCCCTTATCCATTCTAGTTGTGACATCCTCAAAAAATTCCAGAAGTTTAGTCAAGCATGATGCCCCCTTCATACATCCATGCTGACTGTGAACGATCCTGTCACTTCTTTCCAAATGCGCTGCGGTAACATCTTTAACAATTGACTCAAGCATCTTCCCACTACCGATGTAAGGCTAACTGACCTATAATTCCTTGTTTTCTCTCTCCCTCCTTTCTTAAAAAGTGGAGTTACATTGGCTACCCTCCAGTCCACAGGAACTGATCCAGAGTCGAGAGAACATTGGAAAATGATCACCAATGCATCCACGATTTCTAGGGCCACGTCCTTGAGCACTCTGCGATGTAGCCCATCAGGCCCTGGTGATTCATCTGCCTTCAGTCCCAACAGTTTACCTAACGCCATTTCCTGACTAATGTGGATTCCCTTCAGTTCCTCCCTCCCACAAGATCCTCAGTCCCCTAGGTCCCCTTGTCTTGGCCACCAGCTGAGGTATTGGGGTTAACAAGTTGGATCACAAATCAGGGAGGAGGATTACTTGGATCAAGATGCCAGGTCAAGTGCATCTTTTTGTTGCTGCTTTCCATGCTTTGTAATTCTGTGGTTTGCCCTTGAGCAGCAGTATTTCTCCCACCTGTCATGGTCTTCCAGGCATTGTTTAATTCGCACAAGTGTTAGTTTTAACTGTAAGTGAACTTGTATATTGTTTTACTTGCTCAGAAAAGTTGATACTGCAAAAACTACTTGATGATCCATTAAAAAGCACAGATCAATATTCATTTCAAACGCTCAGTCTTCACAACCATTGCACCGTTATACAGAATTATGAATGAAACTTGTTTTCAAAGCTTCTACAATGTTTCTAATTTGTTTGAAGCCATTTCTGGGATTTGCGCTTGTTATTGCCAGGAATTGTTAGTTCTTTAATCCTCCTTTGAAGAAGTTCCAGTTTATACTTGTGTAAATATGACCTGTGTAGAAGTGGAAAGCATTTCCCCTTGTCTCCTAGCACGGCATGTAGATCAGCAAGGAGGGCTTTGGACAATCAAAGCTGAATCCTCCGATCATCTTACGGCGTATTTATTAGTTTGCAATTACAAGTTGATTGAAGTGGAAAATTGAGAGGGAAAGTAAGGGCTTTGTATAGTAGATCAGTGCAGTGTGAAACTGACCCATGTGATCATGAGAGCAGTTGGCTGCATTCCTGGGCTAAGCCACAAAGCTCCAGGCATGGACACTTTAAGATCGCAATCGCCCTTTGCGTGTGCATTTGCGTCAATGCTAGCGGTGAGTAGGTGTGAACTTGACTGAAATCCACACTGACGGTATAGCCGACTAACACAAGTCATTTCTTGAGAAGCATGGCTAATTGGATGGGAATCCTTTGGGGATAATGTAGGACCATTTGCAAGAAACTCTAGATAGACACAAAATGCTGAAGTAACTTAGCGGGACAGGCAGCATCTCTGGATAGAAGGAATGGGTGACAGAGATATCTCTGTATCTCCCTTGATTCAGTCTGAAGATGTTACCTAAAATTGGCAATTTCAATGTTCATACCACTGCCACCCGAGCAGTATAAGAGGTGCTGTCCCTCAGTTTGCATGTGGCCTCACTCTGTCAATGGAAGAGACCCAGAAGGCCGATATGGGAAGTGGATTTAAAATGGTTAGGAACCAACATAGAGGGGAAATGGTCACCACCTCCATGCTCGGTCTCGCAAATGTCACATCAGGGGCATCGAATGCAGTAGACGAGTATTGCAAAAGATGTACAGGAGCTACCGTCTCACCTAGAAGGGCAGCTGGACTCCCTGGATGGAAGCAAGAGAGAAAGTGTTACCTCTGAAGGAATGGTACCTTGGAAGGAGGCAGGTCGGGTGGGAAGAAATGAACAAATCTCATCTGCAGAAAGTGGAAAGGGGTGGAATGGGAAAATGTCTCTGGTGGTGATATTACATTTGAGGTGTTGGAGATTGATATGTTAGGTGTGTCGGCTGGTGGGGTGGAAGGTGAGGACAAGGGGAGCTCTATCCTTGTTCTTTCTGGGAGATGTTTGAATGAGAGCAGCACTGTTGGACACGGTGGGCGAGGGCTCCATCCACAAGACCAGGGGGAAGTCATATTTACTGAAAGAAATGAACATTTTGGATGTCCTGGAATGGAAAGCCTCATCTTGAAAGTGTGACGGAGATGGAGAGTTTGAGAATAAGGGATGGTCTCCTTGCAAGATGCAGGGTGGGAGGATATGTAGTGAAGGTAGTTATAGGAATCTGGGTTTGTAGGAGATGTGTAGGAAGGAACTGCAGATGCTGGTCTAAATAGAAGATAGACACAAAAAGCTGGAGTAACTCAGCGGGACAGGCAACATATCTAGAGAGAATGAATGGGTGAGAAGTCTGAAGAAGGGTCTTGACCCGAAACATTGTCCATTCCTTCTCTGCAGTGATGCTGCCTGATCCGCTGAGTTACTCCAGCTTTTTGTGTCTGTCTACGGTTTGTAGTAGATGTCAGTTGATAGTCTGTGATGGACAGGAATTGAAAAAGGGGAGGGAGGTGTCAGAGATAGTCCAAATGAATTTGAGGGCAGTTAGTAGTAAAATTAATGAAATAAACAAGGTTTGCATGGTACCAGAGGCAGCCCTGATACAGCCATAAACAAGCTATTTTCATACCACATCCTATAACTTGTTTTTCCTTTTAGACTGGTTGTTGATTGACTGCAATTGAACTGCATACCTGATTTCTTTGTGGGGATTACATGAGACGCGGCTGGATTAAGCCGTATACTTTTGTATTACTGCATGCATTTCTATCAAAGCAGCAAGGATGAAAGCAGAAATGTGCTTCCTGTTTCCAACTGTTCGCTAATGGAGGTTTTCCTCTGTCAAATGACGTTAGTGTCCTGTTCAGAAGATTATTCGGTATTTACTTAGCATTGAAATGTTTTATTGCATTAATATTGGATTGAATCGACTAATATTTTATGCCCTTGTGTATCTATTTTTTTCACCCTAAAATGAAATTGTTGGCGCAGTTTTTGAGTTAACTGAGTGTATTTTTCCTTTAAGCCTGAAGAGGTTAGTTGTCAACTGGTGGATTGTAGGTTTTGTTTTGTGAGACGTTGTGCGGTTGCTCACAGCCTCGTGCTAACTATTTAAAATGCCAATCATTTCCAAATGCTGTGCAGTTATTTCACAGGACGAGCAGGCTATCTACTCCCAGAGTAAGAAAGCACTTAAAAAGAATATATATGTGATGGCGCAAAGTGCTGGAGTTACTCAGCGTGTCATGCAGCATCTGTGAACATCATGGATAGGTGACATATTGGGTGTGGACCCTTCTTCAGAAGAAGTGTTTGTCTGAAGAAGGGTCTCAACCCATATTGCCACCTATCCATGTTCTCCAGGGTTGTTGCCTGATCCGGCTTGTACTCGCTGGAATTTAGAAGATTATGGGGGGATCTTATAGAAACTTACAAAATTCTTAAGGGGTTGGACAGGCTAGATGCAGGAAGATTGTTCCCGATGTTGGGGAAGTCCAGAACAAGGGGTCACAGTTTAAGGATAAGGGGGAAGCCTTTTAGGACCGAGATGAGAAAGTTTTTTTTCACACAGAGAGTGGTGAATCTGTGGAATTCTCTGCACAGAGGGTAGTTGAGGCCAGTTCATTGGCTATATTTAAGAGGGAGTTAGATGTGGCCCTTGTGGCTAAAGGGATCAGGGGGTATGGAGAAAAGGCAGGTACAGGATACTGAGTTGGATGATCAGCCATGTTCATATTGAATGGCGGTGCAGACTCGAAGGGCTGAATGGCCTACTCCTGCAACTATTTTCTATGTTTCTATGATCCGCTGGGTTACTCCAGCACTTTTGTCTCTTTGTTGCAGATCAGCATATGCAGTTCCTTGTTTCTACTTAAGGCTGTGGTATATTTTTCTGAGAGAAACCAATTGACATAATTTCAGTCTCCTTCCGACTAATTGGAAAACATTTTTGGTAGAAATTTTGAAGTTGTCTATCCCAGTTCGTACTCTGTTAGAACAAAGGAATTTTATGTTCAGCCATACTGGAGCATAAACTTTATCACTATTTGATGTTTTATAGTATCTTGGAGGACAATCATTTTTGGAATTTGCTGGAAGGTATCTGGATGCTGGTAGTGAGTAGGGTGGTGTTGTGAATACAGTAGACAGTGGGGATCACAATTTGACAGAATTGGAGATTGGAAGAAAGCATAGCCTATCATTGGGTGTGGAAGCTGTTCACTCACCATGCTGCCACTCCTTGTCATTGTTAGTCATTCACTTTCAAAACGAGGACAGACAGGTTCAAAATTCAACCATCGGGAATCAACATGCAGCTGAGATTGCTGCCTTTGTCTCACAGTGGAATTGATAGTCAATAACTTCAGGATGGATTCTGTAAAATCTGTGGGACTTGTTTTATAGTGTACTGTGATGCTTGGAGGCATTGTCAATCCACTTGGAGTTTGCACCTGTCAGCTGGTCAGGCAGATCTTGCAGTCTTTACGGAACTGCGTGTACCACTGTAAACAATTTTCGCTTCATCTGAAAGAGACACCTGGAGAAAGTGGGACAGTGTACGTTTTATGACAAGGATATGGGTCTTCAAATCTTTGCCTGAGACGCTTCACAGTGTTTGTTCTACCTGTTATGTGGTCTTTATAATAAATCACATCATTGTTCCTTCAAGTCGACATGCCCCGGCCATACCCGATATCAGGCCAGGCTCACCCGTGTGGAACCGGGAACCTGCCTGGAGCAGGAGGCCGTTGACCCCGGCTCCTGCTTGCCCCGCGGACCGGAGAGGAGGGAGTTGGAGTCAGAAAGAGGACCGGCTGCAGGAGGCAGTGCACTGCTTCGACGGTGGAGTGGGCTGCTGGAGCCCCTGCAGCCACCTGGGGCTCGGCTGGACTGGGTGCCGTTCCAAGAGGCCTAGCAAGTGGACTGGATGCGGCCTACAGCAACACGGAGCGGTGGAGCAGCAGTGGAGGACACCAATGGCTACGTTTGGCCAGGCCGTCCCTGCAATGCCGCCAGGACAACGGGCCTTCATGGTCAGGTTAAGAACTCTACACCTATAACAATTGGGATTTGAAAATGGCACCAAATCTGGTGACACTACTTACTGTCTCAGTGTACTACCACTATACACTTGTACTGTATCTGATTTATTCACAAAATGCTGGAGTAACTCAGCAGGTTCAGGCAGCATCTCAGGAGAGAAAGAATGGATGACTTTTCGGGTCGAGACCCTTCTTCAGACTGATGTCAGGGGGGCGGGACAAAAGAAGGATATAGGTGGAGACAGGAAGAGAGTGGGAGATCTGGGAAGGGGGAGGGGAAGAGAGGGACAGAGGAACTATCGAAAGTTGGAGAAATCAATGTTCATACCACTGGTCTGCAAGCTGCCCAGGCGAAATATGAGGTGCTGTTCCTCCAATTTCCGGTGGGCCTCACTATGGCACTGGAGGGGGCCCATGACAGAAAGGTCAGACTGGGAGTGGGAAGGGCAGTTGAAGTGCTCAGCCACCGGGAGATCAGGTTGGTTAAGGCGGACTGAACGAAGGTGTTGAGCGAAGCGATCGCCGAGCCTGCGTTTGGTAGTTGAGCGAAGCGATCGCCGAGCCTGCGTTTGGTTACTGTACTGTATCTGAGATGCTTATCTTAAATGTTTCTAGGTGCTTATGTATAGTGATACTTGTACTGAACTGTATACAAAAAAGAATTTTACTACATGGGTGTATGTGACAAATAAAATACCATTGCAGTCTTTGTGTATCACCTCGCTTGATTGCTTCATCAGGTTCAGCCCTTTTGCTTATGCTTTAAATTCCTCACAAACTGTTTCCTCACAAAACCCAGCCTGAGTTTCTTTCTGAGATGGCCTTCACCTTTCCTCAGCCATGTAGGCTTATAAATTCAAAAGTTAGCAAGCACTTATTACACTATTGCTCTGCTCTAAATGCTCGGTCTTCAATCAGGCCAATCTTGATCCCATTCTTGCATTCCCTGGCATGTATTTCTCCCCAAGATCATTCTCCGTCAGGTCTTTAGTGTCGTCCGTAAACTTAATAATTGCGCCTTGCCCATTCTCATCCATTCCTGCAAATTTCTCTGAACTGCATCCAACACATGAGCCTCCTTCCTTAAACAAGGAGACCAATAAATACTGTGAGCAGTACTTCAATGTGGTCTCACTTGTGCTCAATAATTCCCCATGATAACATTGTGCACTTGTCTTAATTATATTCTCTACTTGCAATCTAGTCTTTTCTGAAGCACACAAAGATTCCTCTCCATCTAAGGGCTCTGCAATTTTTCACCATTCACCATCAAGCATACTTTTATTTTGTTCTATATAAATGGCCAAGTTCACATTTACTTCATTAATCATCTCTTTGCCTACTCACTTAACTTAACTCAAAGAGGTGGCTCTAGAAATCGTGGACGCATTGGTGATCATTTTCCAATGTTCTGTAGATTATGGATCAGTTCCTGTGGATTGGAGGGTAGCTAATGTTATCCCACTTTTTAAGAAAGGAGGGAGAGAGAAAACAGAGAATTATAGACCAGTTAGCCTGACATCGGTGGTGGGGAAGATGCTGGAGTCAATTATTAAAGATGTAATAGCGGCGCATTTGGATAGCTGTAACAGGATCGGTCCAAGTCAGCATGGAATTACGAAGGGGAAATCTAGCTTACCTAAACTTCGTTTTTTGAGGATGTAACAAGTAAAATGGGTAAGGGAGAGCCAGTGGATGTAGTGTATCTGGACTTTCAGAAAGCCTTTGAGATGGTCCCACACAGGAGATTAGTGTGCAAAATTAGAGCGCATGGTATTGGGGGTAGGGTATTGACATGGATAGAAAATTGGTTGGCAGAGCGGAAACAAAGAGTAGGAATTAACAGGTCCCTTTCAGAATGGCAGGCAGTGACTGGTGGGGTGCCACAAGGCTCGGTGGTGGGACCGCAGCTATTTACAATTTATATTAATGATTGAGATGAAGGAATTAAAAGTAAGATTAGCATATTTGCAGATGACACAAAGCTGGGTGGCAGTGTGAACTATGAAGAGGATGCTATGAGGATGCAGGGTGACTGGGATAGGTTGGGTGAGTGGGCAGATGCATGGCAGATGCAGTTTAATGTGGATAAATGTGAGGTTATCCACTTTGGTGGCAAGAACAAGAAGGCAGATTATTATCTGAATGGCGTCAGATTAGGAAAAAGGGAAGTGCAACGAGACCTGTGTGTCCTTGTACATCAGTCACTGAAAGTAAGCATGCCGGTACAGCAGGCAGTGAAGAAAGCTAATGGTATGTTGGCTTTCATAACGAGAGGGTTTGAGTATAGGAGCAAAGAGGACCTTCTGTTGTCAAGTTGAACAGGGCCCTGGTGAGACCGCACCTGGTGTATTGTGTGCAGTTTCTGGTCTCCTAATTTGAGAAAGGACATTCTTGCTATTGAGGGAGTGCAGCGTAGGGTTGCGAGGTTACTTCCTGGGATGGCGGGAATGTCATATGATGAAAGAATGGAACGACTGGGCTGTATTCACTGGAATTTAGAAGGACGAGAGGGGACCTGAAAAAACATATAAAATTATTAAGGGATTGGACAAGCTTGATGCAGGAAACATGTTCCTGATGTTGGGGAAGTCCAGAACCAGAGGCCACAGTTTAAGAATAAGGGGTAGGCCATTTAGAACTGAAATAAGGAAAAACTTTTTCACTCAGAGAGTTGTGAATTTGTGGAATTTTCTGCCTCAGTGGAGACCGATTCACTGGATGCATTCAAAAGTTAGTTAGATAGAGCTCTTAGGGCTTGCGGAATCTAGGGATATGGGGAGAAAGCAGGAACAGGGTACTGATTTTGAATGATCAGCCATGATCATGTTGAATGGCGGTACTGGCTTGAAGGGCCGAATGGCCTATTTTCTATGTTTCTATCTATGCCCTTTCTATAATCTTCTTGTGTACTCTTCACAATTTACTTTCATACCAAGCTATGTGTTGTCAGGAGATTGCAATTATATCTTCAGAGTTCTTTGTACCCCAATGGAGACTGAACCGTTCGGGTTTAGGTTTATTATTGTCATGCGTACTCGGCTACAGTGAAAAGTGTGTGATGCATTGAGATCATATAAACTACATATAAATGCAATCAAGTCAAACTCACATATAATAGAGCAAGGGAAAGGAGGAAGGATGCAGAATATAGTTATAAGTACCTGGGTGTTTACCTTAACAAAAAGGGCCAGAGCAGACTTTATCTGCTGAAGACACTCAGGTCCTTTGGAGTGGAAGGGGGCACTCCTAAGGACCTTCTACAACACGATGGTTGCATCAGCCATTTTCTATGGAGTGGTCAGCTGGAGCAGCAGCATCTCAGCGGCGGAGGGGAAGAGACTTGACAAGCTAGTCAAGAAGACCAGCTCTATCCTGGGTTGCCCCCTCGACTCAGTAAAGGCGGTGGGAGAGAGGAGGATGATGGCAAAGTTAACATCGCTGCTGGACAACGACTCCCACCCCATGCAGGACACTGTCACTGCACTGAGTAGCTCCTTCAGTGACAGACTCCTTCACCCCAAGTGTGTGAAAGAGGGATATAGGAGGTCCTTCCTTCCCGCTGCTGTGAGACTGCAGATGAGTCAACAATAACAGTTCAGGAATACACAGTAAACTGATGACAATTTATCCTTGTATTTACTCTTATTTATAATGAATGATCTCTTGTTATCCACTTTGCTGCTGTAACACTGTAAATTTCCCTGGTGTGGGACAAATAAAGGAATAAATATATATCAGCATGGAGGGCGAAAGTTCCATAGCTCCTGTCCAATATCTGCATTAGAGTAGAGATGAATCAGACGGATCCCTAGTTTGTGAAAGGGCTGTTCAGAAGCCTGATAGCAGAGGGGAAGAAGCTGTTCCTGAGTCTGGTGGTACGAGCATCTGTTGAAGTTTGTAAATGGCATTGTCCATTATAACGGAGTATGGGATTTACCCCCTTTGGACGCTGGGTCAGAATCCTGGAGCCCAGTCACTGAGAGCACAGTGGGACCTCCCTCACTCACAGAGCGCAGCGGCTCAAAAGGCCGCCTGGCACCACCTTGTCCATTGCAGCTGGGGAATGGCAGTAACCATTGCTCCTGCTGCTGATTGCCACATTCAGAGATTGAAAGCAAAATTGGAGCTTTGGGGATGGCAGGGTGAGGCAATCCTGCCTCGCTTCAAGTAAGACTCCCTCGACCAAATGCCCGACCAGAGTTCAGGTGAAAAGCCCTTGACCTTCAATGTTAACTCAGTTTCTCCTTCTAAAGACATTGCCTAACCTGCTGAGTGTACCAAGTGCTTTTTACAGCTAAAATTATATTTTTGTTATTGCAAGCTAAAAATACTAAAGAGCTCAACTTGCCCACACCGGCCAACATGTCCCAGTTACACTACTCCCACCTGCCAGCATTTGGTTCATATCCATCCAAACCTGTCCTATTCATGTACCTGTGTAACTACTTCTTAAATGTTGGGATAGTCCCTCCCTCAACTACCTCCTCTGTCAGCTTGTTCCATACACCGACCATCCTTTGTGCGAAAAAGTGACCCCTCAGATTCCGATTAAATCTTTTCCCCTTCACCTTAAAGGGCTGTTTGTTACATTGTTTAATAGAGTATCATTGCACAATTGACGGTTGAAGCAATTGCTTGTCAATTTTAATGTCCTCCTGCAGTACACCAGCAGCCTGTGTTCTTAAAGAGACAGTGGTGTCTGATTACTGTGGGGGCACTCTGTCCACTCTCACCAAAATCCGTTATAAAGTGGTCTGTAATAATGAGGGTAGACTGTCTATAAAACTATGAAATGCATTGATCGGATAGACAGAACATTAAAGGGGATGTGCAGGTCATATTTTTTACACTGTGGTGGGTGCCTAGAATGCTCTTGCAGGTGGCAGTGGAGGCAGCTATGACTGTTGTGTTTTAGCAAAAGTAGAGCTTTTGACAGTTGAAACTGGCTTAGCATCCTGGATGTTTCCAAACAGTGGGTCTGATAGCATCTTCACTTGTTTCTTCATGAAGTCTACCAGGTCAGAAAATCTAGCTTGATGTCCACGCTTTTGAGCAGTTCTTTTTCTCAAATAAGCGTTCATCCCATCAGATACTCTAGAGCTGCTTCTTGATCTCATGGCCTCAAGTAGATTGATTCTTGCATTAGTTGCTGCCAATTCAGCATCTAGTTCCAGTTGTTCTTTCTTTCTTCTCAGCTGTTCTTTTTGTCTCTTCTGGTCCTCTATTTCCAATTGTCTTCTCTTCTGTTGTTCCTATAATTCCAATTGTCTTCTCTTCTGTTCTTCCTCCTGCTGTTCTTCTTGTGCCTCAATCTCATGCTTGCCTTTCAGGGCGGCAGCCCGTTCCATGAGAGCAGCCTTATCTGCCTGAGCTTTAATGCGAGCAGAGAAGCGTTGAAGTTGCACATGATGAAGAAAAACTTTTTTCCTTTACGGAATCCTTTCTGATATTGGCATCTTGTGACTGAACATCAGATCTAACCACAGACATACTTGTACACTATTCCTTTACGACGCGTTGACGTAAAGTCGTAGCAGCACAAGTATTCAAAACAACTGATATCGTATAATTCTCAAGGTCACTTCTTTGTTCTCAATTCTCCATTACAGCAGCCATTTTCCAATACAGCTTCTGGCATATAGCTTTTCCAATAAAGCTTAATAGTAGCTGTTTTCCAATACAGCTTATCACATATAGCTTCTCCAATAAAGCTTAATGCTGTATGTACTCACTTTCCCTGCACGTTGGTTATCGAAGTTTCCAATCTCCGTTAGATTAGCGCAGGTGGCGACCATGTCCAGTCTGTGGGATTCGGTGTCAGGCTTGTGAAATAAAACAATCCTTGTTCCGTCCAGTAGATTCCCAAGCTCCAGTCTCACTCATAGAGCCAGTTCTTACCTAAAAGCTCTTTAAGCAGATTTTTTTGCTCTTTGATAGCCCTGGGCTGGATGGAGGTAAGTGTTGGCAGCTGCGGACTAAGTTTTTTGGATGTCCACTTGTGTATTGCTCTAGACAATGTAAGCGGTCACTGTTATCATTAGTCTTTCCACTCTTCTCTCAAATGCAGTGATGAAAACTTTATACTGCAAAGGATCACCATCATAAACATGAATGTCTCTTGGTGGTAAAGTAGAAGAAAGATTTTGATGAGCCAGAAGACCAGTGATGTCATTTTGCTTCTGGATTAGGTTACAGATATCAACTTGGTTTCCATCATTCGGTACAGGGGTGTGGTGCGAGCATGTTCCTGCACACTCTTTTGCTCATGAGTCTTTACCTTTTGCCTTTGAAGAGAGTGTTGAGTTAGATGGATCCTATCATGAGCTCCAGCAGATGGTCCCTGAGTTGTTTGTTTTGGTCTAACAACATGTTGCTGGGAGGACGATTCATTTGCCACCAACACATTCTGTCTTTGTTGCACTTGATCAGGCAAGTATTCAGCTGCATGCAGATCTTATTTAGCTGAATACTTGCTCATCTGTTCTGTTGGGATTATTAAACTCACTGCCAAAGGCTTGGAATCGCTCATTGAAAAGCACCAGAAGACAAAAAACTCAACATGTAAACAAGCTATCAAGTTAATGGAAATGCTGAAAGGGCTTATGGAATCAAGGGACAATATAAATGAAGTACAACCTTACCTGATACAATTAATCAAGCTCCGTGATGAAGTCAAAGAAAATTACGAGGCTTTGGTGAAGTTACCACTGCCTGAAAAGCAAAATCAGTGGGTTCAACAAACAATGGAAGCTTTTATCGGGTTTATACAAGATGTAAAGGAGGTGGTCAGATACAGGAAGGGAGAGTATACAGTTCTTACTTAAAATGTAATGGCAACTTCCAGACTTATCCGGTGAATTCTTTTCCAATTGCCATTACTACACAGGGAGTCGGAGTGATCTTACACAAACCTCAACAGAACAGATCTTCCAGTTGTATTTCCAGTTTAATTAGTTGTTTATTGAAGTAGCTGTACAAACAAGGAGATGAACATACCAGGCTTTACTTATTTTGCATACAGGACGTAGCTGGCTGCTTTGTCCCTAGTCTGGTCCCAGGTCTCCAGGTCTGGTAAGAACTGTATACTCTCCCTCTCTGTATCTGACCACTTCCAGTCCCTTATGCCCATATATATATACCACCCTGATAATCTAACGACCACCCCCAGGTGTCCAAAATAATATGGCAAGATATATCTAGACAAAATAATATAACATGCCAGTAGCTAGCCTAAACATAAATGGCTTCCATAGGCAAGTCAATCTTTGATCACTGATTCACACTAGTTCTACGTTATACTATATTCCCATCCACTCACTCCACAATGCAGCAATTTACAGAGGTCAATTATCCTACAAGCCAGCAGGTCTTTGGGATGTGGGAAGAAACTGAAACATCTGGAGGAAATCTGTGCGGTCACAGAGAGAACGTGCCAACTCCAAACAAACGGCATCGGACATCAGGATCGAACCCAGGTCCCTGACACTGTGAAGGAGCAGCTCGATCCAGCTGCGCCACTATGCCGATAATGCTGGAAACACTCAGCAGGCCTGATAGCATCTGTGGAGAGAGAAACAGTCATATGTTTCAGCTCAATGATCTTTCATTAGAATCAACTGACATTTTGGCTGATTTTGGAGGTAAAAATTGGGCAGGCATTTCCATCACTTTAACAGGCAGAAATCTGAATTGTAGCCTTGTGAAAGCTGTCTCTCTGCCACATTTCTTTCTATGTAATGTAAGATTTTGCATTTAGCAGGTGCGTAAAATCTTTCAGTCTTTACATGAAATATGAATGGGATGCAGGAAATATATATATATATACACAATATTCTATATCTGGCTGGTAAATCTGAAAAGATATAACCAAGCACTGATTTTAAAATGTTGGAAATCTCGCTCAGTTACTTTTTAGCTGTCGTGCATTTAAATTTTTGTTTGCAAATCCTGACAATAGGACAGTTATGTATTCCATGGGTTTGCTTTAGTTCTGCCTGTATTGGAAGGGAATAAATCAGTTGCCCTGCTGATGTTTTGCTATAAAAGTACTTGTTTTTGACATTTACTACACGTGTAATTCCCAGCAATGCTTCTCTATTCATGTGAGAGATTACATAAGTAATCTTGTATTAAGAAACTGCTTTGCATGGATTACAAATGAAACACAACGGTTAAGTAATGTTGCTTCTAGATTTCAGCTTTTAATAATCTTCAGATCATACTGGAAGAAATATTTTTTTCAGATTTTTAAGGTCTGAACTATTCTAAAATACATAGCTGCTTTTAACATGATCCATCTGCTTCATACAATTTTATTTGCCAATTATAATTTGAAGGACCTCCATGATTAAATTAAACTGCGATTTGGGTATTATGTATCAATGACACACTGTTCACAGGGCTTTCCCATGTTGTACACCAGAATTCTATCCTATCTCATATTACACCAATAACTATTCTGCTCTCTGTAGCTTCCCCTTTGCTCCATCTATTAAACCTGAGTTTGAACGGATTGTATCTACATAGAATATCTGATCTGATTGGATAGCATGCAAAACAAAATGTTTTCATGGTAACTTGGTTCATGTGACAATAATAAACCTCAACCTAAACACATTATGAAATACACAGGAACGAATTCAAGCCTATAAATCTCACTTTGGATTCAACTACAGTCTTTTCTAGGTTTGTAATCTTGGAAACATTAGTGAAAGTACATGAATTATTGTAATCTCTAACAGCGTTGTGAGCACATTCAAAATGTTAAGGGCGGAACAGTGGCACAGCAGTAGAGTTGCTGCCTTATAGCGCCAGAGACCTAGGTTCGATCCGGACTACGGATGTTGTCTGTATGGAGTTTGCACGTTCATTCTGTGACACGGGAACGCAGGGTGGTGAGGAAGGCATATGCATTCTTGCATTTACCAACCATGTCATTGGATGCAAGAGTTGAGACTTAATGTTACAGCTGCACAAAATATTGATTACACCGGACTTGGAGTATTGCGTGTAGTTCTGCTTGCCACACTAAAGGAAAGATGTGATTAAGCTAGAGTGGGTTCAGAAGAGATTTGCAAGGACGTTGCCTGGATTGGAAGAGGGCTTGAGTTACAGTGCCTTACGTAATGTTTGGGACAAAGATCTATCATTTATTTATTTGCCTCTGTACTCCACAATTTGAGATTTGTAATAGAAAAAATCGCATGTGGTTAAAGTGCACATTGTCAGATTTTAATAAAGGCCATTTTTAAACATTCTGGTTTCACCATGTAGAAATTACAGCTGTGTTTATACATAGTCCCCCCATTTCAGGGCACCATAATATTTGGGACACATGGCTTCACAGGTTTTTGTATTTGCTCAGGTGTGTTTAAATGCCTTCTTAATGCAGGTGTAAGAGAGCTCTCAGCACCTAGTCTTTCCTCCAGTCTTTCCATCACCTTTGGAAACTTTTATTGCTGTTTATCAACATGAGGACCAAAGTTGTGCCAATGAAATTCAAAGAAGCCATCATGAGACTGAGAAACAAGAATAAAACTGTTAGAGACATCAGCCAAACCTTAGGCTTACCAAAATCAACTGTTTGGAACATCATTAAGAAGAAAGAGAGCACTGGTGAACTTACTAATCACAAAGGGACTGGCAGGTCAAGGAAGACCTCCACAGCTGATGACAGAAGAATTCTCTCTATAATAAAGAAAAATCTCCAAACAGACAGAAACTGAAGGGTACTAGCCCTCAAACCAAGCATAAGCTAGAGATGGCTGCAATACAGGCCTGGCAGAGCATCACCAGAGAAGACACCCAAGCAACAGGTGATGTCCATGAATCGCAGACTTCAAGCAGTCATTGCATGCAAAGGATATGCAACAAAATATTAAACATGACTACTTTCATTTACATGAGATTGCTGTGTCCCAAACATTATGATGCCCTGAAATGGGGGGGACTATGTATTAAATACATAGTCCCCTGTGTATTTGTTTCGTTGGGTTGCTGTTGTTTAAATTAACTAAATTATTGCATCGTATGGGAGGCGCATTCCCAATCTCGTTCTACCCCTGTACAATGACAATAAAGATATATTGTATTGTATTGTATTGTATTTTATTAACACTGCTGTAATTTCTACATGGTGAAACCAAAGTGTATAAAAATTGCCTTTATTAAAATCTGACAATGTGCAGTTTAACCACATGTGATTTTTTTCTATTACAAATCTCAAGTTGTGGAGTACAGAGGCAAATAAATAAATGATGGGTCTTTGTCCCAAACATTACGGAGGGCACTGTATAAGGAGGGATTGGATAGTTTTGGTTGGGCAGTTTGGGCTGAGAACTGATAATATGGAAGTGTATAAAATTAGGGGATAGATGGTTGGATTCTTCTTTCCAGAGTAGAAGTGACTAAAACTAGCGCCATAGATTAATGTGAGGGGGGAGGGGGGGGGTTAAGGGGGTCCCAGGGGTGAACTTTTCAAAGTCGTTGGCACCTAGAATGAGTGCCAGAGCAGTTTGTGAAGGCAGAAACGAAACCAGGTATCTTGACAAGTATTTGAATGAGCAGGATATAGAGAGATGACAATAGACAATAGACAATAGGTGCAGGAGTAGGCCATTCGGCCCTTCGAGGAACTTTGTCAGCGCCAGAAATGTGGCAACTTGTATACAAAGCATTTCACTGAACTTAGTTACATGTGACAATAAAGTATCATTGAATTGAATGGAATTAAAGCGTACAAGTGGGGCTAGTAAAAAGCCACATGATCGTTGACATAGATTTAATGGTTGAAGGGCCTTTTTTCTATGCTGTACAACTCTGACTGTATATTTTTTGTTGTCGAGAGTGTTGTATTTTAAATATGTAAACTTGCAAATACCTTACCGTTTGAATTTGGTTTTGTGGTCTTTGATGGTGGTCAACTGATGATAAAAATCCAAAAGGAATCTTGACAGGGAAATGTCCAGTTGGTTACAGGGAGTGTTGAAAGGAAAGAGTTGGAAATAGTCATGTTTATGTTAACAGCATGAATGGATATTTCAGCTGCTCGATATTTGAAATCTTTATTTTCCCCTCACCAGTGATTGTGTAAAACATTTACTGCTGCATTTTTCTCAACATAAACAATTTAAAAGACTGGAATGCTAAACCTTCTAAGATCCTCCGTGAGCTGAGTGACTTTTACTGCCACTTCTCTTTTATTGGATTAAGCTGCCTGTGTTGATCTTTTCTGAGCACCTGATGTTAGTAGTATGAAAAGATTTTTAGTGGATACTGATCCATTTAGTATTCCAATTAATTATCAGGATTATTTAACTATTATTTAAGAAGTAATAAATGGTGACCATGTGACTGACAACCACATGTGTTTTAAAAATACAAAATACTGAGACGATTGAGTTTTATTTCAATGTTCATTACGCTATCAAAAGCTCGTCAGTTAAGTCACATTTGTATAATGTTGCTTGTGAATTAAATTTATTTATTGGATAATAATGTTACTGTACATGCAGTGGATGGATGATATGATAAAAAAAATGAATGTTTTGATGAAATGGTCTTCCACATTATTATTTTATGGTAAACACATTATTGCTTGTGTCCTGAAGTGATCAATTGTTTAATATATTAGAGGTTTGTTCAGTACCTTCGTCGACTCGGCAGATTAATTAAGCAGTTTTGAATGTTATATACAAAAATAATCTATAGGGGTTTATGTTCAAATATCTTTGTTTCTTTAATACTTAATTCCTTTTTTAGTCTGGTCTTAATTATTACATAGCTGTATGTGAAACTGATTAGTTTTCCAGGAGGTGAAAACTTTTGTCTTTTTGACATCTCGGTTCCACTTGCTCAACCTGCCATTTAATAGCTTCGAGACACAAAATGCTGGACTAACTAAGCGGGACAGGCAACATCTCTGGAGAGAAGGAATGGATGTCGTTTCGGGTCGAGACCCTTCTTCAGACTGAAGAAGGGTCTCGACCTGAAACATCACCCATTCCTTCTCTCCAGAGATGCTGCCTATCCTGCTGAATTACTCCAGCATTTTGTGTGTATCTTCGATTTAAACCAACATCTGCAGTTCTTTCTTACCCATTTAATAGCTTCTCTTCTAGGAATTGTAGAAAAAGAAAATTAACTATTAGATCTAGCCTTAATTAGATAACATTCAAAACTTTTTCTGCAATTTAGTTTCTCTATCTTTTGTAGCTAACTAGCAGTTGCCATTGCTCTTCCAGTACGGATAGATTGATTGAAAGTTACAGCACGGAAATGGGCCCTTTTGCCCAGCAGGTCCACGCTGACCATCTATCACATCGACCATACACTGTCCCTTCAGCATAGACTTTTCAGTTGTGTGGTCCTCACAAGTGAAATTATTTTCCTAAATGCTTTTGATGTTTCCTTTAAATTGCAAAATTTACTTCTTGTATGTAATTATCTCTATTACTTTTGCAACCAGTTCTGCTCAGTTCTTATGCCAAATTGCAAATGCCTTGTGATGTTTCGCTGCTAAAATGCTTTGATTATATGACTACCGTTGGACAATTAGTTTGATGTTCTTTACTTAATATTTTAACCATTTGAGAGAAAAATTGTTGCCTTTTTACTCAAAATATCCTTTCTTTTAAATCTGTACCTTGTGCTGCTGCAAGTAAGGATTTCATTGCTCCATTGCGGTACATATGCCAAGAAAACGCTCTTGACTTGTATCTCCTGCCCCCCACAGCAACTTTTTGACATTGGGAGAAGTACGATTGAACCCGTTTAATTAGGTTTTTAAATGTGTTGCATTCTTGAGGTAATATAATTTCATCATAGAACGGCATTTAAATAGTTAGGTCTGCATGGTGTATAAGATTGTCCAACAGATTGATTTAAAGAGGAAACTTTGAAAAGTGGCATCCCAGTAAACACCTGGGTGTACACAAGGGAGCTGGATATGTTGTCATGCGCTCAATGAGCTATTTTGTGGAAAAAAGTGATCAGCACACGAATCAATGTTTGTGGTGGAGGGAGAGCTAACTTAAGAAAAGAAAACCAGATTGATTCCTGGGATGGCAGGACTTTCATATGAAGAAAGACGGGATAGACTCGGCTTGTACTCGCTGGAATTTAGAAGGTTGAGGGGGGATCTTATAGAAACTTACAAAATTCTTAAGGGGTTGGACAGGCTAGATGCAGGAAAATTGTTCCCGATGTTGGGGAAGTCCGGAACAAGGGGTTACAGTTTAAGGATAAGGGGGAAGTCTTTTAGGACCGAGATGAGAAAGTTTTTTTTCACACAGAGAGTGGTGAATCTGTGGAATTCTCTGCCACAGAAGGTAGTTGCGGCCAGTTCATTGGCTATATTTAAGAGGGAGTTAGATGTGGCCCTTGTGGCTAAAGGGATCAGGGGGTATGGAGAGAAGGTAGGTACGGGATACTGAGTTGGATGATCAGCCATGATCATATTGAATGGCGGTGCAGCCTCGAAGGGCCGAATGGCCTACTCCTGCACCTATTTTCTATGTTTCTATGTGGGGGTTATACGGCGTAAGAATGTGTGTGAAATGCAAGTGAGTTCCTATTTGGAAAGTTCCCCTATACAGAATAAAATAATTCTATTAGGGGTTATCTTAGTTTCTGATCTGCTTAAGTTCTATTGTTTTATTTTAAAAAGAAGACATACTTAAAACAATGCAAAATATTTAAATTCTCCCCTTTTAAATACATCTAATCATATTGTCATTTTCATTTAATGCCTACTGTACTGTTCTGAAATATAGGGTCATTTTGACCATCTGTTTCAAAGGCAAATCTGGTCTTTAAAGGTATAATCCAATACTTAACAAACATTGATAAAGAGATGTTTGGAGGAATGCTTATTAATTTCAAATCTTACAGTCGTATAGCACAGAAGTAGAGCCTTTAGCCCCATGCTTCCATACCACCCAAGGTGCCCCATCCAAGCTAGTCCCATTTGTCCCTGTGCCACCTATATCCCTCTAAACCCTTCCTATCTATGTGCCTGTGTAAATGTCTTTTAATTGTTATTGTATCTGCCTCAACTACTTCCTCTGGCAGCTTATTTCTTATATCCACCACCGCCTGTATGAAAAAAGGTGCTCCTCAGTTTCTTTTTAAATCTTTTGCTTCTCATCTTAAATCTATGCCCCCCATTTTTTGATGGTCTTACCCTGGAGAAGAGACCATGTATTCACCCAATCTATTCACCCTATCTCTTTTCTGTATTTCTGTAAGATCGCTCATCAGCCACCTGCATTTCAAGGAATAAAGTCCTAGGCTGCCCAACCTCTCCCTATTGTTCAGGCCCTTAAGTCCTGGCAACATCCTTAAATCTTCTCTGTACTCTTTCCGTCTTAATGACATGTTTCCTACAGCAGGCCGACTAAAACTGAACACAATACTCCAAATGTCAAGTTGTACTCGCCAACGTCCTCCACAACTGTGACATAACATCCAAACTTCCCTGACTGATGAAGGCCGGCATGCCAAAAAACCTTCTTCATTGACATATCGACATTGGACGTATTCTTGTTCTTTTGCTGCTGATGGAATACATATCTAGTGTGATTTAGCAAACCATTCTGAATAGCACTCATAGGAAGTGAAGGCCAGATGTAATTTGAAGATTGAGGGTGAAGGGGATTTCAGTAAATGCATGGCTAATTGGCTGAGAAATTCCGCACAGCTTAGGAGTGTTGAACCTCTGAAGTTCCAAGTTAGCAAAGTTCTATGGTGGGAATTTCATGGGATAATAATTCAATTTTTAATCTTAAGTAAAGTTTATAGTAGGTACTTTAGGTTCATTTTGCATGCAGGTAAATAAACATCTATCCGGCACAATATCACAGCTGGTAGAGCTGCTGCCTCACGCCACCACCTGGGTTTGATCCAAACCTCTGGTGTTGTCCGTGTGAAGTTTGCATGTTCTCTCTGTCACTGTCTGGGTGTCCTCTGGGTCCTTCGATTTCCTCCTACATCCCAAAATGTACGGAGGTTAATTGGCCGTTGTAAGTTGCTCCCAGTGTGTAGGGAGTGGACACTAAAGTGGGATAACAAAGAACTAATGTGAGTGGGTGAGCAAAGGTTGATGTGGACTGCTTGTTTCCAAGCTGCACCTGTTCAATATGTCAATCTTTCCATCTATCCGAAGACTGCGAATGCACAAATGTTCCAATGCCGAAATGGATCATTGCGCTCAACCACTTTTTTGATAAATTGCTTCAATTTCGAAATAGCTAATAAAACTTACCTTTTATATTCTTTTCCTTCATCCTTTTACCCAATCGAATCATGAACCTTGATGTATTTTCTGTCTCGACCAGTAACCCTGGAGGGGATTTCTCCAACTTTGCAGTTCTTTGTGAAGAAATTTCTTTTGTTCTTTGTTCTAAAACTCTCGATGTAATCTTGTATTTATATTCTTCTGTCCTTTGCCTCTCATTCTGTGCCAAAGTCAGCTCTTTTTCTAGTCTTTCAGAAATTTAAACACTAATCAAATCATTCTAAATCATATTGTCCATAAACTGTGGCCTTTTGTTTTCTTTTATCGTATCTTTTCCAGAAAGATCGTATCATATCATATCAGAGAAGGTTTAAGAAATATGCAATGCTTGCTTCTGGTTTGAAATATGATAGGCTAATTGAGATTTTATCAAAGTTTTGTGTAGACTCATTATCACTGCTTGGGCTGTTATTATCTGGAAAATTCTAGAATCCCATTAACCCTCCTTAAGGGCCTGTCCCACTTAGGTGATTTTTTTAGGTGACTGCCGGCGATTGTCAAAGTCGTAGCAGTTCACCAAAATTTTCCTTTACCCTACGACAATGACCACGACAATGCCTAGTCAGGTTGAGATTACACCGTCTTCGGAAACACCGCAAAATTCCCATGCTGTCAATGCTTCTCCGGCGTCCTAATTTTCGCTGAAATCACTGACAAGTCGGTAAGTGCTTGAGAGTTTTGAAATATAACATCTTGCCCGGGTGACTCGAAAACCAAGCTTCACGATAACAAGGCATAAACTGGATTGATTTCCAGTTTACAAGTAGAGGTGTTAAGAAATTTAATTTTAAACGTGGTTAAATGGATTTTTGTGCAGAGTGTGGGCATTCTTTGAAAATGTACGGGAGATGCATATCTGGTTTCTGGGTTGCATATCTGGGTTGGGAGCCTACTTTAAATGTAATCGCTGATGGCCATAAACATCGCGAAAATTCCCACGCTTACCTGACCGTCAAGCTGTCGCCTCCAATCTACCTGTCAAATGTTCTGACGGTAAATAAATTGATTAAACACAAGTATATTATGGTATCTTCAAATGACTTTACTTAATTTAATATTATGTGCTTCTAAATGCATCTGAGACAACCTAGCAAACCTGGGGACAGCATGCGACAGCGCCCGCAATAAGCAACAAGCCAGCTGTTGCCGAGAAATTTCATACCGGTTGATTTCTCAGTGACGCGCCGAGATCCACTACGATTCTTGGAAGACTCCTCACGATCATGCCCGTGACACCCCGGCGAACTGTCGGCGACAGCCTAGTCGCCGGCAGTCGCCTTAAAATCGCCTAAGTGGGACAGGCCCTTTATGGTCTTAACCTGTTCAGAGTGTTAGTAGTGCTACTAATTTGAAAAAAACCCAATTGTATCATCTTGCTATTTTTTGATGGTAAAATCCTGAAGCCATCCACATGACTCTGAGTCCATGCTGAACATCAAGCATCCTTTGATATAAATCTCATTGTTATTTTCTTCACTTTCCCTTCAGTCCCTCTTTCATTGTACTGCTCACTTACACAAGGCCAATTTACAGTTGTCAGTTCACCTCTCAACACATGCATCTCGATGTGTGGGAGGAAACTGGAGAACTGGAAGAAATCCATGGTACTCGAGGTCAGGATTGAACTTCTCTCAGTTAGACAGCATTTCCACTGACAAAAAACTTCACACAGAGTAGTCAGCGGAGATGAAAATCCTTGATTCACTTCGGCCATCTCAATGGTGTGGCTTTGTTTTGTTAATTGCTGAGTATGGAAGTGGCCAGAATGGCAGGTTACTGGGCTATATAGAGAACAGAGTTTCGGGGTTTAGAAAACATGGAAAGTAACCTTGGGAAATAGAAGACATTAGGAGTTTCTTCCAAAATAAGGACAGTGTAATAGTGCCAGCTTTTGTAAATTTGTACCTTTGTCTTGCCGAATGTCCACACTCTCCTATTTTTTCTCATAAGGACGGCTAATACTGTTGAAAGCTAAATTCTGCTGCCATATATGGAACACTTAGTTAGCACTTGATCTACCTGTGTACTAGATCAGACGGCAAGCTCTTCAACCTCATCTGCCTCCGAGCCAAGACAAAGGTACGTGAAGCTCTCATCAGAGACATGTTTGCCGATGAGGCAGCAGTTGTGTCCCACACCCAACAGGAACTACAGCCACTGATGGGCTGCTTCTATCGGGCTTACAAGGACTTTGGGCTGACCATCAGCCTGAAGAAGACGAACGTCCTGGGGCAGGATACCGAGGCACCACCTGTCATCACCATCGACGATTACGAACTCGATGCCGCCCATCAGTTCACGTACCTCGGCTCCACCATCACCGACAACCTCTCCTTGGACACAGAGATGGACAAGAGGATCGGGAAGGCAGCTACAACTCTCGCTTGCCTCGCAACTCGAGTGTGGACCAATCCAAAGCTGACAGTGAAGACTGAACTGAACAGAGACTTAAAAACCATTGAAAATACTTTAAATTATTATTATTAAAAAAATTATTCTTGCTAAAAATAAAGAAAAACTGAATTGACTTAATCCTTCTAATCTTAATATGGGAATCACCATTTGAATTATTCGTTGTCTTAGTTCCCTCGGATGTATCTGATTTAGGGTAATGGAGATAGTACACCAATGAAGGAGATGAGTAACGTATAGCAGGACCCTGCAAATCAGTTATGTACTTGCCTGTGTGTGGCTGAATGCCAGCAGTTCCCTTCAGAACCAGCTTGATTTGACCTGTTGCTTTCAATTTTCCCAAGGCCTTTGATGCCTTCCCTTGCTGCTGTGATGCTGTGAAAAGTTCATCTCTCCTTGCTTCTGGAATTTAGCTCTTCTGATTTTGCTTTGACCAAGCCTATAGTGAGACTTCTGGTGAAACCTAAATTGGGCATCTGAGCATAGAGGGAAATGTAACTTGATTGCGCTGTCCATCATTTGATTGAGTGTAGACTAATTGAATGGTCATGAGCTTGATTTGAATGTTTGCTTTATGTTAGACAGTAAGTACCCAGGCAATTTTCCATGTTGGGTTGATGCCATAATTCTATGTGTATTAAAGTAGGATAGCTAAAAATGTGGCTAGTTCTGGGACACATCTTCAGCCTTCCTCAAAAATATTGTCAGGTCATGCAACCTTGCATGTAATAGAACACTTGGCTGTTTCCTGCTGGGGCAAAGTCTGAACAAAATTAGTTGGAGATTTGTTTCTGGTGAGTTTGGGACTTGAGGCCAAGATGGATCATCCATTTGACAATCCAAGTTGAAGATGTGTGTAAATACTAATCATAATTTTAGCACTTGTCATTAGTTCTACAATCATTGAGAATGGGCATGTTCTTGGACTCATCTCTTATCTTTAGGTGTAGGAAGGAAGCACAGATGTTAGTTTCAACCGAAGATAGACACAAAATGCTGGAGTAACTCAGCATCTCTGGAGAGAAGGAATGGGTGACATTTCAGGTCGAGACCCTTCCGTCTGAAGAAGGGTCTCAACCCAAAACGTCATCCATTCCTTCTTTCCAGAGATGCTGCCTGTCCCGCTGAGTTACTCCAGCATTTTGTGTCCATCTTGTCTTGAGGTATTTAAATCTCCACGTCTTTCTTTGTGGACATGATAGGTTTGATTAATTGGAGGGGAGATTGTTCCTGTTTGTTTATGAAGGTCTAATTTCTAATGCGGTTTATTACTAGTCTAATTTCATACACAGTGGAAACGGGCCATTTGACTCCATGCTGACCATTGCCATCGATCTGCTCGCACTCGTTCTATGTTAACCAGCTTTCGCAACACTTGGGGCAATTGGAGAGGCCAATGAACCTACAAACATGCATATCTTTGGGAAGTTGGGTGAAACCGGAGCACCTGGAGGATACCCAGGTGGTCACGGGGAAAACGTGGAAACTCCACACAGACAGCACCAAGGGTCAGGATCGAACTCTGGTCTCTGGCACTGTGAGGCAGAAGCTGTACCAGTGTGCCACCCGATTCTTGAGTTCGGAGTGTTCTCCTATGAGGAGCGAGCAAGAAATAATGGCCTCTACCCACTGGCCTTGGGAGGAACGAGTGGCAGATCTGCTGACACGTTATTTTGTGAGGGATAGATGTGGAGATGCTGTTTGTACACCTTGGACAATTCGAGAGGGCAGGTGATAGCGGGGGCCACTGCCTGATTTCACAATGGGGATTGTAAAACAACATGAGGCTTGTGAGCTTTTGAAACTCTCCACCTCCAAAGGTCATGGATTCTCATTTGCGCGTTGTCCGTGGGTGAGATTGGTTGATTGTTGGGCACTAAGGGAATTTAGAGGATTGGAGGATTAGGCAGGAAAACGGATGAGGCATCGGATTAGTCTTGATCTTATTGAATGGTGGAGCAGGCGCAGGAGGCATTTGGTGTAATGCTGCTATTTCTTGTACTCAAAATATCCCATTGCATCGATTGATTCCCTTTAAATTTAATTGCTGGGCCAGTTTGTTCTGGCCTTGTTCCCACAGTGCACACATCCTTACACTTGGTTAATGTGAGGGATCTTTCTTGCAGTTGCAGCAGTGGAGTCTGCTTCAGCTGCTGCTGTTGAGAAGCCCTGCTCCAAATTACCCTGGCAGCCTTTCCACAGTCAGCCAGTAAAATTTGATAATTGATTTTAATCGATTTTAAGACATCTGACATTCAGGTGTTTCGAAACTCAAAACTGAAATAAAAATAAGAAAGACAAAAAGCTTTTAATATCCAGCTTGAAATGAAGGGTTGGAGAAGGTTAAAAAGTGACCTACATGATAGACCATAGAGCAGTACAGCACAGGAACAGCCCTTTCGGCCTACAATATCTGTACTGATGATGATGCCTGCACTTGATCCACATCCCTCCAGTCTCCCGCATATCCATGCACCTATCAAAAACTCTTTTAAGTGCCACTGTCGTATATGCCTCTCCACCACCCTTGGCAACTACTTTCAGGCACTCAGCATCCTCTGTGTAATTAAAAGAAAACAATCTTGCCACAGCCATCTCCTTTAAACTTTGACCCTCTCAATTTCCCCCTCTCACCTTATAGCTATGCCCTCTAGTACTTGATATTTCCATCCTGGGGAAAAGGTGGTAACTGTCTACCATATCTATCTATGCCTCTCATAATTTGATATACATCTGCAGGCCTTCACTCTGAAATGCCAGGAGATTGAGAAAACAATCCAAGGCTGAACAACTTCTCCCTGTAGCTAATGTCCCCATAATCCAGGCATCATTCTGGTAAACTTCTGCACACTTTCCAAAGCCTCCACATCCTTCCTGTGTTGGGGCGACATGAACTGCACACAATACTCCATATGCGGCCAAACCAAAGTCCGACAAAGCTGCATCACGATTTCCTGACTCTTGTACTTAATGCCCTGACTGATGATAAGCATAACATATGCTATAGTTGTACAAACCATTGGTGAGACCACATTGAGGAAGAAACAAGGAACTGCAAATGCTGGTTAACAAAAAGACACAAATTTGCAGAAGTAACTCATTGGATTAGGCAGCATCTATGGAGGACATGGATTTATGACGTATTGGGTCGGGACCCTTCAGACTGATTGTGGCATGGGAGGGGGGGGGGAGAAGAGAGGGGCAGAATAAAGCTTGGCAGGTAATAGGTAGATACAGTTGATAAGGTTTTTTTTGATAAGCAGATGATTGGACAAAGGCCAGGGATACAAAAACAAGTTGAGACAATAAGATTGAAGAGTTGCGAATTGTGAAGCTGGAGGAAGGAATGTAGGTGAAAGAGAGGCAGAAAAATAATTACGAGTACAGGTGAGATAAAGCAGAGGGAGGGGGAGCTTTGTATTTACCTAAAATGGGAGAATTTAATGTTCATACTGTTGGGTTGTAAGCCGCCCAAGCCGAATATGAGGTGCTGTTCCTCCAGTTTGCGTGTGGCCTCACTGACCATTCTGTCCTGGGCCTCCTCCTTTGCCAGTGTAGGAATGGGAATAATTAGTAACTGGGAGATCCAGTGGGCCTTGGCGGACTGAGCAGAAGTATTCACCTTTTGGATTTTTGGAATGCTGTGTTCAGTTTTGGTTACCCTGTAAAAGGAAGGATGCCAAAATGCTGAAAATAATGCTGGGACATTTTGAGGTTGTTGCCAGGCTCTGAGCTATAGAGAGAGGTTGCAAAGGCTAGGACATTTTTCCTTGGATTGCAGGAGGCTGAGGTGTGATCGTATAGAGGTGTATAAAATTACAAGCAGAATAGATAGGGTGAATGCACAGAGCTGGAGAATCAAAAACCAGAGGAGAGAGGTTTAAGGTGAGAGGGACTAGATTTAAAAGAGGTAACCTTTTCACTCAGATGGTGTTGAGTATATGGAACGAGCTGCCAGAGGAGCCACTTAGGAAAGCTCCACGTCAACATCCTGCTCTTTGGTGAAAACAGACGCAAAGTGCTTGTTTTAGTACCTCACCAATATCTCCTGACTCCAAGCACAAATTTCACCTTTTATTCTTAAGCAGTCGAATCTTCTTTCTGGTCACCATCTTGTTTTTAATGTAGGTGTAAAAAGCCTTTGAGTTTTCTTTATTCCGACTTACCAGTGCCATTTCGTGGCCTCGTTTGACCTTTCTAATCGCCTGCTTGAGATCTCTCTTCATTCTAGTCCTGAAACATTTGAACTGTTTTTTAAACTACTCTTGTCCAGTTTTGTATTCTCTAAGGTTAAACGGCCTGCAAATTATCCCACTCCAACATTCTACTCTTTGCAGGATAAGCTTTGTAGGTATAAATAAATTAGAGTTGAATATAGTGTTTGCTTTATTGGCCAGACGTGATTTAGACTTTATAAATACAATTTTATATCTTCTGCCCACACATTAATTTTGTGATATTTAATTTTTTTTATTAAGTACCTCCTAGCTTTGTCTCATTGATACTTGCTGGCAAGAAATACCAGCGTTTGATCTCTTCCTTCCAAAATACTAACATCTCTTTCATATCTGATTTTATTTTTCAAATGAACCCAGTAATCAGTCAAATATGCTGACAAACCATTCCATCTGGCCTTAACCTTTGAACAGTGCCCTCTTTTGGAAGGAAGCTGGTGGGGGACTGAACAGGGGTATGAAGAACAGCAAGGGAAAACTCATGTGGGAGAGGTTGATAAATAAAATGGATGAAAGACATTGAGATTGTTTGTCTTCAGTTATTGTGCTTTTTATACGTCCACATTTGTAGCACTGTGCTGGAGGCCTTACTGCCACAACAATCTCATGAAGTGGAGATGTGGATTAGTTTAGTTTAGCAATACAGCACGGAACCAGTCCCCTTGGCGCATCGAGTCCGCACCGACCAGTGATCCCCGTACACTAGCACTATCCAACACACTCTAGGGACAATTTACAATTTTACCAAAGCCAATTAACCTACAAACCTGTAAGTCTTTGGAGTGTGGGAGGAAACCGGAGCACCCGGAGAAAACCCATGGACTCGCAGCAAGAACGTACAAACCCCGTACAGACAGCCCCCTTAGTCAGGATCAACTCAAGTCTCTGGCGCTGTAAGGCAGCAAGTCTACCGCTGAGCCACTGTGCTGCCCTCTAAAGGTCTTGAGGCAGATGCTGAGTCCCTTCTCCAGGATCCCTTTATATGCTTATAGCTCATCATTCCTAAAAGTATTTGGACTGGTTGTAAAGGTTTCTGGAAATCAACTAATAATTCCAAAAAAAGAAAATTAAAAAATAATAATTAATTGGAACATGGAATTAATTGTTAAAAAGTAAAATAGCCTTAATGTTCATAAGTTCGAGGAGCAGAATTAGGCTATTCGGCCCATCAAGTCTACTCCGCCATTCATCATGGCTGATCTACCTTTTCCCCTCGTCCCCATTCTCCTTCCTTCTCCCCATAACCCCTGACACATGTACTAAACAAGAATCTGTCAATCTCTCCCTTAAAAATATAGGTTGCTGCATCTCCTCTCCCACCCAGCCCTGATTGCCAATCCCCCCTCCCCCCCTTTCCTCATCTGACTCCACCAAAAAAATTGGAAACTAAGAAAACAAGACTATCCATTAATTCTTGATTTGAACAAACTTGTTAATATCAAACCCAATTGTTGCTTTTAAGTATGACTAGTCCTTAATTTCCGACCACACTGTGTAACAAACATAATTATATTTTGCACAAGTGTCAAAAATGAACACAATAGCCATTTATAATCTGAAAAATGAAATAATCTCGTATTGGACCCAGAAGTTCAATGTGCATCAACAGTGCACAACAGCTTACCATTTACATCTGTTACTCAGCTAATGTGTAGTATAATTTTATGTCAACCTTGTCAAATATGATTACAATGGAACAAATAACCATGACTATCAACTTAACCCAATTAAACAACACTGACATACACCAGACCACAGTGTTTATGTGATGCATCTTCACCTTTTTACACAGAAATGTTATCCTGGAGACTTTCTCTATGAACAATTTATTTGATGTATAGATGATTATGATTGTTGACTTATTTGGTGTGCCTTTTGCTGAGCAGATTTTAATTCTTCTTCTACATTGCATCAATTATCAACGTTTTAGTAGTTCTAAACAAATTTATAGTCCTGTGGAAATGCGCTTTTTAAAACAAAATTACAACTGTTTCATGCATCAATTGCAGAATGCTTTAATTTTTCATTCTCCTTATTTTTTTTGAAATGTATTCTTTTTTTCATGGCTGCTCCTCCAGATGTTTTTGCTTCACAACAGTGGCACATCGTTCTTTTTATCTTTCGAACGAGAAATGCCTTTTCTTTTCCATCCTTATGGGTGGGAGTAGCCTTCTGATATTTCCCCACAAGTGTTCTTATTTGTGAACTTAAATAGCAGGTGTCAGACGATTTGAACGTTTAATGAAAGAAAAGCTGAATTACTTAATTTTTGCCTCAACACAGTCCCTGGAGCAAGAGTTGGGTCAAAAGTAAGGTCTGGAGATGTTGCTGGATCTTCGCACCAATGTTTCTTCCCTACTGCTCAAAGACAACTTTGATAAGTTGTCAGTTTGTGTTGTGTTGTGTGCCTAAAATCAACATGATGAACATTTTACATTTGATATTTCACATTGATGGAATTGATCACATTGATAGAAACAGGCTATCACATCACTAGCAAACTCTGGTGTCCATTTCTCTGAGGTTACGGTCATCCTTTAGAGGTTGAATTTTGCCCAACGTTCAGAAGGCAGTTTAGTGGTTTGTTCGAGATTTTTGCCTGTGACTTTTTGTTAATTGAATGTAATCTGTGATATTTGCACCTGCATGAAGTTTGGTGCACAGCCTTTCTAGCTTCGCTAATTTATTTACTTTAAAATAGGTGAAAGAAAACTCTGCAAAATTCAAACAGTACGCATGCTGCTGAGGGTGATTTCAGTCGTCTAATTGAAGTAAAGCAATTTGTCATGGCAATCATTAATGGCATAGCTGTAATTGAAAATTATGACAGTGGCCCCAAACAAAAATATTTATTTGTAACATTTTGGTGTTAGTTTTGTCATCGATCTTTTGTGTGGTAAAAAATGGATTAAACTTCCAAATTCTACTTTGAGTTTTTGAAGGTAGATTGTATGAGTATTGTCTCGCTTAAAGTTTGCTTGCTTAATTCCCATTTTATTTTCTATCCCAGCTAATTGTTTCATGTTATATTACATAACTAATTTCATGCCTTTTTAATTCTCATGACAAAATCTTATTGATATATACTAGGTTTACTCATTAAACATAAATCACTGAAAGTTAACATGAAGTTACAGCAAGCAATTAGAAAGGTAAATGATATGGTGGCCTTTATTGTAAGAGGATGTGAGTACATGAATAAACATGTTTATGTAAGATTCTGGTAAGACTGCACCTGGAATATTGTGTTCTGGCTTACCTGCCTAAGGAAAGATGTACTTGTGATGAAGGAAATGCAGAGAACGTTCAGCAGGTTGATTCCTGCAGTTGGTGGAATTGCCCTGTGAGGAGAGATTAAGTTGACTGGGCCTATCATCGAAAGTTTGCATGAGCAAGGTTATCTCATTGAAGCATGCTAAATCCTTAAGGAGCTTGGCAAAAACAAAAGAGATGCCATTTCCTTCAGATGCTTTGTGTCAACAACCAGGGGATCATTTGGGACTGAGATGAGATGAGATGAAACAGCCCAGTGAGGAGAAAATCCTTTAAATTATTATAGGTCCTAACTACAGCACACATGCTGCCTTAAAGTGCCACAAGCTTGGATTTTTGCCTGACCTCTGTGATCATGTGAGTTTCTTTCTAGGTGCTCCAAAGGCATGCAAGTTGGTAGGTTCATTGACCACTGTAAATTACCCTCAGTGTGTAGGTGAGTGGTTGAATTTGGCTGGTTTAATTTAGTTTATTATCGTTACGTGTACAGTGGAAAACTTTTTGTTGTGTACTATACAGTCAGCGAAAAGAGTATGCATGATACAAACAAGCTGTCCACATTGCGCAGATACAGGATAAAGGCAATAATGTTTAGTGTAAGATAAAGTCCGATTAAAGATAGTTTGAAGTTCTCCAATGAGGTAGATGGGAGTTCAGAACCTCACTCTATCTGTTCAGTTGCCTGATAATAGCTGGGAAGAAACTGTCCCTGAATCTGGATGTCTGCATTTTCAGACTTCTGTGCCTCTTGTCTGATGGGAGAGGGGAGAAGAGGGAGTGTCCAGGGTGAAACTGGTCCTTGATTTTGCCGGTGGCCTTGTCGAGGCAGCGTGAAGTGCAGATGGAGTCCATGGAAGGGAGGTTGGATTGAGTGATGGTGTACGTCCACAAATCTCTGCAATTTCTTGCGGTCTTGGATGGAGCTGTTCCTAAACCATGTTGTGATGCATTCTGATAAAGATGCATTCTGTGGTGCATCTGTAGAGGTTGGTGAGGGTTGTTGGGGGCATACTAAATGTCCTAAGGTTTCTAAGGAAGCAGATGCATTTGTAGAGCTTTCTAGGCCATTGCCTCCATGTGGCTGGTCCAGGACAAATTACGGGTGATATTTATTCCTTCCTGTACTCCATCTCATCATTATTTGATATCCGGCCCACTATGGTGGCGTCATCTGTAGACTTGTAGAGTTGGATTGGTATTTGGCTGCACGGTCAGTGCAATAGTGGGCTGAGAACACATCGTTGCAGGGCACCAGTGTTGAGGATTATTATAGAGGATGATTTGTCACCTATCCTCACTGATTGTGATCTGTTGGTCAGGAAGTCAAGGATCGAGTTGCAATGTGGAGTGCTGAATCCCAAGTTCCATAAGTTTGGAGATGAGCTTGGATGGGATAATGGTATTGAAAGCAGAGCTGTAGTTTGTGAATAGAAGTCTGACATAGGTGTCCTTCTTATCCAGGTGTTCCACGGATGAGTGCAGGGCCAGAGAGATCGCATGAAACATTTGGGGGGGTTGGCTGGAATTAATATGTTCCATACCCAGCCTCTCAAAACACTTCATGATGGTGGATGTCAAGGCCACTGGACAGTAGTCAGTAATGCATGAGACTTTGCTTTTCTTTGGCACTGGAATGATCGTGGACTTCTTGAAGCAGGTGGGTTCCTCAGAGTCGGGAGAGATTAAAAATGTCCGTGAACACTCCTGCTAGTTGGTCCATGCAGTTCCCAAGGACATGTCTCTGGATACTGGCCGGGCGAGTTGCTTTCCATATGTGGGGGCAGGGGGTGGCGATGCTGAGGGGAATATACAATTGCATTAGTGTAAATGGGTAGTTAATGGTCGATGTAGACTCAGTGGGCTAAAAGGCCTGTTGTGATCTTTATCTTTCTAACTCTGTGGATTTGTTGTTTTGGGATTAATAGCTATTAAATTTGGTATGGGGAAAGTTTTGTATCGTCCAGTTACTGTATATTGATGACAAGTGCATTAGCTGTGTGCCTTTAAGATTTGATTTTGGTAGCATACACTGATAGTACATACAATGAAGACTCTTTCAAAAGCAACAGTGCTTCTGATAAGAATCTTGTCACAACGCAATACAATGATGTAAAATGAGCAGGATTTGTTAGGAAAATAATTATCTAATTTTTTGATCTGGAATTTATTTAGTCACATTTTGGTTCATATGAATATTAAGAATGTATCTGCTTGGAACAGAAAAATAATCATTGAAAGACAATTGTTAACTTCATTTGCAAACTCATTGGTACCTGAAAATCATTAATATCTTGACAAACATGCAAGATTCAAGGAAGGCAATGCTCGGAATGATACATTCAATTCATAAAGTCAACATATTCATTGGCTGTCACAATACTAAATACTTGATCAATATTGGAGATGACATTGGAACTGTCTGGGTACCCAGCCTTACTCTTTCCTTGATGCCGTTGTCCAGTCCATCCGATGAGTGGAGAAATCTTCGGTGATCTCCTTGTCGTCGGAACTCCATTGCAGTTGGTAGATCGCAACAGCACTAATCCATTTAAACGGACTAGCGGCTTGTCAGTTACAGCGCTGTTTCTTTTAACTGTAGAAGTTAAAATGACTAATTTTGATCCTGAACTGTTCTGCTGGTTGAGACGTGTCACCTCAGCACGACACCTTCTTAAATCCAGTGAGAAGACCTCTGGTAATGATTTCTCTTCCCTTGCTAAATGGCGGAAGGAGTTTACCGACTACCCACCTGTCCTCCTGATAAAGCACCTCCTCACCCACCTGTGGAAGAGCCTGTTGGTGCCATACCAACCGCCTCCAAATGCACAAAACTGGAGTGTAAGCAGGCCATTCTCAAACTTGAGGGATTACCCAAAAAGGAGCAAATTCTAAATTGAAATGTTGCAATTTGTAATCTGTTATAATATTTTGTACAGTTTCAGAGGGAATAAAAACGATTCAATGTTTTGAGTGGGATTCTCCTTCAGTTTTATTCTAACCATAGATTTGCCCCTGCTTTTTCATTTGAGCTTGATAAAGAAAGTCAATTTACTGGGTTAATTATCCCATCGACAGTTATTTAATATGGAACTGATCGCTGTCTGCATTGTGTAATGAGGGGTTCAATTAAAGCATTAACCAGTGTTTGAAGTATTATTTAACTTGTGCTGCATGTCCAACATTTTCTCATTGTACTTTGTTATCTATCTAATATATAAAAACATATGTTCAGCAAATATTTTAAGATTATTTGAAAAAAATAAATTGTTAAATTGATGACCAGCTTGATGGCCAGATTTAATGAATAAAGAGTGTTGTTAAAACCACTCTTTACAATACTTAGTCCTGTAATCAGATTTCTATTGTGCGATAGTACAATATTAAAGATATGCATTCGATTATGTCACAGGAAATGGAAGGTTTTTTGAGAGGTTATGTGGATAAATTAAGTGAGGTTATGTAGGTAAATTATAGTATTATCACCTGCATGAATGTGTGAGGAACTGTGAATGGAGCTGAATACTGTGGTGCTGGTACTGCAATTAGATTTCAGAGGCTGGAGTTCATACCACTTCCTCCACCCCGCCCCCCCCCCCCCCCCCCCCGTCCCACCACCACCACATGGAAGAAAATTCCAACCCAAAAGGTTGTCTGCTCACTTTCCTCTACAGATGCTATCTTAGGGCGGCACGGTGGCGCAGAGGTCGGGTTGCTGCCTTGCAGCACTTGCAGCGCCAGAGACCCAGGTGCGATCCTGACTACGGGTGCTGTCTGTACGGAGTTTGTAAGTTCTTCCAGTGACCATGTGGGTTTTCTCGGAGATCTTCAGTTTCCTCCCGCACTCCAAAGACATACACGTTTGTAGGTTAATTGGCTTGGTATTAATGTAAATTGTCCCCAGTGTGTGCAAGATATTATTAGTGTGCAGGGGATCGCTGGTCAATGCAGACTCGGTGGGCGGAAGGGCCTGTTTCCGCGCTGAATCTCTAAACTAAACTAAAAATCTAAACTGCCTGCTGAGATCCTCCAACTGCTTGTTTTTTACTCCGCATTTGCTGTCTCTGGTGTCTCCAGGAAATCTGTCACCTTCGCCTGGCCTGTATATAACTCCAGATCCACTGATCTTTGCTTCTAAAGGTGCCTTGACTACGGTTGGATATTATGCCTTATCGTGTCCTCACATCTTTAACTTCATTTAAGCATGAGAAGAGGTAGAAACTTTGAGCAAAATACAAACTGCTGGAGGAACTCAGTGGGTCGGGCAGCATCCATAGATGGAAATGGACTGAGTGTTTTTTGGGTTGGGACTCTTTTATTGCTCCACTGCAATATCTCCTCAATGTAAGTCCACTTTGAAGAAGCTCTCCTCCATTTCTACTAATGCTGCCTCATCCACTGTGTTCCTCCAGCAATTTGTTTTTTGCTCAAGTTTCTAGCATCGGCAATCTCTTGTGTGTCCAGAGCAAACTTTGGTTTACCTCCTGTTTAAAGCACCGCGTGATAATGTCCCGTGTTGTGGAATGCCTATGTGGATAACATCAAATTCCTGGCACTGGATATCGACTCAGAGTTAAACATCAGTGCTTGATTCTATTGCAAGAAGGAACTTTAATTTATGTGATACTTTGCATGCTTTCAATATTTCCGAAGTGGTTCACAGCAGATTTGTTGTTCTAGTGTTATTCAACGTGGCCAAACCCAAGCACATAGAAATAGATGGTAAACCCGTGGAAAAGCTGAAAATCTCAAAAGACATCAGAAATCCTGGAAATTCTCAGCGGATGAAGCAGTATTATCTTTGGAGAGAAGGAAATTGTTTTTGGAAAGTAATCCTTTGATTGTTCTGTGAGAAGTAATCCTTTGATTGTGAAGTTCTGTAAGATCATTTCTTAGGTAATCCTTCAGGGTTGAGGATGACTTTTACGGATGCAAGGATAGCTTTTACTTCATACTCGTTTTTCGACCTAGTTCTGTTAACTGAAAGATTGGTTCCAGAATAATTCGATTTTTCTCTTGTCTTTTCCTCCATCCCCTCAGTTTGGTTCAACAATGCTATACCATATAATATGAAGTTAGCATGAGTCCAATGGATTGATCCAAAGATGAATTTATTTCTAAAATATCCCGTTGCGTAATTTGTTTTGATTGTTATTTGACTATTTCTCATATTTTGACGTTCATTTTTCTCATTTAAATCTCTCTTCACGTGGTTGCTTTGAGAATTTACTAATATTGAAAAATAGGAAATTGGTTCTAATCTCTTTTAAAACAAAAAGTCTCAAATTCCATTGATGTACACAAAGTGCTGGAGGGACTCAGCAGGTCAGGCAGCATCTCCGGGGAAGATGGGTGACGGTTTGGGTTGGAACCCTTCTTCTGAAGGGTTCTGAAGTTCTGAAGAAGAGTTCTGACCCGAAATGTCACCGATCTTTTTTCTCCAGGTGCTGCCTGAGGTGCTGCCTGACCCACTGAGTTACTCAAGCACTTTGTGTCTATCTTGGGTATCAACCAGCATCTGCCGTTCCTTCCGAGAGACTAATTCCACGTTGTTGTCTATGAGTAGTAAATGCTTTTCTTATCTGCCATTCTGACACGCTGCAATGTTAAGCGGTGGAGCTATGTGCAGTGCTGTTAACATGATCGTGGATGTCATCGCAGAGCAAAACAAGTTCGGGGTCAAATCTGCAACTTCTAATATTGTTGCTTTTCGCTGGGTTCCTTTTTGATGGTCTGTTTTGTACAATATCCAGTGTACAGAACAAACTGGAATAAAATAAGTCAGCTGAAAATGCAATCAAAATTTCTAACCATAACTTGAAAGATCTGTATCATGGAGCATCGGTGATGAATCATGCAGCAGTTATCACTAACTTGTAACTTTACAGAAACGCAGCTTTTCCTTCACTGTTGGCTAACTTGTAAAATGGAGCAATCGATACGGGGAAATACTATCTGCACATAACTGTAGTCATCATAACTCCAGACGCTAATGCATACATTTCTTTATTTTGTGTTTAGGTCTGGAAGACAGAACAAGCTCTGGATCTTGGGGAGCTGGAGGTCATCCAAGCCCATCCAGGGTAAGACGTAACATGTTATGCACTAGAATTTAGAAGGATGAGAGGGGGGGATCTTATAGAAACATATACAATTCTTAAAGGATTGGACAGGCCAGATGTAGGAAAAATGCTCCCGATGTTGGGGGAGTCCAGAACCAGGGGTCACAGTTTAAGAATAAGGGGTAGGCCATTTAGGGCTGAGATGAAGAAAAAAGTTTTCACCCAGAGAGTTGTGAATCTGTGGAATTCTCGGCCACAGAAGGCAGTGGAGGCCAATTCATTGGATGTTTTCAAGGGAGAGTTAGATTTAGCTGAAGGAATCAAGGGATATGTGGAAAAAGCAGGAACGGGGTACTGATTTTAGATGATCAGCCATGATCATATAGAATGGCGGTGCTGGCTCGAAGGGCCGAATGACCTTCTCTTGCACCTATTTTCTATGTTTCTATGTTTCTATTGCAAATGCCCATTAATTTGTTTACTATTTATTGGGATTCAGAGATATTTTTACAAAAGTCAAACTTCAAATATCTGGAGGTATTACAAACTTTTTGATCGCGTTCTTACAAATTTAATGCAGCATGTCATAGTGTTTAAGTGTTGCATTTTATTGCCAATAGACCAGATTAATTACTTCTCCATCATACTAGGCAAGTATAATTCCATGGGAGTGTAATTGATGACTAAATGTCAGCAATGGCACTTATTTATCTTTCGTGCTGTTGTTGCAACTCAAAGTTCTCTCTTGAACGGGAGTTAGCGGGGAAATATTTTCTAGGTGCTTTGCAGTTCACTGGATAATTCTCCCAATTGTGTGGTTACTATCTTCTTAAGACCCTGCTGACTAATCCATTACATCAACGCGCATTTATATACCTTCACACACTAATATCTTACAGCAAAACACACTTCACAATGTCACAAGTTCTTTATCGTAATTGGAGTAAAAATGTGTACAATCTTTCCTTTTCCCTGCTCCTACTCCTCACAAGCCCATGGTTAGGTGCTTGAAATAAAGCCATTAATGAATTAATTAATATTTTATTGCCGCATGTTCACAAGTCACAGTGAAATTCTTTGCTTGCATACTTGCAAAAGGTCGCCCCATAAAGGCCGCCGACAAATTTACCATGTATCATAGAAACATAGAAACATAGAAAATAGGTGCAGGAGTAGGCCCTTCGAGCCTGCACCGCCATTCAATATGATCATGGCTGATCATCCAGCTCAGTAACCTGTACCTGCCTTCTCTCCATACCCCCTGATCCCTTTAGCCATAAGGGCCACATCTAACTCCCTCTTAAATATAGCCAATGAACTGGCCTCAACTACCTTCTGCGGCAGAGAATTCCACAGACTCACCACGGGCTTTGCCCGTCACTCTGTGAAGAAATGTTTTCTCACCTCGGTCCTAAATCTCGCCCCTTATCCTTAAGCTGTGACCCCTGGTTCTGGACTTCCCCAACATCGGGAACAATCTTCCCGCATCTAGCCTCTCCAACCCCTTAAGAATTTTATATGTTTCAATAAGATCCCCCCTCAGTCTTCTAAACTCCAGCGAGTATAAGCCCAGTCTGTCCAGTCTTTCTTCATATGAAAGTCCTGCCATCCCAGGGATCAATCTGGTGAACCTTCTCTGTACTCCCTCTAAGACTAAAATGTCTTTCCTCAGATTAGGAGACCAAAACTGTACACAATACTCCAGGTGCGGTCTCACCAAGGCCCTGTACAACTGCAGCAGAACCTCCCTGCTCCTATACTCAAATCCTCTTGCTATGAATGCTAACATACCATTCGCTTTCTTCACTGCCTGCTGCACCTGCACGCTTGCTTTCAATGACTGGTGCACCATGACACCCAGGTCACGTTGCATCTCCCCTTTTCCTAATTGGCCACCATTCAGGATCCTGCACCAGGTCCTCCTTTGTTCTCCCCCTCCCACCCCCCCTCCACCTCCTCACGGCGGTCCCCCCACACCATGTCCTCCATTGTTCTTCGGCCTCCCTCACGGCGGTCCCCCCCATGCCAGGTCCTCCAGGGTTCTTCCTCCTCCCTCACGGCAGTCCCCCCCCCCCTCCCACGCTGGGTCCTTCTTTGTTCCTCCCCCCCTCCTGGCAGCGGGGTCCTCACTCCCATGTGGCCTGGCTTTGCCCGTCGGTCGGCCGCCTCGATGACTGCCGCATCGACCTCTCCACAAAGTAAGAAGGAAGTGCAAGATGCTTAGGATACTAGTGTTGGAGGCACAATGTTCTTGGTATTTTTGATGGGGTAAAGGTAACAAGAGTTTTATCTGGTAAACAAAACTTTAAAGATTTTCAGTGATTTGAGATGTTCACTGGCAAAGGCTGTGGCAAATGGTATGTGGCAGGCTCATGATACCAAGTGCTTGAGCTTTTAGATGAGGATGGAAAGCCAAATAGCTGAGAATTGGATTCGTCAAGTCTGATATGGCCAATGTCCAGATTTTTTTTTTCCAGTAGGTGAACAGAAGACATTCGAAAAGGCATAGGATATTATTGAGTTAGAATTAATGAGCTTGCTTATTAGAGCTTACAGGAATTCAGCGAACTAGTCAAGTATCTAATTAAAAGTGAAAATATGAAGTACTAGAGGGCTTTAAGGTGAGAGGAGGAAAGTTTAAAGGAGGATCAAGAGACAATTTTACATGGAGTGGTGGGTGCGTGGGGAAGTGGATGGAACAGATATGACAACAATGTTTGAGGCATTTTGACAGACACATGCAAACAAGCAAAGGATGGAGGGATATATGCAATTTAAATTTGTGGTTAGCACAGACATTGTGGTGTGAAGGGCCTGTTCCTGTGCTCTAGTCCTCTCAGGTCAATGATCGAGTTGTCAGCCTGTTTCACTCCTTCAAACAGCAAGTTTCAAAACCCCACTGCCCTCCAAATGGAAGAAGAAACCTCACTACGTACTGCTAATCCTTCCATTATTTTGGTCTAATCTGCAGATTTTGGCATGACTTCCTCCAAGTATGGTGTCAAGCTGAAAAGTGTGCAGAGAAAATTTATGAGGATGTTGCCAGGACTCGAGGGTCTGAGCAACAGGGAGAGGTGGAGCAGGCTAGGACTTTATTCTTTGCAGTGTGTGAGGATGAGGGGTGATCTTACAGATGTAGAAAAGATCATGAGAGGAATAGATTGGGTTAAGGTCATAAGGAATAGGAGTAGAATTAGGCCGTTCGGCCCATCAAGTCTACTCCGCCATTCAATCATGGCTGATCTATCTCTCTCTCTTAACCCCATTTTCCTACCTTCTCCCATAACCTCTGACACCTGCATTAATTAAGGATCTATTGATATCTGCCTCAAAAATATCCGCTGACTTGGCTTCCACAGCCTTCTGTGGGAAAGAATTCCATAGATTCACCACCCTCTGACTAAATAAATTTCTCCTCATCTCCTTCCTAAAAGAACATCCATTAATTCTGATGCTCTGACCTCTAGTCCTAGATTCTACCACAAGTGGAAACATCCTATGCACATTCACTCTATCCAAGTCTTTCACGGTGCTGGTGTTCACGGTGCTGGTGTTGGGGACAGTGCTGGTGTTGGGGACGGTGCTGGTGTTCACGGTGCTGGTGTTCACGGTGCTGGTGTTCACGGTGCTGGTGTTGGGGACGGTGCTGGTGTTGGGGACAGTGCTGGTGTTGGGGACGGTGCTGGTGTTGGGGACGGTGCTGGTGTTGGGGACGGTGCTGGTGTTCACGGTGCTGGTGTTGGGGACAGTGCTGGTGTTGGGGACGGTGCTGGTGTTGGGGACAGTGCTGGTGTTGGGGACAGTGCTGGTGTTGGGGACGGTGCTGGTGTTGGGGACAGTGCTGGTGTTGGGGACGGTGCTGGTGTTCGCGGTGCTGGTGTTGGGGACGGTGCTGGTGTTCGCGGTGCTGGTGTTGGGGACGGTGCTGGTGTTCACGGTGCTGGTGTTGGGGACGGTGCTGGTGTTGGGGACAGTGCTGGTGTTGGGAACGGTGCTGGTGTTGGGGACGGTACTGGTGTTGGGGACAGTGCTGGTGTTCACGGTGCTGGTGTTGGGGACGGTGCTGGTGTTGGGGGCGGTGCTGGTGTTGGGGACAGTGCTGGTGTTCGCGGTGCTGGTGTTCACGGTGCTGGTGTTGGGGACGGTGCTGGTGTTCACGGTGCTGGTGTTGGGGACGGTGCTGGTGTTGGGGACAGTGCTGGTGTTGGGGACGGTGCTGGTGTTGGGGACGGTGCTGGTGTTGGGGACAGTGCTGGTGTTGGGGACGGTGCTGGTGTTGGGGACAGTGCTGGTGTTGGGGACGGTGCTGGTGTTGGGAACGGTGCTGGTGTTGGGAACGGTGCTGGTGTTGGGGACAGTGCTGGTGTTGGGGACGGTGCTGGTGTTCGCGGTGCTGGTGTTCACGGTGCTGGTGTTGGGGACGGTGCTGGTGTTGGGGACGGTGCTGGTGTTGGGGACAGTGCTGGTGTTGGGGACAGTGCTGGTGTTGGGGACGGTGCTGGTGTTGGGGACAGTGCTGGTGTTGGGGACGGTGCTGGTGTTCGCGGTGCTGGTGTTGGGGACGGTGCTGGTGTTCGCGGTGCTGGTGTTCGCGGTGCTGGTGTTGGGGATGGTGCTGGTGTTCACGGTGCTGGTGTTGGGGACGGTGCTGGTGTTGGGGACAGTGCTGGTGTTGGGAACGGTGCTGGTGTTGGGGACGGTACTGGTGTTGGGGACAGTGCTGGTGTTCACGGTGCTGGTGTTGGGGACGGTGCTGGTGTTGGGGGCGGTGCTGGTGTTGGGGACGGTGCTGGTGTTCGCGGTGCTGGTGTTCACGGTGCTGGTGTTGGGGACGGTGCTGGTGTTCACGGTGCTGGTGTTGGGGACGGTGCTGGTGTTGGGGACAGTGCTGGTGTTGGGGACGGTGCTGGTGTTGGGGACGGTGCTGGTGTTGGGGACAGTGCTGGTGTTGGGGACGGTGCTGGTGTTGGGGACAGTGCTGGTGTTGGGGACGGTGCTGGTGTTGGTGACAGTGCTGGTGTTCACGGTGCTGGTGTTGGGGACGGTGCTGGTGTTGGGGACGGTGCTGGTGTTGGTGACAGTGCTGGTGTTCACAGTGCTGGTGTTGGGGACAGTGCTGGTGTTCACGGTGCTGGTGTTGGGGACAGTGCTGGTGTTCACGGTGCTGGTGTTCACGGTGCTGGTGTTCACGGTGCTGGTGTTGGGGACGGTGCTGGTGTTCACGGTGCTGGTGTTGGGGGCGGTGCTGGTGTTGGGGACGGTGCTGGTGTTCACGGTGCTGGTGTTGGGGACGGTGCTGGTGTTGGGGACGGTGCTGGTGTTGGGGACGGTGCTGGTGTTGGGGACGGTGCTGGTGTTGGGAACGGTGCTGGTGTTGGGGACAGTGCTGGTGTTGGGGACGGTGCTGGTGTTCGCGGTGCTGGTGTTCACGGTGCTGGTGTTGGGGACGGTGCTGGTGCTGAATTTTAGTTTTCAGGTGTTTTAATTAAGGGAATGACTGTGATGTGAGTAGTCCTAGACTAATTGGCTGCTTTCCTGGGGCATTGTGACGTATAGATGGAGTTGTGGTGGGGTGAAGCTGGTTTGTGTGATGGACCAGGCTGTGTCGCTAGCTCCCTGAAATTATGCAATTTCTTGCAGTTCTGAGCAGAGCAGTTGCCAAACCAAGTTGTAATGCATCAGTAGAAACTGGTAATAGTCAATAGACAATAGACAATAGACAATAGGTGCAGGAGTAGGCCATTCGGCCCTTCGAGCCAGCACCGCCATTCAATGTGATCATGGCTGATCATTCTCAATTAGTACCCCGTTCCTGCCTTCTCCCCATTCCCCCTGACTCCGCTATCCTTAAGAGCTCTATTTAGCTCTCTCTTGAATGCATTCAGAGAATTGGCCTCCACTGCCTTCTGAGGCAGAGAATTCCACCGATTCTCAACTCTCTGACTGAAAAAGTTTTTCCTCATCTCCGTTCTAAATGGCCTACCCCTTATTCTTAAACTGTGGCCCCTGGTTCTGGACTCCCCCAACATTGGGAACATGTTTCCTGCCTCTAACGTGTCCAACCCCTTAATAATCTTATATGTTTCGATAATATCCCCTCTCATCCTTCTAAATTCCAATGTATACAAGCCTAGTCGCTCCAGTCTTTCAACATATTGCACATATTAACCTAGTAAACCTACGCTGCACGGCCTCGTCAGAGACATGCGGATTTTCCTTCGTCTTTCTAAGACGTGGAGGGGTTGAAGTGCTTTCTTGGCCATAGAGTTAATGTGGTTGGACCAGGGCAAATTGTTGATGATATCTATCTTTGTGAACCTGAAGAACTCTCAATTATCTCTACTTATCATATCATATCATATCATATTTATACAGCCGGAAACAGACCTTTTCGGCCCACCAAGTCCGTGCCGCCCAGCGATCCCCGTACATTAACACTATCCTACACCCACTAGGGACAATTTTTACATTTACCCAGCCAATTAACCTACATACCTGTACGTCTTTGGAGTGTGGGAGGAAACCGAAGATCTTGGAGAAAACCCACGCAGGTCACGGGGAGAACGTACAAACTCCTTACAGTACAGCACCCGTAGTCAGGATCGAACCTGAGTCTCCAGCGCTGCATTCGTTGTAAAGCAGCAACTCTACCGCTGCGCTACCGTGCCGCCCAGCACTTCAGCACCATTGAAGTCGACTGGGGTGTACACTCCACCCTGTTTCCTGAAGTCATTTTGCTGACTTTAAAGGAGATTGTTGCCTTGTCACCATATTATAAGCTCTCTTTCCTGTTCCTGTACTTGGTTACATAATTGTTTGCGATCTAGGCCACTGACCGCCACCCACCGGAGGAATGGAGAATATTGTAGGAAGGAATTGCCGATGCTGGTTTACACCGAAGATAGACACAAAATGCTGGAGTAACTCAGCGGGACAGGCAGCGTCTCTGGATAAAAGGAATGGGTGATGTCACCCATTCTGTCTATCCAGAGGTGCTGTCTGTCCTGCTGAGTTACTCCAGCATTATGTGCAATAGATGTTATTGGTTAAAGCTGTTGGAATGTGCAATAGCAATGGGTCTTTTTTGATCGGCCAAGATTTAATTGAGTTGAAAACATAGATCATTTCTGCTTCGATGTTGTCTAGTATCTAGAATGCCGTGAAGCATTTGAACCTGTAAATGTGCACCTTTTTGCCCTCGTCTCCATTGAATCATGTCAAGATCAATGCAGCTGGAAAGTTAAAATAATCACCCCTTCATCCAGCACTCTAATCCTTTTGGGCCCTGTTTGCTGCTGCCATTGATTTGTATTTATTCTGCAGCCTTGCTAAGAGTCTTCATTTCAGCCATAGGAAATGGGCCACGATCAAGTGCTCCGTGTCACTCTGGTGTTCAACTTGCCTTCCTCCTTCTCTTGAAGACTTTCATGACACGGTTCCTCCCTGGACTGTCCTCTTTGGCGTATTTATCCTTCCAAATTCAGGCAAGAACTGTTCAGGTTCCCTAAAGTCTTCCATCTCCCCTTTAAGTTATAAATGTTTAAGCTTATAACACTTCTGCAGATGTGTTTGCTTGACTCAACATCCGGTGCTTGAATGCCCCATGTCTTGCAGGAGTGATGATTCACCTTGGAACTCATGAACTAAAGAAAGGAAAAGCTGGCCTCTACTCCCTTTCCTGAATTTTGCTTGATGAGCCCAATGGGATTAAGCATTGGCAATGCACAGGATTGTATTTATCTCTGATGCCTGATGTTGCTAAATCATAAAGTCTGTTGTGATTAAGACATGGTTAAATGTAAGGAACACATGTGGAATCACATCTCAGCAAAAAGCCTATAGATTTTTATCTTAGGATGGGGAGAAAAGTTGGCAGAGAAAGATTGCTGATCAAGTAATCAGTGCATACGCAGTTGTTTGAAAATTGCAAGTTATAACTTCTGCATCTGGATGCAAACTATTTGCTCTGTTCCAGATGGTCTGCACAGATCAACAAACGGAAAGTGTCATTAATGATCTGGCAGCTATTTTATTACTTTTGGTCCTATTTCTGTTGGAGAGGCACCAAATGCTCTTCCTTTCAGTTATTTTGACACCCACGAGCACGTTAATGTTAAGTACAGTGTTCTCTGATACCAAGTATAAAAAGCCAAATGTTATTGATGCTGCAAATTTGCAGAGGCAGGAAGAATCGAGTAAAGATCTATGGATCTCAACTCTGTCTACACTTGTAACATTGTTCTAATTGTGATATTGTAGCTGTGTCTGAATCTGCGCATATCTATATTTGATAGAGTGGTAATTTTGTACACAGTAACTTGTGTGGTGGGCCCTCTTACTTTTAAATCTTATGTTTTCTAAAATAAAAGCGTCCATCCTGTGTACTTTCAATGTGTATGAAAGAGCTGTCGATGCTGGTTTACACCGAAGATAGACACTAAAAGTTGGAGTAACTCAGTGGGTCAGGCAGCAGCAGGACACAAAATGCGCGGGTAGCTCGTCTATCTTCTGTGTATCTTCAAAAGAGTTTCTGTCACATCAAGTAATAATATGTATTTCAATGTCTTGCAGAACTATGCTGATGGCATGCACTACGAACAAGTGACCAACAGGGAACTTGGATCACATGACAACCTTTCTACATCCTCATTCATGAATTCTCGACTTGTAGGTATGTCCGAGTGCAGTGTGATTGTGTTTTTTGTAAATGTCATAACTTGCTAATGTGAAGCAGCTATTTTTCCTGCATTTCTCTCTAGCCTGTATATTCTAAGGTTATTGGGTGCAGTGTAGATAAAGATCAGAAATGTGTTTGTTCATATAAGCCATCCTAAGGTTATGAACATCCGACTTCTGGATGTCCTTGCATAAGAATGAGCTGCCCTATTATTTGCATAAGATTGAGCTGCCACATTATTACATTCATGTCCGTTGTAAGTATGTACATATATTGGTGTGTGTGCACGTGTGTAGGCACGCACACACTCGTTTCGGTGAACAGCAAAACTAATTTCCAATTTCTTCACTTTCTCCACTCTCTTCATTTTCACTGATTGTTCTTTCTTATCGGTCATGAGCTTTTGATACCATTCATTACAATATTGTAGTATGGTCACCATATTTAGTGAATTTTGTGCATTTTCTGACTTGCAGACAAAATCGACATGGTAAACGGAATTCTATTTTGTTACACAGAGCCAACCAGTACTTCATTTTGAAGAAATAAAACCACAACCTTAGACAAATAGCAGAATCTCTGTAGATCATAGTGATGGATAAATGGATGAGAAGGATGTGCCTCATCTGTATTGTATAGTTCTTTTGAAGTACACGGTATACTTTTCTCCACCTTCACTTCACTTTCTTTCCCATTTCAAAACTATCTCACCTTCTTTCCCCAACTTTATCTAGGTGTTTGTTTCTCATGAAACCGGCCGGTTGTCCACTTATAATTTTTCTTTCTTGATTAGGTATTGATAGTACAGAGAAGTTGAACTAACTTCAGATTTAGTAATGCAGCCAAGAAACATTCATAAATAACCATGAAGCATGATATATATATAGTTTGTAGAAGTTTACGACTGTAGGATGCTGAGCTGTGTTGTTATTCATTTTTAAGTAGATGTGTGGATTACTTTATGCATTTCACCAAAATCTAAGGCTTTCTACTGCGTCACACCCACGAACAAATATGGCATGACTTGGTTTTGGATATAATGCATAAAAGTATTGAAAGATGAGAACATATCAGTTTCTACGGGTATTGCTCATGCTTCCATTTGCTAATGTTCTCGTGCTACAGAGAAAGAGTGACGTGTGATGGTGTTTTACTTTAACAATTAAGTGTGCACAAAATGACCAAATAACAGTCAATACATGTACAGTTATGTGTAGAAAAGAACTACAGATGCTGGTTTTAATCGAAGATTGAAACAAAATGCTGGAGTAACTCAGCAGGACAATAAGAATAAGGGGTAGGCCATTTAGAACTGAGATGAGGAAAATCTTTTTCAGTCAGAGAGTTGTGAATCTGTGGAATTCTCTGCCTCAGAAGGCAGTGGAGGCCAATTCTCTGATTGCATTCAAGAGAGAGCTGGATAGAGCTCTTAAGGATAGCGGAGTCAGGGGGTATGAGGAGAAGGCAGGAACGGGGTACTGACTGAGAATGTTCAGCCATGATCAGAATGAATGGCGGTGCTGACTCGAAGGGCCGAATGGCCTCCTCCTGCACCTATTGTCTATAGGACAAGCAGCATCTCTGGAGAGAAGGAATGGGTGATATTTCTTGTCGAGACCCTTCTTTTGTGGTGGCAAGGAAGTGGACAGTACAGAGATAAAATGTAGTCGGAAACAGTAAGACTGGTAGGAGAACTGGGGAGGGGATGGAGAGAGAGGGAAAGCAAGGGCTACTTGAAGTGAGAGGTCAATGTTCATACTGCTGGGGTGTAAAGGCCCTGTCCCAGTTCGGCGATTTTTTAGGTGACTACAGATGACTAGGCTGTCGCCGCACGATCGCCTGGGTGTCGCGGGCATGGTCGTGAGTAGTCTCCAAAGAATCGTATCGTTTTTCTGGTCGTCGCTGGATTTTGTGAAGGCTTGAAATTTTTCGGCGACTGTTGGTTTGAAGCCAATGAGCGTAGCTTGACGTCTCCTTACGTGGGCGCTGTCATAGGTTGTCGCCAGGTTGTCGCCTGGTGAAGTAGGTTGTCGTCAGGTGATTAAGGTTGTCGCCGGTGCTGACTTTGGCGAATTCCAAGTGTGGACTTGATCTGATCATCCATCAGTGTAATATGTCCATAAATGATGTTAGGTTTTGTATGTTTTTGCACTTGTATTCTGTTTAAAGTTTGAATATTAAAGTTTGAAGTTTATTGAAATTTATTGAAGTTTATTACAATATTTTTGTATGCACTGTTGTGTGTTCTTATCAGCCTTTTAAAAAATTTTGTTGACTGGATAGACTCGGCTTGTACTCGCTGGAATTTAGAAGATTGAGGGGGGATCTTATAGAAACTTACAAAATTCTTAAGGGGTTGGACAGGCTAGATGCAGGAAGATTGTTCCCGATGTTGGGGAAGTCCAGAACAAGGGGTCACAGTTTAAGGAAGTCTTTTAGGACCGAGATGAGAAGAAAAAAAATTCACACAGGGAGTGGTGAATCTGTGGAATTCTCTGCCACAGAAGGTAGTTGAGGCCAGTTCATTGGCTATATTTAAGAGGGAGTTAGATGTGGCCCTTGTGGCTAAAGGGATCAGGGGGTATGGAGAGAAGGCAGGTACGGGATACTGAGTTGGATGATCAGCCATGATCATATTGAATGGCGGTGCCGGCTCGAAGGGCTGAATGGCCTACTCCTGCACCTATTTTCTATGTTTGTATATCAATAAAGGAAATTCTTGACATTTTGACGGAAAATTGATGTATGAAGTTATTGTTTTTCAGAATAGTTTCTCATGGCACCACTTTCAAATAGTCATGATGCAGAATGATCGGAAATCCTACCGTACACCCCCTTTTATAGGGAAAGTGGGTGAAACGTGAATTGTCTTCAGTCTTCAGGGTCATAGCTTGTCGTAGCTTGTCGCGGGTGGACGTAAGTTGACTTCGGTTGTCGTAGGTTGTCGCCTCTGTGGTCGTAGGTTGTCGTAGGTGCGGTCGTAGGTGGACGTTCTACTTGCGACGATTGGGTCGCGGTTTTCGGTAGTTTGCCGTAGCTTGTCGTCGACTAGGTGGTAGGTTGTTGTAGCTTATCGTAGACATTGTCGTGGGGGGGTCCAGTCAGTGGTTTTTCGGCGACGTGATACGACTATGACAGTCGCCTAAAAAGTCGCCGAACTGGGCCAGGGCCTTAAGGTACCCAAGCGAAATATGAGGTGCTGTTCCTCCAATTTGTGCTGGGCCACAATGGAGGAGGTCCAGGACCGAAAGGTCAGTGTGGAATGGGAGGGGGAGTTAGTATTGGGCAGTCATGACAGTTATGTGTACTATGTAATCAGGTGAATGAATGGTTGTCCACTTGTAGGTTAGGGGAGGAAATACCATGACAATTAGCTGAAGTTAGGACACTGAATGAATAAACCTGAAACTTTTCATTGAAATTAGCTTCAGCTCTTGTGACGTCGAGAAGATAAATTGTCTGAGCGGTTTCAAGTTTATTCCATTCAGCATCTTGTCTTACCCTGATTTTTGTTGTGACCTGTAACTTTTCTTTGGCAGTTGACTTCTTACAATTCGCGTGTGCCAGGTCTGTCATTTCGCTCTGGTGGGCATGATGGATGTGTAAGCCTTGGCAATGAACATTAGCGTGCTTTCTGACAATGAGGAACTCTGCCAAGCTCAGCCACGTCCTCACCTATATTAGTAGATAACAATCAGGATCAAGAACAGAGCAGTTATTTATTTTCCCTAACTCACAAGACCTGAAGCTAATTGCTGCAGGCTTTCCACCATTCTGGCTGAGATTCTCGGACTCTGTGCAGACCTGGCTTTTATTCCAGCACTATTGTGTTCCGTAATGTTTTGATATTCTTCGGATAAACATCATAGTAGGAGAACTGCCTCCTCCAAACAAATATTATTAGGATAAGTTAGCCTTTTATGTCTCACGAACGGACTAGTTGAAAGCGATTGCTAACTAAATAAAAATGTTTACTTTATGAAAACCGTGGAATTTAAAAAATAATATGTGGGAAGAAAGTATCTGCTGTCTCCTGTGGATAGGGCAATAAAATGGCGACACAGTAGACTGCAGATACTTTCTTCCCACATATTATTTAAGAGAGAAGGTTTCTTCCCAACCCCCACAGATGCTGTTCGATTCACAGAGGTCCTCTAGAAATTTGTTTATTTGGGTCCAGCTTCCAGCATCTGCAGTCTCTTGTGCTTCCAATTTATAACCTGTGTCTGAGATATTTCGCATTTACAGGGTGGCAACATAAACCAAAGGAGCAGTGTACTCAACATCACTGAGAATTTGCTGTTCCCATGGCCATTCTTGCCTGATAATTACTCCCATGTCCTTTGTTTATGCTGGTTATTGTGGAATTCTCTGCCACAGAGTGGAATTCTCTACCACAGAAGGTGGTTGAGGCCAGTTCATTGGCTATATTTAAGAGGGAGTTAGTTGTGGCCCTTGTGGCTAAAGGGATCAGGGGGTATGGAGAGAAGGCAGGTACAGGTTACTGAGCTGGATGATCAGCCATGATCATATTGAATGGCGGTGCAGGCTCGAAGGGCCGAATGGCCTACTCCTGCACCTATTTTCTATGTTTCTATGTTTAGCTCCCCTGGCATTCAGGGAGGGCTAGCCAATTGGATACAAAATTGGCTCGAAGGCATGAGACACAGGTTAGTGTTGGAGGGTTGATTGTCAGACTGGAGTCCTGTAATAAGCCGTGTACCACAGGGATTGGTGCTGGGTCCACTATTATTAGAATGAGTGATTTGGATGTGAATGTGGGTAGTGACATGGTTAATGTCTGTGGATGGCACTAACATTGGTGGTATTGTGGACAGCTTGAAGGTTATTTCCAATGATGGAATCTTGATCCACTGGCCAAATGGGCTGAGAAATGGCAGGTGGAATTTAATTTGGATAAATGCAAGATGCTGCATTGAGGTAAGACAAAACAAATCAAGGCAGGACTTGCACTGTAAATTAGATTTTTAGATTTAAATTTAGAGATACAGCGTGGAAACAGGCCCTTCGGCCCACCGGGTCCGCGCCGCCCAGCGATCCCCTCACATTAACAATATCCTACACCCACTAGGGACAATTTTTACATTTACCCAGCCAATTAACCTACAAACCTGTACATCTTTGGAGTGTGGGACGAAACCGAGAAAACCCACGCGGGTCACGGGGAGAACGTACAAACTCCGTACAGTACAGCACCCGTAGTCAGGATCGAACCTGAGTCTCCGGCGCTGCATTCGCTGTAAGGCAGCAACTCTACCGCTGCGCCACCATGCTGCCACTGGTAGGTTCAAGGGGAGTCCCTTGTAGACCGGGGACACCTTAAGTGCATGTACATAGTACCATGATGGTGGCCACACAGCTGTGCAGGGTGCCCATTTTCTGCCCATGCACCTGTCCAATTGTCTTTTAAAGGTTGTTATAATACATGCCTCAACTACCTTCTGTGGCAGTTCGTTCCATATATCATCACTTTCGGTGTGAAAAAGTTGCCCCTCGGGTTCTAATGAAATCTTACCCCTCTCACCTTAAACCTATGACCTCTAATTCTTGATAAGAATACTGTCCCGACTGTCTTTGCATTCAACCTATCTATCCCCCTCGTTATGATATACACCTCTACAAGATCATCCTTTAGACTCCTGCGCTCCAAGGAATAAAGTCCTAGCCTGCCGTTATAACCTCTCCCTATAGATCAAGCCCTTGTGTCCTGCCAACATCCTTGGTAAATCTTCCCCGCACACTTCCCAGCTTAATGACATCCTTCCTACAGGAGGGTGACCAAAACTGAGCATTATGCTCAAAACGCTGCCACACCAACATGTTGTACACTGTAACATAACATCATAACATCTAGGCTCAATGCACTGAATGATGAAGGCTAATGTACCGAGAGTCTTGACCACCCAATCTATCTCTGATGCAACTTTCAGAAAACTACCTACTTGCACTACTAGATCCCTCTGCTCGAGAGCATTTACCAGGATCCTGCAATTCATTGTGAAGGTCCGGCCCTAGTTAGACTTGCTAAAATGTAACACATCTCACTTATCTGCATTAAATTCCTTTAGCTATTCCTCTGCCCATTTGTTCAGCTCATCAACGTCCTGCTGTAGGTTTTCAAAGCCATCTTCACGATCTACAATATAACCCACATTGGTGTGATTTGCAAACGTACTAATCATGCCTTCTACATTCTTGTTGATATAAACCACAAACAGCAAGTGGCCCAGCATCGATCCTTGAGGCATAGTACTAGTCGCAGGCCTCCAGCCCAAAAAAAACAACTCACCACCATCAACTTCTGCTTCCTTCCAAGAAGCTGATTCTCTATCCAGTCAGCTAGCTCTCCCTGGATCCGATGCAATCCACCTTCCAGTGCGTTCTACTATGACGAACCTTACCAAATGCCTTGCTGAAGTCCACATAGATAACGTCTACTGCTTTGCCCTTGTCATGCTTTTTAGCAACTTCCGCAAAACCGATTTGTAAGCTAAGACTCCCAAGTACATAACCATGCTGACTATCCCAAATCAGCCCCTGTCTGTCCAAATGCATATATATATATATATATATTTTAGAGAAGGAAATCTTGTGTTCTTGTGCAGTCTGGTCAACGTGTGACCTCACTCATACAAGACTGTGATTGCTCTTAGGAATCTTCTGCAGTGGCTGAGCTGACTGTCCACGGTGGGCGGAATGATGTTTTTTGGCTGTGGCTTATTTAATGAGGGCGGCACAGTGGCGTAGCGGTAGAGATGCTGCCTTACAGCGCCTGAAACCTGTTAGAACCTGACTACGGGTGCTTGTCTGTACGGAGTTTGCACGTTCTCCCCGTGACCTGCGTGGGTTTTCTCCAAAATCTTCAGTTTCCTCTCACACTCCAAAAGATGTACAGGTTTGTAGGTTAATTGGCTTGGTATAAATGTAAAATTATCCTTAGTGTGTGTGGGGCAGTGTTAATGTGCAGGGATCGCTGGTCGGTGCGGACTCAGTGGGCCGAAGGGCCTATTTCCCCTAAACTAAACAAAATTAAACTAAACTGACTGTCCATGGTCGTTGGGGGGGGGGGGGGGGTAGATAGGTAATAAATGTTGGCCTTGCCAATGTAGACCTTATTATAGAAAGGAATAAGGAAAAGTTAATTGTGAAAGATAATTGTGATTGAATAAAGTCGCTGCCCGCTGGTGGTGCACTGATATTAAGTGTCCTATCATCACTCTGTTAGGATGATTTTTCTTTTGGCTGTGGCTTATTTAATAAGCCCAGATGAATGATGCTTTGGGAAGTAGTGGGTGTAGTGTAGATCATCATTTGTGATCTCCAAAGATTTCACATCTGTTTGAGGGTTTTGACCCAATGCCTCCCAGATTATTTTGTGCGTGAAATGCTTCCTGTAAAATGACCCTCCACATCGTTTACAGAGGCCACTTTGGTTCATGTGTGTTGTTTATGATGTCTGCTGTATAACTCTCACGTGTGTTGTTTTGTGTTGTTGGTTGTATAAGCCGCACAAGAAGTCCTGAATAGGGGTTGCTTCACACTTTCACGGTTGATTGTATAACAATGACATTATGTTTTATAACTGGAACTGAACTTTGGGGAGTTTGCACGTTTGTGAACTAAAGGTCTTTAATAAGCATATTTTAACAGGCAAAGCAATCTTGGCCTTTGTGAGTGAAGATGGCCATGACCATGACATGGTTTAAAATAGTTTCAAAGCTCATAACTCTGGCCTGATGGCAGCTGTGTGTTCTTTTTACCAGCATTGATTGGTAGAGTGGAGTACTTCAAAGTTGATTAGAACTTGTGATGACCATTCTCAAAGCTGCCCGTCGGTACATAAAGTATATTTGTCAAAGCCTTTTGGTCACTGTATTTCCAGCGCATCTCTGCTTTTGGATTCCATGAATTATTCAATTATATTTCTGTCAAATAAATCGAAATTGCTGACTGTAGTAAACGCTTCTTTGGATATGTGAAGAGGAAAAAAATAGTTAAGACAAATGTGGGTCCCTTGAAGACAGAAACAGGTGAATTTATTAAGGGGAACAAGGAAATGGCCGATGAGTTGAACAGGTACTTTTGTTCTGTCTTCACTGAGGAAGACACAAACAATCTCCCAGATGTTCTAGAGGACAGAGGACCCAGAGTGACGAAGGAACTGAAGGAAATTCACATTAGTCAGGAAATGGTGCTGGGTAGACTGAAGGCTGATAAATCCCCAGGGCCTGATGATCTGCATCCTGGGGTACTTAAGGAGGTGGTTCTAGAAATCGTGGACGCATTGGTGATAATTTTCCAATGTTCTATAGAATCAGATCGGTTCCTGTGGATTGGAGGGTAGCTAATGTTATCCCACTTTTTAAGAAAGGAGGGAGAGAGAAACCAGGGAATTATTAACCAGTTAGCCTGACATCGGTGGTGGGGAAGATGCTGGAGTCAATTATTAAAGATGTAATAGCGGTAACAGGATCGGTCCAAGTCAGTGTGGATTTACGAAGGGGAAATCGTGCTTGACAAATCTTCTGTCATTTTTTGAGGATGTAACAAGTAAAATGGACAAGGGAGAGCCAGTGGATGTAGTGTACCTGGACTTTCAGAAAGCCTTTGATAAGGTCCCACACAGGAGAATAGTGGGCAAAATTAGAGCACATAGTATTGGGGGTAGGGTATTGACATGGATAGAAAATTGGTTGGCAGACAGGAAACAAAGATTAGGGATTAATGCATCCTATTCAGAATAGCAGGCAGTGACTAGTGGGGTGCCACAAGGCTCGTTGCTGGGACCGCAGCTATTTACAATATACATGAATAATTTAGATGAAGGAATTAAAAGTAACATTAGCAAATTTGCAGATGTCACAAAGCTGGCTGGCAGTGTGAACTGCGAAGAGGATGCTATGAAGATGCAGGATGATTTGGACAGGTTGAGGAGTAGCCAGATGCAGTATAATGTGAATAAAAAGTGAATGTGAAAGACTGGAGCGACTGGGCTTGTATACGCTGGAATTTAGAAGGATGAGAGGGGATCTTATTGAAACATATAAGATTATTAAGGGATTAGACACACTAGAGGCAGGAAACATGTTCCCAATGTTGGGGGAGTCCAGAACAAGGGGCCACAGTTTAAGAATAAGGGGTAGGCCAATTAGAGCGGAGATGAGGAAAAACTTTTTCACTCAGAGAGTTGTAAATCTGTGGAATTCTCTACCTCAGAAGGCAGTGGAGGCCAATTCTCTGGACGCTTTCAAGAGAGAGCTAGATAGATCAGTAAATAGGATCAAGAGAGAGTTAGATAGAGCTCTTAATGATAGCGGAATCAGGGGGTATGGGGAGAGGGCATGAATGAGGTACTGATTGGGGATGATCAGCCATGATCACATTGAATAGCAGTGCTGGCTCGAAGGGCCGAATGGCCTACTCCTGCACCTATTGTCTATTGTCTAAATGTGAGTTTATCCACTTTAGTGGCCAGAAAGGGAAGGCAGATTATTATCTGAATGGTGTTAGGTTAGGAAAAATGGAAGTACAACAAGCCCTTAGTGTCCTTGTACATCAGTCACTGAAAGTAGGCATGCAGATACAACAGGCAGTGAAGAAAGCTAATGGCATGTTGGCCTTCATAACGCAAGGTGTTGAGTATAGGAGCAAAGATGTCCTTCTGCAGTTGTACTGGGCCTTGGTGAGACCATACCTGGAATATTGTGTGCAGTTTTGGTCTCCTAATTTGAGGAAAGACAAAGTTCACAAGGTTAATTCCCGGGATGGTGGGACTGTCATATGATGAAAGAATGGAGTGACTGGGCTTGTATTAACTGGAATTTAGAAGGATGAGAGGGGATCTTATAGAAACATATAAAATTATTAAGGGATTGGACACGCTAGATGCAGGAAACAAGATCCTGATGTTGGGGGTGTCCAGAACCAGGGGCCACAGTTTAAGAATAAGGGGTAGACCATTTTGAACCACGATGAGGAAAAACTTTTTCACACAGAGAGATGTGAATTTGTGGAATCTCTGCCTCAGAAGGCAGTGGAGGTCAATTCACTGGATGCATTCAAAAGAGAGTTAGATAGAGCACTTAGGGCGAGCAAAATCAAGGGGTATGTGGAGAAGGCAGGAACGGGGTACTGATTGTGGATGATCATCCATGATCACATTGAATGGTGGTGCTGGCTCGAAGGGCCAAATGACCTACTCCTGCACCTATTATATATGTATACCCATTTTAGTGACAAACTCCATGGACAAGAAGGATGTAGTTCTTGCATACCATCACTGGAAAATTCTGTGCTCAGCTACACTTCACACTGCTTTGGAAAAATAGCCAATACGATCAAAGACGTCCCACCTGGTCATTCTTCCTTCTCTCTGCTGTTGTCTCGCAGAAGGCACAAAAGCATGAAAATGCATACCACCAGACTGAGGAACAACTTCGTCCCCTCTTGTCATCAGGCTTCTGAACAGTCCTTCCATTCGCTAGGGCACTATTTGATTCACCTCTATTCCAGTGAGGACATTAGACCTTGTCTATGGAATTGATGTGTTACAATGCTGAGAGCTATATTTCGCATTCTGTATCTTCTTCTTTGTTCTATCTAGTGCGATTGAGTTTGACGATTGTATTTATTGTTGGATAGTATGCAAAACAATCTGTACACATGACAATAATAAAACTAAATTTATTGATTTACTTGTATCACTGGACCTTAAAGGGACAACATTGTTCAGAATTCCTGTGTCTGACCATATTTTCATTTGTGGGAATATTTATGATGAAGGTATAATCAAGTTTGGCTGAACTTCTTTGTACCTCTCGGTACTGAACTCTCAGAGCTTTAGCAGTGTAGCGATGGGAGCATTTGGTCTGTAGCTTCTTTGCTTGCTGCACTGAGTTGATCAATATTACTAGGTCTAACATCACACACCGCTCCCCACTCTCAAATAATGGTAATGTTTTATACAAATATAAATCCACAATGCTTTAGAAGGATCTACAGAATGTGACTTCTACAACTTTACATCTCATTCATTCTAAATTGGAACTACCTTCTGGGGGAATTCTTCTCAATACCCTTCTGTTCCTTTAAACAGATATTTTAATGCTTGCAGCCTCAGCTTACTGACCTATTCACCAAAGGGATCTTTTTCTCCACAACTATTCTGTTGGACTCTTCAAAATGTTGCCATCAGGTCATTATGAAACTGCTTGCTTTCCGAGTACAGTCCGAATTTCCTCTTCTCTCTGGATACAGCTTTTATTGGTGGCATGAGATACTTTAGCTCTGACTCAGCCAAGAAACTATCCTACACAGTTACTGGATTTTGCATTACAGTTACAGCATTTTATTGCAATGTAAGGGCAGGATAATTTACAGAAACTTTCAGCCACTAATTTTATTGGATTAGAAAAATGGTAACATCTGACTGCAAATTGTTGGAGAATGTGTTATCTTCAGTATGTTTTACCAGTGGCATTTCTGAACAGGGAAGAAGGTGTAGGGTTGAAATAAGGACAGAAAATGGTGAAAGTACTCAGTAGGCCAGGTGGTAACTCTGATGAAAGATCATTGACCTGAAATGTTAACTCTGTTTTTCTCTTCACAGATGCTGCCTGATCTGCTGAGTGTTTTCCAGAATTTTGTGTTTTATTTCAGATTTTCAGAGTCTGTGATGTTTTGCTTTAGGTTTAGGGTTGTGCCATGTTATCCTCTTTGTCTATTTAATTAATCCATGGCTGGCCATCGTGATATCAACCATTTGCTCTCTCTGCTGTTGCGAGACTCCTAAATTTCCATCAATCCATGGAAAATGTACATTCTGATATTCTTAAATATTGACTGGTCAAAAGGCCATGGCAATTTGTTGAGGACTCTGCCAGGTGTAATAGTTTCTCTCATACAAGAGCAGTTACCATGTTACTAACTGTCACTCAGCCAGGCAACCAGCTAGGTGCCCTGCCCAATAACCTCTGCCACTTCATTTATCTACATTTCATGATTGTTTTTACCCGAGTCTCCAAATAGGAAGTGGCTTGCATTTTAAAAGAATTATTGAACGTTTTTGTTTACTATGTTATCTATGAGTACTGTTTCTACAGACCTGTTATGCTGTTGCTAGTAAGAATTTCATTGTTTCTTTTTCAGTACATATGACAATTGAACACTTGACTCTTGACAAATAGAAGGCGCCTTGTGTTTTTTTTTCCAGGCACTTCGGCCTCCTTGACTAATCTGAAATTGAGTTTAAAAAGAAATTACATAGTATCCCAAAGTAGATAGAGCTCTTAAGGATAGCGGAGTCAGGGGGTATGGGGAGAAGGCAGGAACGGGGTACCGATTGAGAATGATCAGCCATGATCACATTGAATGCCGGTGCTGGCTCGAAGGGCCGAATGGCCTCCTCCTGCACCTATTGTCTATTGTCTATTGTCTAAAGTACATTGTAGCCAGTAAAATATTAATGAAGTCTAGTCATTTTTGTGATAATAGGAATCGCAGCAGGTGATTTTCAAAAAACCATAGGTCTAATAAACTGGAGGAACAGTACCACACATTCTGCTTGGGTGGCATTAATCTAACATTATGAACATTTGAATTCTCTAGTTTTGGGCAATACTCCACCCTTTTTAAAAATCTTTTCCTCACCCTGTTTCCTGGCCCAGATATGCACCAATTCTCCCACTATTCCACCCGCTTCACTCTGTCCCCTTAAACCTAGATCCCTCCCTCTGGCTTTACATTTCACTCCTATTTCAAACCTCGTCTCTTTATCAAGAGATTTGTCTCCTTTTCATCTCAACCCTTTGTCTAACCATCTGCCGATCAACCCTCACCCCCTCATATCTAACTATCACATGCCAGGCTTTGCCCCACCACCACTTCTTTTCCAGTTTTCTCTCTTACTCCAATCAGTCTGAAGAATGGTCATGACCCAGAACAGAGCCTATCCATGTCCTCCAGAAATGCTGCCGGACCCGTTGAGTTACTCCAGCACTTTGTGTTTTCGTAAAGTTGGGAATTATAATTTGGTCAATAAAGAAGGAGTTTATATTGAGCTTTCCTTTCCAATAGATCTTAATAAAAGAGAGTACATCCTGAAATTTGGAAAAGATGTCGCCAGCTATAAATATTCACGATTCAAAACCGCTTCCTTGGAATTGGGCAGTTGGCAAAGAGGGGAGTGGACAGTAACCTATTTCAGTATTGACTGATGAACTGCACTAATATGGAGACACAGAGAACTACAGATGCCAGAACTTTGCTTAGACCACAAAGCGCTGCAGTAACCCAGTGGGTCAGGTAACATCTCTGGAGGGTATGGATAGGTGAAGTTTTGCATTGGACCCTGAGGTCCCGACCCAAAGCATTGCCTCACCGTGCCCTCCAGAGTTGCTGCCTGATCAACCAAGGTTACTCCAGCACTTTGTGTTCTACACAACTTCACTAATATGATTTATTAACGCTTTCATACATTTTCATTTCTCTGAGGTGGTAAGCTGATCGTAAATAACATGACATTCTAATTTGGGTTGCATTCAGAAAAATATACTGGAAAATGTGTCAGTGTGCTCTTCATAAACCTAGGCTTAAGTTTTCTCTGGCACCTATTTGCATAAGCGCAAATATAAAATCTAACAGAGTGTCTCAGATCAAAATTGATTGTTGACTGTAATATGATTACTCAATTCAATTGGCCAATTTACCATGTTGTTGTTGCAGCTGGAGAAACTGGCCACTGATATTTTATATTCATTGCTGGTTAAGTGTCTTTTAAACAAAGGCAGGCCAATTGACCAAACTCATATCAACTGAATTTATAATAAATGTAGTATCAGTCTGAGAAATGAAGTATCAGAAGGCTTTAATCGACTGTTCTTCACCGACATCACATGTCAGTAACAACGGATTAATGTGTGTGCTGATTACTATACTCCTCTGAGCCTAGATACAATATGATGCACACCTTAAAATGGACATAATCACCAAAACCTTGCCATTTTGATTTTGGGCCACGCTGAGTTGTGTGAAACGTGCCATGAAAGCAGCTGGAATATGCCCAAGAGTAAATGGTGATATTTGACCTGAAATCTCTGCTGGGATGCCCCTCTTTGCTCACAACTGCCCCAACTCCATTCCCTGTCACCAATTTCTCCACTAATCACAACCCAATCTATCATGTTCTCCCATGCAGTGATTTCTTGGAATTTATCACTTACCCTAAGAATATTGGTGGGTTGATATTGGGCAATGAAAATTCAACATGTCAAAAGTGGGTGTTTGGGAAAGAAATGGAGGGAGCACATGTTTACTAGTTCCTCCTTTTCCAATGAAGTGATGTTAAAACCTTCTTTCTACAGCCACAGGCCTACTGGCACTGAGTTCCATACTTAGGAACAGCAATAAGCAGAGCAGACAGCATGCAGTTTATGGGAGAAAGGGATAGGGAAGGCTACTGATGTGGGTCGAATGAGAGAGATCCTGGTCAGAGGAAGCAGGCAGCATGAAGCAGGGAATGACAGCTCACTTTTTTTCTACAGCTGTTTTTGAAATAATAGAAACATGCTGAATTCTGATTTCATATTTACATACTTTGTTAACAATGTTAGATATTATTAATGTAGGGAAATAATTTTAATAGGGGATTGTCCAGGAACAGGATGTTTTTCGCCCAGGGAGTTGTGAACCTGTGGAATTCTCTGCCACAGAAGGCAGTGGAGGCCAATTCACTGGATGTTTTCAAGAGAGAGTGAGATTTAGCTCTTGGGGCTTCAGGAATCAAGGGATATGGGAGAAAGCAGGAACGGGGTACTGATTTTAGATGATCAGCCATGATCATATTGAATGGCGGTACTAGCTTAAAGGGCCGAATGGCCTACTCCTGCACCTATATTTCTGTTTTCTATGTTCCTTGTTCCTATGTTTGGCCCACGATGTCTGTGCTGAACATGATTTCAATTTAAACTAGTCCCTTCGGCCTACTCGTGATTTATATTCCTTACATGTCCATGTGCCTCTTAAATGGCACTTAAATGCTACTATCATATCTGTGTCCTCTAACATCCCTGCCAGCATATACCAGGAACCAACTACATTCTGTGTTTTTTTAAAAGGAAATCTGTACATTTTCTTTAAACTTTACCCTATTCATCTTAAAGCTCTGCCTTCTGGAATTTGAGGTTCCCACCATGGAAAAAAGATTCCGACTGCTTGCCCTGTCTATGTCTGTCATAATCTTATAAACACAAAAAGCTGGAGTAACTCACCGGGACAAGCAGCATCTCTGGAGAGAAGGATTGGGTGATGTTTCGGGTCAAGACCCTTCTTCAGAGTCTCGACCCGAAAAGTCGCCCATTCCTTCTGTCCAGAGATGCTGCCTGTCCGCTGAGTTACTCCAGCGTTTTGTGTCTACCTTCGATTTAAACCAGCATCTGCAGTTCTTTCCTACACTCTCTAGAGAGAAGGAATGGGTAATGTTTCGGGTCTCGGCCCGACAGATGCTGCCTGTCCCGCTGAGTTACTCCAGCTTTTTGTGTCTATCTTTGGTTTAAACCAGCATCTGCAGTTCCTTCTCATACATAATTTTATAAACAACTATCAAATTTCCACTCAGCCTCCAAAACTCCAGAGAAACCAATGCAAGTTTGTCCAATCGCTCCTTTTAGCCATTACCCTTAAGTCCAGACAACATCCTGGTAAACCTCTTTTGCACTCTCGCCTTTGCATCCTTCCTGTAATGCAGTGACCAGAATTGCACACAGTACCCCGAATGCATCTTAACCAAGGTGTTGTAAAGTTCCAACATGACTTCCTGACTCTTATATTCAGGGAGAAACAGAAATGACAGCTTTAATAAATGCTGCTGGTGTTTAAAAACAAATGAGACATGAATTAATATTTGGAAAACGCAATTCGTACCTCTTTAACTGTAACCCTCTTCAGCATGCATATGCTGCCAGGTTGCTTGCTGTTGCTTCTGATGTTCTTTTTAAGACATTTGATAACCTCACCACTGTGCTACGTTCTAAGATGGCAGATACTTCATTACCAGCTCGGCTATGCTGCAGCTGATTCTAAAGTCAAACCTTCATCAACTAAGGTGCAGTCAAGTGAATGTCATATGATTTTAAATTTTTTACAGTGCATGGTTACCTGTATACTGGAAGTATGTGAAATATTTATTTTTCAAAATATATATTACTTAACATTTTCTAATATAACAACTTTTGTTTCGAATAATAAATATAAATCTTGCTTGAAATGAAGGTCCATTTTGTTCATTGTATTGTGATATGCTTGTATTAAACACGTTTTGTGTACATGTTCTTTTGGATTTCTGTCTTATTCTTAATCTTCAATGCTGTGGAAATTTTTCCAGAGCATTTTGAATCAATGCCCTGAATCTCTGACTAGCTTCCAATAAAAACTGGCTGATTAGGATCATCATTTAAGTGTCACACTGTGCATTCCTAAGTACTGAAGGGGTAAATAAACGCCTGATACATTTTTAATTTGCCTTTTTTCTGTACATGGTGTGGTTTATCAATTCTGGAAAATATTTGGTTCTTTTGTCGGTTCCCATCCAATTGTGGTTGTTGGTTTTGAATTAGTTGCCAAATTATGTATTCTACTGTAGAAAACCTGTTTGAAATGAAAATTGGGTCGGAGATCAAAATAGCAACCAACCCAAGCAACAAATCTGCGAATTCATGCCAAAGACAAAGAGGATAACTATATTCAATGACCCAGATCAGTAAAAAGCCAGGATCAAATGCAAATTGGAGACATTCCTGGTTCATGTGGAACAGATTCTCAGTAGCCACTAAGCTTATACATTAAGTTTTTCAACAACTCACCTTTTACAATTAATGTGTTATTAATTATTAAAGCTTTGTTTTAAATTCACTCCACTTTAGAAATCATATTCTGATAGTTTCAGAAAACAAAATAAATTATGTGAAAATGTAGTATGTTTATTTAATATTAATTCATTGCCAAATTCTACTTGCTTATGCTCTGTCAAGCATCTTGAAAGGTTTCACTGCTGTCAAGGTGTGTATTTGTTTAATTGTTGTGGACCCTTAAACTAATTTGAGCCATGGTTTTGGGTGTAAAGAACCCAACTTGATTGCAAATTGCTGTGATAATTAGTGATGGTTAAAAAAAGCACTGAAATTCTGAAATATGGAGCTGATTAAAGACTGTGGTGTAATATGCCAGAAGAGTGGTCACATATACTGAACTAGACCATCGTATCTGAGGCAATGTGAATGCCTCAATTAGTTTTGGCAAAGGTAAAATAAAACAACTTACTCCAGACAGTAGGCAGTAGTGATGTTGAAAGGTTGGGACTGGACTCGGTTTAAATAGCCAGCTACTATTCACAAAGGGCACTCTGAACTATTTTCTGCAGGTTCAATTTCTTTCTCAACATCTTACAGTTCCAGCAGCAACTGAGTTGTTATTTTGTAAATGTGAACAGTGACCACCTTTAAGGGTTTGATTTAGTGACAAATGATTCTACTTCAATAAATACATAATACTAGATTCCATATTCTGGTAATCTTTTGTTAATTTTATTTATGTATATTATCTGATCTTATTGGTATTGAGGTAAAAAAGGTCATAAGTGATCGGAACAGAATTAGGTCATTCAGCCTATGAAATCTACTTCGCCATTCAATTGTGACTAATCTATCTCTCCCTCCTAACCCCGTTCTCCTACCTTCTCCCCATAACCCCTGACACCGAATAGCATGCAAAATAAACCTTTTCCTTTACCTCGGTACACGTGACAATAAAAAGCCTAAACCTAAACCTAAAAATATCATATGATCTTTGATGCACATTTATTGCACCCCCTTGCTGGTAGAACAATCAGTAGACACAATGCGTCACTGAGGACCCTTTTATAATTTGGACACTTCTATTGGATTTTTCTTTAATTATGTTTCAGTTAACTGCTTTAATCTTTGTTTCAAATCGCTCATCAAAATTGTATTCTTTTTAACCTCATCTCATTTTAATGTGATTGCTCTGCATTTTCATCTTTTCTTGCAATATCTTTTGCATTTGGCACATGACTTTGCTGTGTGGTTGTCCACACTCAGAACTACTTCAATTCAGAACACGCAAGTGGAGTGGGTGGTTGGAAATAACTAAATTGTTTTCCTGAGCAGATCTGTAATCTTTTTAGGAACATTCTCTGATATTGCTGATGTAATAATCTGCGGCAGATGTCATGAATAAAACACTTTTAGTAAAAGTAGGGGGATGGGAAAGGCACATTTATTATCAGAGTTGAAGAGGTTTACCAAAATGCTGTCTGGACTAGAGGGTATTAGCTATAAGGAGAGGTTGGACAAACTTAGATTATTTTCTCTGGCGTATCAAAAGCTGTGAGGATTCTTGATAAAACATATACAATTGAGAGGCATAGATAGAGTGGGCAGTCAGAAACTTTTTTTCCCAGGGTGAAAATGTCAAAGACTACAGTTTTAAAAAGAAAACACAAGGATCTGCAGATGTTGAAAGCAAGAAAAACACAAAATTCTGGCATAGCTGAGCGGGTCAGGCAGTACCTGTGGAGGGAGTGGATAGATGACGTTTTGGCTTGGGACCCTTCTTTAGACGCTGCCTGATCTGTTCAAAACAAACTACAGCACTTTGTGTTTTGCACAAGATTCCAGCATCTGTACTTCCTTGCATCTCCTTTACAGAATTCACATTGGTGCTTGTGTGTTGTGTGCGATGTTGATTCTGCAATTCTCGCAAGACGTTTTGAAAGGAAATTGCTTTTCATTTACACGGCTGATTGAAGAAATCATGACATTACACTTTTATAACTAGAACTGAAATTTTGAGAGCATGCATAATTGTAAGCTAAATGTCTTTAATAAACATATTTTAATAGACAAGACAGTTCTGATTTTAGAGGGTGCAAATGACCATGACAATTACATAGTTTTAAATAGTATCAGGTTGAGACACTTTTTTCAGACTCAGAAGGATCCCGACCCAAAACGTCGCGTATCCATTCCCTCCACAGATGCTGCCTGACCCAATGAGTTACTGCAGCACTTTGTGTTTTGGCCATAGCATTAAGAAACGAGTGGCATGTTTAAAGTTGATGGATGGGGCAAGTTTTGTTTTTAGAGTGGTGGGTGTCTGGAATGTGCAGCCAGGGGGTGGTTGAGGCAGACAGAACAGAGGCAATTATCATATCATCATCATATATATACAGCGCGGAAACAGGCCTTTTCGGCCCACCAAGTCCGCGCCGCCCAGCGATCCCCGCAAATTAACACTATCCCACACCCACTAGGGACAATTTTTACATTTACCCAGCCAATTAAGAGGCTTTTGATATGAATATGCAGGGAATGGAGTGATATGGATCGCAGAGGAGATTAGATTAACGGCATCATGTTTGGCACGGACATTGTGGACTGAAGGTCCTGTTCCTGTGCTGCACTGTTTTATATTAAATGTTCAGGGAATCTATTTAATGCCGTTTAGGTGTTTCTTTTTTAGTTTAGAGAAACACCGCGGAAACAGGCCCTTTCAGCCCACCAGTTCCGGGCCGACCAGCGATCGCCACACATTAACACTATCCTATACCCACTAGGGACAATTTTTACATTTACCCAGCCAATTAACTTACACACCTGTGCGTCATTGGAGTGTGGGAGGCAACCAAAGATCTCGGAGAAAACCCACGAAGGTTACGGGGAGAACGTACAAACTCCGTTCCTGATAGCATCCGTAGTTGGGATCGAACCCGGGTCGACGGCGCTGCATTCTCAGTAAGGTGGCAACTCTACCGCTGCGGCACTGTGCCGTTTAATTGTCACACAGTTCAAACCGTTTCAAGCTGTTTAATTGTCACATTGTTCAAAGCTTTCAGATTAGTTTACCCTTTTAGTGAATATGAAACAAGGAAATGGCAGAACAGTTAAACGAGTACTTTGGTTCTGTCTTCACTAAGGAAGACAAACAATATCCCGGGAATACTAGGGGACCGAGGATCTAGTGGGAGGGAGGAACTGAAGGGAATCCCCATTAGTCAGAAAATGGTGTTAGGTAAACTGTTGGGACTGAAGGCAGATACATCCCCAGGGCCTGATGGTCTGTATCCCAGAGTACTCAAGGAGGTGGCCCTAGAAATCATGGATGCATTGGTGATCATTTTCCAATGTTCTCTCGACTCTGTCTACACGCCAGTCCACAGGAACCGATCCAATGTAATTCCGCTTTTAAAGAAAGGAGGGAGAGGGAAAATAGGGAATTATAGACCAGTTAGCCTTACATCGGGAGTGGGGAAGTTGCTTGAGTCGATTGTTAAAGATGTTATAGCAGCGCATTTGGAAAGCAGTGACAGGATCAGTCACAGCCAGCATGGATTTATGAAAGGGAAATCATGCTTGACTAATCTTCTGGAATTTTTTGAGGATCTAACAAGTAGAATGGATAAGGGAGAGCCAGTGGATGTGGTGTATCTGGACTTTCAAAAAGCCTTTGACAAGGTCCCACACAAGAGATTAGTGTGCAAAATTAGAGCACATGGTATTGGGGGTAGGGTATTGACATGGATAGAGAACTGGTTGGCAGACAGGAAGCAAAGAGTAGGAATTAACAGGTCCTTTTCAGAATGGCAGGCAGTGACTAGAGAGGTGCCGCAACGCTCAGTGCTGGGACCCCAGTTATTTACAATCTTAATGATTTAGACGAGGGAATTAAATGTGACATCTCCAAGTTTGCGGATAACAAAGCTGGGTGGCAGTGTGGGATGCGATGAGGATGCTATGAGGCTGCAGGGTGTCTTGGATAAGTTTGGTGATAGGGCAGATGCATGGCAGATGCAGTATAATGTGGATACGTGTGAGGTTATCCACTTTGGTGGCAAGAACAGGAAGGCGGATTATTATCTGAATGGTGTCTAATGAGGAATAGGGGAGGTGCAACGAGACCTGACTGTGCTTGTACATCAGTCACAGAAAGTAAGCATGCAGGCATAGCCGGCAGTGAAGAAAGCGAGAGGATTTGAGTTTAGGAGCAAGGAGGTCCTACTGCAGTTGTACAGGGCCCTGGTGAGACCAAACCTGGAGTATTGTGTGCAATTTTGGTCTCCTAATTTGAGGAAGGATATTATTGCTATTGAGGGTGTGCAGTGTGGGTTCACCAGGCTAATTCCTGGGATGTCAGGACTGACACATGATCAAAGAATGGGTCGACTGGGCTTGTATACACTGGAATTTAGAAGGATGAGGGGAACTTATTGAAACATATAAAATTCATAAAAAAATAGAACAGGCTAAATGCAGGAAAAATGTTCCCCATGTTGGGGGTGTCCAGAACCAGGGGTCACAGTTTAAGAATAAGATGTAGGCCATCTAGGACTGAGATGAGGAAAAACTTCCTTCATCCAGAGAATTGTGAATCTGTGGAATTCTCTGCCACAGAAGGCAGTGGAGCCCAATTCACTGGATGTTTTCACAAGAGAGTTAGATTTAGCTCTTAGGGCTAAAGGAATCAAGGGATATGGGGAAAAAGCAGGAACGGGGTGCTGATTTTAGATGATCAGCCATGATCATATTCAGTCACTGAAAGGAAGCATGCAGGTACAGCAGGCAGTGAAGAAAGCCAATGGAATGTTGGCCTTCATAAAAAGAAGAGTTGAGTATAGGAGCAAAGAGGTCCTTCTGCAGTTGTACAGGGCCCTAGTGAGACCGCACCTGGAGTATTGTGTACAGTTTTGGTCTCCAAATTTGCGGAAGGATATTCTTGCTATTGAGGGCGTGCAGCGTAGGTTTACTAGGTTAATTCCCGGAATGGCGGGACTGTCATATGTTGAAAGACTGGAGCGGCTAGGCTTGTATACACTGGAATTTAGAAGGATGAGAGGGGATCTTATCGAAACGTATAAGATTATTAAGGGGTTGGACACGTTAGAGGCAGGTAACATGTTCCCAATGTTGGGGGAGTCCAGAACAAGGGGCCACAGTTTAAGAATAAGGGGTAGGCCATTTAGAACGGAGATGAGGAAAAAAAAATTCAGTCAGAGAGTTGTGAATCTGTGGAATTGTCTGCCTCAGAAGGCAGTGGAGGCCAATTCTCTGAATGCATTCAAGAGAGAGCTAGATAGAGCTCTTAAGGATAGCGGAGTCAGGGGGTATGGGGAGAAGGCAGGAACGGGGTACTGATTGAGAATGATCAGCCATGATCACATTGAATGGCGGTGCTGGCGCGAAGGGCCGAAAGGCCTACTCCTGCACCTATTGTCTATTGTCTATTGAATGACGGTGCTGGCTCGATGGGCCGAATGGCTTACTCCTGCACCTATTTTTTTTAATGTTCCTATGTTTCTACCTCTGCATTCGGAATATATGGAGTCAGAACAGGAGAGATGGAGGCCATTTGTCGCACCTGGTCCATTCCATCTCTGTCCAGTGGATCTTCAGCTCACTGTGTCTGCACCAACTGTCAACCATCTATAATTTGATTTATTTTCCTCACAAATTAGAGTGTGGTCTCTGCGGAGCAATATTATTCGGCCCTTTATCGTGTTCTGTCCCCATAGTGCTGCAAAATCATTTCCCTTGAGTGCCTATCCAATTTCTTTACAAAATCATTGATAGTCTCTGCTTCCACTGGCCTTGTAAGTAGTCCCAGTCATTATCAGTCGCCGGATTAAATCAATTATTTGCATTGCCACCCCCTCCCAAAACTAAAATCTACATTCCATCAGCTAATGGGAGGAGCTTTTCTTTTATCTAACTAAACCTGGCTTAATCTTGCATATTATCAAACCTTTGCCGTAAGAACAACTTCAACTTCTGCTTCTCCACCCTAGCTTTGCAGACAAAATCTCTCATCCCTGGAATATTTTGTTAAATCTCCTCAAGCACTTCTAATGTTCTTCCTTAAGTCTGATGACCAGAATTAGGCACTAAATCCAGAGCTTTACATTGTTTCTGCATAACTTCAGTTCTTTTAATGTTGCATCGCACAGAAATAGTTCCTTCAGCCCAACTCATTCAAGCCAACCAACTTGTGTGACTGAGCTACTTTAGTGCACTTGACTTCTGCACTGCGAATATCAGGAATTGGAACAAGAGAGTTGGATGCCATTCGGCACAGCAAGTCCACTTCCCTGCAAATCTTTCCTATCCATGTACCTATCTAAGTAGCTTTTAAATATCACAATTATACCTGCTTCTACAACTTCCTCTGGCAACACATTATATTTACGTGCCACCCTCTTTGTGGAGAAGATTGCACCTCAAGTTTAATATTTTAAATCTTTTCCCTCTCGCCTTAAACCTATGCCCCTTAATTTATTACCCTATGGTGAAGTTTGTGGTTATTGATGTTATCTATGTTCCACATGATTTTATGCACCTCTATAAGGTCAACCTCCTGCTTTCCAAGGGGGATAGCAAAGTCCTAGCCTATCCATCTACTCCTTGTGGTGCAAACCATCCAGCCTCTCACATCCTCTTAAATCTTTTTGGCTCACCCTTTCCAGTTTAATGGCATTCTTCCAATGACAGGAAGACCAGAACTCAACGCTGCCCTCCAATATGGCAACATCTTGTACAAATATAACATAGTGTCCTAATTCCTGCACTCAATACCCTGGCTGATGAAGGCAAGCATGCCAGACGCCGTTCTTCTGTTATCAGGCTTGTAAACTGTCCTTCTATACGCTAGGGTACAGTCCGATTCACCTCTTCCCCCTTTGTGGACATTGGACTGAGTCTAGGGAACGGGCATGTTACAATGGTGAGGTAGACAAGGTTTGAAGAGGTGCACCTGGATGGGGGTGATGGAGCAAGTATAGGGACAGGTGTTGCATCTTCTGCAGTTGAAGGGGAAAGTACCCTGGCAGACAAAGGGTGGGAAGGGATGAGTGGGCTGAGGAGTTGGGGAGGAAGTGGTTGCTGCGGAAAGTGGAAAGTGATGGAGATAGAAGAATGTCCTTGCACACTTTCTTCTTGTCACATTTGCCACATTCCAAGGCTCTGGTATTTCTCTACATCTAGGTGAGGTTTAAAAGATTAAGACACAACAGTACACCACAAGAACAAGCTCCTTGGTCCACAATGTCAATGCTGAACATGATGGCACACAATCTCTGATCAACCTGCACACAATCCATATCCCTCATATCCATATGGCTATCTAAAAGTCTCTTAAATTCCAAAAGTCTCCCAAAAAGGACGTCAAAGAAGTCAAACGCCATAGATCCTGCCTATTAATTTCTCCCCAATCTATTAGCTTTGGCATCTCTGCTTTCACCGCATTTTGTCAGCGTCGTCTTTTCTGGTGAAATATTCATTCAGTATTTTTAACTTGCCCTTGAGAATTAACCTTCCCTTTCAACCCTCTTTCCTTATTATTGCGGGTAGAAGTTTTCATCAGTCGGCATTATAAGAGCCAGAAAGTCATCTTGCAGCTTTACGAAATATTGGCGAGGCTACATTTGGAATATTACACCCAATTCCGATCACTCCTTTTACAAGAGGAATGTGAAGGCTTTGGAGAGGGTACGGAAGAGGTTTACCAGAATGCTGCCTGGTTTAGAAGTATTAGCTATAAGGTGAAGTTGAACAAACTTGGATTGTTTTTATTTTGTAGAGCATCGGAGGCTGAGAGGAGATTGATAGAAGTAAATAAAATTATCAGTCATAGATAGAGTTGACAGTCAAAACCTTTTTCCCCCTGGGTGAAAACATCAACAATTAGAAGGCAGAGCTTTAAGGTAAGAAGGGCAAAGTTTAAAGGAGATGTACAGGGCAAGATTTTTACACAGATGTTGGTGAGTGCACCGAACGTGCCTGGGGTTATGGTGTGGGAGGCAGATATGATAGTGGCATTTAAGAGGACTTTTGGTTAGGCGCATGTATATGCAGGAAATGGAGGGATATAGATCACGTGTAGGCAGAGGAGATTAGCTTAACGGCATCATGTGCCCAAGGCCCTGTTACTGTACTGTACTTTTCTATCTGTAGGAAAGAACTGCAGGTGCTGGTTTAAATCGAAGATAGACACAAAATGCTGGAGTAACTCAACGGGACAGGCAGCATTTCTGGAGAGAAGGAATGGGTGACGTTTTGTGTCGAGACCCTTCTTTCTCCCATGATATCAGCTGTTCTTTTCTCATTTTATGTTCTTGCCTTTTTTGTTATCCCCTCATTTCAGCTGATTGTATTTAGCTTGGTTCTTGACAGAGGAATTCAACATTATATATGCTTTTATTTTCTGTCATGTTTTTCTCTCTCATTATCAAGGAAACTTGGCATTGTATCCAATACACATCCTTTGTGTTAGAATTTACATCGGCACGGTGGCGCAGCGGTAGAGTTGCTGCTTTACAGCGAATGCAGCGCCGGAGACTCAGGTTCGATCCTGACTACGGGTGCTGCACTGTAAGGAGTTTGTACGTTCTCCCCGTGACCTGCGTGGGTTTTCTCCGAGATCTTCGGTTTCCTCCCACACTCCAAAGACGTACAGGTATGTAGGTTAATTGGCTGGGTAAATGTAAAAATTGTCCCTAGTGGGTGTAGGATAGTGTTAATGTACGGGGATCACTGGGCGGCACGGACTTGGAGGGCCGAAAAGGCCTGTTTCCGGCTGTAGATATATGATGATATGATATGATTGCCTGCACACAAATTATTCTCCTCAAAAATCATCCATTATTCTTTCTGCTTTAAAAGCCTGTTAGCTTGCTTAAATGTACTCCCTTTCCCTTTATAAGTCAGCTCTTACAATTCAGATATTCTGTGTTGGTAATTGTTGAATATTGTAGATTAATGGATGTTATAAAAAATTTAAATGTTTGTTTTCATCATAGTTATTATAGATTAAGAGCTCATTTAATTGTGTAGTTATGTTTCCGTGAGAAATCTGATGGAATTTAAACTAAAACAAACTCAATTTGGATGTGTTGAACACATGAAATATAAAATGCGGAGAGAATTTGTATTAAATATGTGTCTCATCTGCTTATGCTATCTTGCTATAGTTAGCATTGAGTCTTCACGTTGTGCTGTATCATCAGATTTTGCAGAAGGAAATTGCACTTCAAATTGCAGTTGCAGCAAAATGAAATTTTGAATTCTGGCATGATAAAATACTGAGACGTGCACAAATGTCATCCAGTTCCCAAAACAGATTACAATTGGGTTCTCTGACTAATGTTGCACGAAACTCTGGTCATCAAACATTGCAGAGAAAGGAGTAAAAGGATAATCACTTCTTTTGAATTGGTTGGATTTCAGAGCTGGAACTTGACCTATTTTGTTCTGGCCTAAATATGCCTTAAGTTATCTGCAGATGCAAAGTCCACATATTACTTCATTTGGAAGAGAAAAAGGAGTATAGGTTTTTAAGGTAAGGATGCTAACGTTTCAAATATTACTTGGGGAAAGTTATGGATTACACGTGAAAAAAAAGTTCCTATTTTAATTCCAACTTCGCTGTTAGCAGCAGGCTAAGAATTTGTTCACCATCAAAAGAATACCATAAACGACTATTTAGATTTTAGTTCAGCCATTATTTGCTGCAAAGTTTGATTTGAGTGTATTTGCAAATGAAGGCATAACCTCTTAACCTACTCAGCAGGTTCAACAGCTTTAGTGTTTAGATGACTTTTAGTTTTGAGATACTTTGGCCCACTGAGCCTACGCCGACTCTCAATCACCTGTACATTAGTTAGATGTTTTACGCACTAGGGACAATTTACAGAAGCCAATTAACATACAAATCTTTACACCTTTGGAATATGGGAAGAAACCAGAGCACCCGGAGAAAACCCACGCGGTCACGGGAGAAAGTACAAACTCCTTGCAGTCTGCAGACTTGGTCAGGATTAAACCCTGGGTCTCTGGTGTTGTGAGGGAGCAGATCTACCATTACCCTCGAGTGGAAGGAAAAACATTTATTTTTTCATAATCGTGACCCTGAAATGGGTTTTTTCGCCTGCAGATGCTGTTTAACCTGCTGAGTATTTCCAGGATTTTATGTGCTTATATGTCAAATTATGTTTTTTGTTTGAAGGCCCATTTCTTAAATAAACAGGATTTTAAAGATTCATGCTTTTTGATTTTATTTAATTTTGGTGAGATATCATATCTCAATGGTTAAAGTCATGGACTAAAATGTGAAATTAAAGTTTTTCTGGTAATGAGCAAGCGGCAAAGTGGTTCGGCTGATAGAGCTGTTGCCTCACATGCCAGAGACCCGGGTTTGATTGTGCCCTTGGTGCTGTCTGTGTGGAATTTGCACATTCTCCCAGTGACTGAGTACGTTTTCTTCAAGTGCTCTGGTTTCCTCCCACACCTTAAAGATGTGTAGATTAATTGACCTCTATAAATTGCTCCTAGTGTGTAGGGAATAGATGAGAAAGTGGGATAACGTAGAACGAGTGTGAACGGTTGATCAGTGAACCGGCATAGACTCAGTGGGCCGAAGGGCCTGCTTCCATGCTGAATCTCTCAACTAAATGAAATAAAAAATGAAAGTTTTTTTTTTCACATGCTATATCCACAATACCATTGCTGGAGGGAGTTGATTTTTATGATGGTGTGCGCGATCTTGATCGAGTAGGTCTTGTTATCTTGCATGATTTTGATCACCTTGGGTTTTGTTGGGTCACATTTGGACACATGGAGAGTATTGCATATCACTTGGAATTCCATATCAAGCATTGGTTGATTCACATTTCACAGATGCTGCCTGACTTTCTGCGTTTTTTCAAGCATTTTCTGTTTTGTATGCCAGAACACTAGATATGTGCTTTGCACTTTGTTGCTTCTCAAAGCCACCATCCACAAACTAATCTCTTGCCACTGAATACCCAGCCTTGGAAATTTTATGCCAAATCATTTAGGATTCTGGTCAGTGATTAATGATGGGTGAGGGATGGTGGTTTTGATGATAGTTATGCCTTATGAATAAGGATAGGTGGTTATACTGCAGTGGATTTATTCACAAAATGCTGGAGTAACTCAGCAGGTCAGGCAGCATCTCGGGAGAGAAGGAATGGGCGACGTTTCGGGTCGAGACCCTTCTTCAGACTGCAGTGGAAGTGGCCATTGCTAAGCATGCATGGTGTGAACGTTACTGCATATCAAAAACTGCATGTCGCCCAAGGCTTATGAATGAGGGCGGGCGTAGATTGCTACATTATTTGATGATGCGAATGGAAGTGAATGCTGTTGATTCTTCCAAGTTAAAATGTAGTCATGGAGTCACAGAGCTATACAGCACAGAAACAGGCCTTTTGGCCAAACTCGCCCTTGCCGACCAGGTTGCCTAACTAAACAGCTCCCAGTTGCCAGTAGATAGACATACAATGCTGGAGTAACTCAGTGGGTTAGGAACTCAGAGAAGGAATAGGTGAGGTTTCGGGTTGAATTGTCAGATGCAGGTACAGCTGTAACATTTGAAAGCCATTTGGGTAGGTACATGGCTATGAAAGGTTTGAGGTTTATAGGTCAGAAGGAACCTTCAGACCCAGTCTGGCCCATCAAGTCTACACTGCCATTCAATCATGGCTGATCTATCTTTCCCTCTTAACCCCCATTCTCCTACCTTCTCCCCATAACCCCTGACACTCGTACTAATCAAGAATCTATCTATCTTTGCCTTTGAATTCCTGTAGCAAAAACAGGGAATTGCAGATGCTGGTTTAAAAAGAAAAAGACACAAAATGCTGGATTAGCTCAGCAGATCAGGCAGCATGTCTGGAGAACATGGATCGGTAATCTTTCCGGTTGGTACCCTTCTTCAGACCCTGTGGCAGCTCGTTTTGTATATCTATCACCCTCTGTGTGAAAAAAATTGCTCATGTTCCTATTAAATCTTTCCCCCCTCACCTTTAACCTTCGCCCTCTTGTTCATTCATGGTAGGCTGCTCTGGATCCAGGGAGAGCTAGCTAAATGGATATAGAATTAACTTCATGGTAGGAAGCAGAGGAAGGTGGTGGAAATTAGTTTTGCGGACTGGAGACCTGTGATGAGTGGTGTGGTTCAGGATTCGGTGCTGGGTCGACTATTGCTTGTCATCTATATCTGTGATTTGGATGAGAATGTACAAAGCATGATTTGTAGGGCCCTTTTTCTAAGATTGAATATGCTTCAGAGAGTCAGAGAACTACAGCTCAACTTATCCATAGGTATGAGGGTGGGGGGAGCGGTGCGGACATTGTGGCAAGATAGTGGGAGAAATGATATAAAGGAGGCCACATCAGGGGCAGCAAACACAGTAGCTGAGTTTACGGGATGTGCATGTGAACCTCTCTCTCACCTGGAAGGGCTGCTGGGATCCCTGGATTGATGAGAGAAGAGATTTATAAATGTGTAGGTGGGTGTTACATATTTTGTGTCTGCAAGGGAAAGTAGCTGGGGAAGGGCTGATTTCTTGGGAAGGGATGTAAACCAGGAGTTATGGAGGGAGATGTCTCTGCAAAAAGCAGAAAGCAGTGGAGATGCGAAGATGTGACTGGTGGTGAGATCATGTTGAAAGTCTCCAAAGATGCTGCCTGACCTGCTGGGCTACTCCAGCACTCTGAGTTTTTTGCTCAAGATTTCTGCACTGCAGTTCCATGTGCCTTGTGATCTGACTGTGTGTTTGGTATGATATTTGTTTGTACATGATTTGTTGAACTTGGGAACACAAACTTTTGGTTGCACTTTATGAAGATTTATAAGTTCTAAATGCAAATATGATAATTACTTAGTGTCCACAGTTCTGAATTGAAAGGCAAGTTGTTAAAAAGTTTATAACTTTTGAATTCATATTAAGAATAGTAGAGCATATGAAGTCACAGGAGACTTCTCCTGAGTTCTCCTGTGACTTCATATGCTCTACAATTCTTAAGATGAATTTACAATTTCAGTGCAATTTTTTTTTAAAAATTGTCATTCAACAGTTGTGATACATTGAGCCACCATAGCTCTTTATCATTGCTTTAACATCCATGGCATTGCACCAGATGTTGAAATATTAAGACAAGACCTTGTATTCTCCATTTGAATGTATATATGTGCACATACACATTTATTCAATGTCCGTGCGCACACGCACATGCACACAGGCATACACGCACACAGAGACACATACATGCACACAGACGCGCACACATACACACACAGACACACACACACAGACACACACCCCCTCTTTACTCAAGAACAAGTGAAAAATAATACTCAGTGTTTGTAAAGTAGTGTGTAATTAACCTGGCAGTCTTATCCTTCAGTCAAGCAGCTTGTTCACAATTATATCATATAGCACTCCCACGCGCATTACTGAATGCAGTCAAACTACTGAAAACCGATCCACGTAAACTGTAGTTGTGAATGGCTTTGACTGTTGGATTCTATCATCGGGAATATTGAGTTTAGACACAGTGGATACAGAGAGTGTTGGATGAATAGTGCATTGCTTAAGAAGTATTCAATCCATCAAACAGCTACTTTAAAGATTTGATTAGACAGCTGCAGTAATCTTTATTCTTAAGTTTGACAATTGACTTGATGGTGGACTCAACTTTTGAACTCTTTCTTCAGTTATCCAGCTTCCTTTGCACAGGCAGTCTACTCGCATCAATCATTGCTTAATTGAAAGTGAATGGAAAAGCTAGTAGACCAGTGAATCACAAAGTATGTGGGCAGTAATCTCATTCATCATAAAATTAATGTAGCAGTGTCAACCTGATTGTATTTTGCTTAGCTTGGCCTGTACTTCATCTTTCATGCATTTTAAACTTTTCAAAAATTAAGAAAATTAATCTTTAATACATGTATATATAAATTGACAAATGTTTTTGGACAGTTAACAATTTGTCTTCCACCTATGGCCATTAAAAATAGCTTTTGTTAGTCATTTAAAAAAGGCAGCGGGATTTCTTTCAGAAACTTAATTGTAATTGTTGGTACAAAACTATATTCTGCACTCTGTATCCTCCAACTTTTGCTTTATATATTGTACTCGAGATTGATTTGACGGTATTTATGTATAGTTTGCCTGATCAGTGTGACTAGTTTGTAAAACAAAGCGTTTCACTGTACCTCGGTACACGTGACAATAATAAACCTAAACCTCAACCATATTTTCATAAAATTCAATGTGTTCTTGGTGCAATTGTATTTGAAGGAACATGAGGCATATTAGGTAGGCAGTTCCACACAGCATTGTTGCTACCAAAGGAAGTTTTAGTTCACAGTTATTGCCATGCTGGAGTGGATATTTCCATTCTAATACCTATAATTTGGATGCTGTCTGTGTACTGCAGAAGTTGAATATATAGTATTATGGGTTGATGATTTGTCAAAGAGTCATAGAGTCATACAGTATGGATGCAGGCCCTTCGGCCCAACATGCCTTTGCCAATCTTGATGCCCCATCTAAGCTAGTCCCAAATGTCCATGTTTGGCCCATATTCTTCTAAACCTTTCCTATCCATGTACCTACCCAAATGTCTTTTAAATGTTCTTACAGTACTGCCTCAATTTCTTCTGCGGCAGCTCGTTCCACCATCTATCCACCGTCCTCTATGTGAAAAAGTTGCCCCTCAGATTCCTAACTGATGTCTGCTGGTTCTTGATTCCCCTACTGTGGGTAAAAGACTGTGCATCCACCCTATCTATCCCCTTGTTTTTTGTATGCTCCTCTATAAGATCACCCCAGAGCCTCTTGTGTTCCAAGGAATACAGCCCCAGCCTGTACAAACCCCCCCTTATTGATCAGGTCCTCAAAGTCCTGGCAATATATGTTCCTAAATCTTCTCTGCACCCGTACCATGTGAAGCAGTTTTGTTTTTATTCACAGAATGTGCACTTTGCAGCAAATGGATAGATATTATTGGCCCTCCCTAAAATGCCCTTGAAGATAGGGTGGTGAAGAAGGCGTTTGGTATGCTTGCCTTTATAAATCAGAGCATCGAGTATAGAAGTTGGGATGTAATGTTAAAATTGTACAGGGCATTGGTGAGGCCGAATCTGGAGTATGGTATGCAGTTCTGGTCGCCAAATTATAGGAAGGATGTCGACAAAATGGAGCGGGTACAGAGGAGATTTACTAGAATGTTGCCTGGGTTTCAGCACTTAGGCTACAGAGAGAGGTTGAACAGGTTGGGTCTTTATTCTTTGGAGCGTAGAAGGTTGAGGGGGGACTTGATAGAGGTTTTTAAAATTTTGAGAGGGACGGACAGAGTTGACGTGGGTAGGCTTTTCCCTTTGAGAGTGGGGAAGATTCCAACAAGGGGACATAGCTTCAGAATTGAGGGACAAAGGTTTAGGGGTAACATGAGGGGGAACTTCTTTACTCAGAGGGTGGTGGCTGTATGGAATGGGCTTCCGGTGGAAGTGGTGGAGGCTGGCTCGATTTTATTATTTAAGAGTAAATTGGATAGGTATATGGATAAGAGGGGATTAGAGGGTTATGGTCTGAGTGCAGGTAGATGAGACTAGGTCAGGGAGAATGGTCGGCGTGGACTGGTAGGGCCGGACAGGCCTGTTTCCGTGCTGTAGTTGTTATATGTTATATGTTATATGTTATGACAAGGAGCCACTTGAACGTCTACTATCCATGGAATGAAGGCATTCCACAAGAACTGTCAAGTTATGAACTAACAACAATTAAATATTTTGAAGCTGGGTAGAATTTGGATGCAACTTACAGCTGGTGGTGTGTTAAAGGATCTGCTATCCTTGTCCTTCCAGAGGATGGAGGTTGTGGTTTTGAGATATAGTGCTGAAGAACTCTGAGTGAGTTATTGCTGTACAATTGTAGATGATACACACTGCTGATGTGTTGTGCCATTTATGGAGAATCCAAATTGGTGAGGTGGTAGATAAAATGCAGCTCATGTTTAGTTCTGTTCGATGAGTGTTGACCAGAGAGTGGGCTCTTGGAGTTGAACTCATCTAGAAAATATTCCATCACATTTCCTGGCTTCTGCCTTGCAAATGGTGAAAGAGTTCTGGCGTGCAGGAGAGCTGAATCCATAAATTGCTTATGTAATCATAGTGTTGTAGTTGTCTTTAGTTCAGTATATAATCTATAGTGATACCCCCAAGGATATTGGTAGTTGGAGACTGTGCAATGATAAAGCCTGAGTCAACATTTAGTATAAGAAAATAACTGCAAATGCTGGTACAAATCGATTTATTCACAAAATGCTGGAGTAACTCAGCAAGTCAGGCAGCATCTCGGGAGAGAAGGAATGGATGACGTTTGAGTCAACATTAATTGATAAAAGTCTGCTGATGGAGATGGCTGTTGTCTGCTGCTAATGTGAATGTTATTTGCCACTTGCAATGTTAGCACAAATCTAGCACAGATTTTCTGGCAACTGATGTTCTGGCACCTCCTTTAATCTGGACAAAATTATGAGAGCGCACTTGAAATCCACCCCCGGAAGCCTTCCCGGAAATGTGGCGCCTAGACCGGGTGAGGCGGTTACTCTTTACCTCATCGGGATATCCGCGGTTGATTGGCGGGTCGAATCTGCCCCGTTTTGCTGGGGCTCTGGAACTCCTGCTTGGTCGAAGCCAGTGGATCCGTTCCCATACCTGACTTCCGAGGCCGAATTTGCACGCCGGTATCTCAGCCCTCTGGCGGCCTAAGCGGACCATTCCAGTACTGTTTAACTCCGCTCGGAAGCCGTGACCTCTGTCGGTCTGGTAAAATGGATAATCTAGTAAGGCTCTGGAACCAACAGAACTGGAAAATCAGTGATGGACATAGATTAAGTGGGAGTGAATTATGCAATATGTGGAGTAGGAAAATAACTGCTGATGCTGGTACAAATCGAAGGAATCACAAAATGCTGGAGTAACTCAGCAGGTCAGGCAGATCTAGGAGAGAGGGAATGGGTGACGTTTCGGGTTGAGACCCTTTTTCAGTGTGAAGGGTCTCGACCCGAAATGTCACCCATTCCCTCTCTCCTAGATGCTGCCTGACCTGCTGAGTTACTCCAGCATTTTGTGATGCAATATGTGGATGTAGGTTATGGGAATGGATTGATGTATTACCATAAATGAGAGAAATAGAACATAGAACAGTATAGGAAAAGAAAACTGGAGATGCTGGTTTAAATCGAAAGTAGTCTGAAGAAGGGGCTCGACCTGAAACGTCACCCATTCCTTCTCTCCTGAGGTGCTGCCTGACCCGCTGAGTTACTCCAGCGTTTTGCGTCTACCATAGACCAGTATAGGACTGGGCCTCTCATCCCACTATGTTGGTAGCCGACATGATGCTAAACTGAATGAATCTCATCTGCCTGCCCATGATTCATATTCTTCCGTTTTCTGAATAACCATGTGCCTATGTAAAACCCTCTCGAACACCACTATCATACCTGCCTCCACCACCACCTCTGCCAGTGTGTTCCAAGCACCCTTGACCCTCTGTGTAAAAAGAAAACTTGCCTGACCATCTGCTTTAAACTTTGCATCTTTCCCCCTCTACTCTTTGACATTTCCTCCCAGAGAAAAAGCGTTTTGACTGTCGTCCCGACCTATGCCCCTCATAGTTTTATGTACTTCTATCAGGTCTCCCCTCGGGTTCTGATGTTCCAGAGAAAGGTTCTCCAACCTCCCCTTATAGCTAGTACCCTCTAATCAAGGCAGTATTCTCGTAAATCTCTTCTGAACCCTTTCCAAAGCTATTCCCTCTTTGTCTTTGACATTTCCATGCTGTGATAAAGGTTCTGACTGTCTACGCTCTCTATGCCACTCAATTTCGTACATTCCTATCAGCTCCGATACTGCAGGGAAAACAATCCAAGCGTGGCGCAGCGGTAGAGTTGCTGCCTTACAGCGAATGCAGCGCCGGAGACTCAGGTTCGATCCTGACTACGGGCGCCGTCTGTACGGAGTTTGTACGTTCTCCCCGTGACCTGCGTGGGTTTTCTCCGAGATCTTCGGTTTCCTCCCACACTCCAAAGACGTACAGGTATGTAGGTTAATTGGTTGGGCCAAAGTAAAAATTGTCCCTAGTTGGTGTAGGACAATTAGTTTGTGTTAGTGTGCAGGGATCGCTGGGCGGCGCAGACCCGGTGGGCCGAAGGGCCTGTTTCTGCGCTGTATCTCTCAATCTAAAAAAAAAATCTAAAAATCTTATTCAACTTCCTTGTCGCTGATATTCTCTTCCAGGCAGCATTCTAGTAAACCTCTTACCTAATCAGATGTACAGCACTTTGGTCAACGTGGGTTGTTTTTAAATGTGCTATACAAATAAAATTGACTTGACTTGACTTGACTTCTGCACCTTTTCGAAAACCTCCACGTCCTTCTTGTGATGGGACGATCTGAACCGCACGCAATACTCCAAATGCGGCCTAATAAAAGTCTTTTCGAGCTACATCATGACCTCCTGACTCAATGCCCTGACCAAACACACCATATGTCTTCTTTACCGTTCTATCTACTTGTGATGTCACTTTCAGGAACTATAGTTTAAATGACAATTGTGTAAGTATTTTTGAACAATAATTGCCACTTACTTTCTGACTGTCTTTGTGTTATCACCATCTTTACTAATAATTTGACCCCTTCATTTATTCTGCCTGAAGAAGAGTCTCAATCTCAAATGTCACCGATCCATGTTCTCCAGAGATAATGCCTGAGCTGCTCGGTTACTGTAGCACTTTGTGTCCTTTTATGTATTCACCAGCACCTGAGATCTTTGTTTCTACATTTATTTACATTTATTGTAAGCCTATACAAATACTCTCTTCCTAAAGGATGATGATGAATGCAGCATCTTTGAATAGTTTTAAGGAAGACTTCAGCAAGTCACTGAAAGGTTACCACATGAAGATGGGATTGTAGTTGACGTTACAATCGGGACAGCCATAATTTTGTTGAACAGCTGACTAGGCTCGAAGGGGTGGGTAAAAGTTGAGACCCCAGCACAGATTCTTGTGGCACACCAGTCAATTATTCCATCAACCAGTTAAAGACTCATTGATGCCTACTGCTACCTGTTCTTCAACCATCCATGTCAATATGTTATCTCCTTTATGGTGAGTTTTGTTTACTGTGGTAACTTTTGATGTTGGATTGTTTCAAATCCTTCCGGCAATCTCAATGTATTATGCAGCCAATGCCGTTCCTTCATCCATAGCACATGTTACTACTTCAAAGAACTCTGATAAATTGGCAAACATGATTTCCCTTGCATAAGATCATGCTGATTTTGCCTAATTATACTGACATTTTCTGAGTGGAAATTTTCACAAGCCATGATTCTGATCTGTACCAATGAAATCCCAACTTTGGAAGAACAATATTGAAATTTCTGTTTTGCAGCCAGGGAACGAAAGAAGACATTTGGGAATCTAGGCCAGCATGGCCATCCTTAATGGTCATTAGAATGAGGGCCCCTGCTGGATTTATAAGAGTCAACCACATGCATCTGGGGTGACATATTGGCCATACTGGGTATAGATAGCAGATCCCCACCCCCCCCCCCCCCCTGGAAATTTGGCATTGTTATTGTAATTTGGTAGAGTTTGGGGAGTTTAGATATACAGCACAGAAACAGGCCCTTCGGCCCACCAAGTCCACGCTGACCAGCGATTCCCGTTCACTAACACTATTCTATACAGTAAAGACAATTTACAATCTTTACCAAGGCCAACTAACCTACAAACCTGGACGTCTTTGGAGTGTGGGAAGAAACTAGAGCACCCTGGGAAAACCCACCATGGTCACAGGGTAAATGTATAAACTCTGTACAGACAGCACCCGTAGTCAGGATCGAACCCTGGACTCTGGCACTGTAAATCTGGCATGGTACCGCAGCGGCACCATGCCATCCCTAATCATGCTGATAGTTTTGAGATTGATCATTTCTATTGGAATTGTTGTTTTTATACAGTATAGTCCCAAATTCTGAACATTTAACTGAATGTAACCTCCATGGCTGCCAAAATGAGATTTGAAGCTGAGTCTTTGGATCAATACTCCAAAACTTAATACTGTACTATTAACATTTTGTTTCGTTACTGCCAATCAACAAATGCAATAGTGTGTCATTGGGAGAACATCCCTTTGGAATACTGAATGTGGTGGAGAGGAAAAGATGTGAGCACCACCCCATTCAACAATATCTACCTGTGCAACCACACAGCATCTTCCCTTTTAACTCCTCCCTTTTAATTGACAAGAGCTCCACAAATCATTCGGGTAAACAGTGATTAGTCTGCTCATGATTCAGTGTTCTTTATGCTGAAGAGAGCAAATGCAGCTCTTTGCTGATCATTTCCACTTAGTTTGCATTATCATATCATATACATACAGCCGGAAACAGGCCTTTTCGGCCCACCAAGTCCGTGCCGCCCAGCGATCCCCGTACATTAACACTATCCTACACCCACTAGGACAATTTTTTACATTTACCCAGCCAATTAACCTACATACCTGTACGTCTTTGGAGTGTGGGAGGAAACCGAAGATCTCGGAGAAAACCCACGCAGGTCACGGGGAGAACGTACAAACTCCTTACAGTGCAGCACCCGTAGTCAGGATCGAACCTGAGTCTCCGGCGCTGCATTCGCTGTAAAGCAGCAACTCTACCGCTGCGCTACCGTGCCGCCCGAATTAGTTAGTTTGACCCAAAGCTTATCAATTTACTTATGTCTCACAACCACCCAATGTCTTGTTCTGTGTTTCCAAGAAGGCTCAATGTCAATTTGGCATAGCAGCTCATTTTTCAACTCAGTAAATTACAGACTTAAGGGGTTACCACTATTCAGTGTAACAAATTTAAGCAATAATTCTATTGATTCCTCTGGGCTGGTGTCAAAGGTTATGGGGAGAAGGCAGGAGAATGGGGTTAGGAGGGAGAGATAGATCAGCCATGATTGAATGGCGATGTAGACCTGATGGGCCGAATGGCATAATTCTACTCCTATCACTTATGATCTTATGATCTCATGCTTTTTATTTCATCGCCACTTCTTTTTACCTTTTACTACTAACTCTTTTTCTCCCTCCACTTAACCTCCCCAGCTTTTCACACTATCAAAAACTTTATTTTCTTTCTGCCCTCTTCCTTTTCCTTAATCGTAAAACTTGCATCGCCAACATTTTTTTAAAGTTCTCATTAAAGGACTCTTTCTTTCATTGTCATTTTTCTTTTGTTTATAGATATGAGAAATTGTGTTTTTATTTGCACTGGCCTCTTTCTTTACCAGCAATCTATTGGTCTTTAGCATTCTCACCACCTTTTCATGTTGTAGTTATGCAGGATCAGCCAGTATGGGTAGATTTTCATTTTCAGCATTACCTAGGGGACTTTTTGTTTTACTTTATTTTTGATGTTGTATGCAAAAGTAAACATATTTTTGTACTTCAACCACTTCTAATTATAGATTCTATTTGAACGCCTATTGATGGTGATTTTTTTCTTCACACACAGCTCGTTGGAAAAAGGCAAGCTAGGAAATCATGTCATAAAGTAGTTCTGAACATTATAGTCTGCTATAATTTTAACAATTTTCCCACAGAAACAGCTAGCATTCCATATTAATTCACTTCACATAACAAATATTCTTATTTTAATTATCAGCTTTGTCATAGTTATTCCTCCAAAGCAAAAAGTTTTGGTTCAAGACCCAGTCCAAAGCAATGAGCACACAATTCAGGAAGGAGTTCCAGTAATGAGAAAATACTTCATGGACAGAGGTATTTATTCACAAAATGCTGGAGTAACTCAGCAGGTCAGGCAGCATCTCAGGAGAGAAGGAATGGGTGACGTTTCAGGGTCGAGACCCTTCTTCATGGATAGAGGTGTCATCTTTCAGTTATGATTTTGAACCTAAATTTTTGTGTCTGCTTTCAATGGTGGATAAAAATAATCTGGTACTTATGTTTAGTTTAATTAAGAAATACAGTGGGGGATCAGTCCCTTCTGCCCACGCCGACCATCGATCAACCGTAAATTAGTTCTACGTTTCTCCACTTTCACATCCCACACACCGGGCAATTTACTGAAGCCAATTAACCTACTAACCTGCATGGGGAAACTGGAGCACCAGGAGAAAACACACGTGGTCGCAGGGAGAAGTTCAAACTCTGCACAGACAGCACCCGTGATCAGGATCGAGCCCAAATCTCTGACGCTATGGGGCAGCAGGTCTACTGCTGGGCCACTGTACCTCCTCATTTTATTTATTTATTTTTATTTATTTTTTAAAATGAAGAGTTGTATGTTGAAGAAAAGCTGGAGAGTTCATCTAATGTTCTAAACCTTGCTAATCCCTCCATTTAACACGAACAATAAGCGGACACTAACTAAAATTACTAATTGATTTTTATTTTAGTATGAGATATCGGTAACATAAAAATAAAATTGGTTTACAAGCAAGCATTTAAATTTGATTATACAGAATTTTCTTTGAAATGCTATGGCAATATTATTTTAAGAAAGGCCATTCTATTTCCACCCACCAACAGATTCTGTTAGTAATTATTACCTACTGTAACATATCTTAATATTATTTCTAATGTTGTGTTATTTGAATTGTCAATATTTGAATCTGACATTAACCTCGGCAATTTTCTTTCCAACGATCTGTGCTAAATGTGCACCTTCTCCCGATGACCATGTGGGTTTCTCCAGTGCTCTGGTTTCCTCCCACGCATCAAAGATGTGCTGGTAGATTAATTGGCCTCCATGTATATATCCTAGTGTAGGTGTGTGGTGGAAAAAATTGATGAGTTGATGGGCCCATTGTCAGACATGTGAGAGAATGGCACTGATGGGAATTGCATTGAGAGCCAACATGAACATGATGAGCCAAAGGATTGCCTCCTCTGTCGTGAGAAGATAGGAATTGTGAAATTCTTAAGAAATTACATAATTCACAGCCCAATCTCAAGACATCCCAATGTATACATTTTTGTAGACACTGTTGTACTGTAGTTAATTTGTGCACTTTAAGCTTGCTTAGACAATGATGAAGTAAGTTCAGAAGTTCAGAAACTTATAATTATAAAACTGTTAATGTTACAGATTCAGATTAGTTTCTTGTCATATACACCAGGGTGCAATGAAATTCATTGTTTGTTTGAAGTTCACAGAACAAACAGTTGACATGGTAATAATAGATACAACAACAAATGCAGTACAATTAAGGCAAGGGAGCAGGATGGTGCAAAGGTTGTAGTGCGAATAAAAAAGCCTAAAGTGCAATAGTGGAATAACCAAATGAGGTAGCATTAAGAGTAAGAGTACATGGAAGTGGGTGTGGACGAGATGATTAGTTCTCGAGTTTGATAGCAGTGGGAAGAAGCTGTTGTTATGTCTCCACATCTGGGCTACCGAAATCCTGCATCTTCCAGCAGAAAGTAGATGGGAGAAAAGGGAATGGCCAATGTGGCAAGCATCCTTGGCGAAACATTGAGCCTTCCTGATGTAACGCACTCTGAAGATGGACTATATGGTGGAAGCAGTTTCAATAATAACCTTATGAAAGGAATTATATACATACTTGAGGGGCAGAAAATGGATCTAATCGACTCATTTTTTCCAATAATTATCTTGGGAACAATGTGATCAGTAGCCTGCTTCTGAACAATATTATTCCACAATAGTGGATGGTACATGATTTTGCACCGATTCTTGATTGTCTATCCTTTCCCCTTTCCCCGCATTTGTATATTACAAGTTGGAGTGGTGTCACATTCAGTGTCTTTCTGGTGACTGAACATTTATTTATCCAACAGAGCACAGAGATGCTAGCCAGGATTCCTATCGAAAGTGGGCCTTATTTTAAAGTCTGAATCTGGATTCTCTGCAGATTTGGAAAAGTTCAATGAAATGTGTGTGTTTGGAAGTACAATAATGTATTAGTTAACTTACCAGACTAGCAATATAGAGGTCAGTTGATCAAATACATCATGTATTATCATGTATCTGTACATTGTCAATGGCTCGATTATAATCATGTATTGTATTTCCGCTGACTGGTTAGCACACAGCAAAAGCTTTTCACTGTACCTCGGTACACGTGGCAATAAACTAAGCTGAATTAAACTGAACATCTGTAAAAAAGATTAATAATAGTGACCATGAAACAGCTGGAATATATAGAACAAGTTGGATTTTTACTGATTTCTTTGGGTGAGGGAAATCTGCCCCTGTGCTGTGTGGCATAAAAATGACTAGATCCTATTTACTGATCTATCTAGCTCTCTCTTGAAAGCGTCCAGAGAATTGGCCTCCACTGCCTTCTGAGGCAGAGAATTCCACAGATATACAACTCTCTGAGTGAAAAAGTTTTTCCTCATCTCCATTCTAAATGGCCTACCCCTTATTCTTAAACTGTGGCCCCTGGTTCTGGACTCCCCCAACATTGGGAACATGTTTCCTGCCTCTAACGTGTCCAATCCCTTTATAGAAACATAGAAACATAGAAAATAGGTGCAGGAGTAGGCCATTTGGCCCTTCGAGCCTGCACCTCCATTCAATATGATCATGGCTGATCATCCAACTCAGTATCCCGTACCTGCCTTCTCTCCATACCCTCTGATCCCTTTAGCCACAAGGGCCACATCTAACTCCCTCTTAAATATAGCCAATGAACTGGCCTCAACTACCTTCTGTGGCAGAGAATTCCACAGATTCACCACTCTCTGTGTGAAAAACAACTTTCTCATCTCGGTCCTAAAAGACTTCCCCCTTATCCTTAAACTGTGACCCCTTGTTCTGGACTTCCCCAACATCAGGAACAATCTTCCTGCATCTAGCCTGTCCAACCCCTTAAGAATTTTGTAAGTTTCTATAAGATCCCCCCTCAATCTTCTAAATTCCAGCGAGTACAAGCCGAGTCTATCCAGTCTTTCTTCATTTGAAAGTCCTGCCATCCCAGGAATCAATCTGGTGAACCTTCTCTGTACTCCCTCTATGGCAAGAATGTCTTTCCTCAGACATCTTATATGTAATCTTATATGTTTCAATAAGATCCCCTCTCATCCTTCTAGCTGTTTAGGATCTATATAAATTCAAATCTCTTGCTGTTGGTCTACTTCTGTTTACATGTTGTTCTCTCCAAAGGGTGACTGACAATGGTGTCTTAATTGGCTGAGTTTAGCTCATCACATGGTTGAATAAAAGTTCAGAACCTCCTCTGGACATGAGGGATTTCTGTGTCCTTTGTAACCTCAGTATAAGCTGTTGTTAGTACAGTTTTAGATTGCAGCTTTGCTTTGTTTTATGCCTTTCTTTTCATTGTCCATGACTTCTTCTCTACTCTTTAGTGTTGTCTTCTGATTGAGGAAGGGTCCACGTTTAACAATTTGCCTTTGGTTACGTGAAGTTGTGCACCACGTTAGATGGATGTTCGGTTATCAGTGGGGAATTTGAGGAAGGCTATTCTTGCTATTGAGGGCGTGCAGCGTAGGTTCACTAGGTTAATTCCCGGAATGGTGGGACTGTCGTATGTTGAAAGGCTGGAGCAATTAGGCTTGTATACACTGGAATTTAGAAGGATGAGGGGGGATCTTATTGAAACATATAAGATAATTAGGGGATTGGACACATTAGAGGCAGGAAACATGTTCCCAATGTTGGGTGAGTTCAGAACAAGGGGCCACAGTTTAAGAATACGGGGTAGGCCATTTAGAACGGAGATGAGGAAGAACTTTTTCAGTCAGAGAGTGGTGAAGGTGTGGAATTCTCTGCCTCAGAAGGCAGTGGAGGCCAGTTCGTTGGATGCTTTCAAGAGAGAGCTGGATAGAGCTCTTAAGGATAGCGGAGTGAGGGGGTATGGGGAGAAGGCAGGAACGGGGTACTGATTGAGAGTGATCAGCCATGATCGCATTGAATGGCGGTGCTGGCTCGAAGGGCTGAATGGCCTACTCCTGCACCTATTGTCTATTGTCTATTATTTGCTCTTCAGTAATCTCGTGTTCTGCTCTTGCTTGCAATATTACTGTAACTGGAGTTGTTGATTCTTCAACTGATCTACAGGAACTCTGCTTCCCCAACACTTGATTGCCACGACTGCTGATGCGTGGACGCAAACATTTGTCAGCCATTAACTATCTGAACCAAGAGGGCAAAAATATAGGGTAAGGGGCGAGAGTTTTGAAGAGGTTCTGAGGAACAATTTCATCTATCCAGAGGGCAGATCGAATTTGGAACGCACTGCAGGGGAGGCAGTTACTCTCGCAACGTTTAAGAAGTATCTAGACAAACATTTGAGTCACCAAAGCACAGTCCACAGAACTGTCCACAGAACAACTGACGGTAAATAAGATTAATGTAAATAAAACACATTGAGCAGAATGGATGTGTGGTGGGGATATGGGCCAGTTTCTGTGCCGCATGTCTCTATGGCTCTATCTCCTACCCCTCTCTGATTTACCAGGAGCTCCTACTGCACGAACAAGGCAAAGCTGTCAACTGTAAAATCCAGGAAGATTAATGGTATATGTGAAACATGATTTGAATATGGTACCAGCTGGTTTGTTTACCTGCTGCTGTTACACTCAATAGTACACCTGTAAATAAGGAGGCTCGGAAATTTAAAGTTGGTAATTTCAGAGGAGAACAGCTCTACAGGGTGTTGATAAGATTGCTACGTAGGGTCAGATTGCTACGTCTGTAATTGGGATGGCTTAAGGTACTGCTGGGTGATTAGGTTGATTGACTACATTGTTGCCCTGACAGATTTTACAACTATTCAAAAGTGGACATGTGAAGGAGCATTGAACTTTATTAGTCAGATATTGCCCAGATATTCTGGGGTGGCACAGTGGCGTAGTGGTGGAACTACTGCCTTACAGCATCAGAGACCCGGGTTCGATTCTGACTGCGGGTGCTGTCTGTAAGGGGTTTGTACGTTCTCCTCATGACCTGCATGGGTTTTCTCTGAGATCTTTGGTTTCCTCCCACACTCCAAAGACGTACAGGTTTGTAGGTTAATTGGCTTGGTATTAATGTAAAATTGTCCCTAGGGTAGTGTTTATGTATTGCTGGTTGGTGCGGACTCGGTGGGCCAAAGGTACCGTTTCCGCGTCGTTACTCTACACGTAAAGTAAATATACTTGGTTTGGATCAGAAGAATATGTAAGATTGTCTATCTCAGTGCCACAACTTGCATATATGTAACACTTTTATCTGTTTTCAATGTTTCATGTGGTCCCCAAAAAGGCATAAAAGAATGGATTTTGAGCCCAGGAATTAGACATTTGCAAGAATAACTTGTAAATGTCTGTAGAGATGGGTGGTGTGAAGGTTACTATCTGAAAAGTGAATACCTTTTGACAGTGTTGTACAGAATGTAACCTACATTTCTAATGTTTACTGCCAACAGGTTGAGAGAAACAATTGAAAACTTGAATTTGGGAATTGGGATCTATTTTTAGAGTTCAAGAAAAGTATGAGGTCATTGTGGGGTTTGAGATGAGGATTCTAAATTTGTAAAAATTTGATATGTTCATGGAATTGGCTGAATAAAGTGCGGGTGGGGGGGTATTTAATGCTTCATGAGGCAAGTAAAGCAAAAATTGGGGTAACACAGAGCCAGGGCGGCACGGTGGCACAGCAGTAAAGTTGCTGCCTTACAGCAAATGCAGTGCCGGTGAGCCGGGTTTGATCCCGACTACGGGTGCTATCTGTATGGAGTTTGAACGTTCACCCAGTTACCTGCGTGGGTTTTCTCCGAGATCTTCGGTTTCCTCCCACACTCCAAAGACATACAGGTATGTAGGTAAATTGGCTTGGTAAATGTAAAAATTGTTCCACGTGTATGTAGGATAGTGTTAATATGCGGGGATCGCTGGTCGGTGCGGACCCAGGGCCTGTTTCAATGCTGTATCTCTAAACTAAACTAAACTAAAAAAAATAAGGAGCGAAAGATGCTGGTTTTAAAAAAAAGGCACAAAGTAACTCAGCAGGTCAAGCAGCATCTCTGGAGGACATGGATAGGTGGTATTATGGTTTGGAACCCTGCTTCAGATTCAACATTTGGGGCAAGTTGGATTCACTGAGGATGAGGATAGCAGGTCAGTAAATGTGAAGTTGAAATTGCCAATTTTAGATTGTAATTTTGGAGGTGGAAGTAGGTTTTTGATAGATGGAAGTTGACAAATATATTGCTCATTTAAAGTTCAACGTGCTTTGAAGAAGGGGTGGATAGGATTGGTAATTAATAGCCAGCCTCTATAATTTCTGATTCAGTGGATAAATAATGTGCTCCTTGTTTGGATAGGCTGACTTAGGAAATAATGAATAACATGACAGGATCGTGACTTTGTTAGGTTATGTAAATTATATGAGTGACACTGCAGCATACTTATTTGCAGTGGTGTAAAATGGATTGTGATGCAGTTAAAACCAATTGGCAAAGAAGTACACTTTAATAAATACAGTTTACAAATCGTTAACAATCCAAACCTTTAATTGTAAATTAACTATATTGGTTTTTAACATAAGTACTGTGTCAACTCCCTAAATTAAAGTTCAATTTATATTTTAATTCATTTTATATTTAATATTCCTTTACTATAATTATCATTTAGTGATTCAGTGATCCGACGTGTTTATTTTGGAAGCATTTGAATACCCCAAAGGAAATACTTTATTCTTTTTGCATCCAACAATGTATCAGTATCACACCTCACATAAAGGGACTCCAAAGTAGCTTGCTGCAGTCATTAAATAATTAAAAATAAAACTTTCAGCACCAGTGAAATCTTCCTCTCATTTAAATATATACAATTGTTGACATCATCTTAAATAAGTTGAATACTGAATGTGGAAAAGTACAGTTTTCCTAAATATGCAATTTTGAGATCAAGAGGGATCAAAATCAAGATCAAGAGTGTTTATTTGTTATATACACCGGATATGACAATGAAAGTCTTACTTTCTGCAGTTGCCGAGAGCCCAGAGTAGGGGAATTGAGGACCAGAGGACATTGATTTAAGGTGAAGGGGAAAAGATTTAATAGGAATCTGAGGGGTAACTTTTTCACACAGAGGGTGGTGAGTGTATGGACCAAGCAGCCAGAGGACGTAGTTGAGGCTGGAACTATCCCAACGTTTAAGAAACAGTTATACAGGTACATGGATAGGACAGGTTTGGAGGGATATGGACCAAACGCAGGCAGGTGAGACTAGTGTAGCTGGGACATGTTGGCCAGTGTGGGCAAGTTGGGGTGAAGAGCCTGTTTCCACGATGGATCACTCTATGACTCTGTGCAGGCATATTGAACACAGCAACAGTTACAATAAATATACATTGATCTATCAGTTATTCTAAATTTATCAGACAGATAATGCAAAAGTTAAAGTACATAGGGCAACCATTAATAGTGCAAGATTTATCGTGGTTCGGTGTGAAGATTGGGTTGTGCAGGGTGGTTCAAGAAACTGATTGTGTCAGGGAAGAAGCTGTTCTTGAACCTGCAAGTCGTGGTTCTCAACACCCGTACATGTTTCTTGAAGGGAGATGAGCGTGTGGTCAGGGTGGCGTATGTCTTTGATGATATTAGGTGCCTTCTTGAGGCAGGGTTTCCTGTAGATCCCTTCGATGGTGGAGAGGTCAGTGGCCCTGATGGGGCGGATGGTGTCCACCACTTTCTGCAGGCTGCTCGAGTTACTGAACAAAGCCGTGATGCAACCAGTCAGTATGGGTGTCCTTGTACATCAGTCACTGAAAGTAAGCATGCAGGTACAGCACGCAGTGAAGAAAGCCAATGGCATGTTGGCCTTCATTGCGAGAGGATTTGAGTTTAGGAGAAGGTGGTCCAACTGCAGTTGTACAGGGTCCTGGTGAGACCACATCTGGAGTATTGTGTTCAGTTTTGGTATCCTAATTTGAGGAAGAACATTCTTCCTATTGAGGGAGTGCAGGTTAATTCCCGGGATGGCGGGACTGACATATGAGGAAAGAATGGGTCGACTGGACTTGTATTCACTGGAATTTAGAAGAATGAGAGGGGATCGTATGGAAACATATAAAATTCTTAAGGAATTGGACAGGCTAGTTGCAGGAAAAATGTTCCTCATGTTGGGGGAGTCCAGAACCAGGGGTCACAGTTTAAGAATAAGGGGTAGGCTATTTAGGATTGAGATGAGTAAAAACTTTTTCACCCAGAGAGTTGTGAATCTGTGGAATTCTCTGCCACAGAAGGCAGTGGAGGCCAATTCACAGGATGTTTTCAAGAGAGAGCTAGACTTAGCTCTTAGGGCAAAAGGATATGGGGAAAAAGCCAGAACGGGGTACTGATTTTGAATGATCAGCCATGATCATTTTCAATGGCGGTGCTGGCTCGACAGGCCGAATAGCCTACTACTGCATCTATTTTCTATGTTTCTATGTTTATGCTCTCTGATGTACACCTGTAGAAGTTCGAAAGAATATTCAATGACAGGTAACTTTGAGGGTATGAGGCGTGAATTGTCCAAGATAGACTGGCAATTGATGCTGAAAGGGTTGACGGTGGACATGCAATGGAAGGCATTTAAAGGTCGCATGGATGAACTACAGCAAGTGTTCATCCCAGTTTGGCAAAAGAACAAACCAGGAAAGGTAGTGCATCCGTGGCTAACAAGGGAAATCAAGGACAGTATTAAAACAAAAGATGAAGCATACAGATTAGCCAGAAAATGGTAGCATACCAGAGGACTGGGAGAAATTCAGAGTCCAGCAGAGGAGGACAAAGGGTTTAATTAGGAAAAGGAAAATAGATTATGAGGGAAAACTGGCAAGGAACATAAAAACTGACTGCAAAAGCTTTTATAGATATGTGAAGAGAAAAAGATTAGTTAAGACAAATGTAGGTCCCTTGCAGTCGGTAAACAAGTGAATTGATCATAGGGAACAAGGAGATGGCAGACAAATTGAACAAATACTTTGGTTCTGTCTTCACTAAGGAAGACATAAACAGTCTGCCGGAAATAGCGGGGGACCGGGGGTCTAATGAGATGGAGGAACTGAGGGAAATCCAGGTTAGTCGGGAAGTGGTGTTAGGTAAATTAAATGGATTAAAGGCAGATAAATCCCCAGGGCCAGATCGGCTGCATCCCAGAGTGCTTAAGGAAGTAGCCTCAGAAATAGTGGATGCATTAGTGATAATTTTTCAAAACTCTTTAGATTCTGGAGTAGTTCCTGAGGACTGGAGGGTAGCTAATGTAACCCCACTTTTTAAAAAGGGAGGGAGAGAGAAAACGGGGAATTATAGACCAGTTAGCCTAACATCGGTAGTGGGGAAAATGCTAGAGTCAGTTATTAAAGATGTGATAGCATCACATTTGGAAAGTGGTGAAATCATCGGACAAAGTCAGCATGGATTTACAAAAGGCAAATCATGTCTGACGAATCTTATAGAATTTTTCGAGGATGTAACTAGTAGAGTGGATAAGGGAGAACCAGTCGATGTGTTATATCTGGACTTTCAGAAGGCCTTCGACAAGGTCCCACATAGGAGATTGGTGTACAAACTTAAAGCACAAGGTATTGAGGGTTCAGTGTTGAGGTGGATAGAAAATTGGTTGGCGGACAGGAAGCAAAGAGTAGGAATAAACGGGTCCTTTTCGGAATGGCAGGCAGTGACTAGTGGGGTACCGCAAGGCTCAGTGCTGGGACCCCAGTTATTTACAGTGAATATTAATGATTTGGACGAGGGAATTGAATGCAACATCTCTAAGTTTGCGGATGACACGAAGCTGGGTGGCAGTGTTAGCTGCGAGGAGGATGCTAGGAGGCTGCAGAGTGACTTGGATAGATTAGGCGAGTGGGCAAATGCATGGCAGATGCAATATAATGTGGATAAATGTGAGGTTATCCACTTTGGCGGCAAGAACAGGAAAGCAGAGTATAACCTGAATGGTGACCGATTAGGAGAAGGGGAGATGCAACGTGACCTGGGTGTCATGGTGCACCAGTCATTGAAAGCAAGCGTGCAGGTGCAACAGGCAGTGAAGAAAGCGAATGGTATGTTGGCATTCATAGCAAGAGGATTTGAGTTTAGGAGCAGGGAGGTTCTACTGCAGTTGTACAGGGCATTGGTGAGACCGCACCTGGAGAATTGTGTGCAGTTTTGGTCTCCTAATCTGAGGAAAGACGTTCTTGCCTTAGAGGGAGTACAGAGAAGGTTCACCAGATTGATCCCTGGGATGGCGGGACTTTCATATGAAGAAAGATTGGATAGACTAGGCTTGTACTCGCTGGAATTTAGAAGACTGAGGGGGGATCTTATAGAAACATATAAAATTCTTAAGGGGTTGGAGAGACTAGATGCGGGAAGATTGATCTCACGTGGCGGCGCCTAACGGCAGCGGCTGACTAGCAGTCTGTCCGTCTTTTTTTTGTTGTGTGTCGGTGTTGGGATGGTTTTTATATATATTTTTTTGGTTGTGTATGTGTGGGAGGGGGTGGTGGTGTGGGTGGGTGGGGGTGGGTGTGTGGGGGGGGGGGGGGACTTTTCTCTTCCTCACGGCGCGGGGTGCGGCTCGGCTGCGGGGCCTAACATCGCCCGCTGCGGATCGGCTGCTGGACTTTACATCCCGGTGCGGCTTGGCCGCTGGACTTTACATCCCCGGTGCGGCTTGGCCGCTGGACTTTACATCCCGGTGCGGCTTGGCCGCTGGACTTTACATCCCGGTGCGGCTTGGCCGCTGGACTTAACAGTGCCCGGTGCAGCTCGGCTGCGGGGCTTAACAGTGCCCGGTGCAGCTCGACTGCGGGGCTATTCATCGCTGGTGCGACTCGGCTGCGGACTTGACATCGCCCGGTGCGGCTCGACCACAGGACTTAGCTGCGCAAGGCTTGGTCGCGGGCCTTTCATCGCCCGGTTCGGCCGCGGGACGTTTCAGCGCCCGGTGCGGGGACTGTGCGGGTCGGTCGGGGACGAGCTGTCTGTCCGTGGGCGTGGGGAAGAGAGTAGAAGTTTTGTTGCCTCCATCACAGTGAGGGGGTGTTTGGAGTCACTGTGATGGACGTTTGTGTTGGGGTTATTTGTCTTGTGTTCTTTTTTTTTTCTATGACTGCTATGTAGTTTCGTTCGGTACTTCGGTACCGATCGACAAATAAAGCTCTGTTATACCTGTTATACCTGTTATATGTTGGGGGAGTCCAGAACCAGGGGTCACAGCTTAAGGATAAGGGGGAAGTCTTTTAGGACCAAGATGAGAAAACATTTCTTCACACAGAGAGTGGTGAGTCTATGGAATTCTTTGCCACAGAAGGTAGTTGAGGCCAGTTCATTGGCTATATTTAAGAGGGAGTTAGATGTGGGGGGTATGGGTATGGAGAGAAGGCAGGTAGGTACAGGTTACTGAGCTGGATGATCAGCCATGATCATATTGAATGGCGGTGCAGGCTCGAAGGGCCGAATGGCCTACTCCTGCACCTATTTTCTATGTTTCTATATTTCTATGACATGCTGAAATCTCAAACTTCTAGGATGTCCTGCTATTGTTTGATTCCTTCTAGGAATTGCACATCTTCCCCACTATAATCAGACTCTTTAATGGACCTCTCTTACCAGGGATGAATTCCCCAATTTTTCAACCTGTCTCTTGGCGACCTTGTACTTTTTATTCCATCCCTTTCTCCACAGCTGTAACACTATTCTACACTCTTAGTTTAGATTATGGTCACGTGTACGGAGGTACAGTGAAGGCTTTTGTTGCATGCGAACCAGTCAATGGAAAAACTATACTTGATTACAATCGAGTCATCCATTGAGTACAGATTAGGGAATAACGTTTAGTGCAAAATAAAGTCCAGTAAAGTTAGATTAAAGACAGTCCGAGGGTCTCCAGTGAGGTGGACAGACCACCCAACCCTTCTGAATTTGGCGGAAAGTTTCTGCTTTCTTATTTAATTTCCACCATTCCGAATTTGCCTCACATTTTTCCGTAAAGCTCATGCCTTGCCACACACCCTGCTCCTCGCCCCACCCTGCCGCTCGCCTGGTTTCGCCCCGCCGCTCGCCTGGCCTGGCCCTGCCGCTCGCCTGGCCTGGCCCCTCCGCTCACCTGGCCTGGCCCCACCGCTCACCTGGCCTGGCCCCACCGCTCACCTGGCCAGGCTCCACTGCTCACCTGGGCTCACCCCACCGCTCACCTGGGCTCGCCACACCGCTCGCCTGGCTTGCCCCACCGCTCGCCTGGCCTGGCCCCACCGTTCACCTGGCCTCGCCCCACCACTCACCTGGCCTGGCCCCACCGCTCACCTGGCCTGGCCCCACCGCTCACCTGGGCTCGCCCCAACGCTCGCCTGGCTCGCCCCATCGCTCGCCTGGCCTGGCCCCGCCGCTTGCTTGGCCTCGCCCCGCCGCTCGCCTCGCCTGGCCGCTCGCTTGGCCTGGCCCCGCCGCTCGACTCACCTCGCCCTGCCGCTCGCCTGGCCTCACCTCGCCCCGCCCCGCCGCTCACTTGGCCTCGCCTCGCCCTGCCGCTGGCCTGGCCTCACCCCGCCGCGCGCCTGGCCTCGCCTCGCCCAGCCGCTCGCCTGCCCTCGCCTTGCTGCTTGTCGGGCCTCACCCTGGCCTGGCCTCGCCGCCTAGCGTGAGGCCTGTTGATGTTGAGAGGGGACGGGGTGGGCGAATGGGGGGGGATGGGGTGGGGGAGGGGAGTGGGGGTGGGGAGAGGTGGGGGAGTGGGAGAGCGGGGAGTGGAGGGGGGGGGCATGGATCGTTGTGATTTGCTATTGAAGACCACAGATGCAAGTATGTCTTCAATGAAATTAGGGGTAGGGTGGGGGTCTGGTGGGAGGTGGGGGTCATGGACCGTTGTGATTTGCTGTTGAAGACCACTGAAGCAAGTATGTCTTCAATGAAATGAGGTATGCGCAGCAAATGAAACGCTTTCTTCATAACTTAGTCATACATTTTATGACCATTGTTCTTTTATTCAATACCAACAGAATTGGGATGTGTGAGGAAAAAGCAAAATAGAAAAAACAAAACAAAATAATTTTTTCTTTGTGTTGTAAAAAGTATTTCTGTTCAATAACCTTTCTATAAATAGCAGAATATCTGCTAGGCCTGACCGTGATAGGCCTGACATTGCACATGTAGTCCAAGACCTACAGACTTTGGAAATAATAGTCGATTTTCACACATGAATAATAGTGCAACGCGTATGCGCATTTGGCGTGCATAGTTTCTTTTTGCTGAAAAGTTGCATTACGATATCATTGCCATATTATGAATTTTGATGCAAAATTCCGAATTTTGGACATCAAAATTATGAATTTGTAAAATCAAATGTTGAGACGTCTGGGTAGATGGTAGACCGCTCTCTGGTTGTTGATAGAATGGTTCGGTGCATGATAACAGCTGGGAAGAAACTGTTCCTGAATCTGGAGGTGTGCATTTCATACTTCTGTACCTCTTGCCTAATGAGATAGGGGAGAGGAGGTAGTGGCCAGAGTGTGACTCGTCCTTGATTATGCTGATGGCCTTGCAAGGCAGTGTGTGGTATAAAGGGAGGTTGGTTTGTGTGATGGTCTGAGTTGCGTCCATAATTCTCTGCAATTTTTTGCGGTCTTAGATGGAGCTGTTCCCAACCATGTTGTGATGCATCCTGATAAAATGCTTTCTACAGTGCATCTGTAGAAGTTGATGAGAGTTGTTGGGGACATGCCAAACTTCCTAAGCCTTCTAAGGAAGTAAAGGAGTTGGTGTGCTTTCTTAGCCATTGTTTCGATATGCGTGGTTCAGGGCAAATTGCTGATGATATTTACTCCGAGGAACTTTCAACCATCTCTACTTGGTGGCGCAGCGGTAGAGTTGCTGCCTTGCAGTGCTTGCAGTGCCAGTGACCCAGGTTTGATCCTGTCTATGGGTGCTTGTCTGTACGGAGTTTGTACGTTCTTCCCATGACCTCGTAGGTTTTCTCCGAGATCTTCGGTTTCCTCCCACACTCCAAAGGCGTACTTGTTTGTAGGTTAATTGGCTTGGTACAAATGTATAAATAGTCTCTAGGATAGTGCTAGTGTGCGGGGATCGCTGGTCAGTGCGGACTCGATGGGCCGAAGGGCTTGTTTCGTGCTGCATCTCTAAACTAAACTAAACTACTTTGGCATTGTCAATGTATACATTGTGTATGTTTACCGCTGCGCTTCCTGAGGTCGATCATTATCTCCTTGATCTTGCTGACATTGAGAGAAAATTTGTTGTTTTGACACCATGTCACGAGGTTCTCAATCTCCTTCCCATATTCCGACTCGTTATTATTTTATATCCACATCGGTGGTGTCCGTAAATTTGTCGATTGAATTGAATTTGTACTTGGCTGCACAGTCGTGGGTGTATAAGAGAGGAGAAAGGAACTATACTAAACTTCTCTTTTACAATACCTGATGTACACATGTATGAGTTTATTGAATAGCATGCAAAAAAAAGTCTTTTAATTGTATATAGGTACATGTGATAATAATAAATCAATACAATGTTTGTACCAATTTTCTTTTTCTCTAATTTTATGTACCCAGCATGCAAAAAAAGGGACCTATTCCAGGTCAAAATTGCTTTGTTTACTTAAACTGTTCGAATTGCACTTGTTTTGACATGCAGGCATTACAAAACACGTTTTGAAAGGCTTTTTCGTATGAAATAATTTCATTTACCAGGAAGTTGACCAGTATGCACCGATTGTTCACTTTGTGGCTTTAAATAGACCTACTCACATCTAGACATTAGTGCGTTCAATGATAAACTAAGGATCGTACTTTAATGAAAAAAAATGTTCTTTAGTTACTAGGACTTGTTACTTCAATACATGGAAGACTTTAGATTTCTGCTTATGCAAATTAATAAAGGCCCAACGTGATCAACTTTCAAGTGGAAGTTGAGTGCATTTTCCAAATTGCGCACAAAATTGAAAGTATTACATGTAGTTCTAGTCGCCCCATTACAGGAAAGATGTGGAGGCTTTAGAGAGGGTGTAGAGGAGGTTTACCAGAATGCTACCAGGATTAGAGGGTTTCAGCTACTGGGAGAGGTTGGATAAACTTGGATTGTTTTCTATGGAATGGCAGAGGATGAGGGGAGACAATTGAAGTATGTAAAATTATGAGAGGCATAGATAGGGTAGATAGTCTGAACCTTTTTCACCAGGGTGGAAATGACCAATGCGAGAGGGCATAGCTCTTGGGTGGGAGTGGGAAAGTTTAATGGAGATGTGGAGGGCAGGTTTTTCACTCAGAGTAGTGGGCCCTGGATGCACTGTCAGGGGTGATGATGGAGGCAGATATGATGACATTTAAGAGGCTTTTAGATGCAGATATGTGGCATTTAAGAGGCTTTTAGATAGGCACGTTGAAAGCAGTGAAATAGTGGGATATGGGTCATGTACGGTCAGATGAATTCAATTTAACGGCATCATGTCCGGAACAAACATTGTGAGCCAAAGGGTCCATTCCTGTGCTGTACTGCTTTCCCCCCCCCCCCTATGTTCCTGTTGTCAATGCCTATTTCAAATGCTCAAGAATTCAAAGAGAACTGGAGTCCTTCTCAATCCTGCACGTTGGTCTGGAGCTGATATATTTTTTAAAAAGCAATGTGCGAGAGGATATCACAAAATGCTGGAGTAACTCAGCAGGACAGGCAGCATCTAGGAGAGAGGGAATGGGTGACGTTTTGGGTCGAGACCCTTCTTCAGACTGATGTCAGGGGGGCGGGACAAAGGAAGGATATAGGTGGAGACAGGAAGACAATGGGAGAACTGGGAAGGGGGAGGGGAAGAGAGGGACAGAGGAACTATCTAAAGTTGGAACTATCCAAAGTTTCCTACACAATGTGCTAGAGGAACTCTGCTGCTCAGTGGAGGGCAGATAATCAATATGCAGAGGATGTTTCTGATTTAAACACTTCAGATTGATGAAATAGGCGATATAGATCCAAATGTGTAGGAAGGAACTGCAGATGCTGGGTTAAACCGAAGATAGTCTCAAAATGCTGGAGTACCTCAGCGGGACAGGCAGCATGTCTGGAGAGAAGGAATAGGTGACGTTTCGGGTCAAGACCCTTCTTCAGACTGGGGTGTGAAGAAGGGTCTCAACCTGAAATGTCATCCATTTCTACCCAGAGATGCTGCCTGTCCCGCTGAGATACTCCAGCATTTTGTGCCTATCTTCGTTATAGATCCAAAGTTCTACATCAAATCTCTTCCCCCCCCTTCACCCCAATCCTCGATCCAATTCCTTATCAATTACCATCTCTTCTCAATATATTCACTCCTTTTGTGTGTATGTGGTTGCTTCCTCAGTGTTAATTAACTCTTTACGATTTTATCTATTGTTTTTTACTTGAGAAACTGTTCAGATATGGGAACTTTACAACTGAAGCTTAATTTGGGAGAGTGCAGAACATGAATGTCTTCGCTAATCAATATATTGATCGCTGCATACATCAGGCAATCTTTTTCAGAAGATATTGATATCTTTGTCATTTCATTCATTCTCTGCAGTTTTGCTAATTGCAGTTATACTGCCATTCATTTAGAATGTCATAACTGAGTCAGATAACATGAAAACAAGCCATTAAGCCGACTATGTCCACGATGATCTGTGGGTACCCATCCATATTAATCCCATCTTTCAGCATTTGGCCCCTAGCCTTATGTGCCTTGATTTTTCAAGTACTTTCTGAGATACTTCACATTATCAGTGACTCTCCTTCCACTGCTGACAGTGCTTTCCAGGTAGTTGCCACCCTCTGAGTGAAAATATGCCCCTCTAACCTACCCGAAATTAATGTTTTATTCAATTCTGATTAGAGGAAAGATGATTTTCTCTATATTCTTAATGGAAATATCTCAATCATATCCCCTCTTAACATCATCTTTTGCAGGGAATACAGACATAGCTGCTAAAGCCTTTCCTCTTAAAAATAAATATATATATATATTTATAGGAGTCTGTGTATATATATATTCCTTTATTCATTTATTTGTTCAACACTGGGGAAATTTGCAGTGTTACAGCAGCAAAGTGGATAGCAAGAGACATTCATTATAAATAAAAATAAAGATAAGGATAATTGTCATAATTTACTGTTTTTTAAAAACGTAACTGGTCTGTTGACTGGGTCTGCTGGGGGCAGCGCTGGTTGTGCAGTCTCACAGCCGCGGGAAGGAAGGACCTCCTATATCTCTCCTTCACACACTTGGGGTGAAGGAATCTGTCACTGAAGGAGCTACTCAGTGCAGTGACAGTGTCCTGCATGGGGTGGGAGTCGTTGTCCAGTAGAGATGTTATCTTTGCCATCATCCTCCTCTCTCCCACCGCCTGTACTGAGTCGAGGGGGCAACCCAGGACAGAGCTGGCCTTCCTGACCAGCTTGTCAAGTCTCTTCCCCTCTGCTGCTGAGATGCTGCTGCTCCAGCAGACCACTCCATAGAAAATGGCCGATGCAACCACCGTGTTGCAGAAGGTCCTTAGGAGTGCCCCCTGCACGCCAAAGGACCTGAGTCTCATCAGCAGGTAAAGTCTGCTCTGGCCCTTTTTGTACAGTGCATTGATATTTTCGGTCCAGTCAAGTTTATTGTTAAGGTAAACACCTAGGTACTTATAAGAGTCCACTCGCCCGTTGCCCATTCCCTGGATGTTCACCGGTGTTGGGGGGATGTGGCTGCGCCTGTGGAAATCCACCACCATCTCTTTGGTTTTCCCCGCGTTGATCCGGAGGCGGTTCCGCTGGCACCAGTCCACGAAGTCCCTGGTCAGTTCTCTGTACGCCCTGTCATCGTCGTCTGTGATGAGGCCAACGATGGCAGAGTCGTCAGAGAACTTCAGTAGATAGCAGTTTGCTGAGCTGTGCCTGAAGTCCGCAGTGTACAGGGTGAACAGGAAAGGAGCTTGCACTGTTCCCTGCGGAACCCCTGTGTTGCAGACCACCCTGTCCGAAACATAGTCCTTTGTTCTCACATACTGTGGTCGGTTGGTGAGGTAGTCCAGAATCCAGGATGTGAGGTGGTGATCCTTAGTGTTAATTAACTCCATGCTCCATCCCAAGGAATACCCTGGTGAATATACGATACGATATGATACGATAAAACTTTATTTATCCCAGGAGGTAAATTGATATGCCAACAGTCATAAAAACACATGAAACATGAAATTAAAGTGATGAGTGGAAAGTTTACTTTTAGTTTAGTTTATTCCTGTCATGTGTACCAAGGTACATGAAAAAGCTTTTTTTGTTGTGTGTTATCCAGTCAGAGAACAGACTACATGATCACAATCAAGCCATCCACAGTGTACAGATACAAGATAAAGGGAATAACCTTTGGTGCAAGACAAAGTCCAGTGAAGTCCAATTTAAGATAGTCTGAGGGTCCCTAATGACAATAGACAATAGACAATAGGTGCAAGAGTAGGCCATTCGGCCCTTCGAGCCAGCACCGCCATTCAATGTGATCATGGCTGGTCATTCTCAATCAGTACCCCGTTCCTGCCTTCTCCCCATACCCCCTGACTCCGCTATCCTTAAGAGCTCTATCTAGCTCTCTCTTGAATGTATTCAGAGAATAATGAGGTAGATGGTAGATCAGGACTGCTCTCTGGTTGGTGATCGGATGGCTCAGTTGCCTGATAACCGCTGGGAAGAAACTATCCTTGATTCTGCAGGTATGCATTTTCACACTTTTGTTCTTCTTGCCTGATGGAAGAGGGGAGAAGAGGGAGTGATCTGGTTGAGATTCATCCATGATTATCCAGGTAGCCTTGCCAAGGCAGCGTGAGGCAAACAGACAGATCATCAAACGGAAGGAAGTCAACATGATCTAAAAAGGCAGTAGTACAAATAAGCCTGCAATAAAGAGTGCAGATAAAGTATTGAGCTGGTAGATTAGATCAGCGGTCATGGCAATGGAGTGAGGCAATGTGGGTAACAGTTAATTGAAGAGAGATTGGCGACTGAGATTATGTGAGCAATTGGCACAAGGAGATCTGAAATCGGAAAAAAAAGTACTTCATGATCAAAATTGTTGTGGATAAAAGCTGAAAGTTAAATATGTTAAAATTTGAATAGTTCCAAATTATTTTATTGAACTCTTAATTCATTGGGTGGTACAGTGGCACAACGAACAGAACTGCTGCCTCACAATGCTCGACTTCGATTAATTTCTGGTTACTATGTGCCTGGAATTTGCACATTCTCCTTGTGATGGCATGGGTTTCCTCAGTGTGCTCTGGTTTCTTCCCACAGGATAAAATCATGCCAGTTGGTAAGTTAGTTGACCCTAAATTGCCTCTACTGTGCAGGTAAGCAGTGGAATCTGAGAGGGATTGTTGAGAATGACGGTAAAAAGTAAAAAGGAATTATTGTTGGATTAATGTAAAAGGGAGGTTGATTGATATACGGTGGGCCAAATGACCTGCTTGTGCTATATTTCTGACTCTATTTACAGTTAAGGAAGGTAGTATATTTGCAGATCAAAAGCCTCAGTGATTAAAATAACATTGCCCCTTCTAACAGAATTGGAAGGATTTAAGTGTTTATCTTGACTGCAATGCTGCTACATTGTATATAGAATGTGAAACATAGAACAGCACAGCACAGGAACGGACCCTTTGGTCCACTGTGACTGAGCCAATCTTAAAAATAAATAATTTGCAGTTACAATAATTTGCTGTTATGTTAAAATTCTTAAAATACGATTAAATAAATCTCAAAGATATGATTTGATGCTTGCAAATTTACTCTATTGATTATGCTTACGTGCATGGACTTTGAGGAATAACTCTCTTCCCAGGTGATTGGTCCCTCGGTGAATTTGTGGCTCGTTAATTGGTAGTTGGACTTTATAGCAACTAAAATGTCCAACTAAAAAACCTTCCAATGATCTAAAAGTTGTATACATATGGAAAAAAAACATCATTTTTTAAGAAACATGAGGGATAATTTATGTGGTTGGAGGAAAAAAAATTACTGTAAAGAAAGTATTCAGTTAAACTCCCCGCCGATTTTTTTTCATAATTCATGAAACAGTGTAAATTGTGGTCATTTATGTAATGAAAGCACTTTATGGTACTCAAGTAGTTAACTGTAGAGCCGTCTGTAAACAAGGTGATGGTGGGGGGTGGTAGGTCGGGTGGGGATAGATAGTGAGCGAAGGGTGTGTGGAGAACTTTATGCAAAAATTACTAGTTTATGTGGTTGCTGGAGGTTAAAGCCTGTAAATTTATTTTCAGTAATTTTGTTGTATGTGAATAATTGCAGTGCTTTCTGTTTGAAGACACGGGCTTTTGTAGGTAAATCAAATCCTTGCTCTTGTTTTCTGAGAAACTCAATCGGGTGCCAGGAACTCCGCACTTTTGAATGCCTTCTAGGTTTCATGTGCCTTGCATTCCTTTGAAAATGCGGGGAATACTTTATTCAGAGTAATCAAAAATGCACCATAATTTGTTTGTTTATTTTAAATCCTGCAAATTTGAAATGTGTGCGGTTTTCCACAAAATACTGAGCAGTTTTATTCAAAAGAAGTGGTTTAATGTCCATTTTTGGGGAGATTGAGGTTGAGAAATGATGTAATGTGCAGTTTGTTTCATTTCCCTTTATACCAAGGGATTAAAGTCAAGGTTTTGCTTGGTTTTATTTTATTGGCAAAAACATTGTATCAATGTTAGATGGCTTAATGGTCATTAAACCTGCTGTAGCTGGCTAAATAATAAAACTTTCGGAAATACATTATGATTTGCTTAAAATGCTAAATTCCTTCAGTTGAGAACAATTTTCGGAGTAAGATTTCAAGTTAATATAGTCAATTTGCAGCATTAACTTGTAAGAGATATGATATCTTTGGAAGTAACCTATTTTACAACCAAAGGAGGGAGGGATTATATTTTTAATGGATTAGTCTATTAATAACTTTGTTTGGTTTAACAAAATCAATGTTGAATATCCTGAATTTTAAGCAGTGATATTAGTGAGCTGTATAAAAAAGGGTCAAGCAATAATATATTGTTGTGGCAATTCCTTGTATGTATTTTTTAATATTTAGTATATTTCATCTTTTTATTTTCTTTTAATTGGGGAGCAGTTGAAACTAGAAATGTCGATATTTCATTGCAATAGCAAATAGATCTTTTGGTTTTCATTTGTTTTTTCCAAGATTTAATTATGACTTAATTCAAAGATCAATTATTTGAGAATTATTTTAGTATTATGTTTCGTTGTACCATTCAACATTATTGTTCACACCAACTTTAAATGGTTCACTTCACATGGGAACTAAAACTTGTTATTCATAATATGGGATGTGCTCTGTGAAAATGCAAATTAAAGCTGCATTACTCTTTAAATGAGCGGTGCTACCTTAAGGGAAGGTATATTGGGATCTATAGAAGAAATCAAGCCAAAGTTGTGATCATTGCATGGACCACAGTCATGCTGGGTTTTATGCTCAATATTATGTTAAATAATTAAATGTCATATATAACAGTCTAAAATCAAGACAGGAAATTCAAGATGTTTTAAAAAGGAGCTATTTTCAAGCATGGGAGTTAGTTCAGGTAGCAAATCATGAGTAAAGAAATCCAGGGGCGAAACATCTATTAAAGTGTCTTTCTTAATAAACAGTGAATGAATTACTTTGTTTCAAGAATAATTTCTGTTTAATTGAGCTTTGTATTTAAAAATAGAAATGCTGAAAATTTGTAAAATGAAATACTGTTTAAGCTTAGAAATTATGCTGAAAATGAGCGTCCCAGTGTTCAATATAGATATTATAGATAAACCTCGTTCTTCATGCTGAATTTGTTTTCAAAATCAACAAATAGCATTTTTTAAGCAGAGAGCAGTCAGAAATGGTACATTAGAAAACAGGTAACTGAAATTATTAGGACTTTAGAAGAAATTAGATTACCAAATACATTGAAACCCCTAACAATTATCAAATTGAAAGACAAAATGAAATCTTTTTATTTCTGCTTATGCCCTAACTTAAAGTATATTACCCAAGTTTTAATCTTATATACAGATTGGGTAATATGAAAGCTCTTTGTTCAATACGTGGCATTTCTAAGCTCATAGATGCGAGTGAATTTAAAATATGTTTTTAAGTCACAAATAAACCTTAATAAATATTTTGTAGTTTAGTTTTCCCTTGTTTGTAAATTCTTAGACCCATTTTCATTCAAAATGCAATTACTTTGAATGGTTAAAATTGAATCTTACAGTGTTTTAATTACTCAGGATGAAGTTTCTACTTATTTGGATGGAAGAGGTTGTCTAATTTTGTAGTTTATAGGTGAAAACAGGATTTGAAAGCTGTGCTGCTTAAGGTTTTTTGTAGAGGATTTAAGGTTGAATATATTGTTCAATTTGTGAAAATTCAAGTTACTGAATGGAGTGTAATACTACAATATTTTTAAAAAGTTATCAAAATACAAAATAAATATGAAACTAATAGGAAGAAGTGGAATCGTGGATATTCAGCAAGATCAGCCATGATCATATTGAATGGTGGTGCTGGCTCGAAGGGCCGAATGGCCTCCTGCACCTATTGTCTATGTTTCTGATCTGCATCTGTAGATTCATTGCTTTTCTATTCTGGAACAAAAGAGCTAAAGTCAAAACGAGAGCAATGTTTGTACTTTGTCGGCAGGGAGCAATTGAACACCCTGTTCACGACAGGGCTCTTGGTGTTTGAAGGTTATTTGATTGCTAGTTTGTATCCTCTCGAGTTAAAGGGACAGACGATTATGAAGACGTCAGATAAGAGACCAGGCAGGCGAAAAGGGAGAAGCACTCCAGATGAGGTCCTTTGGGATCGAGGGAGGGTCATTCATGTACGACCATGTGTATGTGCCTGACAGACTGTGAAATGGTGCGTTGTAGCACGGCTGTGGAGCACCTGGGCCCTTCAGTTGTGATTGATTGGTTTGGTCATGTGTAATGGTCCCATCTGCTCCATGTTGTTTTCTTTTACTTATAAACAGCATTCCCAGCGGCTGAAAGTATATGAGCTGCATTTTGTCATCTTCACTTATAGTCAAACATAGCTGTGTGCGTAAGATATATGAAGTCCATTTTAAGAATTACTATTTTGATTTTATTCCTTTCTTCTGCACTTTTTTTGAGAATTGAAGTGCAAAGAGTTGTTAGTTTGTGTGTGTGTTTTGAATATTAGGGGAAAAAATTTCGGTGAGGGATTTTTTTCTAGAATCTGCATAATGACTCTTATGGCAGTGAGGAGTTTTTTGTAACTGAGCCAATACTTAATTAAAGCGCTGACATCATGGTGTTATAATTAAGCGTGGCATTAATTAAGCTAGAAAAACGAATAGTTTTTTTTGGGGAGAGCAGTGGCATTGTGCAGACGTTTGGTATGAAATGAAATAATGGAATTTTAAAATCTTACCTTTCCTTTTCCCATCACCGATACCATTTCAGAGCCACTGAACTACATGAAATTCCACATCCCAATTGTTGAATTGAGATTGCTACCTAGAATTAGTACTAAAACGCTGATCGGATTTATGCATCCTCATAGCTAATTACGCATCAGAGAGCTTCGACAGCTGCATTCATCATCATAAAATGTAATAATTAATGACATTCCAACAAAGAAAAATATGTAAATGAGAGCTCATTAGCATTTTCATATTCAGCTTCGATAATGCTTTTGCTGACAAGGTTGTAATTAATGAAAATTCATGTTGTAGTCAGGAGATTGGAGCAGCTTCATTCCACTCACAGTTCGCAATTGCTAGAATTAGGAGGAGGAAAAAAAGGGGTATTCTTGCCAATGAAGGGAGAGCAGCTACAGTACCAACTGCAAATTGGAAGTGAAGACTTTTCTTGATAGGAAGGCACCCAGTCTACAGATTTCTTTAATAAAGTTTGGCTGAGTTTCGAGAAAGGCTTGGTCCACATTTCCTTTGCAGATCTGCCAAACTCTTACTCTGTGCTCTTGGAGCACTTTTACTGATTGAAAACTCTTTGAAGAATGGCTTTAAAAAAAAGAAAACTAGTCTTTCAAATCTCTGATTGAATTGTAATAAACAATGATTTCTATAGAATTCCACCTAACAAATGTACCATTTGGTCAAATGCATCCCCACTGCCATCTTTTTTAATTTTGAAAAACATCCAAATTCATAGATGCTGTGGAGTAATAAACATTGTGCAAAAAAAACATTAACGCCTTTTCTGTATACTGAACTTTATGGCATGATACATTAATAGTGATAAAAAAGCTCTAGTCACACCACTTTGCTACCGGCTGAAGGTTTTATGGTATTATGTTCCATGTTGATATAAAATATTCCAAAAACTATCCCATCTGTAACTAGCAATGCAGAGTAAACGTAATGAGTGTGTGAAGTTATGACTTTACTGCCTACCAATTATATCAAAATATTTATTGCACTTGTTGCATGTCTGGATTTCATATTACCATGGACTATATTCTAGTACGAGGGTTCTATATTTGATACATCGAATAAGAATTGTGATGCCATTTCTAAGCAATGCCAGCAACAGATTTAAGTTTCAAGTGACATATTTAATCAGTGGTGAAGCTTGGGTGATTCTATCAATCGTCGAGCAGTCTGTTACTGAATAAAGTTTTGCGTGTTGTAATGTTGCGTTTCAGTTTTAAGCATTTCATAACACATGACTCCATTGAGTTCCATGACAAGTTTTCAGTCTCAGCAGTTAACTATTAAATCTAAGGTGAATTGTATCCTGTCCAAGCAGTAACACAGCAAAGATTTTGTTGATGCATTAATGTATGATGGCAGTTGGTGTACACAGTTCTGCATTCCTTTTCACAATCCAAGCACTATTATATTTATCCATAGTAATCTTCCAAATTTCTCTCTTTTGAAGGTTTTTAACACATGTCAACTGATTGAGGATTTTGTTAAACAAAGTTTGCACAGCACATTGCATGTCAACTTGTCAATTACAGTGTAGATCAATATCAATTATTTAACATGAATTTAGTTTAAACACCAGTCAATGAAATTATTGCTTTCAGTAACAATGAATTAGTAGCCATGATTAAACTAGTAATTTGTTTCCGACTTCTCCGATAATACAAGGCAGAAATTAAGCTGCATGTCTGAGTGCATGATGGAGCTCTGCTCCCATGCCTCTGGATGCACGAATGTTATCTGATGGGATGGCCATCTATTTCTGAAGAAAATGTTGATACAAAATAATTTAGACAATAGACAATAGACAATAGGTGCAGGAGGAGGCCATTCGGCCCTTCGAGCCAGCACCGCCATTCAATGTGATCATGGCTGATCATTCTCAATCAGTACCCCGTTCCTGCCTTCTCCCCATACCCCCTGACTCCGCTATCCTTAAGAGCTCTATCTAGCTCTCTCTTGAATGCATTCAGAGAATTGGCCTCCACTGCCTTCTGAGGCAGAGAATTCCACAGATTCACAACTCTCTGACTGAAAAAGTTTTTCCTCATCTCAGTTCTAAATGGCCAACCCCTTATTCTTAAACTGTGGCCCCTTGTTCTGGACTCCCCCAACACTGGGAGCATGTTTTATATTATATAATATGTTTTATATTTTTACATGTTTTATATTTATAAGATATTGCTAGCAGACACTGTTGTGTAAAATGAATGGCTTGCCATTTAACATTAAAGTTGAAAATCAATTAGTTGCAAATGTAAGAAATTTGAAATAAAATCCATAAATAATCAGAAATACTCAGCGGGTCTGGCAGTAAAGAGAAATCGCTAATATTTGGGGTCAAGGAGTCTTTATAAGAACTGGGAACATGCTAGTGGGAGCACCTGTTCGTCTCCATGGTGTGCCAATATTCATCTGATTTGTGTTGTACTTGTAATGGGCTTTCAAGCTATCGTAAAAAGAAAAAATGAACCAATGTTGGGAACCAGTTCTTTTCCATGTTTTGAAGAAGTTAAAAAAAATATTTGGTCAACTCAGCCTTAGGTAGAAAACAATGAATGTTTCCCCCGCCCTCTACCCCGTTCCCACCCTCCCATTCAAAGTAAAGGTAAAAAATTGACTTGTGTCATTTTGAATGACTTTTTGTTTCATAAGTATGCATGAATGAATCTTGTCACTTCACATAATTATGGGTAGATGATAACTTTATTACATTTCAACGTATATTTTCATTGATAGGAATTCAAAGGAGAACACTCGCAAAGTATTTAAAAATCTGAACCTGCTTTAAACAATTCTGATGAAAGATCTGATTTGAGATGGTAACTTTCCAAAATCTGTTAGAATGTGATTTCATTCCTCTGTCTTTGTCCCATTTCAGAAGGTAATAACTGTCCTATTTTTAGGCCCAAGATTGATAGCTCTGTAACCTGTATCACAATACACCACTCCCATTATTTTTTTCCTCATGGAATGTGTCATGTAGTTCCTCTGTAGTTCCCAAAGTCATCATAAATGGATATTCAATAGATTGTGAGGTTGGTCACAATCTCTGACCTTTGTGGAGAACTTGCAAACTTTAAATTAAAAGTGTGAATAGTTGTGAACACTTTGGGGCAGTGATAATTCAAAGACAGAACTAATATAGTTCTTGCCAAATAGTTCATCCATATTAGAGATGATATAGTCTGGAAGGAGACCATTTGGCTCTTTGTAACTTGGATAAGCAATTAGTCATTGTTTCCTATATTTATTTTTCATTTAAAAAAGATATGTCAAATTTCCTTTTGAAAGATAATGTTGAATCTGTATCCATTATTACAGAACATATGTTGACAATGATCACCTCATGCCTCGTCAGGTTCATTTGAAAACGTCCTTAAATTTCTTGACTCTGATTTAGATCCTGTGATTTGAAAAAGCAGAAACAAAGATCTGCACTAAAAGAACACAATGAGCTGGAGCAACTCAGTGGGCCCGGCGACATCTCTGGAAAACATGGATAGGTGACGTCGTTTATCCATGTTCTCCAGAGATGCTGCCTGACCCGCAGATTACTCCAGCACTTTGTGTCCTTATTTGAAAAAAGCATTTCCTTTCCTAAATGTTTGAATCCTTTCAAAATTTTCATAAATCTCCACTCGATCTTCTCTGCTGCCAGGTGAATAACCCAAGTTTCTCCAGTCTCACTCTCCATAACTGAAGTCCGTTAACCCCATCACCATGCAGGTAAATCTCCACTGCACCTTCTCCAACTTTTTGACATATTTTCAGAATGTGGTACGCAAAACTGAAGTCTTGCTGTGATCTATCTGGGACATATGACAATAAAAAACTCTTGGCTTGATTCTTAACTCTTGATTGAATCAGTGATTTTCTTGTAACATCTTAGAAACATAGAAAATAAGAGCAGGAGGAGGCCATTCCGCTCTTCATTGTGATCATGGCTGATCGTCCACAATCAATAACCCGTGCCTGCCTTTTCCCCATATCCCTTGATTCCACTAGCTCCTAGAGCTCTATCTAACTCTCTCTTAAATCCATCCAGTGATTTGGCCTCCACTGCCCTGTGTGGCAGAGAATTCCACAAATTCACAACTCTCTGGGTGAAAAAGTTCCTTCTCACCTCAGTTTTAAATGGCCTCCCCTTTATTCTAAGACTGCGGCCCCTGGTTCTGGACTCGCTCAACATTGGGAACATTTTTCCTGCATCTAGCTTGTCCAGTCTTTTTATTATTTTATATGTTTCTATAAGATCCCCTCTCATCCTTCTAAACTCTAGTGAATACAAGCCTAGTCTTTTCAATCTTTCCTCGTATGACAGTCCCGCCATCCCAGGGATCAATCTCGTGAACCTACGCTGCACTGCCTCAATTACAAGGATGTCCTTCCTCAAATTAGTAGACCAAAACTGTACACAATACTCCAGATGTGGTCTTACCAGGGCCCTGTACAACTGCAGAAGAACCTCTTTACTCCTATATTGAAATCCTCTCGTTATGAAGGCCAACATGCCATTAGCTTTCTTCACTGCCTGCTGTACCTGCACGCCAACTTTCAGCGACTGGTGTACAAGGACACCCAGGTCTCGCTGCACTTCCCCCTTACCTAACTTAATACCATTGAGATAATAATCTGCCTCCTTGTTTTTGCCACCAAAGTGGATAACCTCACACTCTCTGACACTTCTTCTCTTATACACTTTCTTTAAAAAGGATCTCCTGATTCTGACTCCTTTGGATTTTTGTATTTGTGACCAGCTAGCTCATGTAACTCCACAAAAATGAAGAAGGGTCTCGACCCGACATGGCACCCAATCCTTTTCTCCAGAGATGCTGCCTGACCTGCTGAGTTATTCCAGGTTTTTGTGTCTGTCCGCAAAAATAATAATTTCCATTTATTCTTCATTCCATAATGCATCACTTAACATTTCCTTAAAGGATCACAAGCATCAGATTCTTTTTTTAAATTAGAGATTGTTTTTGCAGTTCATAGAAAGTAAACAGGGAAATGGAATTTAACAGTAATGAGGAAGCAGTATGATGCCACTTTGTTACTCAATGCTCTATCAATCAGCATGTTAAAGCTATTAATTATCACCCATGACCTCGGATTATTTTCAACTATTCCCATTGAAAAGTGATATGTTTCATTGTTCATGCACTCTTTCACTGTAATTGATTTATTATGTATTTCAGCTCACAGATATTTGCATTCTCTGGTTATACGACCTACATTTTGCCTGTCTGGGATTCCTTAGATTCCTGCAGTTTGGCTCATCATTCTTTTCCCCAACTTTTCAACCTGACAGTGCAAACAGGCCGTCATCCAATTGGAACAAGATGCTGGAATGGTTAGCCTTGAAAGGACCATTTGTGGCAATTCTCAGCCTTAGCTGTACAGATTAATCTGTTCTAATACTGTGCTTCTGCACGTCGACAGATATTTTGTCATCTCCTCACAACAGGGCAGAGTTAAATTTGGGCAGAGTCCTTATATTTCTCCCCCTCCCCCCCTCACCCCGCCCCCTAATTTTACAGTTCTTATCTAAAAACTATAAAATTATTGCAAGTTCTTTGAATCAAAATTCATGTTTTGTTATTGGTTTCCATTGCTTATTTTCTGCTTTGTGACTTTAGTGATAGTTATTTTTTTGAAATTATTTTTAACAGTAAAAGCCTTCAGATCAGAATATCCATTTGTATGTTGTTTCATTCCACTGGTTGGTTTAAAAAGATAACAGGGTAGTCCATCCGTATCTGCAATGAGCTGCCAGAGGAAGCTGTAGAAGCAGAACCTTCTAGACCTTTGGACAGATATAAGGATAGGAAGGATTTAGGGCCCGAATGAGACAGGCCCAAAATGCCAACTTGGTCGTCATGGATAAGGTGGGACAGATGTACCTGTTTCCATGCTGCGCAGGTATAACTCTATATAGTCCCTACCATCGGACTACTTGCAGCAACAGAAAATGTTCATTATATACACTTAGCTTTTGCATTCTCGTCACAAATTTTGCATTGTGCATCCTGCATGAAGTCTTCAAAAAAGAGAATGGGGACCAATATTATTTTCCATAAAAAGGCATGGAAATATTTTTTATATATTGCGATTTAGGGGGCTATTAGAAAGGGTCATAGAAGTGCAGGGAATAGAGGGATATGGATCATGTGCAGGCAAATGAGATCAGTTCAGCTAGGCATCTTGTTCAGCACAAACATTGTGGTGTTCCTGTGATGCACTGCTTTATGTTCTACGGATTACAATTTTCATCAGGAGATATGATGGGAATGTTTGGTGCTGACTAGATTAGGAGTATTTTTTATGATAACAAGTGCTGAAGCAAAGTCTTGTGTGGGAAAGGGGATGAGTTAGTGTTGGTGTAGAATCAATTCTCCCCTCCTGTGCAAGAAGTGCTTTGAGTATAAACGTTTCAGTCTTAAAACCAACTCCGGACCATCTGCTGTAGCTGGTATGAAACCAGCAAATTTAAGAATCAATTCCCTTCCTTCGCTGTTGGTTATGGTTGGTTGTGTCTGATTGTGAGGAAGAACCTCCATATGATAATAAACCCAACTGGTCTTGAATTACAGGTAGACACAAAATGCTGGAGTAACTCAGCAGGACAGGCAGCATTTCTGGAGAGAAGGAATGGGTGATGTTTCGGATCAAGACCCTTCTTCAGACTGATGTCAGGGGAGTGGGTGGGACAGAGATAGAATGTAGTCAGAGACGGCATGACTGGTGGGAGAACTGGGAAAGGGAAGGGGATGGAGAGAGAAGGGAGAGCAAGGGCTACTTGAAGTTAGAGAAGTGGATGTTCATATCACTGGGGTGTAAGCTACCCAAGTGAAATATGAAGTGCTGATCCTCCAATTTGCTTTGGGCCTCACTCTGACAATGGAGGCCCAGGACAGAAAAGTCAGATTGGGAATGGGAGGAGGAGTTAAAGTGCTGAGCAACCGGGAGATCAAGTAGGTTAAGGCAGACTGAAAGGAGGTGTTCAGCGAAATGATCGCCGAGCCTGCACTTGGTCGCGCCGATATACAGGATTTGACACCAGGAACAGCGGATACAGTAGATGAGGTTGGAGGAGGTGCAGGTGAACCTCTGCCTCACCTGAAAAGCCTGTCGGGGTCCTTGGATGGAATTGAGAGGGGAGGTAAAGGGACAGGTGTTGCATTTCCTGTGGTTGCAGGGAAAAGTACCTGGGGAGGGGGTGGTTTGGGTGGGAAGGGACAGGTTGACCAGGGAGTTGCGGAGGGAACGGTCTCTGCAGAAAGCAGAAAGGGGTGGAGATGGGGAGATGTGGCCAGTAGTGGGATCCCGTTGGAGGTGGCGAAAATGTTGGAGGATTATATTCTGTATGCGATGGCTGATGGGGTGGAAGGTGAGGACAAGAGGGACTCTGACCTTGTTACGAATGGGGGGAGGGGGAGCAAGAGCAGAGCTGCAGGATATCGAGGAGACCCCAGTGAGAGCCTCATCTATAATGGAAGAGGGGAACCCCCGTTCCCTGAAGAATGAGGACATTTCCGATGACCTGGAATAGAAAACCTTATCCTGGGCGCAGATGCGGTGTAGACGGAGGAATTGGGAGTAGGGGATAGAGTCTTTACAGGATGCATGCAGGGCCGTCTTAACGCATGGGCCTGATGGGCACTTGCCCGGGGGCCCACGAGCATAGGGGCCCCATGCTGATCTGTGTATGTTAAGTGACTTGCAATAAATAAATACTACTTTAAAAATGTAGGTTCAATAAGTGCTTTTTTCGCAACATTTTCAGTCACTAAGTGCTTCTCACAGCGATCTGTAAGTGCTTTTCGCAACAATGTAGCACCCTAAGTCCATCGCTAAGTGTTTTCGGTAAGTGCTTTTCGCCGGCACGACGGGGGGGGGGCTGGTAGGGAAAGGGGAGTGGGGGAGAGTAACGGTAGGGGCCCCAGTACACTGCTTTGCCCGGGGGCCCATAATGCTGTAAAAACGGCCCTGGATGCATGGTGGGAAGAAGTGTAGTCTAGATATACAGGATGCAGGGTCTTGAATTAACACGGGTTGATTACTAGATATGGAATGTCCAATTCTCATAAATATTTCTCAAAGGTAAGTCTGATGAGAATATTCTGAATTTTCATGATTTGTATTTTGAGCCGTGGTGAACTTTTGTTTTGCAATTGTTAGTCATTTTTCTTTAAACTTAGCAAAAAGCCAAAGACAGATCCCTAAAAATACAAAAGAAACATTGTTTTACCTACATAAAGACAATTGCAGTATTCATGAGGGAAGTAAAGTGAGGTACCAGGCAAAAAAGGAGCCTTTTGTAAAAAATGGCAAGTAATCTTGGCTTTGCACCAGAGGAGATGGGCAAGGTGTTAAATTGATATTTTGCATTGGTATTCACCAAGTAGAAAGACAATGTATTAGAGATTTTGGAAACTGAAGTTGGCTATTCAGCCCACCCATCCATGTGCATGTGGGTACAATAGACAATAGACAACAGGTGCAGGAGTAGGCCATTTGGCCCTTCGAGCCAGCACCGCCATTCAATGGCTGATCATTCTCAATCAGTACCCCGTTCCTGCCTTCTCCCCATACCCCCTGACTCTGCTATCCTTAAGAGCTCTATCTAGCTCTCTCTTGAATGCATTCAGAGAATTGGCCTCCACTGTCTTCTGAGGCAGAGAATTCCACATATTCACAACTCTCTGACTGAAAAAGTTTTTCCTCATCTCCGTTCCAAATGGCCTACCCCTTATTCGTAAACTGTGGCCCCTTGTTCTGGACTCCCCCAACATTGGGAACATGTTTCCTGCCTCTAACGTGTCCAACCCCTTAATAATCTTATACGTTTCGATAAGATCCCCTCTCATCCTTCTAAATTCCAGTGTATACAAGCCTAGTCACTCCAGTCTTTCAACATATGACAGTCCCGCCATTCCGTACCCATCCATAGTAATCTCATCTTCCAGCACTTGGCCCATAGCTGCTTTTTCCTAGGAAATTGAAGTGTGCATCTAGACTTTATAAATGTTGTCAATGATCCTGCTTCTGCCACTTTCTCAGGTGTCTATGGTGAGAGGGTATTGGTTTAAGGTGAGGAGTAAGAGGTCCAGAAGGGAATCTAAGGATTTATTTTACCAAGAATGTGGTTGCTTGAGGGTGGCATGGTGAGTCCAAGGGCTTGTTCTTATGATCTATTTGTCTTTAGACTTTTAGAGATACAGGATGGAAACAGGCCCTTTGGCCCACTAAGTCCATGCTTACCAGCGATCACCCCATACACTAGCACTATCCAACTAGGGACAAGTTATAGAAGCCAATTAACCTACAAACCTGTACATCTTTTGAATGTGGTTGGAAATCCATGCAGTCACAGGGAGAACGGACAAACTAGGAATGATAGCTTGCACAGAAACCTGTAAGCCTGGATACAACAAAGATTATTGCGACGTGAAATAGTTTGAGTCTAAGTATCGAATAGATTGTACTGGGTGCCTGACTATATTGGTCATCTTTCAATTAATATCTTAAACTGGAAATGTGGTCGGTTGTTTGGAATACCTGCTCTGCAGACGGACTTTCTAAGAATATTAATTCTACGTTTTGAGGGTTTTAAAACAAAGGAAACTGAAGAAAGGAAATTGAACTTTCAGCAGTTAGTTGTGGTGAAGTACCTGAAATCTTTTGTCTTGTATGCTTCTCAACCCGTTAATGTTTAAACCGTTCATTCACTGTTGCAATGAGTGTCACTTCACAACACAAATTTTGTGGTGTGCCGGTTTATCATGTGGTGTACCTTATTTTCAGATGCTGCCGAAAATGTTGGCAATATGCTAAATCACCCAATCAGTTTTATTCAACTATCTAAACATCCAGGCTGATACTCCAGTCTAGTACAGAGAGAGATGGCATCGTAGAGAGATACGGCATGGAAGAGGCACACTGTCTACATTGACCATCGGTCACCCATTTTACAGTAATCCGACATTAATCCCACTTTTTATTCTCCTTACTTTATCAGCAAACCCTCCCCTTCTCCTCAGGTTCTACCTGGGGAAGTTTACAGTGACCAATTAGCCAACATACCCACATCTTTTCGGGAAGTGAGGAAAATAAACAGGGAGGAAATACGTGCAGTCAGGACCAGTATGCAAGCTCTGTACATATAGCACTTGGATTGAACTTGAGCCCGTGACGATGTGAGGCAGAGAGAGCACCACCAGCTGTACCACTTTGTCACTCCATGACCAAGGCTCCTATTATAACATAGTCTGTGCTTCCAGCCTAGAGTACTGATGATAGTAAAGATTGCGTGGGGTATGATTACCTTCATTGGTTGAGGTATATAGTATAAGAGTCAGGACGTCATATTGCAGCTTTAAATCTTTGTTTAGGCTACATTTGGTGTATTGTGTGTCATTCTGGTCACCCCATTGCAGAAAGTATGTGGAGGCTTTGAAGAGGATGCAGAAGAGGTTTACCAGAATTATACCTGGATTAGAAGGTATTAGGAATAAGGAGAGGTTAGACAAACCTGGATTGTTTCCTTTGCAGTGCTAAGGTTCAGGGGAGACATTGATAGATGTTTAGAGGCATAGATAGGGAAGGCGGTCATAATCTTTTCCCCAGGTTGGAAATGTCAAATACTGGAAGGCATAGTGTGAAAGTGAGAGGGGAAAAATTTAATGGAGATGTGAGGGGCACATTTTTCTACAAAGAGGGTGGTGGGTGCCTGGAATGCTCTGCTAGGGCTTGCGGCAAAAACAAATACAATAGTGGTGCAAAAGATGTTTTTAATGGAGGAATATGGATCATGTGCTGGCAGAAGGGATTCTGTTTAGCATCATGGTTCAAAGGGCCAGTCCCTGTGCTCAATTGTTCTCTATTCTAACCACTGGTCTCCAGAACTGGCCATGTCAAATTAGCCATGCCTGTGAAAAGCAGCCAAAATAATCTAAGACTTGTCCTTCCCTGGTTATTCCTTCTTCTCCCAGCTCTTGTATGGCAGAAGATTCAGACACTTAAAAGCACTCACGACCAGAATCAGGAACAGCTTCTTCCTTCTTTTATCAGGCATCTGAATAGTCCTTACATAAGCTAAGGTATTATAAGAAAATAACTGCAGATGCTGGTACAAATCGATTTATTCACAAAATGCTGGAGTAACTCAGCAGGTCAGGCAGCATCTCGGGAGAGAAGGAATGGGTGACGTTTCGGGTCGAGACCCTTCTTCAGACTGATGTCGGGGGTGGGACAAAGGAAGGATATAGGTGGAGACAGGAAGATAGAGGGAGATCTGGGAAGGAGGAGGGGAAGAGAGGGACAGAGGAGCTATACCTGGACTATCTCTGACATCTCCCTCCCGTTTCTGGACCTCACCATCTCCATCACAGGAGAAAAACTAGTGACGGACATTTATTACAAGCCCACCGACTCGCACAGCTATCTGGACTACACTTCTTCCCACCCGGTCCCCTGCAAAAAGTCTATCCCCTACTCCCAATTCCTCCGTCTACGCCGCATCTGCGCCCGGGATGAGGTGTTTCAGACTAGGGCTTCCGAGATGTCCTCGTTTTTCAGAAAATGGGGCTTCCCCTCCTCCATTATAGATGAGGCTCTCACTAGGGTCTCTTCTACATCCCGCAGCTCTGCTCTTGCTCCCCATCCCCCCACTCGCAACAAGGACAGGATCCCCCTCGTTCTCACCTTCCACCCCACCAGCCAGCGGATCCAACATATCATCCACCAGCATTTCCGTCACCTACAACAGGACCCCACCACTGGCCATATCTTCCCATCCCCTCCCCTCTCTGCGTTCCGCAGAGACCGTTCCCTCCGCAACTCCCTGGTCCACTCGTCCCTTCCTACCCAAACCACCCTAACCCCGGGCACTTTCCCTTGCAACCGCACGAGATGCAACACCTGTCCCTTTACCTCCCCCCTCAACTCCATCAAAGGACCCAAACATTCTTTCCAGGTGAGACAGAGGTTCACCTGCACCTCCTCCAACCTCATCTATTGCATCCGCTGCTCTAGATGTCAACTTATCTATATCGGCGAAACCAAGCGCAGGCTCGGCGATCGCTTCGCTGAACACCTGCGCTCGGTCCGCATTAACGCAACTGATCTCCCGGTGGCCCAGCACTTTAACTCCCCCTCCCATTCCCAGTCTGACCTCTCTGTCATGGGCCTCCTCCAGTGCCATAGTGAGGCCCGCCGGAAATTGGAGGAGCAGCACCTCATATTTCGCCTGGGCAGTTTGCGGCCCGGCAGTTTGGAGTCGACTTCTTCAACTTCAGATAGCTCCTCTGTCCCTCCCTTCCCCTCCTCCTTCCCAGATCTCCCTCTATCTTCCTGTCTCCACCTATATCCTTCCTTTGTCCCACCCCCGACATCAGTCTGAAGAAGGGTCTCGACCCGAAACGTCACCCATTCCTTCTCTCCCGAGATGCTGCCTGACCTGCTGAGTTACTCCAGCATTTTGTGAATAAGCTAAGGTATTGTCCAATTCACCTCTTCCCCATTGCGGACATTAAACTTTGTGTATGGAAATGGTGCGCTACAAGTTTCAGAACTATAATCTGCACTCTGTATCTTCCTATTTTGCTTGAGTTGACTTGATTGTATTAAAATATTGTATTATCAGATCTGATTGGATAGCATGCAAAGCAAAGCTTTTCACTACATGTGACAATAATAAACGTAAACCTAAATTCCGAAATTTTATAAAGTGAAGCAATAGGGAGAAAATAAACTTAATTGGTTTAATGGAGACATAATAAACTGCAAATGCTGGAAGCTTGAGCAAAAAGTAAGGCACTGGAGGCATTCAGTGGGTCAGGCAGCATCCGTGAAGGCAAATGACGTTTTGGGTTGGAACCCATCTTCAGTCTGATTTAATTGGTTTAATGCTTGGATTGGGTTACACAAGCTTTGATTTTTAGTGCTCATTTGGCACAATACTTGGGCGTGTTTAGCAAAATAGAAACAGTTAAAGCAACAATTGAGTATTAACAAATGTACAAATTCTGGGTTCCCAATGGAGAGCAAAGTAACCACAGAGTTACTTTGCTGATGTCACGGATTTTCGCATAGCGATTGGAAGGAATTAAGTTAAATTAAGGTCATCCTTAAAAAATAACTCCACACATTATTTTATCTAAATTATATTTTTGTTCAGCTGTGTTACATCACAAATTCAAGTAAGATAGGGTATATGGAACAAGCTGACAGAAGAGGCAGTACTATAACAGTATTTAAAAGACACTTGGACGGGTACATGGATAGGAAAGGTTTAGAGGGAAATGGGCCAAGCATGGGCAAATGGGACTAGCTTAGATCTTGGCCGGCATGGATTAGTTGGGCTGAAGAGCCTGTATCCGTGCTGTATGATTGTAGGACTCTTAAGGTGGGTGGACTGTCATTTTAGTGCAATGTGAAAATCCAGTGAGCTACACTTAAAACATATTTGTCACAGTAGTATCTTCAATCTGATTTATTGAATCTAATTCACTTCAAATCCCTACCGACAATGCAACTTGCCACACTTAGTAAAATATTGAATACATGGTGTAATAACAACATTGTTAAATTGCTATGGTGCTATTATAACATCTTAAACAGAGATTCTATATCAATCGCATTATAATTACAGGGTGCAACTTAAATTTTAATTAAAAGTTCTTACTAATGCATTCAGATTTGCATTCAGATACTGGTGATAAATTCTTAACTTAAGTAGATGTTCTGTTTAATAATATTACTTTTTTTGCTAAAATAACTTGCAACACTGATAACTTGCAATAACTCTGATTCTAAAGCATTTTTCCCTCTCCTGGTGTGTCTGTAGTCCTCCCTATACTAAATGTGATCTTGCAAATTAGTTAATATTTGAACAGGTAAGAGGTGAGATTTGCATATACTAGAAAGGTGTAGCTTTAGCTTTCAGATACTTCATTTGAAAGGAATAATGTTTTAATTGGGTTTTTCAGAACCAGTAATGAGGTAAAGTAGCTTTTAAATTTTGATGATATTTAGTAAGTAGCTACATTAGATTTTTGAATGTTTTAGATTTGAATTTTTCAAAAGAAACAGTATAGCCTGCAGAAGTGTCCCAGTCTATCCTTTAGGTCCCCAGAGATGCTGCCTGACCCACTGAGTCACTCTAGCACTTTCTTTCTAACTTTAGTATAGTTAAGCCATTTGTTTCCTGCCTGGGCAATGATAAATACAATAACTGCAAATGTATTGGTCTACTTTTTTGTTAATGTGCATATGCTATTTAAATTAAAATAACAAACTAAAAAATTGTTATGATATATTTTGACAAGCTATCGGATCAGTACCTTTAATTTTAACTTTGTACTATTTTTGGCGTACTCCTGATCTTTAGCTGGTGAATGGCTTTTTGGTTTTCTTATGCCAAGAAGCCAGCTAGAGGCCAGTCTTATCAATCGGTCCTTGAGTTACATGTGAGCAGATCAATAAATTATATCTTCAAAAAAGTTGATTCAAATCTGAGGTTTTTAATATTGATTGTTATTAGAATCTACTGATAATGGCATAAATGAACCAGAAGCTGAAAGACAAAAGCTATATTCTAAAACTATTGGAAAGTAAAAGTTTGTTTCAGCTACTTTACCAAGGCCACCATTAACGATACAGGTTAAGAAAGAAAAAGTTACAGTTTCTGCCTCTGCAGTACTGTAACATGATGGTTCCTTGTCTGACACCATGTTTTCCATAGTTGTGACATGCCAGGAATCATGTCAAGATTTTTTTTTAACCAATTCTAGATATTTGCATGTGGTCATTGTCTGGGTGAGTTGACATTTAAAATTGTTTTCTTTAAAATGGTGTACTTCTTGGGCGAAAGAAATACCACATAGTTTATATTCCTTTCAAGTTAAATAAAGACAAAATAGTACCACTCTTGCAGTTTTAATTTCTTTTTTTCTATGATAGATAGTGTGCATACTTTACCAACACTGAATCTTTCTGAGTCGATTATTAATTTACAGGATTAAAAAATATTAATTTACAGGATTAAAACCAATCTATCATTTAAATGCTTTCTTTAAATACTATTAATTTATAAAACAAGGTTATATTGAGTCATTAATTACAGTAGATTTGGATGGTATTCCACATTTTATTAATAAATCTAAAATGAGGTGGTTTGGTGTATAGTAGATATTCATAATATTGACAAATATATGATAAATAATTTGATAACATAATTGCGGTTATTGAGTTAAACCCAGAGCACCTTAAGTCGGACGCAGCCAGATCTGTCTGACACAATAATGGTTCTAGTCTAATATATATAATGTATAATCTTTCCCGAATACAAGTTGTCCCTGATCCTTTCTAGCATGATTTAGTTGACATTGGCACTGAATGGAATTTGTATTAATAATCTAGTTTTAATCATGCTCAATATTTATTGCGATTATATTGCAGATTTTCCACAACAACATTGTAGCCTAGTTTTACACAGAATCTAATTACATATGGTCTATTCCAATAAATATTTTCCCTTTCTGCTTAAGAGTGTTATGCTGTCAATCCAGCCGTATACTTTTTGTTCAGATTGTGTTATACTGTAGGTCAGAATTGGTCTGCATTAATATATTTATAATGTAAGCCCACAGCATCCTGCTGTTGTGTAGTTTCAGGTTGTATGTGGGCTTTTGCATGCAATTAGAATTTTGTTGCTTCAGGCAGTTCCCAGGCTACTTGGAATCAGAAATCTGACAAAACCTGTGACCCTCTTCAGTAATGTTCAATGTGAGGTGCTTAATACTTCTTCATTTCAGTATTTTTCTAAAAAAATTATGTATGAATAAAAGAGAGATAATTTTGTAAGGAGGACTTTTAATTTAATTGTGATGCATTTGCTGAGCTTCTCGATTCCATTGTTCGATACTCAGTAATGCCATATGGTCTACCATGGAACATTTAACTTGTCAGAAATAATGGATTGTTCTGGAAGAAGATTTTGCTTTGAGCAGTGGTCTCTTTTTTGTGTGCTTTTTTGGTTTCAGGCTGGAAGATGAAGGATCATTTTGTAGAATATCTGAGCATTGTACAGTCGATTCCCCTCAAATGCATGACCCATTTGCCATGAAATGTTATGGACATTTTATGTCTTATCCCCTCCCCTTCTCTGCTGCCCCACCTTTAAAATGCCAGCATAAGCAAGTTGCATGTTTAAATAATCTAATTAAATTTAAATCCACTCTTTGCAATATCTGTATGCTGTTCCAATTTCTGCTTTTTTTTGTTGTTTTTAAAGCAAATAATATTTAAACTATGTTTGTTTGTTCACATTGCAGATTGGCACAAAAGCTGCTTATTTTGATATTCGCCCAGACTATATTGGTAATAAGCATTCATGCCAATTGATAATACAAACATTTAAAAAAAACGCTCGGTAAACTTCAAAGGCCGCAAAACAAATTCAAAGAAGTGTTTTTCTTAAATAAACTATCTTTCAGCGTAGCTTTGGAAAATTTACCAGAGGTTACAGGTGATAGAAGACAGTAAATCAGAGTTGTTCTGTACTAAGTTGCCAGCTTTATTAACCAAAAGCATTTCAGATGCAGGGAGACATTGTTTCGTTAATGACAAATTGTTGAAGATATGAAGTAAACGTCAGGCAACTGGCACTCATTTTGGACTTAATTTATTCAAAATACCTTTCAACTTTTTCAGGGCAAGTGATCAAAAATAAGATCAGGGCAGAGTGCATTTACATACAATTGAACCATGATGTTCGTAGCATTTCAGCAGCTTTTTTTGTGTCTTGAAACAATGGTTTATTTTTGTGGTTCTAGACCCTATCGGTGCTGTTTCTGATTGAGAGCTTGCTCTGACGGTAGGTGGCAGCTATATCGCCAAATTGGAAATCCTGCTCTCTGGATTAGAATCCACAGCCGAAAACCCTTATCAACAAATGTTACTTCTGTTTATTTTAAAACAAACTGCAAATTTTAAAGTGGTTAAAAAAAATTGTCTTAAAATGTTGATGATTTTAAGGTAATGTATTTAAAACGCAGAATAAACCAAAGGCATTCGTGCATTGACAATTTCATTTTGCAGTTCCTTTGTAAGTTTTATGCGGTATTGTATATTTTACGTTTGTTATAGAAAGTTAAATTTTGTTTAACTGTGTCAATTAAGGTGCATTTTTTGAGAAAGACATAAACACCAGCGGATTATTCAACTCAATGCTGTATGCAAATCAGAAGGTGTGCTATCTTTCAATGAAAATTTTAATGTTGTGCAGAGTATAAAGTAGTGTGTTTATTATGACAAGGCCTTGCTATCATGCTATAAGCATTTTGTTAAGAGTTTAGTTTTAGTTTAGATTATTGTCACGTGTACCGAGCGAGGTACAGTGAAAAGCTTTTAGTTGCATGCTATCCAGTTAAAGAAAAAACTAATAATGATCACAATTTACAAATAAAGGGTACAACATTTAGTACAAGATAAGGTCCGATTAAAGATACAGTGCCCTCGATAATGTTTGGGACAAAGACCCATTATTTATTTATTTGCCTCTGTACTCCACAATTTGAGATTTGTAATAGAAAAAAATCACATGTGGTTAAAGTGCACATTGTCAGATTTTAATAAAGGCCATGTTATACATTTTGGTTTCACCATGTAGAAATTACAGCAGTGTTTATACATAGTTCCCCCCATTTCAGGGCACCATAATGTTTGGGACACAGCAATGCCATGTAAATGAAAGTAGTCATGTTTAGTATTTTGTTGCATATGCTTTGCATGTAATGACTGCTTGAAGTCTGTGATTCATGAACATCACCAGTTGCTGGGTGTCTGCTCTGGTGGTGCTCTGCCAGGCCTGTATTGCATCTTTAGCTTATGCTTGTTTTGGGGGCTAGTCTCCTTCAGTTTTCTCTTCAGCATATAAAAGGCGTGCCCAATTGGGTTCAGATCGGGTGATTGACCTGGCCACTCAAGAATTGCCCATTTTTTAGCTTTGGAAAACTCCTTTGTTGCTTTAGCAATATGTTTAGGATCATTGTCTTGCTGTAGAATAAATCGCCGGCCAAAGAGTTTGGAGGCATTTGTTTGAAGTTGAGTAGATAGAATGTGTCTATACACTTCAGAATTTATCACGCTACTACCATCAGCAGTTGTATCATCCATGAAGATAAGTGAGCCAGTACCTTCAGCAGCTATACATGCCCAGGCCACCACCATGCCCACCACCATGTTTCACAGATGAGGTAGTATGCTTTGGATCTTGGGCAGTTCCTTCTCTCCTCTATACTTTGCTCTTGCCATCACTCTGATACAAGTTAATCTTTGTCTCATCTGTCCACAAGCCCTTTTTCCAGAACTGTGGTTGCTCTTTTAAGTACTTCTTGGCAAACTGTAACCTGGCCATCCTATTTTTGCGGCTAACCAGTGTTTTGCATTTTGCAGTGTAGCCTCTGTATTTCTGTTCATTAATTCTTTTGCGAAAAGTGGTCATTGACAAATCCACACCTGACTCCTGAAGAGTGTTTCTGATCTGTTGGACAGGTTTTGGGGAATTTCTCTTTATTATAGTGAATTCTGTCATCAGCTGTGGAGGTCTTCCTTGGCCTGCCAGTCCCTTTGTGATTAGTAAGCTCACCAGTGCTCCCTTTCTTCTTAATGATGTTCCAAACAGTTGATTTTGATAAGCCTAAGGTTTGGCTGATGTCTCTAACAGTTTTATTCTTGTTTCTCAGTCTCATAATGGCTTATTTGACTTTATCGGGTCACAACTTTGGTCCTCATGTTGATAACAGCAATAAAAGTTTCCAAAGGTGATGGAAAGACTGGAAGAAAGACTAAGTGCTGAGAGCTCTCTTATACCTGCATTTAGAAGGCATTTAAATACACCTGAGCAATTACAAACGCATGTGGAGCCATGTGTCCCAAACATTATGGTGCCATGAAATGGGGGGGACACTATATTAACACAGCTGTAATTTCTACATGGTGAAACCAAAATGTATAAAAATGGCCTTTATTAAAATCTGACAATGTGCACTTTAACCACATGTGATTTTTTCTATTACAAATCTCAAATTGTGGAGTACAGAGGCAAATAAATAAATGATGGGTCTTTGACCCCAACATTATGGAGGGCACTGTAGCTCAAAGGTCTCCATTGAGGTAGATGAGAGCATTATAGCTGGTGAGGGGTTGGTTCAGTTGTCTGATAACAGCTGGTCAGAAACTGTCTCAGATTCTGGAGGTTTGCTGTAACTCTTGCCTGATAGGAGAGAGGAGAAGGGGGAATGACTGAGGTGAGGCTGGTCAGAGAGAGAAGGACTCGATTCAGGTTACTTTTCCTTACTCCTTTGTTGTTAATCAGATTGTGACACAGCTCGTATTCCACCTGGCACCAGTGATCCCTGCCATCCGATATGCTTTTGAGATCTGGATCACCTCTGGCGAGGTATTGGAAAGATACCATCGATGTTGTCTCCGCAAAATCACTGGAGGCTAAAGTACAGCATTGGACACAAGTGCTGGAATAACTCTGCAAATCAGGCAGTATCTCTGGAGAAAATGGATTGGAGACGTTCAGGTCGGGACCCTTTTTCAGACTACAGTGTCCTGACCCAAAATGTCACCACCCCCAGCAGCGCGTTCCAGGCACTCCACCACCCTTTGTGTAAAAAACAAGTTACTCCGCACAACTCCTTTAAACTTTGCTCCTCTCACCATAAAGTTATGCCCTCTAGTATTTGAATGAACATTTACAGAAATGTTACACAATCAACCTTCAGTTAAGAGTACTTTGGTTAGAAAAAATATAGACCATGGGAAAGGTTGAGTCTTGAGGGTAAAATGTTTTAAATAAGCTTCTAAATGTCAATAAAGGAACATGGTTTAATGAACATGAGCTACCAGATTAGGTAGCCAGAACTTTGTACCAATTTACCGTTGGCTTATGAAGTAAGTATGAATTTGAGTCCAACTGGATTAACTTGCTGGCTTAAACCATCTTAAAGGGTGAGGTCTTGCTTGGTGAGGTAATCTTGTGGAAATAAATGTTGTCATTTTTTGAGGCCCAAGCAAGCTGACAAACCTTTTGACAGGCAACTAACTCTTGGCATTGCCAGCTGTCAAACAGTAAAGGACTTTCAATGCTTCTGAATATCTCTGACATTTTGGGCTGTTTCTCTCCATTTATATGAATGGGCTTATTGTTCCTGCATCAGCTCCAACCTGGCACTGATTCAGTTGACAGATTTTCCAGCATAAGGGAATTACAGTTTGTTCATGTTGTGTCACCAAACTCCATCAGAAATGAGTAAACCCCAGTGATGAACAGTCAGCAAGTGTGGCACTTTGATGTGTACATGGAAATCCTGAACTTGATGGCACTGAAATGGAGGGATGCAAACAGTCCATCACAACCATCAGCATCTGCTCACAAGTTTTGGAAGATTGTGACTTCAAAGGAAAGTAAAATTGAGCAGTATGTGAAATGAGTTCCAGATCCAGTTTCATTCATATTTTTTGGCCAGTGGGTTCGGATAAAATCACCCGCAGTGAATCCTGTTTTATGTGGAATTATACTGCATAGATTAAAGAAAATTGTAACAAAATGGAAAGCAGAGGCCATGAACGAAGAAAATCAGTTTGTCCCTACTATTAAGATTTCTATTCTGATTGCTTGCATCCCCACCTGTCAGTATTATAACAAAAGTGTGAAGATATCAGACTCAGCAAAGAACAGTTTAACGCAATTGAAATGTTTTTAAAAAAAAGTATATTTTCCACTAATTCTCAATTCTCATGGCCTCGCCATGGTGCTCCACTATTGATATTTATTAATTTTCCATTTTAGCACCAAAATATATGGAATATTTCTCCCTCCATTTTTACCATAATAAGGCACAGGTTTCACACTACCTTATTGATGAATGGGCATTGTGCCTTCCCCACCCAAAAGTCATGCGGGAGCACTTTCAACAAAAGTACTTCAATGGTTTGTTTCCACCTTTTCAAGGACAATGAGGGAAGGGCAACAAATGCTGCCATGACAATAACCCTCACTTCCCAGAAAAATGAAAAAATGATTTTTTTGGCACTTAGCTGATGGTAGGACATCCATGCAGAACCTTATCACAGAATTGATGGGCGGCTAAAATCTTGGATGAAAGGCGACAGCATTTCAGTGTCTATGCATGCAGCTTTTCAACCAAGAGTTACTTGAGAGCATCCAGACCATCTTTACTTTCAGTAGCAATTGTAGTTTTAAACTGGATCCTGAAAATATTTATTTTTATACTCTGACAATTGAAACATTCCTTCTGTAGAGCTAAAATGTACTCTAGTCAATGCAAAATAATCAAAATCTTTCTTCCAGAACTGAGGCAAAGGGCCAGTCAAATTGTTTATATTGTAGTTGAGAAAGTAACGTAAGTCACACTATGGACAATGAGGATCTATTCTTTGAATTTCGCCTGTTAGCATTTCAGCTATTTAGGTTGTGCATCTTTGATCATGCAACATCTGAAGATTGAAATGTTGGCTAAACCATGGTCAATCTGGAATTTAACTTGAACTGATTATCTTCATATTCATGCAAACAAAAACAAACTGCGGGTGCCAGAATTGGAAATAAAAACAGAAACACTGGAAGATATCAATCAGTTAAGCAGCATCTATGGAAAGAGAAACCAGGTAATGTTTTGGGATTCAAAGCTGTAACTGTTTTTTCCCACAGATTCTCTTAATTAGTTGAGTTCTTCCAGTATTTTTGTTTTTGTGTTAACTTTATACTTGTTGGTGAGAGTGCTGCTAACTGTCTGAAACATATGCATTGCTTTCATGTGTATGGGCATAGCCTGCTGAATTCAGCTTAAGTGTATGTTTTGCATTGGATTTTGCCCCATGGAGTAATTGTTGCATAATCCATTACTTGTGGAAGCTTATTCTCATAGATACTTTGTACCAATAATAGCCAAACTGGACACTCCCTTTGAGATTTGAAAATTATGGTAATAAACGATAAATTTGATGAAAATTTAGTTAGAGACCAATGGAAAGTGAACTACAACAAAAGTTCAAATTTGAAAATAAGCACCGTGATCATGGGGGACCTGGCGCAACTACGCTTGGGTATTTTGCTTGGGTAGCTTACACCCCAGCGGTATGAACATTGACTTCTCTAGCTTCGAATAGTCCTTGCTTTCCCTCTCTCCATCCCTTCCCCCTTCCCAGTTCTCCCACCAGTCTTACTGTGTCCGACTACATTCTATCTCTGTCCCGCCCACTCCCCGGTATCAGTCTGAAGACGGGTCTCGACCCGAAATGTCACCCATTCCTTCTCTCCAGAGATGCTGCTGTCCCGCTGAGTTACTCCAGCATTTTGTGTCTACCTTCACTATAAGCACCCCACACTTCCTAGTTGGCGCTATTCGATCATTCATTTATGTGAAATAAATCAGTACATTGTCAAAGTTTTGGTTTTCGTCAATGCAGCCCAAAAAGAAAATAGCCAACTCCCTTGCAAAAGTAATGTTGTCACGGAGCGATAAGGCAACAGCATGTATATTTCTAAACATTTTTTGTGTAGAAAGGTAAAATATTGCAGATATTGGAATTTTACAAAATCTCAGCTGGTAAGATGCAACTCTGTATTTACTGGATTTTCTGCCATCCTATTTGTCTTTATTAACTAGTGGCTGAAAAATAAATGTTTTCTGAGAACCTTATAACTGAAAAAAATAAATTCAGTGTTCTTTTAGCAATTGAAAAAAAATTAAATAATTCCTGCAAAATGGATAAATTGTAATAAAAAGGAAAATTTGGCATTTCTGTGCTTTGTGGATGTTAATGGGGTCAAATAGTGTCACTTATGGTCAGTTATTTCAGCTTTGTGCAGCCTTCCAAGTCAGGAACCCCCAAAAGTCCCCAAATAGAAATAATGATCTTTCCAAAAATTCTTACGAAATGTTGTCTTTTTTAACTGCAATATCTACAGATGCAGGATGTTAATTGCATTGTACGATTTTATGATTTGGTACGCTGTATGTACAAGAGGATGAGGAAAGCGTTGGCTTTAGCGTTTTTTGCGCTGTAAAGGCAAGTTTTATAAATACCTGACTTTTCCTTTTTGTGAGTTTTTTGGACTGAAATACTCGATCTGATTGTTAGAATGGACAATTGATTGGTCAGGTGCAGCTCAACAATAACAAAAGCCTCAAGTTCTCTCCACTCTATTGCACCCACTTTTTTTTATCCATTTCATCCTATTTCCCCTGCAATCTCTGTCGGGAGGAACTGCAGATGCTTTTTTAAACCGGAGATAGACACAAAAAGCTGGAGCAACGCAGCGCGTCAGGCATCATCTCTGGAGGAAAGGAATAGGTGACATTTCGGGTCGAAACCTTCCTTCAGACCGAGAGTCAGGGGAAATGGAAACGAGAAATATATAGGGATATATATTATGTCTCACGTTTCCCTGTCCCCTGACTCACAGTCTGAAGAAGGGTCCCGATCCAAAATGTCACCCATTCCTTTTCTCCAGAGATGCTGTCTGACCTGCTGAGTTACTACAGCTTTGTTGTCTCTATTCCCTGCAATTTGTTCCGTTGTTCCTGGGCATAACTTTGAAATTTCATTGCCCTGTTTCTAGGGCAATAGTGATTTTCCTGTTAGAAAATCTGATTGGGACTGCTAAAGCTCATCCCTCACAGCCAACAAATAGACGTTTTAAGCTTACAGTTACAGCAATAAATGTTCCTAATATACCAAACTGCAAAACTCCACTCAGTTGACCTATAAAATTTCAGAACCAAGTGCAAGATTTATTTATCCTTTTAGTACCAGCTCAGTTTAACCATTAAACATGTGTTGATCAAATTAAATGTTAGAATTTTGTTTTGCGGGACAATCTCGGCTGAAAACAAACTTGTCTCTTTTTAATCCTGTAAAGCTTTAAATAATGTTTTGCAACATGAAAGGTATTAAGTCCAACTTGTGGTGGTCAGTGTGCTTTCAAGTTCATATGTTCTAGTTTGCATTACCTCAGCAGTAATTTGATAATGGAATAGCTTGCGGTGCATTTGTTATTCACGTGATGAAATAAGATGCATGAAAATGCTGTAAATATGAATTAAAAGACACAAAACACTGCAAGTGCAAAACAGAGCATTCATCATCTTTCAAGTGAAAGACTCTTTAAAATACTGTTCATCAGATCTCAATTATTTATTGCCCATTCTAAGTTGGGTTGAGACAGGGATTATGGGTTGCCACTTCAAATTACAAGTGGCAATTTGAAGTAACTGACTGGTTTGTAGATCATTTTTGCAATTGCATTACTATGGCATTTAATTTGACCATGGCAGCAGCTCTTTGTTCCCAAGGTGTACAAGTGTGGTGGGTCTTTCAGCAGACCATAAGCTTTAATGTCATTTTTGCATCTCAGTAAATATAAATTCAATTTCTTAAGATGAACACATATTTTCTGGATTACCAGACTAGTTTGGATACCCATATCACAGTGTGTATCCATATCCAATAAATAACCTACAGAGTGAACTGTATCTTTAGAATTCATTAGTTTGATCATGCCTGATTTGAGCTAATTTAGACCTTCATATGCATTACCCTTAAGGAATTACAGCTATCATTAGCATCAAACCAGTTATATAGTAATGAACATCATTGCATGGCTTTGCTTTCAAGCAAACCAGCAACATTGGATAATTTGGTCAAAGTTGATTATATTAATTCTTGAAGCAGAATCAGTGCCAATAGACAGTAGACAATAGGTGCAGGAGTAGGCCATTCGGCCCTTTGAGCCAGCACCGCCATTCAATGTGATCATGGCTGATCATTCTCAATCAGTACCCCGTTCCTGCCTTCTCCCCATACCCTCTGACTCCGCTATCCTTAAGAGCTCTATCTAGCTCCCTCTTGAATGCATTCGGAGAATTGGCCTCCACTGCCTTCTGAGGCAGAGAATTCCACAGATTTACAACTCTTTGACTGAAAAAGTTTTTCCTCATCTCCGTTCTAAATGACCTGCCCCTTATTCTTAAACTGTGGCCCCTGGTTCTGGACTCCCCCAACATTGGGAACATGTTTCCTGCCTCTAACGTGTCCAACCCCTTAATAATATTATATGTTTCAATAAGATCCCCTCTCATCCGTCTAAATTCCAGTGTATACAAGCCTAGCCGCTCCAGTCTTTCAACTTATGACAGTCCCGCCATTCCGGGAATTAACCTAGTAAACCTACGCTGCATGCCCTCAATAGCAAGAATATCCTTCCTCAAATTTGGAGACCAAAACTGCACATAGTACTCCAGCTGCAGTCTCACTAGGGCCCTGTACAACTGCAGAAGGACCTTTTTGCTCCTATACTCAACTCCTCTTGTTATGAAGGCCAACATTCCATTGGCTTTCTGCACTGCCTGCTGCACCAGCATACTTCCTTTCAGTGACTGATGCACTAGGACACCCAGATCTCGTTGTACGTCCCCTTTTCCTAACTTGACACCATTCAGATTATAATCTGCCTTCCTATTCTTACCACCAAAGTGGATAACCTCACACTTATCCACATTAAACTGCATCTACCATGCATCCGCCCACTCACACAACCTGTGCAAGCCACCCTGCAACCTCATAGCATCTTCCTCACAGTTCACACTGCCACTCAGCTTTGTATCATCTGCAAATTTGCTAATGGTACTTTTAATCCCTTCATCCAAGTCATTAATGTATATTGTAAATAGTTGCAGTCCTCCTACCGAGCCTTGTGGTACCCATTAGTCACTGCCTGCCATTCTGAAAGGGACCCATTTAACCCCACTCTTTGCTTTCTGTCTGCCAACCAATTTTCTATCCATGTCAGTCCCCTACCCCCAATACCATGTGCTCTAATTTTGCCCACTAATCTCCTCTGTGGGACCTTGTTGAAGGCTTTCTGAAAGTCGAGGTACACCACATCCACCGGCTCTCCCCTGTCAATTTTCCTAGTTACATCCTCAAAAAATTCCAGAAGATTAGTCAAGCATGATTTCCCCTTTGTAAATCCATGCTGACTCGGAACGATCCTGTTACTGCTATCCAAATGCTCTGAAATTTCGTCTTTTATAATTGACTCCAGCATCTTCCTCACCACTGATGTCAGACTAACTGGTCTATAATTTTCCGTTTTCTCTGTCCCTCCTTTCTTAAAAAGTGGGATAACATTAGTTACCCTCCAATCCACAGGAACTGATCCTGAATCTATAGAACATTGGAAAATGATCATCAATGCGTCCACAATTTCTAGAGCTACCTCCTTAAGTACCCTGGGATGCAGACCATCAGGCCCTGGGGATTTATCAGCCTTCAGTCCCATCAGTCTACCCAACACCATTTCCTGCCTAATGTGAATTTCCTTCAGTTCCTCTGTCACCCTAGGATCTCTGGCCACTAGAACATCTGGGAGATTGTTTGAATCTTCCTTAGTGAAGACAGATCCGGAACAAGGGGTCACAGTTTAAGAATAAGGGGTAGGCCATTTAGAATTGAGATGAGGAAAAACTTTTTCAGTCAGAGAGTTGTGAATCTGTGGAATCTACCTCAGAAGGCAGTGGAGGCCAATTCTCTGAATGCATTCAAGAGAGAGTTAGATAGAGCTCTTAAGGATAGCGGAGTCAGGGGGTATGGGGAGAAGGCAGGAATGGGGTACTGATTGAGAATGTTCAGCCAAGATCACATTGAATGGCGGTGCTGGCTCGAAGGGCCGAATGGCCTCCTCCTGCACCTATTGTCTATTGTACCGGTTCAACTCGTCTGCCATTTCCTTGTTCCCCATAATAAATTCCCCTGCTTCTGTCTTCAAGGGACCCACATTTGCCTTGACTATTTTTTTCCTCTTCACATACCTTAAAAAGCTTTTACTATACTCCTTTATATTATTGGCTAGTTTACCCTCGTACCTCATCTTTTGTCCCTGTATTGCCTTTTTAGTTGTCCTGACGGTAAATAAATAGGTTAAACACAAGTATTGTATGGTATCTTCAAATAACTTTACTTAATTTAATATTACGTGCTTCTAAATGCATCTAAGACAACCTAGCAAACCTGGGGACAGCATGCGACAGCGCCCGCAATAAGCAACGATACCTGGCGACAAGCCAGCTGTCGCCGAGAAATTTCATACTTGTTGATTTCTTAGCGACGCGCCGAGATCCACTACGATTATTTGAAGACTCCTCACGATCATGCCCGCGACACCCCAGCGAAATGTCGGCGACAGCCTAGTCGCCGGCAGTCGCCTTAAAATCACCTAAGTGGGTCAGGCCCTTAAGTTTATGATAGTCATCTTTAAATTCAGGAAGAAGTCTCAGATAAAGAAAATGTCTTTACCCAGAAAGTAGATCAGGTGGAACCCCATTGGTTATTGCAGGAAGAAGTCAATCTCTCTGCCAAGAGAAGCATAATAAGCGGGAGAAAGGAATGGGAAAAATATGCTTCAGTTAGATGAAAGTGGTGGGAGGAGACTTATACAACAAGGTTGTTGGGCCGAACGACTGTTTCTTCCCTGTTGAATGCTAAGGCCATATAAATAAATTCTTGTCACAATCATGTCAATACTCATAAGAAGTTGTATTCCCTTAATTTCAATTCTAGAAATATTTAAAATCAGAGAAAATAACTAAATGACTCACAAATGTTCCACTATCATGAGAATGTGTGTAGTTTCCAGTAGCAGACCCGGATGCTAATTCCATTAAATCCCAGTAATTTGCCATCAGTATAAAGTGCAATATCCTATTGATTAAAAATACTACAAATTTGCACAATTTAATCTTCATTCCATTTTTAAAAATTGAAAAGCTATGAAAACTTGAGTGATAGATTGGGATTAAGCACATAATTGGCCAGATGATCAGTTTGTAATAACCAGAGCTAAATAAGAAAATTATCACTTCCATAATTACTCGCAAATTACCACACTTGGTCTCGAGATGTGGCCTCGTTTTCACTGGTGAGATCAAGCATAGAAGAGGTGATCATTTTGCCGAACACACGCTCTGTCCGCCAAGGATGTCCGACTAGGATGTCGCCGACAGTTCGCCAGGGTGTCGCGGGCATGATCGTGAGGAGTCTTCCAAAGATCGTAGTGGATCTCGGCGCATCGCCGAGAAATCAAACGGTTTGAAATCTCTCGGCGACAGCTGGCTTGTCGCCAGGCAACGTAGCTTATTGCGGTCGCTGTCGCATGCTGTCCCCAGGTTTGCTAGGTTCTCTTAAGATGCATTTAGAAGCACGTAATATTAAAATAAGTAAAGTCATTTCAAAATACCATAAAATGCTTGTGTTTAACCAATTTATTTACCGTCAGGACATTTGACAGGTAGATTGGAGGCGACAGTTTGACAGTCAGGTAAGCGTGGAAATTTTCGCGATGTTTATGGCCATCGGCCATTACATTTAAAGTGAGCTCCAAACCCAGATATGCAACCCAGAAACCAGATATACATCTCCCTTACATTTTCAAAGAATACCCACACACTTTTCACAAAAATCCATTTAACCATTTAATTTTTTTAAATTTTAATACAGCTATTAGTAAACTGGAAGTAAATCCTGTTTATTCCTTGTTACAGTGAAGCTTGTTTTTTAAGTAACCCACACTTGTGGGAAACCCATTCAAAACTCTCAAGTACTTACTAACTTGTCAGTGATTTCAGCGAAAACCAAGACGCCGGAGAAGCATTGACAGCGTGGGCATTTTCGCGATGTTCCAGAAGACGCTGAAATCTCGACCTGACTCGGCATTGTCGTGGTCATTGTCGCCGGGTAAAAGAAAAGTTCGGCAATCTGGTACGACTTTGACAGTCGCCGGCAGTCGCCAAAAAGATCGCCTAAGTGGGACAGGCCCTTAAGTTGCTAACCATTGTAACTCCCCATTCGCATGTTGACCTGTCTGTCATGGGCCTTCTCCATTGCCATTTGAGAAGGAGAATAGTTCCACCGTGACCATGTATATTCAGTCAGGGTCACTGAATGTATTTGAAACTGCTGCTCCCACCACCACCCTGTACACATGTTTGTTGAACCACAGACGCCTCACTCAACTACTAGTGCTCTTAATCGTGAGTTGCTTATACTTATATATATATATTCATATGCTCAAGGACAGATTCATCCCCTCTGTTAACAGCTTTCTGAATGGTACTTCCATTGGTTGGGATACTATTACAATTCACATCTATTCCATTGGGGACATTAGCCTTTGTCTATGGAACTGATACGATACAATGCTGAGAACAATAATGTGCACTCTGTATATTCCCCATCTGCCTCAGTGACATTCTCCAGCATCTTCACCAAGTCCTTCAATTCTCATAATATCCAGAAATAGATAGATCCTATTTTGGGCTGCACGTCCAGAATCTAACCTATTGGTTGTTATTATGAAATCTTCACTCTCATCACCTGGCCAGTCTAAATCCTGAGGCTATTTGAAAGGACAAAAAAGTGCAAGGATAAAAAAAAATCCAAAACTCTGAGGGGATAGAAAGGGCAAAATTATCATCTCAGTCCCAAATGGCTCCCTTCTATTCTCCCTTTTAAACTGTGGCCCCTGATCCTTGATTCAACCAGGGAAAAAGTCTACCTGCATCCAGCTTATGAAGCCTTCTTAGGAATTTTGCAAATGTTGATGACTTTTCTCTTGCACTCTCTCACTCCTCGCTGCCCCCTCCAAAGAAAGTAGTGTGCTCCATCTTTCACGAGGGCATTGCTGTGACAAGATTGAGACAATAAAATATGGTGCCTACACATCATAACATCCCTATTCTCTCCCCCTTCACCCTTGTGTAGTTTATGATTTGCAAGTTACTAAATTTGTGATAAGCACGATCGCCTCAATTGACTTCTCTCTCATGTGGCAGCTTTACTCTTGGTCTTTTGTCCTGTTATATGTCCTCAGATTGTAACCTGGCCATATGATGAGAGTAAAGACACCAAAATTACAACCAGTAGGTCAGATACTGGCACAGCGGCTGATTGAGAACTTAGAGGTGGAATCATTTTTGATGTTGCACTCAGTACTCAGCTAGGGGCCGGGAAGAAGCCGTATTAGGTTTAGCTGGGGCAGTGATTGAGTCTTTAGTTGAGTTTAGAGATACAGCGCAGAAACAGGCTCTACGGCCCACTGAATCCGCACCGACCAGCAATTCCCACACATTCACACTATCCCACGCACACTAGGGACAATTTTTACATTTGTACCAAGCCGATTAACCTACACACCTGTACGTCTTTGGAGGGTGGGGGGAAATTTGAAGATTTCGGAGAAAACCCAGGCAAGTCACAAGGAGAACGTACAAACTCCATGCAGGCAAGCACCCGTAGTCAGGATCGAACCCAGGTCTCTGGCATTGTAAGGCAGTAGCTCTACCGCTACACCACCATGCTGCCCTATTCTCATTGAGTCTAAGCTCCATCAGTGAAGATCGATACCAATCAATTTTGCACACTGACATCATGATCTGCCTGCGTAACACTCTTCCAGCAGGCATCAGTTGTACAGAAAACAAAATCATGAGAGGAAGAGATCAGGTAAATGCACAAGAGTCTTTTGCCCAGTGCAGGGGAATTGAGGACCAGAGGACATAGGTTCAAGGTGAAGGGGAAAAGATTTAATAGGAATCCGAGGGGTAACTTTTTCACACAAAGAGTGGTGGGTGTATGGAACAAGCTGCCAGAGGAGGTAGTTGAGGCTGGGACTATCTCATTGTTTAAGAAACAGTTAGACAGGTACGTGGATAGGACAGGTTTGGAGGGATATGGACCAAGCGCAGGCAAGTGGGACTAGTGTAGCTGGTGGCCGGTGTGGGCGAGTTGTGCCGAAGGGCCTGTTTCCACACTGTATCACTCTATGACTCTTTGTGCAAACACCTCATGATCCTGACACACCACAACACACCAGAGTAGGCTGTAAGAATACGTTGCAATATTTTGGAACTAATTTGGTAAAGTTATGCTTCGGGGGGGAAAATGCATCACAAAACCATTATGTGAATGACTCTTTTTATATTTGGTTTCAATTTAAAAAAAACTAAGCACAATTGGTTACACATTTTTCCCTTTCACATTTGATGCTTAGTGAGAGCATTTTCAGCTGTACAGCATTGGTGTTGGTTGTAGGTCTGTCGCTGTATCACAAGAGCAGCATATGATCTACAATTAATTTCATTGACCTGAGCATCAATTTTTTCTCAAATATTTTGGCTGAAAATTCATTGGATATGTTTGGATAGCAATTCTGTTTGTGTGTGGGTCAGGGAGTTTGGAACACCCAAAAAAGTAACCAGCTTGCAGATCTTTTTTTTAAGTGCACTGTGGTCAATCAGTCATTGGAAAATTAAACTGAGGCCAATGCTGCTACTCTGCACAATAGTATCCTGATTTCCTGAATATACCCCTATGTCTGGGAGTAATTTGCAAGTAGATTGATTGTGTTTGATGTCCTGATCCTTCATTAATGAGCTGCCAGGTGAGGTAGTTGAGGCAGATACTATAACACCATTTAAAAGATGTTTGGACAGGTGTGTGAATAGGAAAGGTGTGGAGGGACATGGGCCAAATGCAGACAGGTGGGACGAAATGTAGATGGGGCACCTTGGTCAGCATGGGCTATTTGGGCCGAAGAGCCTGTTGCCATGCAGTATGACTTTGATTATGTGTAATGAAGTGAATGTTTGATGCTTGCTACAGAACATTTGTACAATAAGTGTGAGATGATTTAGTCTAATTAGTATTTTGGATTTCCATTTGTCTGAGTTAGTGCTGAAAAGCACGGAGAAACGGAAATGGTTACCATTTTACTTACAATAAGATTTATATATTGGTAAGTTTTGTCGTGTCAGTAGTGATTAATAGTGTAAATAGTTTGAATAGAAACAGTGATTTGTTTTTAAAAACATGTTGCTGAATTTAGTAATCTGAGTCGACCACAAACGTGCTCATGTTTTTAATTTTCTGAAGCATTGGAAGACTTGGCCTCAGAATTATCTGCCTTTAACCCTTGCACTTGTTTCAAATGATTATCCATTTCATGTGGAGAGTGGGGAAAAGAAAAAATGGAGCTGGTTTTCTACCTGAAATTAATTAATGAAGTTCGGATTGACTGACTGAACCTTTTTTTAAATTACTAAATTACTTTGTGAAGTGTGGTAGAGTTTGTCTTTTTAGTCTTCAAAGATACAGCATGGACACAGGCCTTTGGCCCACAGAGTCCATGCTGATCAATGATCAGCCCGTACATTAGCAGTATCCTAAACCCTAAGGAAATTTATAAATTTACCAAAGCCAATTAACCGAAAAGCATGTGTGTCTTTGAAGTGTGGGAGGAAACTGGAGCACCTGGAGAAAACCAACACAGATACAGAGAGAGCAGACAAACTCCATACAGACGGCACCCTTAGTAAGGATCGAACCCGGGTCTCTGGCACTATAAGGCAGCAACTCTATATCTGCGCCACTGTGTGAACCGATAACTGACCTACAATTAAGAACGATATGACAATTTAATAAATTCAAATTTAATTTAAATAATTAAAATACCGTTTCTTAATAGTTATTCATCTTTCTAGTTAAGTACATTATAAACTCCTGATGCTTGGTACAATTAAAGATTTTTACCTCCAAATTAAAAAGCTGGTCAGAATAACTTGAAATCGTGCTGTTGCTGAAATGTGATCAATTGGACAAATATAAATATTGCCATAGACTCCCTCAGGGTGTTTTTAAAATTAATTTAGAGGTACAGCGCGGAAACAGGCCCTTCGGCCCACCAGTCGGCGCCGCCCAGCGATCCCCGCACATTAACACTATCCTACACTAGGGACAATTTTCACATTTACCCAGTTAATTAACCTACATACCTGTACGTCTTTGGAGTGTGGGAGGAAACCGAAGATCTCGGAGAAAACCCACGCAGGTCACGGGGAGGACGTACAAACTCCGTATAGACGGCGCCCGTAGCCAGGATCGAACCTGAGTCTCCGGCACTGCATTCGCTGTAAGGCAGCAACTCTACCGCTGCGCCACCGTGCCGTTCTCTCTCCATGTCCCCACCGTTCATAAACATTATGTGTAGGAAGAAACTGCAGATGCTGGTTTAAACCGAAGATAGACACAAAAAGCTGGAGTAACTCAGCAGGACAGGCAGCATCTTTGGAGAGAAGGAATGGGTGACGAAGGGTCTCGACCCGAAACATCACCCATTCCTTCCCTCGAGTACTGCAGCCTGTCCCGTTAAGTTACTGTAGCTTTTTGTGTCTATCTTCGCACATAAACGTTAAGTATTTTTATATCTTTGAGATACTGTGGTGTGAGAGGGGCAGTGGTACTGCATTTCTCAGCCAGCTGCACGTTGAAAGTAAAACTGTCAACACTTGCTAAAACAGCTGTTGGAAAGACAGCCTATGTGCCATTGGTTTTGAGGAATCCTGGCAGGTTTATCCTGGGTTGTGTTAGGCTCAGGTTCCCGGACTCATAACCAATGGCGCAATTTGAAACTAGATTTGGTTTGTTTTATGAGCGCAATAATGCAGAACTTGATGAAAACTCTTGTAGGTGTTACTAAATATGAGGAAGGCTGCAGAATGACTAAATTCTCAATGAATATTTAGATCCAAAAGTAAAATAATCAATAACATACAAAGGGTTATTTTCATAACTTTTTACACAAAGGGTGGTGGGTGCATGGAACTAGCTGCCAGAGGAGGTAGTTGAGGCAGGGACTATCCCAACGTTTAAGAAACAGTTAGACAGGTACATGGATAGGACAAGTTTGGAGGGATGTGAACAAAACGCAGGCAGGTGAGATCAGTGTAGCTGGGAAATGTTGGCCGGTGTGGGCAAGTTGGGCTGAATGCATCACCTATGAAGGCAAGTATACCATACACCTTTTTTCCATTCTCTCTAATTGTATTGTATTGCCACATTCAGGGATCAATGTGGTTGTTAATCTATAATGCAGTAAAAGGGTCTTACCATTATCTGGATACACTGATGAGCCAAAACATAATGACTACCTGCCTAATATGGTGTTGGTCCTCTGTGTGCCGCCAAAACAGCGCCGACCCGCGGAGGCATGGACTCTACAAGACCCCTGAAGGTGTCCTGTGGTATCTGGCACCAAAACATTAGCAGCATATCCTTCAAGTCCTGTAAGTTGTGAGGTGGAGCCGCCGTGGATCGGACTTGTCGATCCAGCACATCCCACAGATGCTCAATCGGATTGAGATCTGGAGAATTTGGCCAGGGCAACACCGTGAACACTTCATCATGTTCCTCAAACCATTCCCGAACAATGTGTGCAGTGTGGCAGGGTGCATTATCCTGCTGAAAGAGGCCACTGCCAGGGAATAGCATTGCCATGAAGGGGTGTACCTGGTCTGCAACGATATTTAGGCAGGTGACACGTGTCAAATTGACGTCCACATGAATGGCCGGACCCAGGATTTCTCAGCAGAACATTGCCCAGAGCATCACACTCCCTCCACCGGCTTGTCGTCTTCCCACAGTGCATCCTGGTGCCATCACTTGCCCAGGTAAACGGCGCACACGTACACGGCCATCCAGGTGATCTAAAAGAAAACGGGACTCATCGGATCTTCTTCCACTGCTCCAAGGTCCAGTTCTGACGATTGTGTGCCCAATGTAGGCGCTTTCGACGGTGGACAGGAGTCATCATGGGCACTCTGCGGCTACGCAGCCCCATATGCAGCAGGGTGCGATGCACTGTCTATAGTGACACATTCCTCCCGTGACCACCATTAAAATTTTCTGTGACTTGTGCCACAGTCGACCTTCTGTCGGTTCGAACCAGACGGGATAGCCTTCATTGCCCTCGAGCAGCGATGAGCCTTGGGCGCCCAACACTCTGTCACCGGTTTGTGGATTGTCCCTCCTCGGACCACTGTTTGTAGGTACTCACCACTGCTGACCGGGAGCACCCCACATGCCTTGCCGTTTCAGAGATGCTCTGACCCAGTCGTCTGGCCATGACAATTTGGCCCTTGTCAAAGTCGCTCAGGTCTTTACTCCTGCCCATTCCTCCTGCATCCAACACATCAACTTCAAGAACTGATTGTTCACTTGCTGCCTAATATATCCCACCCCTTGACAGGTGCCATTGTAACAAGATAATTAATGTTATTCATTTCACCTGCCAGTGGTCATAATGTTTTGGCTCATCGATGTACTGTTCTCTTACATTCGACCTCCCAAAGTGCAACACTTGCTGGGATTAAACTACATTGCCAGTTCTACGCAGATATCTGTAAGTGATCTAAATCCCACTGTATCATCTGGCACCTTCCACACTGTGTTTTGGTGTTGTCTGCAAACTTACTAACCGACCCATCACCATTTACATCCAAGTCATTTATATATATCACAAACAACAGATGTCCCAGCACTGATCTCAGCAGAACAACACTGGCCATAGACTTACCTCTTTAATCACACCCTTCCATCACTACCCTCTGACTTCCATGGGTAAGCCAGTTCTGAATCCAAACTATGAAGGATGGGACCACCATTCTCTGTAAGTTCTGTACTAGGTCACATACATCCGAACTTGCCGATGCTTTAAAAACATAGAAAATAGGTGGAGGAGTGGGCCATTCGGCCCCTCAAGCCATCACCGCCATTCAATATGCCCATGGCTGATCATCCAAAGTCAGTACCCTGTTCTTGCTTTCTCCCCATATCCCTTGATTCTGTTAGCCCTAAGAACTTCTTCATCCCTAGATCAAAATCCTGCAATTACCGACCCGCCACAAGGATTGCTGCTATTCAGGGTATGGTTCATTTCCAGCACCATTATGGCGTTTAGGCCTGGCAAATAAATTCTGGTCTTATCAGTGACGCTGAAGGCAAAAAAGTATTTGCGGAGAGAGGAAAGGTCCAAAGGCCATCAGGTTGTCATTTTGTGCTGCTTTAAATATATCTAATCGTGTATTGTCTTTCTGCTGACTGGTTTAGCACGCAACAAAAGCTTTTCACTGTACATCGGTACACATGATAATAAACTGAACTGAACTGAACTGCTCCATCCAAAGTGTGGTGGTGAGGCTTTCAAGATTGTTTGAAGTTGCGTTGCTGAATGGCCATGAGGCATGCACATTGCAAGTCACGGGTTCAATGCAGGTCCACACATTATCACTTTCTCTCCCATCTCACCTGAGTCAATTAGAAAAAATTAGAAAACCACATTCTGATTAGCAGCTTGCTTTTATTTTGAAAAGTCAAAGGCGGTGTTATGAATGCTAATCTGACATTTATGTGTTATCTCCTGCAGTGCCATGTTGCTAAAATTCATGCATTTTTTTTAATGGAAGATATTTTTACTCGGCAGACAGTTACGTGATATTCAGGAAAGTTCGTCCTTAATACCCCTTTATTCGTCCTGAAGAATCTAACCACCACAGATTTTCTTTGTTGTTTATTCAGTCACATAATAACTGGGTATAGCTGGAGGCAACTGTAATAACAATTAAAAAATACTCTGTGTTACATATGTCTAGAGAGACATCCGTAACTTCTAAAGTGTTTTGTTTTATTCAAAGAACAGGAAAGATGAAAGTGTTTTTTTGCTCATTTCAATTAAGAGAAATTTGTGCACTTCTGTGTCTGGTTTCCGTAATTCATCTCAGCCTTAAAGTCTCTATTGCAGATTCTACCTGAATAATGTGCTTGACGAATGATTCGTTTTCGTAACTATTTAGGTGTGTCTTTTCGTAACAGCACCTTTTTCTCTGCATGGTAATGACCTGTTCTATTAGATATGCACTCTGTAGTTAAAGTGTAAATAGTAGTATAATTTGTATACTACAAAAGATGTTCGGAATACAAGTTCTTTGTTTAATGTTTGATTTTGTGCTGAATCTTAAGAAAGACTTGCCATACGTGGTGCTCTTTGGTTAGACTTGCCCCACCCTCCACTCCATTCAGAAAATAATGGAAAAGTAGGTGCAGTGGTTTGTGCTTCCAGATAGGGCCATCATCAGAACTGACATGCCATGAGTTCTATTCCCCTCGATGCATCATATTGATTCTGTCTTGCAAGAAACTGATGCATCTTTCTAGCATTTTAAAATTATGTTTCATACTTCCAATGTGCATGCTTGTTTTCTGTGCTTCAACTCGTTATCCTGTTTGGAGTGCATTATGGGCCCACTGGAGGACGAATAGTTAAGGCTTTAGGTTACTATCTTACGTCTGTACAAATTGGTTAAAGGATTGCCTCTCAAGCAGGGAGATTGTTGCAAATATTTCATGAAGATTGGAGAGTAGCAAGCCAATTCTTGTTTCAGATGACCTCAGCAGGGTATTGCAGACTATTGGGTTTTGGCTAATGCCTTTTGGCTGAAACGTATAGCAGGGTGCTTATTGCCAAGCATAATTTGCAGGGAATGAAACAATAGCCTACGGACGAGTATGCATGCTGTGAAGCAGTGTCTGGGCGAGCCAATCTGGAGATGTCTTTCTTTTGCCTGCCAAGTTCGACCACCCAAAATTATACACAGCAGTTTTATTTAATTTAAGCTGAAGTGTTTGTTCATAATATTTCTCAACAGATATTTTAGCTGTTAAAACTTAGTTTGTAGAATTTAGATGAGATTAAGTAAATGGCTCGGCTTTCCTTTGGGGAATTAATAAGCTCCTGATTATCTATTTGTTTTAAAATAACTTAGCATGGCTTTTCTTTGTCCTCTTATGCTGCAGTGTTCACTTTATTCACAATTTTTAAATGCCTCCATTCAAGCTTGAGAGTAGCAAAACCCGAGCAGCTTGTTTCAAAGTGCACTGAAAAATAGCTATTACAACTGGTTTGATCACCTAATATTCGTGCATATTGTACTGCCACCATTCTGTTTCACAACCTATACTGACAAAAAAATGAATGACAGCAAACTTGCAAAGCAGTCTCTCATAACAAGACTAACTCGTCAGCTGTCATGACTTGAAATACAAAACTTAAAAAAATTAATGAAAGGCACAATGGGTGCAGATAGGTCCATGTATTACTAATTGATCTGGTGATTCCTAAAGAATATCCTTAATATTGTGGTCATCTTTTTGTATGTTAGGTTGGGTGTGTACCAGGGGGAAGGCAAGGGAACATGCTGAGCTCTGAAAATAGTAATATCTTCTTTCTGTTTGAGAAGTAGGCTTGTGTTTTGTGGGTTCCGTAAAGGACTACCATACTCTTATATGTCCCAACTTACTGCTCTAGTCTGGTTTTGAATGTGATTATTTGCTACAAGATGACAAAGAATGTCTTATTCACATATAGAAACATTTGCTTCTAAATTTAGGACAATGCTAGAAAAGGATTTTCATAATAAGTTGGCCTACATAAATAAAACGAGTTATGGAGTTTTAACTATGAACACAAAACATTGTTACAAGATTGACACAAAGTGCTGGAGTAACACAAAGAGTCAGGCAGCATCTCTGTATAAAAAGGATGGGTGATGTTTCGGGTCGGGACCCTACTTCAGACTGATTACAAGATTATTTTGCAATAAAAAGGTGTTCGTATCACTCAGACCAATGAAGATTGACCTAATGACAATTTCCAAATGAATCCGTTTGGAAGCGCTGTTCCAGACTGTCTCTAGGACAAAGCAAAGGATCATTTAAAAAATAACATCAGATAATTTTTGATCAGCGTGTTATATGAAAACATTTTTATATCTAAAGCCGGGTGTTGGCATAGAACTCAAGAACTTTATCCTTGATACGTTGCTATTATAATGTTTTGGAGTGAATATCAGTGGCAATACCAATGGGGGAGAAAAACATATCTATTTATATTTTCATGGCATTTGGTCATTATTTTATTCAAAAATACCTGGATCAATTTGATGACTAAATCCAAATACTACAGAGAAAAGCACGGTTCAGCAAGCACTTCACAATGATGAAATGTCTATAGTTTTGTTTTTTAAAAAAAATCAGTTTTAGTTCGAGTTTCGATTAGAGACACAGCGTGGAAACAGCCCACCGACCGAGTCTACGCTGACCACCGATCACCCATACACTAGTTCTATGTTAATCCAGATTCTCATCATACACACTGGGGCCAATTTACAGAAGCCAATTAACCTACAAACCTAGACGCCGTTGGAATGTGGGAGGAAACCAGACAATAGACAATAGACAATAGGTGCAGGAGTAGGCCATTCAGCCCTTCGAGCCAGCACCGCCATTCAATGCGATCATGGCTGATCACTCTCAATCAGTACCCCGTTCCTGCCTTCTCCCCATACCCCCTCACTCCACTATCCTTAAGAGCTCTATCCAGCTCTTTCTTGAAAGCATCCAACGAACTGGCCTCCACTGCCTTCTGAGGCAGAGAATTCCACACCTTCACCACCCGGAGAAAACCCACACGGTCACAGGGAGAACGTACAAACTCTGTACAGACAGCACCCGTAATCAGATCAAACCTGGGACTCTAGCGCTGGGAGACAACATTGTGCCGCCAAATTCTCATGGCATGTAATGTATTTTGCTTCCGGAGGTGAAACTACCTAGGAGCATTGATGAATACACATCGATATTGACTTGTAAATGGTTGTTGTACTTTCTTGTGGATCTTACTTTCATATTTCTCCATTGACTCGGTTTCTGTTTGTAAATCCTGATCTTCACCTTCAGAAGGCTGCAAACAAGCAACAGTTGTAATGTATCAGCACACAATCTGATCCACTTTCTGCTCTGAAAACTTGATTTCAGTCAGGCAAGGCCATATAAATTCAGGAGAGTCGCAGGGTAATGCAGTGTTGTAGAAATGTAGACTGGAGCCTGTGATTCCTCCTTTTCTGAGATCACATTTATCAAATTGGTGGAGGAAGGGGGAGGGGGGGGAGTGCTGTCCAAAATGTGGCATTTCCGTCCAAGTGGAGATTATTAAATATTGTCTAGGAGAGTATTACCCAGTTCATCAGACTTGATAAAAATTCATTATAATAGCAAGCTCGCGGCTTCTCTAGATTTTGAACAGTCCCCCTTATTCTGGACCCTATCTAACTTCAATTTACTCCGCAAAGATATTTATTGATCCTTGTATAACTATTCTCTTCTGCAGACATGGCAGCATTGGAACTTTTGTGCAACTTTTGTGGATTGTGGATCTGGTATACATTCAATAATCTCTTCATCATACCTTCTCTTTTAAAAAAAGTTAATCATTTCAGCCTCTTTTGCATTATTGGGTATTTACATGGTTTAACCTGTTAGCAACTTCAGCCTTTCATGCCACAGTGCTTGAAGCAGTTAATTTATTTAGATTTCCTAACTTTAAACTGTTTGCTAACTTTATTCGGCTGCAAAGGATTTCCGAAACCAATTGCGTTCTTTAACGTTTACTATTATTTTGCTTGAAAGAAGTTCTGTAATTGAGTCGGCACTGTTGGGGCCACGTCTATTCTGCTTATAGTATAGCATGAATTGGGTAGCAACAAACAACAGAGTCACAGTTATACAGCACGGAAATAGACCCTTTGGCCCAACTCGACCATGCCCATCAAACGTCTACCTGAGCTAGAGACATTTGCCTTCACTTGGCCCATATACCTGTAAACCTTTCTGCCTATGAACCTGTCCAAATGTCTTCTTAATGTTGTAATTATACCCACCTCTACAAGTTCCCCTGGCCCTGTGGGCACCACCCTCTGGGTGGACAAGTCACCCTGCAGGTTCCCAATAAATCTTTCCCTTCACACCTTAAACCTATGTTCTCAAGTTTTAGATTTTCGTACCAAGAGAAAAAAAAAACTGCATTTCCCTCATGATTTTATACGTTTAGTCCATATGCCTCTAAACCTCTCTGATCCATGTACCTGTGCAAGTGTCTTTTAAGCGTTGTTATTGTACCTACAACTTTCTCTGGGAGCTTGTCCCATATAGGGTTTAATGTCTTACCTCACTGCTGAAATGGCGAAAATTCAGCTCTTTGCACATTTACAGTGAAAGGATAGTCATTTTTAACTTGGGATGTTTGGCAAGGCGAGTATTTACTGCACATTTACTATTTGTCCTGTAACAGTTGATGCAGCTTTGTTGACCCACTTCAGAGGATGATTACTGTGGGACTGGGAGCTACAAATAGGCGAAACTAAGTAAGAATCTGAAGGACATCGATTCCCTTCATATGCAAGCCTCTTGGGGGCTTCATGACAGTTTGGCTACTTTAACTATGCTGCTGGAATTAAATTGTGTTGACCATCCTTTAATTTCCAGATTTTTTAAACAACTCCAAATTTTGAATCTGGCCTGGAGGGATTTGAACTGGTTTTCCTGGGATTATTTGCCTTGGATTTCTAGTCCAGCAGCGTTGAGCTCATGGAGCTGTAACTGTAATGTGCTCATATCCTTCAGACATGGTGTTGATTCGAATATTCAATGAATTAAAATGACTATGTCAATATATTTTAGTTACACACACTCGACAACTGTGTGGTTTTCATCAAGAATATTTTGCATGATTTACTGAAAACCCAAGTAACAACTTATTAATGTCATGTATTTTTCCTGAAATCACAGAACATTAGTTGTTTTCAAAGTGGTCAGGTAATGCTACATACCCAAATATTTCAGTATGTCAATGATGTCTCGAAATGGACCTTGTTTTGGGACAAGTATGTTGATATTGAAGTGCATCAACAGCATAATCATTTTACATAGTGATAATGAAATTAACTATTACTTTAATGCATTACTTTATCAAAATTAGAACTGACCTTGTACTGTGGGAATGCAGCTTTTCAATGAAACAGATGTTTAAATCTTTAGATCAGAAATTGTATTGCTCCACAAATAAATGAGAAGGCCTGATAATGCGGTTTCAAATTTTCAATGTACAATTCATTTCCTTCAAAATTTTGATTGAGTTCCTCTCATTGTTATTTATATTAATAATGTTACTGTAATTTCTGAAAGGCTTTTTGCATTCTTACCATATATTTCAAATCTGTTGCAGTCTTTAAAGTATATAATTGTTAAAAATAAAATACAAGAATTCAGTTATTTTATTGCAGACTGTTCATCCAGCTGCTCAGCAAGTATTGTGTAATGAAAATACACTTGTTTCTCTTTTTGTTAGTTTCCTGGCTGGAATATCCTGTACTTCACTATCTGTGGAAGGGAACAAAAGGTGTAATATTCTCATGGGGGTTGTGAATATTGTATTTATCATTTTTCACACTTATTATTTATGTGAAGGATAGGTCTTCTGTTGCATCAAGTGATTAGCCAGAATCCCATGGGTATAAACTTAAACTAACTTGCCTGGCGGTAAACTAATGGGATTGGTCTAGCACTAGCACAGTCTGAAGAAGGGTCTCGACCCGAAACGTCCCCATTCCTTCTCTCCTGAGATGCTGCCTGACCTGCTGAGTTACTCCAGCATTTTGTGAATAAATACCTTCGATTTGTACCAGCATCTGCAGTTATTTTCTTGCACTAGTTCGAGAGCTCAGCTGATTTAACCCGCTATAGGTTTCAATGGGAAAAAATAATACGATACGATACGATAGAACTTTATTTATCCCAGGAGGAAAATTGATCTGCCAACAGTCATAAAACACAAGATACATGAAACACGAAATTAAAGTGCCGAGTGGAAAGGATTGAGGATGTGCAAAGATTTTGGGGTGGGGGGGGAAGAGTCGGTCTACCCCACGACAGAAGGGGGATGAGTTGTACAGTATGATAGCCACAGGGAAGAAGGATCTCCTGTGACATTCTGTACTGCATCTTGGTGGAACCAGTCTGTTGCTGAAGGTACTCCTCAGGTTGACTAGTGTGTCATGGTGGGGATGAGCTATATTGTCCAGGATGCTCTGCAGTTTGAGGAGCATCCTCCCTTCCAAGACCACCTCCCATGAATCCAACTCTGTTCTTGTGAATTTCCTGTTTGGTACGTTAAATTAGAGTTACCATCGGAAGTTTCCTACTCTGAGTGGATATATTTAATCACTCCATCTGTAAGCTAACAAAAATATTACTTAAAATAAACTTTATATAACATAATATGTCTTTTATTAGGCATGATGGGGATAAACTGTCTCAAAAGGTCTACTCTAAATATTCTACCATTCTCTTCTTTCTCGATCATCAAACCCACTTCTTCAACCAAGTTCTCAGTCATCTGTTTAAGAATAAGGGGTAGGCCATTTAGAACAGAGATGAGGAAAAACTTTTTCAGTCGGAGAGTTGTGAATCTGTGGAATTCTCTGCCTCAGAGGGCAGTGGAGGCCAATTCTCTAAATACATTCAAGAGAGAGCTAGATAGAGCTCTTAAGGATAGCGGTGTCGGGGGGTATGGGGTGAAAGCAGGAACGGGGTACTGATTGGGAATGATCAGCCATGATCACATTGAATGGCGGTGCTGGCTCAAAGGGCCGAGTTGATTGATTTAATATAATGAAACATCTTAGAGACAAGATACTATATAAATACATCGTATTACATCGTATACACTCCAAAGACGTACAGGTATGTAGGTTAATTGGCTGGGTAAATGTAAAAATTGTCCCTAGTGGGTGTAGGATAGTGTTAATGTACGGGGATCACTGGGCGGCACGGACTTGGAGGGCCGAAAAAGGCCTGTTTCCGGCTGTATATATGTGATATGATATGATATTGCCTTGAACTATACAGTACTCCATGCAGGACATTGTGGTTGTGTCATCTAGTTAATTATGTCAAGTTTGTAAAATACGTTGACATACATATTGGAATATTGAAAACTATTGCATTTTGAAGAATGATACAATTCTGATCATCTTATGGATCTTTCTTTTGAGCATCAATATCGTGTCGGCTTTCCTCACTCGCGTCACCATTCGAGTGTGGTCACCCATTTTTGAAGTCCCCAAATTATAGTCAAAAGTGTACTTTCTGCTCTTTATTTCCTGTTCTATGGTAACATTTATTTAGTACAGAAAAATTTAGATTTCTTTAATGTCTGATGCACAGGGGTGCCATGAAATCCACTGTTCCCATGAAGGTCACGTTAATCAGTATACATACAGTAATGGTAAATACATCAGAAAATACAACGACAAGTGTAAATCAGCAAAATGGTGCAAGATTGTAATTCACAATCCAAGTTGTGCAAAAGTACAATAATGGAATATGCAAATGAGGTGGAGTTAAGATTAAGAGTATGTGGCAGCATTTCTGGGAATGGGACGTGAAAAATGTAACTTGTTCGGGAGTCAGATAGCATTGGGGATGAAACTGTTCTATTTTCTGGATGTCCGAGCTTTCAAACTCCTGTACCATCTCCCAGGAGGTGAAAGAGAGAAACGAAATTGGCCAGGGTGACAGGCAATTTCTTAGGATATATCAAAGTAGCAGTGGTGCAGTATGATTGAAGTTCAATTGATTTAATTCAAGTTTTCCTTTATCTTGCTTATGCTGATTAATAGAATGTAGATTAGTTTCAAGTGGTGATTTTTGGCCTTTATAAGGGCAAATTCTAGGCATTTCTAAATGCTCTGCTGTAAGTAGTTTTCCAAGGGCTTGGTGAATCTAAATTTTATGATCTGTGTCAGTGGAACCATATTTTCCAGCTTGTCATTGTCAGCACAAGCAGAAACATTTATAGATTAATCATTGTGTTATTTAGCTTGACATGACTAGTAACATTATCATTGTTTTCTCAGCTTCTTCATCATTTCTAAAATCACAAAACAATATAAACACCAAAATACATCTTGAAAACATAAAAACAAATTTATTTTTGAAGAGCAATTCTTATTGGAGCAATTTATAACAATTTATCCATTTTCTAAAGAAAAGAAACAATCACTGGTTCAGGTCTCAAGGCAGTACAATGGTTGAATTCCTGGCATTTGCTGTCAGATGGGTAAGTGCGAACATTTTGACTCTCTCTGACCATTTACGCCCCTCTAATATCATAAATCCAAAAATGTTATCTTATGTAACAATGAATTTGCATCAGAATTTACAAGGCATGATGAGCAAGTTTGTAAAAATAGGAAGAATCGTAGTCGAGAATTAAAGTGGCATCTTGATCAGCTGGCATACGACTCTTGGAATGGCAAATGGAGTTTAATTCAGGTAAGTGTGAGATGCTGCATTTTGCGAAGTCCAACCAGAGCAGGACCTTCACATTGAAGACAGGGCTCTGGGGAGTGTTGTAGAATAGAGGGATTCAGGAGTGCATATCTCCCTGAAGGTAGTGTGACAGGTAGATAGGGTGGTGAAGAAGGCCCATAGTACATTCAGTTTTGGTCACCCTGCTTCAGGAAAGATGCCATTAAGCTGGAAAGAATGCAGAGTAGACATATGAGTATGATTCCAGGACTCAAGGGTCTGAGCTATCGTGAGAGGATGGGTAGGTTTAGACTTAATATGTTGGAGCACAGGTGGCTGAGGGATGATTTAATATGTTGGAGCACAAGTGGCTGAGGCTGAGGGAGGAGCTGTATAAAGTGATGAGGCGAATAGAGTGATAAACAGTTTTTCTCTCCAAGATGGGGAATCGAGAACTACAATGCATAACTTTAAGGTAAGAAAGGAAAGATTTATTAGGAACCCGAGAAGTCACTTTGTCACACAGAGGTTAATGGGTATATTGAACAGGAAAGTTCAATAATAACATTTAAAAGACATTTAGACGAGTGCATGAATAAGAAAGGTGGGCAAATGGGACTAGCTTGGGTGGGACATCTTGGGCAGCATGGATGAGTTAGCTCAAAAGGCATGTTTCTGAGCCCTATAACTCTACCAAGTGACGTAAGTCATTTCAGATCTGTAATCAAGTACAATGAACAGTGCATTTGAGGCCAAATAATGGGAGCGAATGTTTTCTTTTTGGGGAAGCTTTGCTCAGCCAGCTTTTAAACTTCAGCTTGAGTTTCTAGTGATAGAACTACCCTATTAAGTAGAGACCATTTCCAGTGACATGTATTTTGTGAATACACCTTGCTTCTGTAGCATGTTGAGGTTTTAGTCTGTGATAGATTACTGGAAGGCAGCAAGCTTGAGTCTGGACCCTTTCCCTTCCTGTTCTTTGGAAAACATTTGGCCTTCTCATTGTCTCCCTGATGATCCATCTAACTTTAGGAAACATTTTGTCTGTGTTTCAGGTACCTATTTTTAGCATCGAGTACACCAAGTTGAGTTTTAATTAATACAGATGTTGAGCAAAGCTTCCTCTGTTCTTTTCCACTGATATGTATTAACACCTACCTCAAAGTGCACTTGCTCGATAGTCAGTATAGGAATTTTTCATAATAGGGCTATGTCCGAGTTTCCTAATTAGTAACTTAGTTGCCGGGTCAAAATTGTGAAACCCCTCCCTACCATTCTAATGTCTTTAATGTCATTTTTACCATAACTGACAAAGTTTGAGGTATCTCATCGCTATCTTTTCTAGAGTTAATTAGGGACTGGCATAAATGCTGGCCCTGTAAGTGACTACCACATGCTGTAAATGATGAATTGTAGAACGCTTATGTACTAAAAGGCCATTCCCATTTGGAACTGGATTGTGGCTACCTAACCCTCATTTCTTATACGACCTTGTAGATAGAAATTATTTCTGTTGTGTTATGCAGCCCTAAGAGGTAATGGATCAGTATCAAAGTTGCTGAGCCATCAGGTTCCTAATTCTGAACTTGTTACTAACCAGCATGGTAACCAGCGTAAACTGCAGGAAACAGATTGTATTTTTTATTAACCAAGCCCACTGTTACGTGTCTAGACATTGTAGATATTATTCAGTATTTCCATTGTTGCATCGTGACAGTGACATAACATCACTTAACAATTTACAAGTGTTTTCTTTGCTTTTCCTTTAAATGAATGCCAAACAGAATACTCGATGCATACCCGTGTATTTCAATACAGGAGACTGTTGTTGTTTGTATTATTAAGCCTACCAGACTCATGGTAGCAACTTCCCAGCTGGGAGAGGTATTGTGTGTCTTTTGTTTCATATTTTTGTGGGAATATCATTTGGATTATGAGCAGGCATCCCAAAGGTATGGTTGTTTTTAAGCATTATACGCAAGATTAAGAGTCTTCTGGTCTAGAAGCTGTGACGTCTCCAGCAGCAGCAACCTCTGCAGGCTCACCTGGAGTGCAAGCCCACATCTCAGCGCTTTGTAGGGAATCAGATAAATTAATTTCTAGTGACATTAAGAAGAGTGCGCAGCAACCAAATAATTATTCACAGATGTGTTTGTCGAAAATTTCAACGGTTGTTTGTATTTTTACTTTGTGCATCAATTTCTTTTTCTCTTTGGTTTGTATTAAGGCAGTACATTTCATTTCTGTTCAGAGCTTAAAACATTCTGACATGTTCCTGTAATATATCAAGGTTTGAATTTTGAATGCTGGATATAATTTCTCGAACACGCGATAGACAGCTCAGTGTTATGCCGCAAGCTGCAAAAGATTTGAGCGATTAATGCTACCCCTTGCCTTTCAGTGCTTCTTGCCATGGGGCTTGGCTGTGCCACCGCTGTCACTGTGCCAGCAAATATCTGCAGTCAGTACCGCTGCCAACTGCGCATTATCAGAAATCTGTCGTCAGATATCCGCAGTCTTTACGACGGCTCACTGTTCTGTACTGGCTGGATCATGCGACTAAAATTTTAACTCTTTCATCAAAACAAAACAATGTCGAACAGGTCTTAAAAACTGGAACGGTGAAGAATCCTGCAGTCAGCTTGTTCTTTCTTCCGTAAAGTGGCCAAACTTTGTATGCAGTCCTTTCAGTCCTGACATCTGAATTTATTCCTTGTAATATTTTAGTTAGCATTACAGTAGATATAGGGAAAAAAGAAATCACATTTGAGAATTAAGTCCAGAAATAACAAACTATCTTACTGATTGATTAAGGTAGGCTAATCACAGATTTTAATCAAAGCCTTTAAATTATTTGATTAATTTATTGTCGTGCCAATGAATATGTACTTTACATGGAGTTTTATAGGTCATTGTTTTGGTCATTTCAATTTTCTGATTAATGAAAGCAATGTTTATTTCACGTTGGCATGAATTTTCCCTTGCATCATCTTGACAACAAAATCTCTTTGGGCACCAGCACCATCTCTTCCCCTCCCCCTCCATGATCCTTCCACTTGTCATTTTATTCTAGTCAAGACGGTTCGAAATGACTTGTTCCTCTATCTTTGTTACTCAGAGCCTTCTATCTTATACACTTTTCTCAACATTGTAGATCCCACTGTTCCAATTTTTCAATCGTGTACATCTTGAATTTAAACTGCAGGATTCAGTTTTCATCTTTTTCTTACTCCTTGGAACGATGCTTTAGAAATGTGGTGATCACGTTTGCCTCCTTTCAATCCACGGATAGAGTGGCAATTGTAGTGTTCCTACTGTTGCTTCAAAGAATGATGGGGCACAGACCATGACTATTCAGCCCATCATGTCTGTGCTGGCTCCTTGTTGCAGGCTTGAAATTCAACATGGGATTGTTCCTGATACGTACAATTCAATCAGTTGAGACTTCTCCCTCAAGCAGCTGCAGTAATGATCTAAGTTCATCAAGATACGTGGAACTAAATTTTCCTCAGTTTGGGACGTGATGCTGATTATGGAATTGTTTTTTTGCTTGTGTCATTTAAAGTGGTATCGTCAATGACGGCTAATCTCAACAAGTGAAGACAAGGTTGAGCCATTTGTGAAAATCTTTGACCGTAGTGGCAAGCGGATGTCTCATATTCTTGACATAGATAGAGACCATTCTCTCCATTGAGATCATTCACCTAAGCCTGATGTCCTCAACATTTTTTTCGAGCTATTTTGAGTCACACTGCTGAGGATGCGACCAAAAAAAAAAGGATTTGGAAGAGTGAATATGGCGGAACCTATCCCATTTGTAACTGAGTTTAGAGCAAGGTTACATAGTGATCAGATCAATGTATCAGGAATGTAGCAGTAATTTTCATTAACAGAAGTTTGCGAGAATGTCGAACACACTACTGTTTTATGCTATATCTAAAAGGAGATTCGAGGCATATGTGAGGGAAGAGGAATGTAAAGTCAAAATAGGAGAATGAAAGGAAAGCAGGATATAATGGCTGATGTTAAGCAGTTGGGAAGAAGCCAGTTTCTGGAAATTCTATGAAACGACAAGAATATAATGTTGTTTCTATTATACTGCATAATTAGTGCTAATTAGTTGATCAGATCCTGTCAGCATTGATCAGTATACACAATTGTCTACATTGAATTGAAAAGGGAGGGTAACTCTTTCGTGTTATGCCATGTATTTGGTTATAACCCACTGAAATGTTGTATCCAAGCAGGAAAGGGTTCAATTAAATATATTAAAAGTTTTTTTTTTCAGACAGATTCAAAAACATAAAGTGTAATAGCACATTTTTAGGAGATTAAAAGAGAAATAACATTGAGAATTTACAGCAGTTGCGTGAACATGTGAAAGAAGAGATAAACAACTCAGTTGCAATATTGGTTTGTGAAATATGTGTACAAGATTCCAAATGCAACTATGGTTAACATTCTTGAAGTGAAATTTGTGCAGGTGAGTGAGATCTATTGGTTGAGTTTAGCATTTCCCCAAAAGCAGCACTTTGACTCGTTGCAAGTTTTAAAATAAGAGAATGTGTTGTTTTAAAACGATGGAAGGAAGTTATTTGGTAGATGTGTGAAATAAAATGTACATGCACCTGTTTCTTTGGAATTGTACAACATAGAAACAGGCCCACCACTTCTGTGCGGTGGGTAGTAAGGATTGTAATTGTTAAGACAATTCGTCCTTCATCATTGTTGGAAACAAAGTTCCAGAATTTAGTCAAGTAATGTCTTATGTTTTCATATGCCATGCATGTTCTCCATGGCTGCACTGTTTTCCTGAAGCTCTAGCCAATTTCACAGTGAATACTACCTCCTCCCCCTCTTCAACCCACTTTCCTAGCCCCCCTCCACTTAGCCTTAATTACGGATGTCAAACTCTCAAACTGTCTGTTAACACCATTCTCCAGTCTCTCACACTGGCTTTAAACATGCATCCCTGTGTATCTGTTCACCATTCTCTGAGCTTCAATTTACTTTCAAACAAGATGTGCACTGGTATATTTGTCGTGTACTGACATTCTTTCTGTTTCTCTCTAACTTGGATACTTCTCTCTCGATTTCCGTTTTCCGGTTCCAACTTAGGGGGGCCCTTTCCTATGGCGGTGGTCGTCGAATCAGCATGGACAAAGGGTTCTGTGCACAGCTGATGAGGATAGATGGATGGCAATATTGTGGCAAGAGGTTTGAAGTGTTTGGATTTTAAATATCGCTGCAGGACCTATATTGGATGAGGAGGCGGCCATTACAGCTTTTTACAAACTAAAAATCATGGCTGGGAATCAGCAATATGACATTTGACAAGGTTCCTCATGGTAGTCGGCTGCTCAGGAAGGTTAGATTTCATGGGATTCAAGGAGACCCAGCCAACTGGATAGAGAATTAGCTTCATGGTAGGAAGCAGAGGGGGCCCATGACTAGTGGTAGATCGGATGGTCAAGAAGGCCTACGAAGGGCTGAATGGCCTCCTCCTGCACCTATTGTCTATTGGCACATTGGCCTTCATCAGTCAGAGTATTAAGTACTGAAGTTGGGATGTTAAATTACAGTTGTGCAAGACATTGGGGAGGCCACATTTGGAGTATTGTGTTCAGTTATAGGAAAGATGTTGTCAAGCTGGAAAGGGTGCAGAGAAGCTTATTCCTTGGAATGCAAGAAGATGAAGAGTGTTCTTACAGAGGTGTATAAGATCATGTGAGGAATAGATAGGGTAAATGCACATAGTCTTTTATCCGAAGTAGGGGAATCAAGAACCAAATGACATAGTTTAAGGAGTTGTAGTCGGAGTCGTGGAGTCGGAGTAATTTTGGTGCTGCTGGAGTCGGAGTCAGATACACAGGAAATCAAAGAGTCGGAGTCGGGTGTTTTGGGTATCGGCTCCATAGCCCTGGTTTAAGGTGAGGGCAGAAAAATTTAATAGGAACCTGAGGGGCAACGTTTTTACACAAGGGTGGTAGGTATATGGAACGGGCTGCCGGAGGAGGTAGTTGAGGCAGGTACTATCACAATGTTTAAAAAACATTTGGACCCAATGCATATGGATATGGATATCCAAATGGATATAGGCCAAATGCAGACAGGTGGGACTAGTGCAGATGGGGCATGTTGGTCGGCAAGAACAAGTTGGGCTGAAGGGTGTGTTTCCCCGCTGTATGACTCTATGAAGCTATGAAATGACTTAGTCAGGTGTAGGTTTATCTGGACTAGTAAAACATTGTTTATAACCCAGGGTGACCCTGCAATATTACCTGGAGGTATAACAGGACACAATTGATTGTTCACCTTAAGCAAAGTTCTTTTAATAGCATATATGCTGAAAAATATGTAATTAAGAATTATTTTCCAATTGTTAGCTTATTTCTAATAGTATAAAACTTAAGGAAAATTAATATTACGACAATTAATATCCAACAGTTGGAAATACAGAAAATCTGTGGCCAGTTGCCGAAAAAACACAAGCAAAATGTTTAAGATAAAGATTTAATTGGGTCCCATTTTCAGCCCTGTTAGTATTTTAATGGAATAACTGGGGCTAGTCAATGTGGTGTGGTTAAACCTCTGAGATATTGGCTGCAGAGTTTTTTTTTAAACTTCAGTCATTTCCCCTGCTCCTCCCATGTTCTTGCACCTGCTACTCATAGAACTTCTCTGCTTGACTGCTCTTCATGGCAAGTTAGGGTGGCATTGATATAGTTGGCAACAGATCTTCAGCCAGTTCGATCCATAAAGTGAACAAAGGAAATAAACCATGTTTACTTAAAAATAAAGCCAGGCATATAAAGCACATATGATGCCATGGAAAGAGAAGGGATCATTTAATCCTGTGAACTTTGAAGTAGACCACCCAAAGATAGGTTCTATCCTCGTTCCAAGGTGAAGTAAAATATAAACTCTGCTTGTAAATACCAGAGAAATAAAAATCCATGCTGCAAACGAATGACATGTTGATGTAAAGTCTGTGAAAATACCTCAAGAATTCATATTTGCTGTATTTAACTACTAAACAATCTTTCACCATATAATTCTTTTTTTTTCCAGTTAATTATAGTAAATGCTAACAGCCCTCCCCTTTTCTGACTTTGTGTGAAGTGGGAACCCTCTGAATTGATGTGATCCTGTTATGTCTGCTGCATAAGGTGTGGATTGCAGTACTATAGGTGTGTTCGCTGCTGCCTATGGGATGATTTAATTAAGTTTTTTAAAAATCTGTCTCAAATAGGTCCCATCATAATACAATTTGTGTGAAATTTACTGGATGATCTGGAGATAGAAGCGGTAATTAGGGTACATTGATAAGGATGCTGATCAAATGTGCTGCTCTGTCCCTGATATTTTTGAGGGTTGCAGTTCCCCCTATCTAGAAAGGTGGCAGGAATTCCATCAGACTCTTGAACTGAAAATTGCAAAGGCTTAAAAGGTTTTGAGGAGTTGTGAGGTATGCTGCTTATGCTGTGTACTCAGTATGCCATTGATAAACTGTACCTGCTTCAGTTATGACCAATGAAGAGCCTGGAAGACCATTCAGTGAGCACTGTATCCTTAAAACGGAGTAAACAATGTTAAATGGTTTGTTGCATTGCATGTCCAAACAGGACAAGTCAGTTGCAATACAGTACTATGAAGGAATGCAATATTGTCAAGTTGAATGTGTTGAATACATAAAACTCTTAGTGTGGTTCTGGTTAGGCTGCAGTTAGAGAGCTGTCCCTGCCATTTGGAGAACCTTTACAGCATGGATCAAGTACGGAGGAAAATAGTGAGACTCAAACTGTGAGCTGGAAGGATGAGTTGGACAGAAGAGCCAGAAAGGCTGGAATGTTGAATGTCAAAAAAGAGTGTCAACTGGGTCCTTGTCTAAAATATCTTGGTTATGTAAACCGAAAGCTATTCTTTCAGAATTGCAGGAAAAGAAGGTTGAAGGTTTTGAAGAACAAGTTTAGGACAAATGGCATGAAGTGCTTTACAATGAGGCTCATTAGTTGCTGTAGTGCAGTGGCAAGAGCTGTAGTTGACACAAAGCCCCTGCCCTTGTGTAAGAAACTATTCAGTGCCATGATGGCGAGATAGAAGAGTTTGTATTCTGAAAAGCCGTAATTGATTGAGGGAAATCAAGCTCTGCAATCTATAGCATTGTACAGTCTTTCCATATTCAAATTTGTGGAACAGAAGCAGTCATTTTGATGAGCACAAGACTAAGTTTAAAAAAGAAACACAAATTGCTGGATTAACTTAGCTGGTCAGGCAGCATCTCGGGTCAGGACACTTCTTCAGACTGATTGCAGCACTGGAGTGAAGCTGGAAAAGAAATGGGGGCAGGACAAAGTGATAACTGGATACAGATAGTGGGGGGGGGGGGGGGTCAATGTTCATGCTGTTGTGTAGGTAAGCTACCCAAGCAGAATAAGGTACTGTTCCTCCAGTTTACATGTGGCTTCACTGTAGCAATGGAGGAGGCCCAAGACAAGAAAGGTGTATGGGAATGGGAATGGGGGGGAGTTAAAATGGTCAGCAGCCAGGAGGTCCAGAAGGCCAAGGCAGGCCGAGTGCAAGTATTCGGCAAAATGGTTGCTTAATGTATGCTTGGTCTCGCTGATGTAAAAGGGGGGGCTACGTTCTGAGCACCAAATGCAGTGGACAATGTTAGAGGAGATGCATGTGAACCTCTGTCTTACTGGGAGGACTGCTGGGATCCCTGGATGGATGTGAGGGAGGTGTAGGAACAGGTTGTTACAGATGAAGTGGTCTCTACAGAAAGTGAAAAGGGTGGAGATGGGAAGATATGTCTGGTGGTGGGAAAGAAAGGAAAAATGGCATATTGCTAATGTATAATCTCGAATAATTTGATTGTGGTACACAAGCGCAGAATTCATATCTGAAAATATAGTCACACAGTGCAATGCAATAGAGTTTCAAAAGTTAATGATGAAATCTAGCAACAACATGGATGGGTTTTGAATCAGATTCTTTGTCGAGACAGTTGCATTTTTAGAGCAGGAAAATTCCAACCAAAATTTGAGTGGGTGAAAATGGTAGTGAGGAAGCCCCGCGACTGAGATGAGGTACATTTAAAGGGGTTCGGGTTTTAATGAAAGCTCTCTTTATAGCCTACTGCCTTCAGTAAATCTTTGATACCTTTTAGGTTTTGCCTTTTGCTGGAGTGCTGGAAGGTTGCCCATTGATGTCATGGAAACACTTGAATCACTAAGAATGATTCATGTCTCCGCTTTCCTCCCATCCTCCCCCACAAAGGCAGGAATAGTTCTTTTAACCCTTGCAGGATTTGGTATCAATCTTTATTCCAGATACATTCGACATTTCCAGATTTTCTCCTTTTATTTTTGCCAACATTGTGTTTCTATTTCTTTGATGTGGGGGTGGGGATGAGCTAAAAATGACAGGATACTGTGTATAGCGTGATCACCATCAACCCAGCTTTTGCGATTGGGGCAGAGTTAAGCAATCTGCTTTCGCAACCAACCCTTCTCCTTCCTCCCTCCACATGAATCCCCACCGATCAGTGGAGAACTCCACTCTTACGCTCTGGTCATTCAGCTGATTATTCCCAAATTGGTAAACCTTGCTGTGCAAAATGAATTGAGCATGTTGATGGAAACAGCATTTCAAACTCGGCCATTTCTACATTTGAGGGGGTTCAGTACTTCTGTGTCTGCTGGTCAATTATGTTTTTTTTCTCCCATTTATCTGCCTGTTATTATTGTAAATATCACAAGGATATGATGTTAAAGGAAAAGAACAATAAAAATAAATAGCTTTAATGAAATCAGAGGAAAAAACACACTCAACATAGTCCCTGCTGCACTAGATTTGTCTCTAGATGTTTCAGTTCCTTTTTATTCAGCAGGGTAGAAGTATAAATAATACGTTATATTGAGGATATGCTTGTTAAAAAAGGAATTAGATCATTTTCTTAGTTTTTATTTATATATATAGTATTGTCATACTGTAAACATTATTTTGTTAATACATTTATTTATGCTGTTCTAATGTTTATGAGGCACAAATTTCCATTTATCAAAGCCAGATTATGTTTCTGTGCAATTTGAAGTGTCGACATTGGAAACATTGTTAACCTTCTTGTTACTTTGAGCCTGCAGCAGAATTGTGGAAAAGGTTTAACGTAAAACCAAAGCATGTCAGAATATACCTATTGTCGTAATGCGATTATTCTTAGTCTGTTTACTGGCTTTTAAACAAATTAGCAGCTGCTTTGTGAATGTGTTCAAGAAATTTGAACTATTTTGGCCAGTATAATAAAAGAACATAAGATTGCTCAATGTTCACCATTTTGTTGAAGGACTCAAAAAGAAATGTGAATTCATCAATGTCTTTCAAGTCCTGCCATTCTACTGCTTTTACATTGATTTGAAAACTTTAGTCAGTGGTTCTTTTGATAGTTATCATAAACTAATGATTTGAATACATCATAATAAAAAGTTCCTGACTTCTGACGTAAAACATCCAGACACAAGACCAAAACTCCAACAAGATTATCAGTTTTCTCTGTCGTGGGATAGTTGAAAGATTCTGTTAATATTCTTATATCATTAACTCTATTGCCAATCCATTATGAACTTATGAAATGTATGCATTTTAGCTATATCACACGTCATAGCATGTAATGGAGAGATCTGTTAATATACAGTAAATGAAAAAGGCAATCATTTGGTACATAGTATACACTTGTCAGGCAATGCACAACATGAAAGTTGCATGATCACAGACTCAGCTTTGTGGTGAACTCCTCCATTTACTGGAATTTGTTGCACTAAAAGTGGCATAAAATAAAGATTCATTAATAGAGTGATAACACAGGGAGAGGCTTGTTACTATGGTTTCCCTGTCATTGAGGTAAATGGCTAAATAGTTGTCCTCATGTGCAGGAAGAAATTGCAGATGCTGGTTTACACTGAGGTTAGACACAAAATGCTGGAGTAACTCAGCGGGACAGGCAACATCTCTGGAGAGAAGGAATGGGTGACATTTTGAGTCGAGACCCTTCTTCAGACTCAGTTGTCCTCATGCCCTTTGTCTTTCTCATGGAAATATGGAGGTAGAGAGACCTATTGTGGTCAAGGATGACGTTTCTAATCTAATTTTGTGGGATCTGAGATGATTGAAGGTTCCTCTATGGGATCTGCAAACTCTGCCTAGATGTGGAGGGATACCTGGCAGTGCTTCATCATGGAGGTGCTCATTGCCTTTCTGGGTGCTCCTCTATTTGATATGGCCAGGACCAGTGAATATATTATATCTTTTAAAACATCCTTTAAATATTCCCTCACCCTTCTGGTAAAACCTCTGCTTTGAATGAGCGTGGTGCAGAGTGCTTATTTCAAGATTGTGGTGCTGGACATGTGAACATGGCGGCACTGTGGCGCAGTGGTAGAGTTGCTGCCTTACAGCGCTGGCAGCACCGGAGACTCGGGTTCGATTCTGACTACGGGTGCTATCTTTATGGAGTTTGTACATTCTCCCCGTGACCTTCGTGAGTTTTCTCCAAGATCTTTGGTTTCTTCCCCCACTCCAAAGACGTACAGGTATGTAGGTAAATTGGCTTGGTAATGTAAAAATTGTCCCGAGTGTGTGTAGGATGGTGTTAATATGTGGGGATCAATGGTCGACGTGGACCCAGTGGGCCAAAGGGCCTGTTCCATGCTGTGGGCCAAAGGGCCAGGGCCTTGATGCTAAGTATGTTAGGCTGAGATGGACACAATCATTGATTTATGGAAATCTAAAAAGCTGCAGATGCTACAAATCTAAACTAAAAACAGAAAATGCTGGAACACTCAGCAGGCCTTGCCCCATCTATGGGAAAAGCAACAGAATTAATGTTTCAGGCTGAAGGTTCTTTGTTAGAGTTCTGTCACCATTTCACATATTCTGCCACTGGATTTAATGAATTTTGCAGTCTCGACCTGAAACGTCACTCATTCCTTCTCTCCAGAGATGCTGCCTGTCTTGTTGAGTTACTCCAGGTTTTTGTGTCTTATCTTCGGTTTAAACCAGCATCTGCAGTTCCTTGTGTTGGTGGTACTGTGTGGGTGGTACTGACTGCTTCAGTACCTTGAGGTATCTACTTGAGGATTTCCAATGCCCTGAAGCAGGAACAGGTAACATATGGTTAGTTCTTCGTTAGATCATGAGCTCAGTTCAGTGGCTCAGGTGTGAGTTCTTGATCTTTGAATTATTTCTCCCACAGCTGGACGTAGGCTGTGCTGGGACAGTGAATGCAGTTGTGAATTTATAACGCCTTTTAATTCAGAGGGAAGAGAACTATGAGAGATACAGCGGTGGTTGTGCAAAGCCTTACAATTGTGCTCATTCCTTGTCTGTCAAATTTGAGATGTCTTGGCACTACAAGCACCACATTTTGTGCTGTGAAAACTTCTGACTTGGTCTGAAACGTTTAAAGAAACAAAAGCAATAATTAATCCATGAAGACCTTTCTGACACTATTCCCTGTAGTGGGGATTAGTGGGGGGATTGAATTGATAGGATTGCTCTGAAAGCCAATGCAGATTGGTTGGGCCAAGTAGCTGCCTTGTATGTTACAATGATTTGTGTGACGATTGACATTTATGAACCAATGCAATTCTTAATAGTGATGTTGATTCTGTAATCATTCAACTTTGGATTTTCAGCGTACTAAACGAATGGCAATAAAAACACTGCATTATATATCCGAATCAGAAAGGTGTTATTCGTGTTTCCATGGCATTCCTGCCTTTGTTCTAGTAGTCATAGTGTCACCCACATGGAAACAGGCCCTTCAGCCCAACTGGCCCGTGCCGACCAGGATGCCCCACCTACACTAATCACACCTGCCCGCATTTGGCCCATTTCCCTGTAAACCTGTCCTCCCCATGTTGTGATGGACTTTGTAGTCAATGTGATGTTGATATATTAGCCTTGATAAATGGCAGTTGTGATCTACATTCCTCAGTGGCAATATGACAGTGATGGAGGTTTGGATTATCAGTTTAGTTTATTGTGACGTGTACAGTGAAAAGCTTTTGTTGCTTGCTAACCAGTCAGCAGAATGACAATACAAGATTATTATGTCAATTAATAGGGGTGCAACTCAAACTGATTTTTTAGCAGCAAATTAATGCATGTTTTGCATCTTGTAAGTGCATATAGCATTGAGCTGGTTGTGCTTGACTTGAGCCACTTTTGACTTTACCATCTGTTTGGCATAGCATTTATACAAACCAGCAGCTGACCAGTGCTCTTCCTGAAGGTCTTGTCAAGTCTCTGTATTTGTTTCCACTGTCATCAAATGAGCAAAGAATGCGACGACTGATAATTAATAAAACAATAGAATTTAATTCAAATATAAATCAGCTTTATGAAAAATTAAATTGACTCTTAAATTTATTTAGAAACACATTAAACGACTTAATTAAAATAAAAAATGCAGTGAAATGACAAAACTTATATAATTTAGCAAAAATGTTATTTGAGGATGGTGACTGGATTTGAATGAAGCTTGTGCTGAGTGGCATATAGCTGAGAGTCCAAGTAGAGTTTAACTAACTCCTTGGCTGAGTATGTTGTGGGACAGCTTAGAAGTCTATTGCACCTTTGTCTGACATCCAACACATTCTGAACTTAAGAGCTTCAGAATTCTCCATGGACCTTCTGGCTGAAAAAGAACATGATCAAGCCTGTTTTATCAGAAATAAATCCCAAACTAGTCTCACTCTTGTGTTCAGATCCATAGCACTATAGTTCCCTTGCTTTCAATTAATTATTTGCTTTTATCGAAAATAAATCATGCTCTCCACCAAAGCATTTCATGTTTTAACAACACCCTGCCTAATGATATTGCTCTTGCTCTCGATCCTTCAAGTGACTCTTGGGCAACCAGAGAAAATAGATTAATAATACTAATATTTGTATCTTTTAAAATATTAATTTTATAAAGGCTCTGTAAAGTGGCAAGTGTAACTCTATCACCATTGACTCAGAATGTTCTAGTAACTTCGACTGCAGCATAGTGCTGCTGCCTCACAATGCCAGCAACCTAGATTCAATACTGATCTTTGGAGGTCTGCATGGAGTTTAGACTCATGGAATTAGACAGCAGGGAAATAGGCTCCAGCTCAACCCATCCAGGCTGAAGAGTTTGCACATACGTCCTGCCACCATGTGGGCTTTCCTCTGAGTTTCCTCCCTCATCCCAAAAATCTGCAGAGTAGTAGGTCAATAGGCTACTATAATGCCCATAGTGTGCAGATAAGTTATAAAATCTGGGGAGAGTTGACAAGAATGTGAGAATGAAATGGGTTTATTGCTTGATTATTGGTGTAGGCTTGGTGGGCTGAGCGTTTGTTTCCATGTTGTATGGCTCTTTCTGTCAATATTGATGCTGATGCAACTGAAAAAAAATATTGTAGTAAATCTTTTAATAATGTAGCATAATATTGCCACAAAATTCGTGTGCATAATATTATCAAATTTGTTTATGAGCTTATGAAATAATACATCTGGCAACTTCATATTTTGATTCTCTCATGCTTAGTCAAAATTCAGCTGCCCTAATTTTCAACTTACTCACCAATTGTGTATTGACGGCAATAGACAACTGTAAATTGTTCCTGCTGGGCAAGTGGGTGGTAGAATTGGGGGGCTGGGGTAGAGGGAGTTGATGTGGGAATGTGATGAGATGTTTCAGATATAATTAGTGGGGGGTAATGGGAATGCTTTGAGACTGACTCATTGCACCTTTCCCATTGTATTCTGTGATGGTAAATACTGAGTCTCATTTTCTATATTTTTTTCCACCTGCAATTTTCTACAAATTACTTATGCAGATTTTTAAATTATTTTTGTCATTTGGGAAATGCCATTTAAAGGAACACTGCAATTTAAATGCTTCAGGACTTGCAGGTCAAATGTCTACATTCTCTCAATCGATCCTCAGCCTGAAAATAACTGGATCTTGTCAGCTAGTAGGAGCACAGTTTTAAATTAGTAGATGAATAACACATAGTGCATTTATCAGGCTGGTGCGGGCAAGTTGGTCCAAAGGGCCTGTTTCCACACTGTGTCCACTTTATGACTCCATGACTATCAGCACAATATGCCTCCTTATAAAAATCCTTTCATGAGTCTTTGGAGATCTGCAAACAGTATAAATAATACAAAATAAATCTGAATAGAAGGAAGCCATTTTGCCTGTAAACTTCCTCCCCAGCAGTACAGCATCCTCTGCAGTATGCTATGTTTTAAGAAGATATAGTCCTCACCTTTAACACCTACCATAAACTCCAACCCTCATTGCATTTATGTCCCTACCATTTATGTCTATTTTGCAGTAGATTATTTTAACTATTTCCCAGTTCAATTTGGTTCCAAATGGAACGTCCAAACCAAAATCCCCATAAAACGAACCACGTCTCTCAGTCTGTACCTTCCGAAGACCATGTGCATAAAAGCCACTTTTAAAAGCTCCACAATAATTCTCAACATTGGTGTTTTGGTATCCGTGTAAAATGACAAGACAGAGCAATGGAAACTCAGATAGACAGGTTGGTGAAGAAGGCATTTAGCATGCTTGCCTTCATTGGTCAGGGCATTGGGTACAGGAATTCAGATGCCATGTTGCAACTTTACGAGTCGTTGGTCCGACCACATGTGGAGTACCACAGAGTTCTGCTTGACCAGCTATTAGAAGGATGTCGTTAAGCTGGAAAGGGTGCAGAAAAGATTCACAAGGTTATTGCTTTCACTCAAGGGCTTGATTTATGAGGAGTGGCTGGATAGCTAAGGCTTTTTCCATTCAAGCATAGAAGGTTGAGGGGAGACCTATACTAAAACATGAGGGGCTTATACATATATGATCACTGTCTTTTTCCCGGGATAGACGGATATAAAACTAAGATTGAAGGTGAGAAGGTGCGAAAGATTCATTAGAAACCTGAGGGCTTTTTAACACAGATGGTGGTGGGTACATGGAATGAACTGCCAGAGAAAGGTACAATAACAACATTTACGACACTCGGACAAGTACATGGATAGGAAATGTTGAGAGGGATATCGGCCAAACTGAATAGTAGCATCTAAATAAAAATATGTCCAAGCACAAATACTCCAGCTACTTCACACATCTAATAACCGCCTGAACTCACATGCATTTACATTCCTTCAATGGAGACTCATCAGTTAAATATTAACGCTGATATTTACAATTTCGTATTGTTTTTTCCTGTATTTTATGGTTTTGTTTTGCCATGTCTTAAACCAGTGGCTTTTGCTCAAAATAATTATATTCCTCTCTCTGTTTTAATGTCGATCATGCAGCATAGAAATTCACCCACATAGTCAGAGCCGGCATTAATATTTCGTGTTCCTCTTCTACTTCTTCTGGTATTTTTTTTCAATGGGCATGTTTCTTAGTTTAATTTATTATTGTCACATGTACCGAGGTACAGTGAAAAACATTTTTTGTTGCATGCTATCCAGTCAGCGAAAAGACTATACATAGGGAGTAATACTTAGTGCAAGGTAAAGTCCGATTAAAGACCGAAGGACTCCAATGAGGTAGTTGGTCTTATTTTCTTTTGAATCCAACAATATTATTGCCTCATTCAAATGTTATAATAACAATGATATACACAAAGTGCTGGAGTAACTCAGCAGGTCAGGCAGCATCTCTGTGAATGAAAAGGATAGGAATGGATGAGTTACTCCAACTTTGATATAAACCAGCTTCTGCAGTTCTTTGTTTCTACATTATAATAACAATATTTATTTCTCTCGATTTATCCAAAGTCATTTTATCATTATGACTCATCACAAAATGCTGGAGTAACTCAGCGGGTCAGGCAGCATCTCTGGAGAGAAGGAATAGGTGACGTTTTGGCTCGAGACCCTTCCTCAGACTGACTCCTCGATTTGGAGGATGTCATTATGACTCCTAGTTTTGGGGGATGTTACCAGTGGAGCATTTTATTTTGCATGTATCCTGCCCATTATTCTGCAGATCTATATGAGGTTTCTCTTTCCTACTACAGAACCCAAATTGGTCACTCTTTCTTAATGATCGTCATATTCAGTTCGGTAAACAAACAACATTTTGACCCTTTATTACATTTTTACTGTTGGTTTATCTTTTTTTCAGGGTTCAAAACTTAAACATGTGCACAGTATTGCTAAGTCCTAAAGCCCCAGACCAATTTATGTCCATAAGTGATCGGAGCAGAATTAGGCCATTCGCCCCATCAAGTCTGCTCCCCACTCAATCATGGCTGATCTATCTTTCCCTCTTAACCCCATTCCCCCACCTTCTACCCATAATCCCTGACACCCGTACTAATCAAGAATTCATCTGGCTCTGCCTTAAAAATATTCACTGACTTGGGCTCCACAGCCTTCTGTGGCAATGAATTCCACAGATTCACCACCCTCTGACTAAATAAATTCCTTCTCAATTTAACTTTCCTTCATTACTTCTGAACTGTATTCCTAGAAATAAATCCCATGTTGCTTTGTTAGGAGTTTAGTCTTGTTGGCCAATGATGTTGCTGTTAATTATTTGTTTGTAACTGTACTCCTTTTACAACATTTGATTCACTTCATGTTTATTGATGTAAAAGTTAATTTGGCACATAGCCAACCTTCCTGGAGCTTTTATTCTTTTTTTAGTGCATTCGTATTCACTGTTGCATCGTTTTAAAAAAGTTGCATAAATATGGAGTGTGTCTGTCATTGGGCAGCTCTTGTTAGTCGTAAAGTATTGTATTATTTTCCCAACCTATGGAGCTTTGGGATCCATGAACAGGAGAGGGAAATCATTTCATTCCCCCTTAATATTTTTGAGAATGAGTGTTGAAAGACTAACTGTCAGTGTCTAAAACTTGCGTGCAGAAAATTGATCTGTATTTGGAAAAGAGGCTTTAGCACAGTTACTCTCCCGCTATTATTTTCTTTCAATTATAAACATCACTGAAAATAATATTCTCTGTTGCTGACCAGAAAACTAGGTACTGTAAAATAAGTTTTAAAAAACTTTAGTCTGCACCCAGGTGAAGGCATGAAATAAACAGTGAAATAAACAATAATTCAGCAACTGAAAATGATCCAGTTTCACATAGGAATCTTTTGTCTGCTGCGATCCACAGCAGTTACTGACCCACTTTTATCTTTCACATGCTTAATAGACATGCTGTGCATTTTCTGTTATTCACTTCCCATTTACACTGTTTGCAGTTTGTCTTTTGATCTCACCTTGTTTCAGCTCTTCTGTTAAGCCTGAACTGTTGCTCTTCCTGGAAGTCAGTAAGTAACTATGCACTTCTGTGAATGTCACCGCAGTGGTGCTATAAACTGTCATTAATTTACTGATCACAGCACTTGTTCTCTTCCACTGCAGTATTGTAACGGTCGGGGTGGTGGATTCAATTTTTCACTTTGGAATAGGTGTTAATATAACTTAATGAATGTGGTGAAGGGAGTTACAAGGTCATAAGCAAATCTTTAAAGTTTATGCTGACTTTCTGAATACACTCAATTTCTGTCCTTGTCTGGTAGTTGCTTGATGTTGAGCATTCACCCATTCCTCACCTCTGCTCTGTTATTCCAGATGTTTGTTGTGGATGCTTATGTTGGTATTCTTTCAATGAAAATGTTAATATTTGCTGCAGATTCTGTTTGTTATGTTCCCTGCCTCTCTGTAAGTTTCAAATGTAAACCAATTTACAGCATCAAGATAAATCACATGGGAAGACACATCACAGACGCATGAGAATGCAAAACTTGCTGTTGAACCACATGAGAAAATGTTGACACGGATGGCGAAATACTTAATCAAAATGATAGGGTTTCAAGGAGAACCTTAAAAGAGGTCAAACTAGTGATGAAGAGGCAGCAATGCTTAGGGATAGAATTCTAGACGGTCTGGTGTTGGTGCAGATAGCAACATTGGAATGATTAACTTTGGAGTTGATGGTTGAAAGCCAAGACATGGAAAAATGAGAGATCCCATAAGTGTATGGAGTTGGAGGACATTCAAGAATTAAGTATAAATGAGATCATGGGGTAATTTGAGAAATTGGGAGATTAGGTAGATGTAAGAATGGTGGTGAACAACAACTAGCGTGCATTAGGATGCAGATTACAGAGTTTGGGATAATGTTAAGTTAATGAATAATAGAAACAATGGATTGTGTTGGAATAGTCATCTTGATGTTAGAAGCATGGAAGAGGAATTCTACTGTTGGTTTGCTCTATCTACTTGTGTTGCTACTTCTAAAAAGTTATGGACGAACCCCCAAATCCCTCTGTCCATCAATGCTGTTAAATGTCAGGCCATTAATTGTATATTTTCCCCTTACTTCAACCTTCCAAAGTGTAACTTTGGAACTCATGCTTGCTCTGATTATGCTCCATTATACTCGGATTATACTCCATCTGCCATTTCTCTGCTCATTTCTGCAGCTGATATATATCCTGCTGCATACTTTGACACCCTTCCTCACAGTCCACAACCCCAGCAATCTTGGTGTCATCTGCAAACTTATTAACCAACCTGTCTACCATTACATCCATGTCATTTTTATATATCACAAACAGCAGTTCCCTGTGCAGATCTCTGAGGAACTCCACTGGTCACAGAGCTCCAGCCTGGATATTGTCCTTCCACCGCAGCCCTCTCTGTCTTCTATCAGTAAGCCATTTCTGAATCCATACGGCCATCACTGTTAATCCCATGCACCTTAATCTTCATGATCAACCTACCATGAGGTCTTTATCAAATGCCTTACTAAAATCCATGTAGACAACATGCAGGAGTGACCCCGAGTTTCTCGTTACCTTCCAGTTTAATTCTCTTTCCCACTCATATATTTCTGTGTCCTCTTGCTCTGTTAATATGAAGCTCAATGCAAGTTTGAGCAACAGCACCAATATTTCCATCTGGGCAGGTCACAACCTTCATTGCTCGATTGAATTTTCCAACTTGAAATAATTAATTCTTTCTCTCCGTTATGAGCAGAACTATCCAATTCGGTCTGCCACATTTTTTGGCTTTGTTTATATATATATATATATATATATATATATATATATATATATTCCCTCTTCCACATTTTATCTGCTTCCTAAATTACTATATATTGTTTTCATTTCTCAATTCTTATGAAAGGTCCTGGAACTGAAACGTTAACTATATTGCTTTTCACAAATGCTGCCTGACCTGTGTATTTCCCAAATTTTTGTTTTTGTTTCGCATTTTTAGGAAACCCATTTATTTGATTTTTGTTTTCATTGGACTGTTCTTAGCATGTTCACTCCGATGCTGATCTTGGTTTGCCACAATGCCATATTGGCTTCTATCAACATCACTGATGACATTGTTTTGATTGTTTCAGATTGAATCAATAATCCCTTATCCTCCTCAAGCTTTCTGCAGGGCTTTGACATGGGGGTCATCCTTCACCTATGCCTTTCCACTGTTGTTCAACTGGTTGGGAACATACTGACCTGGTCACATGTTTATCGAGCCAATTGCAACAAGAGAACTTCATGTGGCTTTGATTTTACTGGCTAAAGTGTACCTCAAACCGCAGAGACATGCAGCATGCAGAATAATGTTGCCTGACTATAACTCATCACTATAATTCATCACCTCCTTTTGTTTATCAGGCATCCAGTATGGAGTAAGCAGCAAGTTCGTACAACTAAATTTTCGGGCTAAGCCGAAGACATGCTTTACTAGTCGGACTATTCCATGGCTACTAGTCCCATTTTTCTCCCTAGCAGTTGTCTGAAACTCAATCAGATTATTCCCAAACTACTGCCATATTTAACTGAGGTGAACTTTGGACCACACATGGTACTTTCTCTATTTTAACCTCCATAATATGGAGTCACATAGCATGGAAACAGGTCATCTGACCCAACTTGCTTATGCTGACTAAAATGACCCATCTACACTAGTCCCACCTGCCCACATTTGGCCCATATCCCTCTAGACCTTTCTTATCCATGTATCATAACATCATCCAACTCTGTCCCAGTCTCAGCATATCTAACTCTGATACCTTTGGTTACTCTTTTCTAACTTTAAATTACTGTTCCAGTACACGTTTGGTATTTTTTGTTGTCTGTTCAACATAAACTTAAGGTAATTACAAAATCGATAACCCATATGCTGACTTGCATCATCTTTTCAGCCAATTATGCTTGCTGACCTATGCTCTAATTCTGGTCCCTTCATCACCTATGCTAAGCCCCAAAGCTAGTCAATTTCTCTTTCAGATTTTACACCTCTCTAGCTCTGTTTTCTTCAGGGCTCGTAATTTAGTTCGATCAAGCCTTTACACATCTGTCCTAACTGACTCGACGTCATTTTTAAAATCAAATAATGATTCACGCAAATGGCTTGTATGTTTTCCTTTGTTAAAGGCCCTGTATGTAATGATATTATTGTTTGTGTAAATAAGGGAAATGCAACTTGGCTCATCAACCCAGTGTCAGAAGAATGTGCATTTGGAAACTCCAGCTCCTAATTGTTATGTGGTTAGTTCAGTTTAGTTAATTGTCACGTGTACTGAGGTACGTGAAAAGCCTTTGTTGATTACGGGTGCTGACTACGGGTGCTGCACTGTAAGGAGTTTGTACGTTCTCCCCGTGACCTGCGTGGGTTTTCTCCGAGATCTTCGGTTTCCTCCCACACTCCAAAGACGTACAGGTATGTAGGTTAATTGGCTGGGTAAATGTTAAAAAAAAAAAAAATTGTCCCTAGTGGGTGTAGGATAATGTTAATGTGCGGGGATCACTGGGCGGCACGGACTTGGAAGGCCGAAAAGGCCTGTTTCCGGCTGTATATATATGATGATATGATATGATATGATACTTCTAGATAGTACATGTAAGCGAATATCATAACATTATTGGTAAAGGTAGATAATCAAATGCAGTCTATGAGTTGGGACTGGAGATATTGTAGCCATTTACATTTACACAAGTCCTTGTTAAGATAATCCTCATTGTCATTGAATGAATATTACACCCCATGATCCACTGCTTGATCCACTGTGTTCCTCTAGCACTATGTTTCTTTTGCTTGAAATGAGAGGGATCAACAGCACAAAAGAAACGTTTATAATCACAAAGAATCAATGAACCAACAGTGATGTGGTGCGGTTTACTTTCAATAGTGAGATGTATTAAAATAGATTTGATTACTTTCAGTCCAAATCACCCTCTAAAATAAAGATGGATTTGCTGAGCACAGACCATACCCTAATTCTAACATCAGATGAATTGTGTTCAGTCTCTTCTGTTATACAGTAAGTAATTTTATGCAAATCTTTGTTTTGCAGGCAAAGCAGAGAGAACACCATTCCCATTTGTGAGGGACTCGAGTGTGCAGGGTTGTCAGGTCAGTATTATGTTCAATTACCCTATTTGTGTACAAAACAAGTGAAGGTGTTTTATTATAAAAGTATTGTGTATCTTGCCAATTTCAAACTCTTTCTTCACATCCATTTTGTTCAATAAACAGGGCTGGAACTGATTCTTTAACTATTTTATTTGATGCTTGCAACTAATTTATTTCTTCAAATATTATTTTTTCTATTGGGGAATTCTTGTGAGAATCAGGGCTCATTGGCATGTGTGTTGGAAGGAGCAACCTGCTCATTCCTTAAGGTTGCCTGATGAGCATTTCTGTGGATTAGGTTTCAACCATGTGAGCAGATGAATAATGAAGGGCCTGGACAGAGTGAATGTGGAGAGGAAGATTCCAGTGGTGGGAGAGTCTACAACCAGAGGCCATAGCCTCAGAATAAAAGAAAGGTGATGAGCCTCAGAACAGCCTCAGAATACCTTAAGAAAGGTGATGAGGAGGAATCTTTTTAGTCAGGTGGTGATGAATCAGTGGAATTCATTGCCACAGATGGCTATGGAGGCCAAGTCAGTGGATATTTTTAAGATGGAGATTGACAGATTCTTGATTAATAAGGGTGTCCTTATGGATAAGGCAGGAGAATGGGATTAGGAGGGAGAGATAGACTAGCCATGGTTGACTGGTGGAGTAGACTCGATGGGCCGAATGGCCTAATTTTACTCCGAATGAACTCATGAACACAGTTGCATTTTGTTTATTTCTGAGCCCAAAGTATTCGGATCACCAAAAGATTCCACCAGACTTTGGGAAACATTGCTGAGATCTCATCTGCCTGAAAGAATACCTCACTTTAAAATTGTGACTGCATAACAATGTAGTTGGAGGTGTTTGCAAAATTTTAAACCCTGCCCTGTTGAGTATTCAATTAAGTCTATTTGCCTTCAAATGCGAACACTGCAAGAGGAAGTTAAACTGCCTTTATGTCCATGTAATTCATTGAGCAGTGAGCTCTTGATGGGCTTGGTGGATTCACAGCATTTAGCCACGAGGAGGTGGATTAGTAGCCAACGTAAAACACTTGAAACCTTCACTCAGCAGCTTCATAGTCTCAGATGATGCTCCATTGGAATATTAATCGATCAAAAAAAATGAATTTTGAAGTTCATATTTGCTCCATTTTCCAGCTGTAATGAAGATAAAGTAATATGAAGGGACAAACTGGAAGATGCCAGCATTATTGGGCTTATTCCAAAGATAGACACAGTGCTGGTGTAAATCAGCAGGTCAGGTAGCATCTCTGGAGAAAATGGACGGGTGGTGTTTTGGGTCAGAACCCTTCTTCACGCTATCATTGGGTTCATTTAGAACAGAGATGAGGAAAAACTTTTTCAGTCAAAGAGTTGTGAATCTGTGGAATTCTCTGCCTCAGAGGGCAGTGGAGGCCAATTCTCTGAATACACTCAAGAGAGAGCTAGATAGAGCTCTTAAGGATAGCAGAGTCAGGGGGTATGGGGAGAAAGCAGGAACGGGGTACGGATTGAGAATGATCAGCCATGATCACATTGAATGGCGGTGCTGGCTCGAAGGGCCGAATGGCCTACTCCTGCACCTATTGTCTATTGTCTATTTTGCAGCATTGAGAATCACACAATTTTAAGACATTTTTTTGCTGTTTAACTTGCCTGAAAAATGTAATTACATGTTGTTACTTACCTGACCATATACCTATCAAATGGCATTTTACGTGGGTATTAACTGTTTATCCTCTGCTGTGCTTAAAACATTGGTATAGAAATATAGTTAGAAGGTTCGAAACTCAGGAGTTCACAGCACTATTTAAAATGTGCAGCATAAAAGTAGATTTGGGGGGAAAAAAGAAATCAGTGATGTTATCGGAGTTTACCTAACTATCATTAATAATATGCAAGTAGCTGATTTCTATATGAAACCTGGCATTCTCAGGGTCTGGTGACTATAATTTCTGGTTAAGAACCTTAACTGATCTCATCGATTCTTGCAAACATAATTGCTCCAATGGTTTGGAACAGGGCTATGGAACGTAGAGAAAGTGCAGTTAAATATTAATCTTCAAGGAAAAGAGACTTTGTAATACATTTTGCAAAAATTAAATTAATCAGTGAGATGACAGATTTATGTACTTGCTGATATAAGACCAAAACTTAAAGCTTCCATTGAACAATGAAGCAGTGTGACTGGTGGAGGAAATGCAATATTTTCATTAATTTGCACCGAAATGGAAAAGAGGTAAATTAGGATGCACAGCTGAAGAAAATCAAAAGACATAGGAGCAGACTTAGGCTGTTTGGTACATCAAATCTGCTCCAACATTCGATCATGACTGACCTATTTTTCCCCACTCAACCCCATTCTCCTGCCTTCTCCCCGTCACCTTTAATACCCTTAAGAATTAAGAACATATCCACTTTAAAAATACCCAGTGACTTGGCCATGTTGTTGCCTCAGGCCTCGAGCTTGGCCCAGAATGACCTCTTGGCATCCTTAATGGTTTTGCAAAGGTCATTGACAGATTTCTCAGACCGATCAAGATCATTTGACTTGAACATTGTGGACTTGGACAGCAGCTCTGATGTATCCCAATAGGATGCTTTCTATGGTTTATCTATAGAAATTGGTAACAGTAATTTGGGATGCTCTGAACCTCATTAGCCTTCTGAGAAAGTAGAGGTGTTAGAGTGCTTTCTTGACCATAGCTTCAATGTGCTTGAACCAGGACAAATTGCTGGTGATATTTGCACCATGAACTTGAAGCTCTCAGCCATCTCCACTTCAGCACCATTGATGTAGACTGTGGCATATACTCCACCTCACTTTCTGAAGTTAATGAGTCACTCCTTCATATTTCTGACATTGAGGGAAAGATCACATATGTTACTAAGATCAGTTTTCTTCCTGTACTCTGTCTCATCGTTATTCGAGATCCGAACTACTAGGCTGGTGTCATCTGTAAACTTGTCAATAGTGTTCGAGAAAAAAATTAGCTGCAAAGTTGTGAGTGTATAAGGACTGTAGTATGGAGCCGAGTACGCAGCCACGCAGGGTACTGCTGCTGAGAATTACCGTGGAGGATGTTTTGCCTATCCTTGTTATCTGTGGGTCAGGAGGTCAAGGATCCATTTGCTGAGGGGGTGCTGAGTCTAAGGTCCAAGGTGCTGAGTCTTAGGTACAGGGCCCTAGTGAGACCGCACCTGGAGTACTGTGTGCAGTTTTGGTCTCCAAATTTGAGGAAGGATATTCTTGCTATTGAGGGCGTGCAGTGTAGGTTTACTAGGTTAATTCCCGGAATGGCGGGACTGTCATATGTTGAAAGACTGGAGCGACTAGGCTTGTATACACTGGAATTTAGAAGGATGAGAGGAGATCTTATCGAAACGTATAAGATTATTAAGGGGTTGGACACGTTAGAGGCAGGAAACATGTTCCCAATGTTGGGGGAGTCCAGTACCAGGGTCCACAGTTTAAGAATAAGGGGTAGGCCATTTAGAACTGAGATGAGGAAAAACTTTTTCAGTCAGAGAGTTGTGAATCTGTGGAATTCAGAAGGCAGTGGAGGCCAATTCTCTGAATGCATTCAAGAGAGAGTTAGATAGAGCTCTTAAGGATAGCGGAGTCAGGTGGTATGGGGAGAAGGCAGGAACGGGATACTGATTGAGAATGATCAGCCATGATCACATTGAATGGCGGTGCTGGCTCGAAGGGCCGAATGGCCTCCTCCTGCACCTATTGTCTATTATCTTTTGTCAATAATTTGGAAATCATTTTGTTGGAATTTTGGTGGTGAAGGCAGACCTGTAGTCAATAAGTATGAGTTTGGCGTAGTCCTTCTTATCCAGCTGTTCCACAGATAAAATAGGTTCAGGCAGATGGCTGCTGTGGATCTTTTGCAGTGAATCAAGGGTGTCTAGATGGCGAGAGTTAATGTGTGCCAAGGCCATTCTTCCAAAGCATTTCATGATGGTGGATCCCAGAGCTGATGGATGGTAGTCAGTAAGGCAATGCTTTCTTTGGAACTGGTATGATAGTGGTCTTCATAAATCAGATGGTAACATCAGAGTAGAATAGGGAGATGTTAAAGATACCTGCGAATACACTTGGAATGAAATTTCTTTGAGGAGTTATTGTATTCTGTAACCGGAATAAAATGAGAGAAGGTTGAAGGTATTAGAGTGCTTTGCATTAGAAACATGGAAAATAGGTGCAGGAGTAAGCCATTTGGCCCTTGAACCAGCACTGCCATTCAATATGATCATGGCTGATCATCCACAATCAGTACCCTGTTCCTGCTTTCTCCCCATATCCCTTGATTCCGTTAGCCCCAAGAGCTATATCTAACTCTCTTGAATACATCCAGTGAATTGGCCTCCCCTGCCTTCTGTGGCAGAGAAATTCACAGATTTACAACTCTCTGGTTGAAATAGTTTTTCCTCATCTCACCTCATTTTTCCTGCATCTAGCCTGTCTAATTCCTTAAGAATTTTATATGTTTCCATAAGATCCCCTCTTATCCTTCTAAATTCCAGCCGACATGCACTACCACTTCCGGCTGCTCACCTCCACCCTTGAGGACGCTTTGCACTTGGTCCGTGTCGTCCTGCATCCTGGCACCAGGGAGGCAACCCACCATCCTTGAATCCCGCCTGTGGCCGCAGAAACCCCTGTCCATACCTCTCACGATGGGGTCCCCTACTACCACAGCTCTGCCTGACGTCGATTTCTTCAGCTTTGGCTCGTAGACTTGTTCGCCGCTCAGACTGGCAGTGTCTTCTCACCCGACAGCTTCCAAGTGGGTGAACCTGTTTTCAAGAGGTACAACCCCTGGGGTCACCTGTACTCCAAGCTTCCTTCCCTTCCTCACCTTCACCCACCTTCTCTCTTCCAGTACCTTCGGTGTAATAATCTTGCTGAAGGTCTTGTTCAGGAACGTCTCATTTTCTCAGATGATCCCCGAGGTCATCCAGTTGGCGCTCCAGTTCCCCAACACAGTCCTTCAGGAGCGGCACCTGGACACACTTACCACATTTGTAGCAGCCAGAGGCACCAACGGTGTCCCTGACCTCCCACATCCTGTACACATCACACTGAATCAGCTTTCCTGTCGTTTCCTTATATCGCCTTACCTTCTCCAACTTTTGGCATCGTCTCCTCCCTCAGCCTTCTTGCCGAAGACTCGCGCTTTTCTTGACAGGCCGCTCCCCTCGAGCAAGCCTTGCTTATATTAGCTGTTAAATTTACTAATTGATTAATTAGCTAACTTACCAATTTCCTAATCTAATTGCTCAGCCAATCCCCGCACTCGTTCAGCTGCCGTTCCTCTGACCAACTTGAAGGTGTTTGTTGTAGGCTGACCCGACCGTTTTTTAAAAACCCCCGCTCCTGTAAAAAAAAACTCTGAAAACTCCGAGAGGGATGACCTGCTCAGCCAATCCCCACATTCCTTCAGCTGCCGCTCCTCTGATTGAAAATAATAGGTGCCAGGTTTCCTGTCAATTAAAATGGCCTGTCCTAATATTATGTTGTGACATTTTCATATAGGTTTTTGCACTCCACAGCTGGATTAACAACATGTTTATCCTTTATGCCATTAAGTGGCTCATTAGTTTACTGGGAATAGTGAATTAGGGTCTTTATTTTAGGTGGGCTATGATCAGCCAATTTCTTTAGTGTTATCTCTGAACTGAACTGAGAGGCACAAAAATAGATGCATTAAAATTTCAACTTGCCATTTTGGTTCAAATTTACTCGAGCAGGATGTAGCTGACAGTTTTTTTGTTGCAAATAAAAAAAGGGAAAAATGCACGGTCATGAATGGCATGTTCTACTCATGTACAATACAATACAATACAATACAATATATCTTTATTGTCATTGTACAGGGGTACAACGAGATTGGGAATGCGCCTCCCATACGATGCAATAATTTAATTAGCTAGTCAGTATTAATTTAAACAACAACAACCCAACAAAACAAATTGTAACAGTTTTAAGACAAAATAAAGTGCAAGTAGATCTGTGCTGGATCACTGTGCGTTTTGACCATTCGGCTCAGCAGGAGCGGTTCATAGCAGCTATGGCCCTGGGGATGAAGCTGTTCCTGAGTCTGGAGGTGCGGGCGTAGAAGGCCTTGTATCGTCTGCCCGATGGAAGGAGTTTGAACAGACTGTTGCAGGGGTGTGAAGAGTCTTTGTGGATGCTGGTGGCTTTTCTGAGGCATCGTGTGTTGTAGATGCCCTCCAAGGCTGGGAGTTGTGTTCCGATGGTCCTCTGAGCTCTATGGACTACCCGCTGAAGAGCTTTCCTTTCTGCCTCCGATCTGATCTGATCTGACTGGACAACACGCAAACAAAGTTTGTCACTGTATCTCGGTCCATGTGACAATAACAAACGATACAAATATCCATGCTTTTAAGAATGACTTACACGCCGTAGAAAAGGATGTTAGAAAGAAAATCTCGATGAAAAGCTTTGCTGAAGATAAACGCCAAAATTGGAGGAACAGCGGGTCAGACTGCATCTCTTTAAAAAAAAGGAATAGGTGACGTTTCGAGTCGAGACCCTTCTTCGGAGTCAGCGAAAAGGAAACGCGAGATATAGACGGTGATATAGAGAGATATAGAACAAATGAATGAAAGGTATGCAGAAAAGTGACAAATAAAAAAGGAAACAGGCCATTGTTAGCTGTAGTCTAGGTGAAAACAAGTTACAGACAATTGCACTCAACAGGCTTTGCTGATGTGATTTGTTCAGTCACGAAATATGACTAGTAGGTATTTTTCTCGAGTAAACAATAATAAAAGAAACCAAATCACATTTTTATCATGCCCTCGTCTTTGCAGCTTAGATTCCACCATGTACTGTGTTTATAGACTATGTTAATGACACTTATTATAAAATAAAAACAGAAAATAATGGAAATGTGCAGCAAGTCAGGCAGCATTTGAAGAAAGAGATAATGTTTCAGTTTGAAGACTCTTCAGCTCTGATGAAAGGCCCTTGTCCTGAAAAGATAACTGTGTTTCTCTTTCTACAGATGCTGCTGAGAGTTTCAAGAACTTTCTGTTCATACTTCAAATTTCCCGCATCTGCACTTTCTTGATTTCCATTAGTGGTTTTTAACGGTTTATTAGGCGCACACACCTTCCAGGTGTCAGCCATGGCTCTCGCCCATGAGTGAAATAAGGGCGCCTGGGTCTTCATCTAGGCTTGGGCAAATGTGAGCATTAGAAATGAGAGTGCACTGCAACGTTGAAAGTGCTGTTGTCTGATGAGACTTGAATGATGCTCATGTCTAATCTCCCATGAGGATGTAAGAGATAAAGCATGTTTTTCTGCAGCAGTTTCCTGGATAATATTTATTCCTCAACCACTGGTGTGGTTGTGGTTTGTGGTATCTTATTGTGCACAAATTGGACGCTATGCTTCATCCATTACAATTGCAACTGCAGACCAGTACTTAAATACCTGTAAACACTTGGTGGTCCTGTAGAAATGCGAGTTCTTTCTTTAGATTATTTTAACATGCGACTTGTTATTTTTTTTACTGCGGAGAGTATCATACCCAAATGTGATTTGTTTTCAGCTGAAAACCATCCAAGGACATTTTTTAGCAAAAATGATTTGCCTTTGAATAATTCAATAAGATGTCTGAGCCCAGGCTTCTGTAACTGTTCAATGTACCTCCATGACCATCTGCAATAAATGATTTTTAACCGCTACTTTGCTGGGAATAGTCAATAGAATTCAATATTACCAAGTGAACATGGTTGTGTAGAAAGCCTCAAGAGGAAGAAGCTGTAATAGAATTTTTACGCAGGCAAGTTATTAACTTGGAGATATTCCTGAGCTGACAGACGGTAGTGGCCTGAAATATTATACTGTAATCATTGCATCTTTGTTTCATTTACTTTATTTATTGTTTGCATGAGAGCATGCATATCATTAAAAAAAGTGGCTTCCGCGAGGTGATGTCTCTCTTGAGTCTGAAGAAGGGTCTCGACCCGAAACGTCACCCATTAATTCTCTCCTGAGATGCTGCCTGACCTGCTGAGTTACTCTAGCATTTTTCATATTATTTTATATTTCATATTTCAGATACAGCGCGGAAACAGGCCTTTTCGGCCCACCAAGTCCACACCGCCCAGTGATCCCCGCACACTAACACTATCCTACACACACTAGGGACAATTTTTACATTTACCCAGTCAATTAACCTACATACCTGTACGTCTTTGTGAATAAATACCTTCGATTTGTACCAGGATCTGCAGTTATTTTCTTACAATCTCTCTTGAGAAAGATTCTTATAAAGGCTGAAGTGATGGAGATTATAAAGAGAGCTTTACAAATTCCGCTATTCCTAAAAATAGCATTTTCCTTCATTATATTTTGTAAAAATCTAGAATAAGGTGATCATTTCCTTACGACAAAAATAATTACAGGTTTTATTTCTGTTGAGAATTACAGTGTCTCAAAAAATAGTGGGTTTTGCCCTTTGGCAAAGGTCCTTAATTAAATGCAAGTAATTTTTTTTTGGCAAATTAAATGCCCTTAATTTTTCTGATGAACATGCCATCTCCTGACGGAGGAGAATTGCACAGGCACTCAGAACCCCAAGCACATTGATTGAATTTTCATTTTGAAGTAGCTTTCACAGTAAACTGTGATTGGTGCACTGGTATGTGGGGCCAAATAGCTACTGCTGCTTTAATTTCCTCTTAACTTGATGTTAAATCACTGATAATAATGCACATTTATGTGAAAAGCCTTGGACCTTTTCTGCCCCGCGATCTACCCCTCTTTCTACCCCTTCCATCTCCCATTTTACCCTCCATGTCAACTGCCTACGAACCTTGGTAGAGTCTTTGCTTCCAAGTTCATTTACAAACTGACAGCAGGCTTCCTGAGGGAATGAGACATGGAAGTGGATTGATGAAGGAAGTGGTTATCTTGAGTTTTTGAAGTTTAAGGCAAGCCGGTGGCAGTGGTCTTCCCATGTTTCCTTGCATTTCTTGGTGGTGGAGGTCATGGTTTTGGGAGGCAGTTCCAAATCGGCATGGGCACATGAAGCAATGCGCTTGCTGAGTGTGCAGACTGCAGTGATAGTAATTGGATGGAATGAATGGTAAGAATAGTTGAGAGAATCCATTCAAGTCGGCTGCTTGCTCCGGGATGATGTCAAGTTTCTGGAGTCATAGAGTCAGGCATACAGGCCCTTCAGTCCAACTCGTCCATGCTGATCAAGATGCCCATCTATGCTTGTTCCATTTGCCTGCATTTGACCAATATCTCTCCAAACCTTTCTTATCCATTGGTGGTTTGTTTTCATTATTTCTTCTGTGAGAGAATATGTGGAGATTTTAATACAAGGGAAGAATGTATTACATATTGTTATGTATTGTTTAATATTTATTTAGAATGATCTTACAATCTTTTAATCAATGCATTTAGATGGAAAATGAAATAAATTGTATAATTATAATATGCGGTCCTGGGACAAAAAATAATAATCGCATCTACAGTGGATTAAACTGTGATTTTTAAAGCAAGTTTGCAGCAGTCATGGAGTTAAGTGCAGTAAAGTTATAGGCCCGGGGCATTGTGTACAGTTCTGGCTGCCTCTCTTTAACTGGCAGTCTTGGATTTAGATAGGCTACAAAGATCGAGTACAGAGGAGATTTTGTAGAATGATACCAGTGATGAAGGAACACGGGTACATGGAGAGAATGGGAACACGCATTCTTTTTCAGAGTTGTTAAAGGGAAGGGTGTTCAAAATCATGAAAGGTTTGCAGAAAAATGCTGGAGGAAATGTTTCCACTTGCAGATGGGTACATGAGAGAGGGCACAGTTGTCATTATCAAGAATACTCAGCTTCTAATGTGATGATTCACAAGTTTGACAAGTGACTTTCTAAAAGGATTTGGGTATGTTCTTAAAGGGTGTAAATTTTTAAGATTTTGGAGAAAGAGCAAGAAATTAGATTAACGTGATCGCCTTTACAAAGAGCCAGGCAGAGACAAAAGGCTAAATGGCCTCCCACTGTGTTGTACAGTTTTAATTCATGCTCTTGGTTTGGAAATGTTATTCTTGGAGTTAAACAGCATTGAGAAAAAAAAACATTGCAAATTAAGTCTTAATTAAAATAAGACAGCGTGTTTTAAAGAATTTTAAAGGTCATGTATTACTTGAATTTATGGGAATCCTGCAAGGACTATAAATTCATATCTTTCAGATTTACATAGAATAGGGGTTGGCAGGCAGAAAATATATTGCCATTCCATTGCGACGGAAATGTCTTTGGAATGTAAGCATGAGTGTTGAGGGTAGATAACTTGTGCTGTGAGTTCGCTGTGTGTCTGACCTCGGCTCTAAAGCTTTCAGTTCCTGCAGCAGCTTGTTTCTGTATATCCTGTTTCTGGAGGTCAAAGCAAGGGTCATTGATTTTGGGGAGCAGATTGCTGACAATATCCTGCCTGCTGCAGGTGGCTTATGCAAACAGACTGGTGTTTAAACTTGTGCCCAGTGACTGAGTCGGAGGTTATGCAGACTGATTTGCCATGGATCATAGGTGTAGCAGCATTTATTACAGTGGTATGGTTAGGTTTTAAAAATAAAAAATCGCGTTACACCATGTTAATGGAATGAGGTGGCAACATTAAAAAAATGAAAATGTAACTTTTTTTATTTTTGAAAATAAGGTTTCATCTTGTCAGAAATTTCTCATATTTTCTATTTCTCCATTTCGCCAATCACAAATTCTTGGAGTTGCTTTCAATTTTACTTTTAAATGTTCACACCTTCCTTGCACTTGTCCAATTTTACCCCTATTCTCTAGAAAGCTGAAATTCACCCTGAGAATTTAATAATACTTTAGCCCTAGCCAGCATGGTGGCCATGCAGCTAAAGTGCAAGCCGTCATTCGTTTTGGAGAAATCTATCATTGGGTTGCTGCAGTTCCCAATCCCCATGCACGGCCTAATCTTGCCTTACCTTCCTTCTTGTCAGACATCTACTGGAATCTAAGTGATATAATAAATCTGAGGAACTCACTGTTTTAGAGAATTATTTCCACGGTCTCTGAAATTTTCAGGATTGTTTGATATGTTCAATGTACAGAAAATGCTGGAGGGTAGTCAATAAATTAAAGACAGGGTAGACACAAAATGTCTCGACCCAAAACGGAGCCTGAAGAAGGGTCTCGACCCGAAACGTCACCCATTCCTTCTCTCCAGAGAATGTGCCTGTCCCGCAGAGTTACTCCAGCATTTTGTATCTACCTTCGATTTAAACCAGCATCTGCAGTTCTTTCCTACACAAATTAAAGACAGGGATTGTATCCAAAAGTTCAGATCGCATCGTAAAGGTTTATAGATGTCATCTGGACCTCAGGTTTGGATTACCATCTGATGTTAACTTGGAGATGATAGACAATTTAACGTATAATATTTGCTACTTATTTTCTGTTCTCTCCAAACAGATGGTTTTATTTTTAAATTTAAATCTGGGATCACTTGATGTAGGACCCTAGAATTGAGGATTACATTATGGCAGAGACTGAAAAATGAAATTCTATTAGAGGGCAAATATAGAATGATGAATGGCTTTTAGAAATGCCTTAATCTTCTGGAGAGTTGTTTAAAAAAAAACACAGATGAAAAATTCTTCTGACGTTTCTGACTGGCATATTTAAACAGCCCTGCTAACCTAAACCTTTGATCTTTAGTTTTAGATCTGCTGAGATGCCAATTCAATAACGGGGGGATAATCTTCCATTACAGAAAAAGTACATGTGACGTTTTTGAATGTGTGCCATAATTTTTTTTTAAAGGTTTTTGCTCATGTTTAAAGGGCTTTGAAAACAGTGCCCTCCTTGATATCCTGAATGTCATATTTAACCTTTCTTTTACATTTACAGCTCTCTAATGCACATCAACTTCTCAATATTTATGCAAGTGGTTTATTGTGTATTGTTTGTATATTAATTATGATTTAGTGTTACAGCTGATGGATTATTTTACAGATGAAAGAATAATACATGCACAGTAGATTTAAATCTTTCAGAAATATTTTGTTAATATAAACTGGAAGTAATACAGATTTAGTACTATTCAAAATATATTTTTATAATCATCCGTAGTGCAAATGATTAGAAACCCTCTAGAATCTCAGATGAGATGAGTTTTGGATGCACCTATCGAAGATTCCAAATACTTGCCAAATGCACAAAAGTTATATTGAGTATAAATACATTGGAATAACACATCAACAGTTCTCTGATCAGTGTTTTTAAACTTGATTTTGGGGTATGGTATGGGATACTGAGTAGAAATAAAGTAAATGTTCTTTGATAGTGGGATATGTCATCTGGTATTCCCCAGGGATCTGTACTGTGACCACTTATCAGGACATACAGAAAAAGACATGCAATTTTATAGAAACTTTCAGAAAGACAAAGTACTTTTGAAGTATATTCACTTTAGTACTTTTGGTGACGTGGCAGCTAATTGATACATAACAACCCTTACAAAATGCAATAAGGACGTGCGATTCAGAAGTAGAAGACCATTTGGATAGAGTACTCTCAAGTAGAGAATTCCAGAAATTCACCACCCTCTGGATGAACAAATTTCATATCATTACCGTTGTGAATTGTTGGCCTTTTATTTGTGACAAATAGCTCAATAATGGATACAAAAGATATCGAGGGATATGGGCCAAATGTGGGCAAATATGACTAGCTTAGATGAAGCATCTTGTTCAGCATGGACGACTCGGGCCGATGGGCCTATTCCCATGCTGTATGACTCTTTGACTCTAATCTCATTTGGGAAATGAGTATAAGACTTGTGACAACTCTCTTGTTCTTCCTCAGAAGATGATTTGAAAAAATATTTATCCAAGAGAATGAACAGAGCATAATTTTATTTTTTTTTAATTAAAAAAAAAATTATATATATATATATGCCGCCTTATTTTTAGGCAGTCTTAGCCAGTGACTTACTTCCAAAATGGTGCTGTGGGTTCTAAGCTGTGAGAAGAAGCCAATGTAGGTTCAATGACTCCTCTACAGCTGGGTCAGAAAGTGCCTGAAAGAGCAGCGAGCAGGTAATTTCTGAGGTGATGCACTCCTTCTGCATAAACGCAGGGCTTGTGCATGCTCATGATGCATGGGTTCAGAGTTCTCATAGAACATGGAACAGTACAGCACAGGAACTGCTCCTTTGGTACACAATGTCTGCGTCAAATAAGATGCCGTTAAACAAAACGCTTCTGCTTGCATGTGCTCCACATCCCTCTATTTCCTGCACAACCATATCATAGTGGGGTGCCGCAAGGCTCAGTGCTGGGTGCTGGGACCACAGTTATTTACAATATATATTAACGATTTAGACGAGGGAATTAAATGTAACATCTCCAAGTTTGTGGATGACACAAAGCTGGGTGGCAGTGTGAACTGCGAGGAGGATGCTATGAGGCTGCAGGGTGACTTGCATTGGTTAGGTGAGTGGGCAGATGCATGGCAGATGCAGTATAATGTGGATAAATGTGAGGTTATCCACTTTGGTGGCAAGAATAGGAAGGCAGATTATTATCTGAATGGAGTCAGATTAGGATAAGGGGAAGTGCAACGAGACCTGGGTGTGCTTGTACATCAGTCACTGAAAGTATGCATGCAGGTACAGCAGGCAGTGAAGAAAGCTAATGGCATGTTGGCCTTCATTGCGAGAGGATTTGAGTTGAGGAGCAAGGAGGTCCTACTCTTTTCCTTTGTCCACCTGGTGATCTGTACCCGTGACGAACTTCCAATTAGAGGTTTTTTTTGATAGTCTGGTGTTGAACATGTGAATGACATGGGCTGCCCAGTGGAGCTGATTGACTGTAAGCCCAATGCTCAGTGGTGTCCATTTTGGCCTGGGTGGGAATACTGATTACAATTTCCTTCCAGTGAATTTGGAGGATTTGGATTGTACTGTGTTCACTTTGCCTTCTTGAATCATGAAACATTAAAATTCCGCTGTTGCTATCCTGAACCCAGTTGAAAAGCTACAACATTACATCTTATTGCCATCCTGGAGAATTGATGTTGGGGCAGAGCCTGAGCCTAAGACCTTTCTACCCACATGCAAGTTTGCAACCACTTGCGCCTCAACTCACAAATGAAGGAACGAGAGTTGTATATCCAAGTCTAGGTAAAGTAAAAACACAAGTCATTACAATGGTGGCACAGTGGTGTTGCAGTAGAGTTGCTGCCTTACAGCGCCAGAGATCTGGATTTGATCCTGGCTATGGATGCTGTCTATACGGAGTCTGTCATTTCTCCCTGTGACCAGTGGATTTTCTCCTACACACTTCTCGTGTGTAGGATAGTGCTTCTGTATGGGGTGATTACTGGTCAGTGTGGACATGGGGAGAAGGGCCTGTTTCCACGCTGCATCTCTAAAGTCTAAAGTAAAGTCTGAAGTAGAACATGCTGGAAACATCAGTTTGGCCAACTTTTGTGTATCTGTGTATGTTGGTGGGGAGGGGATTTGATGCTATCAGTTGCTGGGCGGCATGGTGGCGAAGCGGTAGGATTGTTACCTTACAGCGCCAGAGACCCGGGTACGATCCTGACCTCGGGTGCTCTCTCCCCGTGACCTGCGTGGGTTTTCTCCGGGATCTTTGGCTTCCTCTTCTATAAGTTTAAGTTTATACGTTTATTGGCCAAGTATGCATATACAAGGAATGTGCCTTGGTGCTCCACTCGCAAATGACAACACAAACATACAGTTAACAATTAAGAATAAAGCATAACCACATCAAAACAATAAGGATACAACATTACGGTCTAAACATGTGGGTGAAAATAAACCAGAGCAAAAAAGAGACTACAGACTTTGGTTATTGAGTAGAACTATCACTCGTGGAAAAAAAGCTGTTTTTATGTTTGGCTGTGGCTGCTTTGACAGTCCGGAGACACCTTCCAGAGGGAAGTGCTTTGAAGAGTTTGTGGCCAGGGTGAGAGGGGTCAGAGATGATCTTGCCCGCTCGCTTCCTGGCCCTTGCAGTGTACAGTTCGTCAATGGGGGGAAGGTTGCAGCCAACAACCTCAGCTGTGCGAACGATCTGTTCCAGCCTCCGGATGTCGTGCTTGGTGGCTGAGCCAAATCAGACCATGATGGAGAAGGTGAGGACAGACTCAATGATAGCAGTATAGAATTGGACCATCATTGCCTGTAGCAGATTGTGTTTCTTCAGTTGTCGCAGGAAGTACATCCTCTGTTGTTGGGCCTTTTTGACTGTGGAGTCGATGGTGGCCCCTCATTTAAGGTCCCTGGAGATGATGGTTCGGCACAGAGCTTGAGGGTAGAGGGGGAAACATTGTCCAGTCCTGGAGATTTCCGGCTTTTCTGTTACTCCAGACATACAGGTTTGTAGGTTAATTGGCTTGGTAGAATTGTAAATTGTTCCTTATGTGTAGGATAGTGTAAGTGTAGGGGATTGCTGGTCGGCATGCACCCGGTGGACCTGTTATGGGAAATGTCTGATAGTGCTATCAAGCAATATATCGCGAAAGGCCTGTTTCCGCATTGTATATCTAAATTAAACTAAATTAAAATCAATGATTTTTTTCACATGATTCTTTGTATGCAGGAGAAGGAACATTGTAACTGCATAAACTAAATTGGCAGTTGAAAATCAGTATGGGAAAACACAAACTTTGTGTTGCATCCTGTGAAAGGCAAATTGTACATTTAGAGCACATTGAGAGACAACCACGTGTGGACAATTACATTTGTTCAGATATACAGCCGACCAGCGATCCCCGCACATTAACACTATCCTACACCCACTGGGGACAATTTTTTACATTTACCAAGCCAATTAACCTACATACCTGTACGTCTTTGGAGCGTGGGAGGAAACCGAAGATCTCGGAGAAAACCCACGCAGGTCACGGGGAGAACGTACAAACTCCGTACAGACAGCACCTGCAGTCGGGATCGACCCCAGGTCTCCGGCGCTGCATTCGCTTTAAGGCAGCAACTCTACCGCTGCGCCATCGTGCTGCTTGTAATTTAAAGGTTGTTTGTGATTTATTCCTTGATAGCACTACAAGAGACATTTTCCATCATTTTATTGATAATTGTGAGTGGACTGAAGAGCCAGTAATGAATTGAGCAGGATTTCCCCTGCTTTTTGTGAATAGGATATATTAGCGTATTTTTACTTTATGTTAACTTTGATGTCAAATGATATGTGCGTTTCAGCTGTACTGTAGCAATTCTTTTAAGGAGCAAGCTAGTTTTAAACCACAGCTCTTAAACACTGGAGCTGTCTGTATGTTGTCAAAATCTATGTTATTTGGTGTATTTAATGCACTCATACTTCTTGATTTTGGGTTGAGTGAATCAAATTGGCAGAAGACTCAGCTTTGCGACTGAGGAAGTTGTGATCTAACATTTAACTTAGCATATGGTTTAAGATGGTTGAAAATTCCTGCCTTGTCTTTGATACTTTAACTTTGTTGAATGTTCATGCCATTTGTTGATGAATTGTCCACTAGTATTCACATCTGGATGTGATAGGAGCAATAAATCAGAGCAAGAAGTGTGATTTTAAGTAAGAGATCAGGAACCATTATAATGTAGAGGGATTCAGGTTTTGGATGTTGAATCTGGGTCAGTTAAATTGTTGAAGCTCCATAGAATTCTATTTGTTAAGGGTATTTGTTAAGGGTATTAGTGATACATAGCATAGGGGAGTAAATGGACATGAAGTGTAAATTACTTACGACCCAAACACATTTGAGGGAATAAGGTGTTGCTTCTTGCTAATTTTCTACTGCTTGAAATCAATGCATGTTTGCATTGCATCATCCATTGTCTAAAAATAGTTCATTTAACTTTGAATTGTACAGTACAGTTTCATATAATGCAGAACTTGAGATACTGACTGTATAATTTAACAATCTTATAATGGGCTGTGTGATATGATTCCACCAACCGAATTAGTACTCCAACAACTGGTATAACAAAACTTTGTGATGTAGCTGAATGAAGATTGTGCTGTTATGTGACATTATTACGGTGGTTTACCAGATCATTTCAGCGGAATTATAACTTCCCCAACAGTTAGCATTTTCATAAAAGGGGAAGTGAGAAGACTTTTTAAGTATGCCTTGTGCCCAGTTTTGATTTGTTTGCAGTGATCTTGTCACTTCTTACATACAGTGCTTGCCTGTTTGATGTTTCATAATGAACAACAGCAGTTTGCAGTGTGAATGGTAAAATCCTGTTGAAGACATATTGACCGTTGGGACACAGCAACAGCATTTCTGTACAAGAAGAAATCTCAATGCTACTCTAATGCTGCCCAACCATTCTTTTATATATATATTTTTTAAACTCTGAAGTGCCTGCAAAGACATGGTCAAGGGCACAGAAAATATAAGGGAAAATGCAATAAATCAAGCACTATTCGGATGACACCAAACTTGTCTTTCTAAAAGATAGCAGGAGGAAGAGGAAACTGAGGGAGGTAAGATGTTCATGATTCTAGGAAACAATGATTCAAGTAGGAAATAATGAAATGCACTTTCAGCTCAATGTGGAAAGCAACATTTGAAAATGACTGCCATTGTATGTGCATCACCACTAATAGAAAGTGTAAGAAAATAACTGCAGCTGCTGGTACAAATCGAAGGTATTTATTCACAAAATGCTGGAGTAACTCAGCAGGTCAGGCAGCATCTCAGGAGAGAAGGACTCGAAACGTCGCCCATTCCTTCTCTCCTGAGATGCTGCCTGACCTGCTGAGTTGCTCCAGCATTTTGTGAATAAATACCACTAATAGAAATGTTTACTTAAAAATGAAAGCATTCAGAGCGAATGCAGTTGTAAGTCTTTGTAACCTGCCGAAGGGCCATGCCCTCTCAGTGTTAAAATGTTGGCAGAAAAATTGGCTGCAGTTCCTACTGTATTGTATTTGTGTATTGATGTGTTTCATGATATTTTCAGGTTTATAATTAAAAATGAAATGTAGCTAGTAATAGAGGGCAATTTCACATCACTCACACCCCCTTTCCCAGTCGAGTTACTTTTTGCCTGCGGGGAGTATCCCAAATTTTTTTTGGTGTCTTGAATCTCAAGTTAACTTTACTACTTTCTCCCAGACCCTGAGAATTGGTGTGCACGATAACAGGCGGATGGCAGAGAATTTAAATGCATAAAATAACAGATTGTTTGGAGAAACTGAATTATTAAACACCATGTCATTTATTAAGAACACCTGTTTTTCTTCTATTTACATTTTAGGGTGGAGTTCATCTCCTTTGTTCTGCAGACTATTTTTGATTTATCCTGTTTCTCTGTCGTAAAGACGTATTGTTTTTTAAGGTTATGGTGGAGTGGAAGTTCTTCCTTCTGCACACAGAGCAGTGTTGTGGGTTACAATCTATTTCCGAAATTCAGTTTTATTGAAGTCCATGGAACCAAATTTCAGAAGTGATACATGATATGCAGCCACCAGTAAACATGCAAGTTTAGTGCAAGCTGCAGAAGAGCAAGCTGTGACAATGGAGTGCAAAGAATCTCCTGCATTTATTTTCCCTTGTTTGAGTTTCCTTTGCTCATTCCAGTTTACAGACTACAGCCTCAACCTTCTATCCATCTGCTTCAATCCTTCCACAAAGAATATCTCAGGAAGTGTTTCGCTTATCCTCATCATATTTTGCTGGCTTACTTTTGAAATTGAGTTTTCTTGGTTCAAAATTGAATTGTTAACAAAAATGTTACCTGTAATATCTAATAATAATAATAATAATAATAATACATTTATTTTATATAGCGCTTTTCAAGATACTCAAAGACGCTTTACAAAGCAAACAAGACATAAAAACAAACAAACGAACAAAAGATTTGTCCTGATCTAGAGAAAATAAACATAGAAACATAGAAAATAGGTGCAGGAGGAGGGCATTTAGCCCTTCGAGCCAGCACCGCTATTCATTGTGATCATGGCTGATCCAAAGAGGAAGAAAGATTCTAAGGGGAGTAAGAGGCAAGGCTGACAAGGGAAGTTAGAGATGGAATAAAACTTTTTTTAAAATGTATAAAACAGCAAAGAGTAGAGGGAAGCCAGAGGAGTGGGCAACTTTCAAAGAACAACAGAAGATAGCAAAAAGGGCAATACGGGCTGAAAAAATGAGGTACGAAGCGAAGCTGGCCAAGAATATAAAGAAGGACAGTAGAAGCTTCTTTTGGTATGTTAAGAGAAAAACATTAGTAAAGACAAATGTGGGTTCCTTGAAGGCAGAAATGGGTGAAATTATTATGGATAACAAGGAAATGGCGGCAGAGTTGAACAGGTACTTCGGATCTGTCTTCACTAAGGAAGACACAAGCAATCTCCCAGATGTACTAGAGCACAGAGTATCTGGGGAGACAGAAGAACTGAAATAAATTTCCATTAGGCGAGAAATAGTATTGGTAGACTGATGGGACTGAAGGCTGATAAATCCCCAGGGCCTGATGATCTGCATCCCAGGGTACTCAAGGAGATGGCTCAAAAAATCGTGGACGCATTGGTGATCATTTTCCAATGTTCAATAGATTCCAGATCAGTTCCTGTGAATTGGAGGGGAGCTAATGTTATCCCACTTTTCAAGAAAGGAGCGAGAGAGAAAACGGGGAATTATAGACCAGTTAGCCTGACATCGGTGGTGGGGAAGATGCTGGAGTCAATTATTAAAGAGGTAATAACGGTGCTTTTGGATCAGCAAAAGGATTGGTTGACTACCTTCTCGAATTTTTTGAGGATGTGACAAGTTAAATGGATGAAGGGGAGCCAGTGGATGTAGTGTATCTAGACTTTCAGAAAGCCTTTGATAAGGTACCATGAGGTTGGAGAGCAAAATTAGAGCACATGGTATTGGGGGTAGGGTATTGACATGGATAGAGAATTGGTTGGCAGACAGGAAGCAAAGAGTAGGAATAAACGGGTCCTTTTCAGAATGGCAGGCAGTGGAGAGTGGAGTGCCGCAAGGCTCGGTGCCAGGGCCACAACTATTTACAATATATATTAATGATTTGGAAGAGGGAATTAGAAGTAACACTAGCAAGTTTGCGGATGACATAAAGCTGGGTGGCAGTGTGAACTGCGAAGAGGATGTTAGGAGGTTGCAGGGTGCCTTGGACAGGTTGAGTGAGTGGGCAGATGCATGGCAGATGCAGTATAATGTGGATAAATGTGAGGTTATCCACTTTGGCGGCAAAAATAAGGAGGCAGATTATTATCTCAATGGTGTCAGATTAGGTAAAGGGAAAGTGCAACGAGACCTTGGTGTCCTTGTACACCAGTCACTGAAAGTAAGCGTGCAGGTACAGCAGGCAGTGAAGAAAGCTAATGGCATGTTGGCCTTCATAACGAGAGAATTTGAGTTCAGGAGCAAATAAGTCCTTCTGCAGTTGTATAGGGTCCTGGTGAGACCACATCTGGAGTATTGTGTGCAGTTTTGGGTCTCTTAATTTGAGGAAGGACGTCCTTGCAATTGAGGCAGTGCAGCAAAGGTTCACGAGGTTAATCCCTGGGATGGAGGGACTGTCATATGAGGAAAGATTGGAAAGACTGGGCTTGTATTCACTGGAGTTTAGAAGGATGAGAGCAGATCTTATAGAGATGTATAAAATCATAAAAGGACTACACAAGCTCGATGCCGGAAAAATGTTCCCAATGTTGGGGGAGTCCAGAACCAGGGGACACAGTCTAAGAATAAAGGAGAGGCCATTTAAAACTGAGGTGAGAAGAAACTTTTTCACCCAGAGAGTTGTGAATTTGTGGAATTCTCTGCCACAGAAGGCAGTGTAGGCAAATTCACTGGATGAATTTAAAAGAGAGTTAGATAGAGCTCTAGAGGCTGGTGGAATCACGGGATATGGGGAGAAGGCAGGCACAGGTTACTGATTGTAGTTGATTTCTGATTAACATGTGCGGTCACTGCCTGGCCTTATAGACAATAGACAATAGGTGCAGGAGTAGGCCATTCAGCCCTTCGAGCCAGCACCGCCATTCAATGCGATCATGGCTGATCACTCTCAATCAGTACCCCGTTCCTGCCTTCTCCCCATACCCCCTCACTCCGCTATCCTTAAGAGCTCTATCCAGGCCTTAATTGGGGGTGGTGGATAAAACTCATCTGCACATTGGGACCATCTTCTTCATCACATTTAAGGCCTGGCATAAAATAAGTTTCTAATTCAGTGTCCTCGCTCTAGATTGTCCACTTCTGATCTTCCTTTCTTTGCTAATCAACTCTTCTTCCAATAGCTGTTCCTGCTCTCCTCCTTCTTCATCCCCATCATCCTACCTTCTCTCCCAGTTTCCTCGAGCCTCAATCCGATATTAAAGACTTGTTTGGTTGGGGTTGCATGACAAGTGTTTGCAGCATCAATTGGATGGGACCAATGTTGAATGAAAGATTGTTGCCTAACTATCATATTAATTATTTTGAACCTTGTGTATCTTGCATTGTCATATAGTCACGGAGCAATATAGCATGGAGACGAGTCTTTTGGCCCAACTCGTCCATTTCATCCGAGTTACGTGAATTAACATAACAATAGATTGAGTCACTTATTATACCCATGTTGTACTAACAAATCTGAATACATTGAATAATACACATGTGCTTGATAATGAAAATAGGCGAAATATGTTCTGTTGAGTCAGGTGCAGAAAAGGAGGTTGTGCTACTAAAAGTGGTTTGGCGTACAGCCAGAAACAGACAACAACAATAATTATTTTGGCTACAGGAAATGATGGAAGCACACAGTAGGTCAGGTAGAATATGTGAAGAGAGAAACAGCGTTAATGTTTCAGGTCTGTGACCCTTCATCGGAGTTTTCTGACATAGGATCTCCAATCTGAAACGTTGACTCTGTTTCTTTCTGCAGAGATGCTGCCTGACTTGCTGAACATTTACAAATGTTTCTGTTTAAATCAGATTTGGACACTTGAGGGCGGCACAGTAATGCGGCTGGTAGAGCTGCTGCCGCACAATCCCAGAGACACGGGTTCGATCCTGACCTCGGGTGCTCTCTATGTGGAGTTTGCTCATGTATCGGGTGGGTTTTCTCCGGCCTCTCGGGTTTCTTCCCACATCCCAAACATGTGCAGGTTTGTAGGTTAGTTGGCCTCTGTAAAATTGCCCATAATGCGTAGACAGTGGGATAACATGGGACAAATGTGAGCGAGTGAGCAAAGGTTGGCGTGGACTCCATGGGCCGAAGGGCTCATTTCCATGCTGTATCTTTAAACTAAACTTAACTATTTCATTTTTTGTGCATTTCATTGTTTGGTGCCATTTTGACATTAACCATTGTCTCTTTAGTTCAGTAGAAATTGATGGATTTAATGTCTTTATATTTATACTAGTCAGACGGATACAATGTCTTGTCATACATGGTCATCCTTCTGCTCATCTCATATCTTTGTGAAAGCATCAGTCACTTCATTTTGTCTTTATTCCCTGATCATCACATGAAAATGAAATGCAGCCGATTAAAAAATAAACTCTTCTTTCCATTTTATTTCCAGCTCCATTTTACTGCAATGCGAAGAGGCATGCGATCAAAGGTAGGTCCAATTGAAGTTGCTCCTAGTGAAGTTAGTAAGTAATGCTTCCCAATTTGGTTGTCGACTGCAGCTAGGTATTTGTTTGTTTTCAAGTTCCAACTTGCTTTACAATGACTGCAGTTTTGCAAACAGAAGGTACTTTAAACCCCAATTCTGCCTGCTGCTTCAGTGAGCTGCAGCAAAAGACGGGGATAGGCTTTTTGGTATCCTCCCGTGCAGAGTATTTGTGTTTAAAGTATTGCCTGCTTTATGTCATGCACATGGAGGTCCTGGGATCTCTAATCCATGTCCAGATAGTTGACCTCAGCTGGGCAATGCAACAATTAGAATTGTACCTGGACCAAGAGAAGAGAAAGTCACCATTGATTTCCTCTCTTGCATTTTCATGTGCTATGGATATGGTAATAACACAGACTACGGGAGTAGCTCAGCTGGTCAGTCGGCATCTGTGGAATAAATAGAAAGGTGTTGTTTCAGATTGTGAAACTTTTATAGACTCTGAAGAAGGGTCCCAACCCAAAATATTGCCTATCCATTTCCTCCACATGTGCTGTAGGACCTGCTGAGTTACTCCTGCACTTTGCGTTTTGCTCAATGATTTCACTGTCTGCAGTTACTTTGTGTCTCCAGGATGAGGTCATAGTTTATTAGGTGCCATTAAAGATATTGATCGAAGAAATCTACTCATCATTTTCTCAAGCTTATGCCTTGGAATAATACCAAAAGATTAATGGTATTATACACAGCTGTATATTAGCAGAGTTGATTGGTACAGTGGCACACCTTGTAGGGTTGCAGCCTCATGGCACTAAGGGTTGCAGCCTCATGGCACCAAGGGTTGCAGCCTCATGACACCAGAGACCTCGGGCGCTGTCTGTGTTGAGTTTACATGTTAAGAGCATTGCCCCAAATTTGTAGGGAGTGGATGAGAAAGTGGGATAACATAGAACTAGTGTGACCAGGTGATGCAATAGTCAGTGTGGACTCAGTGGGCCAAAGAGCATGTTTCCATTCCATACTGTATCTCTAAACAGTATCTCTAAACAGTAAATGGCCTCTAGAGTTTGAGGCCCTCTGAGGGGGCGCTGTGAACTGTTTATGTATGTGCTGTTATGTTTGTGTGCCATTGTATGTTTGTTTCTTAGTACCTGAACTGATGTACAGCACTTTGGTCAACGTGGGTTGTTTTTAAATGTGCTATACAAATAAAATTGACTTGACTTGACTAAACTGGACTAGATGGCAAATTAGTTTAGTTTAGTTTAAATGACAACTACAGATTTAAATGGCAATCATCTAGATAGTGGTAGAGTATCTGGGGTACGTCTGCAGTGGAGTTGGAAATTGTGGAAGTGCTTAAAAAAATAATCTGAAAGTTACATGTGGCCGCTCTGCATTGAGCACTAATTTGCCTTCAAAGAATTGTATCTGAGATTCTCTTGTGTTTTATCAATCTATTGCGAAGTAAAATAAGTAAGCACGCTGACAGAACAAAAGTCTATGTCCGTCATTTGTACTAAGACTTTAGAGATACAGTGTGGAAACCGGCCCTTCGTTATATCGAGTCCACGCCGACCAGTGACTACCCTGTGCACTAACACTATCTTGCTCACTAGGGACAATTTACAATTTTACTGAAGCCAATTAACCTACAAACCTGTACGTCTTTGGAGTGTGGGAGGAAACTGCAGCACCCGGAGAAAACCCACGCGGTCACAGGGAGAACGTACAAACTCTGTACAGACAATACCCGTAGTCAGGTTCGAACCCGGGTTAACTGATGCTGTAGGGCAGCAGCTCCACCGCTACGACACTATGCCACCCTTAGCCCACTGTGCCGGCTTGTAGTCTGAATGTACATTGTATTATTTTAAAATGCCCTTGACATGTTAAAGTAATTTCTCAAGGAGTTTTTTTTTTAACTCGTTTTCAGCTGGATCCATCTCTGGGCTCATCAGCAGGATGGGCATTTTAAAATGCCCATTTTAAAGTTGTGGAACATCTTGCATTAATTTCTAAGTGCCACAGATGTACTTTCACATTGCATGAATAACACCTCTGAAATCTTTTTCACTGCACCGCTTCTGAAGTTCTGTATTTACTCTGCATGCAGTGGTGTGTTTCTTTTTCCATGGAATCAAGGAGAAGTAAGCCAGAGCTTCAGTTTATCTGAGGTGAGGATTTTCTCATTTAGGAAACTGCAGGTCAGCATTGTAAGATGCAGACATGTGTTTTGCCTTTATTTTGCTTTGAGAAGACTCGGTTGCCTTGGAAAAGTCTCTCTCTCTGGTTCTGGCTGAAATGGATCCAGCTGAAAACTAGATTTAAAAAATAACTCCTTGAGACATTACTTGAATATGTCATATTTAAAGAGAAAGCTTCTGTTCCACTTCCTCAAACAGTTGACACACAATTATTGCATGAGGACAGAACTGAGGTCTGACTTGATGCTTGTTGTAGTTGAATAGTCTTATATTGAAGAGAACTATGTACATGAATGCAGAATTGGCAAATATCAATAAAAACGTAGCTTTGACTGCTGGATTAAAGTGTGAGTACTTAGGTATAGGTGGGGGAGAATGGATTGAGTTCTTTTTACTGTAATGGTCTGAGTATTACAAGTGAAACCAAAAATAGAGGGAGCAAAAATAATAGAATCGTTTTACAGGAATTTGCATTGGAGGATCAGGTCACTTTGGCCCTATGGTAGAGTGATGCTGTTTCCACATACAATCTTCTACTCCTGGTTTCCCAATGCCACCCATGGAATTTTTGGATCAATTTTTTGCTTTGCTTCTTCAATGAAAAGTGTCCTGACCTGCATTCTCTCTTGAAAGATGCACACTCTTAATTTTGCACCCATCTTTATAAACCTTCACTCCACTTTCATCAGTGCTTCATTTTCCTTTCATGCTGACCATATCCGGCCACACATGTAATGTAACGAAAGATTAAGATAGATATTAACATTACCCCTCTGATTTTATATTTTCCTCGAAATGAATCCCAGTACAATGCATTATATATGGCATATCAGTGTTTCTTGTGAAAATAAGATCTGTTTGCTTTTTCTTTTCTGCTCAGATTGTCACTTTTGAAGAAATAAGTAGCCTTATTCCTCTTACCAGAGTGAATTTGGCCTGTGCATTGAATTTTGTTTGCTCTTTATCCATATGCATTTCCCTTCAGGCATGTTGGAAGTTTATGTATTAACGGTATTTTCCAGATTGCCAGCTGCCAATTTCTGCAGCATATCTTTAATTCCAGAATTAAATCATTTAAGGACAGGATGATTAGTAAGATGCCATGAAAATTAGCCACATTGGTGATAGTGAGGACCATTGTTTTAATCTGCAGAATTATATTCATCAGCTGGTAATTTGAGCAGATGGAATAATCCTGATTCCTGGAGAGTAATGCAATTTAGGGACAGAATATATACTAAGAGAGGTAGGAATCCAGGGAATATTAAGGAACAAAGAAACCTTGATGTCCAAGTTGAAAAATCCCTGAAGGAGGCAGCATTGGAAGATAGGTTGGAAAAGAAGGCCGATAGGATGCTTGCCTTCAGTCGATAGGAAACAGGCAATTAGAGTAGGCAGATCTTGGACCAACGTTGTAAAATGTTAGCTAGGTCACAGCTGGATTATTGTGTGCAGTTCTGGTCATCAGACCATAGGAAAGATGTGTTTTCGCTTGAATGGGTGCAGAGGAGATTCACCAGGGTTATTGCCTGGGATGGAGCGTTTCAGTTAAGAGAAGATAGACACAAAAAGCTGGAGTAACTCAGCGGGACAGGCAGCATCTCTTGGAGAGAAAGAATGGATGAAGACCCATCTGAAGAAGGGTCCCACCCGAAACGTCATCCATTCCTTCTCTCCAGAGATACTGCCTGTCCCGCTGAGTTACTCCGGCTTTTTGTGTCTATCTTCGGTTTAAACCAGCATCGACAGTTCCTTCCTGTACAGATATGTATAAGGTGTTGCATTTTGAAAAGTCAAACCGAGGCAGGTATAATTCCTTATTTGGCACAACAGTGGACAGCTAACATTATCGCAGTCTCCATTTTGTGTGATTTAATTATGTACCAGCAACGAAACAATGAAATTCTTACTTGCTGCAGCTTTACGAGGCGCAAAATATCATGGGCCAAAAAGGCATTTTCTAATCAGATGTGGGTTTCTGTAGAATTGTCCTGCCTCTGCTCAACTGCAAGCTGATAGTAATGACCTGGTCACCGCAATCAGGTAACTCGCCACTTCATGTTATCAGAACACAGAAAACAAGTCTGTCAGATGCAGGTTTCCCTTGTAAAACAAGCACCCTAAATTGTATGCACGATCGATCTATCACAACCTTTACAACAACATCATCCAAGCCTTATCAGTCTGATTGATTTGAATTCTCTTGTACCACGACCAAATTCTTTCATTATTCCTCACTGCTCCTGTTATTGTTGAACTGTCCTCTCACCAACTAGAGAGTGGCCCTGACCTCCCTCCCATCTTCCTCATTGGAAACCTTCGAACTATCTTTAATCGGACTTTATCTTGTTACTAAACATTATACCCTTTATTCTGTTTCTGTACACTGTGGACGGCTTGATTGTAATCATGCATACATAGTCTTTTCGCTGACCGGACCACAAAAAAGTGTTTCACTCTGCCTTGGTACATGGGACAATAGTAAACCAAACAAAACAAAGCACATTTAAAAAAAATATAGATGCATTGAACAGATGCCCTTTAACAAAATGCAGCTGGACATCTTGCCCACTGTTCATTCTGTGATTCTCTGCTTGATCAATATCAAAGCATCCATGCCATTATCAATAAAACAAAGGGTATATGGTAATGCTCCATCTTTGTAATAATATCATCTCCAAACCCTGTGTATTGTAGTGGCCATGACTTGACAGCTTCAAAAATGCCATTGTGAGGAACCTGGCAAAAATGCCATTGTAGATGGCAGATTTACAGTTTTTACAGATCGTACTCAGTGAACAGTAGGGCTCTGGGGAGTATTGTAGACCAGAGGGATCGAGGAGTGCAGGTACATAGTTTATTGAAAGTGGCATCCGAGGTAGAAAGGGTGGTCTCTAAGGCTTTTGGCACATTGGCCTTCATTAGTCATAGCATTGAGTATAGAAGTTGGGAGGCCATGTTGCAGTAGAATAATACGAGGATGTTGTCAGGATGCGAGAGCTTGAGCTATAGAGAGAGGTTGAGTGGGTTAGGACTCTATTCCTTGGAGCGCAGGAGAAAGAGAGGTGATCTCAAAATCATGAGAGGAATAGATCAGGTAGATGCAGAGTCTCTTGCCCAGAGTAGAGGAATCAAGAACCAGAGGACATAGGTTTAAGGTGAGGGAGGAAAGATTTAATATAAACCCGAGGGGTAATGAGGTTTCAGGGTGACTGGTTGTGTGAGTGGGCAGATGCATGGCAGATGCAGCTTAATGTGGATAAATGTGAGGTTATCCACTTTGGTGGTAAGAACAGGAAGGCAGATTATTATCTGAATGGTGTCAAGTTAGGAAAAGGGGAAGTACAACGAGATCTGGTTGTCCTAGTTCATCAGTCACTGATAGGAAGCATGCAGGTACAGCAGGCAGTGAAGAAAGACAATGGAATGTTGGCCTTTATAACAAGAGGAGTTGTGTGTAGGAGACCACACCTGGAGTATTGTGTGCAGTTCTTGCTATTGAAGGAGTGCAGCGAGGTTCACGAGGTTAATTCCCGGAATGGCGGGACTGTCGTACATTGAAAGACTGGAGCAACTGGGCTTGTATACTCTGGAATTTAGAAGGATGAGAGGGGATCTTATTGAAACATCTAGGATTATTAAGGGATTGGACACGCTAGAAGCAGGAAATATGTTCCCGATGTTGGGGGAGTCCCGAACCAGGGGCCACAGTTTACGAATAAGGGGTAGGCCATTTAGAACGGAGATGAGGAAAACCTTTTTCACTCAGAGTTGTGAAGCTGTGGAATTCTCTGCCTCAGACGGCAGTGGAGGCCAATTCTCTGGATGCTTTCAAGAGAGAGCTAGATAGAGCTCTTAAAGATAGCGGAGTCAAGGGATATGGGGAGAAGGCAGGAACGGGGTACTGATTGTGGATGATCAGCCATGATCATGGTGAATGGTGGTGCTGGCTCGATGGGCCGAATGGCCTACTCCTGCGCCTATTGTCTATTGTCTATTGTAACTTTTTCACACAAAGATGGTGGGTGTATGGAACGAGCTGCTGGAAGAAGAAGTTGAGGCATGTACTATCGCACCATTTAAGGAACATTTAGACTGGTCATTGCATGGGACAGGTTTAGAGGGATATTGGCCCAAACGCAGGCAGGTGTGACAAGTGTAGATGGGTCATATTGGCCAGTGTGGGCAAGTCGGGGTGAAGGGCCCGTTTCCACGCTACAAGTCTCTATGACTAGCTAGTGAAAATATTGTTAATCTGATGGTCAATGAGTTGGTATGCTGCTCAGTGTGAATATGATCTGTGCAGAACAGGAAATCTCTGAGATTCCTATTAATCGGAGTGAGTTTATTGATCTTACACTGAGCAGTAGTGGAATGTTGCAATTGGCTCAAGGCGGCAGCTGAAATAATCAACTGAGATGCATCCTTTTTCTCATTTTTCACCCTGGATTTCATGCCAATATCAGTTCGATAGCTTCATTATCTCCCATTGACTAGACTGATCTGCAGGTTGCTTCCCTGACTGAAGTAATGGAAGGCTGCTGGCACCTGTGGATTGACACAGCAAAGGTCAGTGGTTTTAAGAGAGAGAAGGAAACACTTTTTTTGAAAACGAACAGATTACAATTGCAAACCAGTACATTGATTAATTGAGCCATTCGTCTTTTCCTGGACTTTGAAAGTGTACCATTTGTTTTGTTCTCTTTTCATTATTGTGAGTTGTCATCTTGATAACCTTGAACTCGTCTACTAGATCATGGCAGTTTCAATTGTTTAATCAATGATTAAAGTGTGTATAAAACTACCGTGGTAATATATGTACTTGCTTTCATTACATCAGGCTGTGCTCCTTTAAATACTGCGGTGTAGCTCGGATGAAGTAAAGTTGTGCAGCAGTGAAATACTTGCTTCTGTTTGATGAAATAACATTATTTATTATAAAAGGGGAAGTCATTGCAACTTAAAGTTCTTTCTTCATATCTTGTATGATCAAGTTTATAAACTTTACTCAATTATTTAGGCATGTATCCTTTGTCTGCATCTGCTGGGGATCCTGCGGCTATTTTTGAGAGAAGCAAATAGGAAATGGTGACGAATGTCAAAAGAGGGAAAAGCAAACACTAATCCATTTGTAATTATTGTGAGCACCTTTTTTGTGCGCAGTACTTAGGCTTCAGTGCATTTTCAACCAACCACAAATTAGTCATTACATGCATGAGAAGAAATGTGGGGAAATTGTCATTTTTGGAGAAGATGAAAGAAGAAAGAAGAAAGGGTCGGATGAAGGCAGATATAGAATGATTCTTGATTAGTGCAGGTGTCAGAGGTTATGGGGAGAAGGCAGAAGAATGGGGTTGGGGGGAGATACAGATTAGCCATGATTGAATGGTGGAGTAGACTTGATGGGCCCAATGGCCTAATTCTACTCCTGCCACTTATGACCTTATGAAAGGTCCCGCTCAGAAATATCAACTCTTCATGTTCTCCAGAGATGCTGCTTGATCCGCTGTTTTTCCAGCACTTCGCCCTTTTTCATTCCTTTATTTGATTTATTTTTGTATTTTATAATGCCACTTATAGATCATTTTACATGGATAGTTGGCAATCTTGAAATCACTTGTAACTGTAAGAACTCAGTAAATTATAAGTCCATATTTTCCAGTTTATATTGTCACTTCTCAGTCTTCCAGTTTTCCAGTTTTCAGTCTTCCAGTTTATATTGCCACTTCTCAGAATGTAAAATGTTATATTTTCAACATTACATTTCTTACACCAGCAATTCAGCGTTCTGTATCTTTTTGAAATTTTTAACTATCCTCTTGCACCTTATTACACCTCCAATTTCCCTATCATCTGCAGATTTGGAAATTGTACTCTGTACGCCCAAATTCAAAATATATATATATAGAAAAGCAGTGGGAATGCCACAAGAGCCCTGTTGTGCAATTCCCTTGTGCAAAAAACAAATCTTTCACTCTTGCTCACTAAATCAAATTACATTGTAAATTTTCTGTCCATGCTGCTGCATTTCTTTTTACCTAGCCAAGAATGATCTATTCTACATTTACATTGAACCACATCCCCTTTGATGTTTTGTTTTCACACCCTACCCTTCCTTATCTCTGTGACTCCCTCTCCCCTGACTCACAGTCTGATGAAGGGTCTCGACCTGAAATGTCACCCATTCCTGTCGTGAGATGCTGTCTATCCCACTGAGTTACTCCAGCATTTTGTGTCTATCTTTGGTGTAAACAGCAACCGCAGTTCCTACCTACACATGTCTATCTTTTTATTCCATGGTCTTTCATCTTGATGGCAAGACTATTATGTGGCATCTTATCAAATTACCTTTAGAAGTCCATACATGCCAATTCAAATACATCTTCCTCATCAGCCAACTCTTGTTACCTCATCATAAAACTGTTTTTTTTTAGATTTATATATACAGCGCAGGAAACAGGCCCTTCGGCCCACCGCACATTAACACTATCCTACACCCACTAGGGACAATTTTTACATTTACCCAGTCAATTAACCTACATACCTGTACGTCTTTGGAGTGCGGGAGAAAACCGAAGACCTCGGAGAAAACCCACGCAGGTCACGGGGAGAACGTACAAACTCCGTACAGACGGCGCCCGTAGTCAGGATCAAACCTGAGTCTCCGGCGCTGCATTCGCTGTAAAGCAGCAACTCTACCTCTGCGCCACCGTGTTATTATGTTTGGTACATGGATAGGAAAGGTTTAGAGAGATATGGGCTAAATGTGGGCCGGCGGGACCAACATAAATGACGTGTCTTGGTCGGTATGGGCAAATTGGGCTAAAGGGTCTGTTTCCATGCAGGATGACTCTATCACTCTAAAGCTTGATTTGTCTTGAGAAATCCTTCCCTGTTCACAGCCTATGGAACACTTTTGGACTCTGTTTGTTATTGGTCGTTTCTTAGACTCTCCACATTACCTCCCTTAATTCCTTTTTCACTTCCGCTCTGAGCTTGGAAATCAGCCTACTTTTCACTTGCATTAAGGCGCCTGTCAAATTCTCTTAACTTCTGCTCCCTTTTACCTTCTACATCAACTTACATTTTCCTTGAACCGCATCCCCTTTGACTTCTTGTTTTCACACCTTACCCTTCCATATCTCTGTGTCTCCCTCTCCCCTGACTCTCAGTCTGAAGAAGGGCCTCGACCCCAAACGTTACCCATTCTTTCTCTCCAGAGATGCTGCCTGTCCCGCTGAGTTACTTCAGCATTTTGTGTCTATCTTCGGTGTAAACCAGCATCTGCAGTTCCTTCCTACACATGTCTATCTTTTTATTCAGCAAAGTCACGCTTTAAGTTCCTCACCATTATCCCTCTTGGAAATGCACCTAGTGTGCAACTGAAACATCTCCACTTAAACGTCTCCGAATTCTCAAATACAGTTTGGCCAGCTAAGCTTCCGTTCCAGTGCCATATTTGTGCTCTCAGCATTAACAGTATGTGAGGACAAAGGACCTGGTCTCAGACAAGGTGGTCTGCAGCACTGGGGTTCCGCTGGGAACAGTGCTAGCTCCATTCTTGTTCACCCTGTAGACTGCGGACATCAGGCACAGCTCTGCAGACTCCTATCTACAGAAGTTCTCTGACGACTCTGCCATCGTCGGCCTCATCACGGGCGACGAGGACAGGGCATACAGAGAACTGATCAAGGAGTTTGTGGACTGGTGCCAGCGGAACTGCCTCCGGATCAACGCGGGGAAAACCAGGGAGATGGTGGTAGATTTCCGACACCGGTGAACATCCAGGGAATGGACATCGAGAGGGTGGATTCTTATAAGTACCTGGGTGTCTACCTCAACAATAAACTGGACTGGACTGAAAACACCGATGCGCTATGCAGAAAGGGCCAGAGCAGACTTTATCTGCTAAGGAGACTCAGGTCCCTTGGAGTGCAGGGGGCACTCCTAAGGATCTTCTACAACATGGTGGTTGCATCGGCCATCTTCTATGGAGTGGTCTGCTGGAGCAGCAGCATCTCAGCGGCAGAGGGGAAGAGATTCGACAAGCTGGTCAGGAAGGTCAGCTCTGTCTTGGGTTGCCCCCTCGACTCAGTGCAGGTGGTGGGAGAGAGGAGGATGATGGCAAAACTAACATCGCTGCTGGACAACGACTCCCACCCCATGCAGGACATTGTCACTGCACTGAGTAGCTCCTTCAGTGACTGACTCCATCACCCCAAGTGCGTGAAGGAGAGATATAGGAGGTCCTTCCTTCCCGCTGCTGTGAGACTGTGCAACCAGCACTGCTCCCAGCAGACGAGTCAACAATAACAGCTAAGAACACACAGAAAACTGATGACAATTTATGTAACTTTATTTATAATGAATGGTCTCTTGCTATCCACTTTGGTGCTGTAACACTGTAAATTTCCCCGGTGTTTATTTTCTTCTCTATGTTCTAGTAATCCCTGTAAAGCGTCTTTGAGTGTTTGAAAAGCGCTATATAAATGTAATGCATTATTATTATTATTATTATTATTATTATTAAAATCGACTCCTCCCCAGTTGACTTCAGTTCCCCTTGGCATGGTCTACATTCCTTTATTTCATCCTTTGATTGCTGTTTCCTAAATGCTTACCCACTCGTGCTTGGTTGTCATTTTCCAGAACTATGTCTAGCACTGCAACCTTCTCGTTGGCCCACAAGGAATATATCAAAGAAGTTGATCTTCACACATTATAAACTCCGCTCCCTTGGTACTCCTACATAGGAAGTATGAGGTCTGTAGCAGAACAAATTGGAGTTACAATTTTTATTTCTCTCTAGAATCAGACACAATTTACTTTTTTTAATGAATTGCTTTTTATGAAGCTAATAATATGTATGCTGATAATTATTAGTTGTAGACTGACATAAAGGTATGGAAGGTTGAAAGTTTTTAACATTCTGTTTTCATTTATATAAACTTGGACTCTATGATTCGTGATTAACTGTTGTTCATGGGAAGCTTTCATTAAGTGACTGTCCTTCGTTTATGAGCCACAAAGGAATTATGTCTCATTTACACCCAGGGTACCAAGATTGAGAATAGTTGTCTGAGGCCATGGTTATATTTTGTTTTCCCTAACTCAGGAATGTTATGGGCAATATTTGTATCCCTTCCAAAATTAAAGGAAGATCACAAACAAAAGAGAATTTGTTGATTTGGTAATGGAATATTCCATGAATGCAAACATTAGCCCATTTGTCTTAGCTGCAGCTTCAAATCCAATGTTCATGAATCTTCAAACAAAGACAGACTTTTATTTGTATATTGCCTGTCATAACTGCCAGATATCTTTAAATGCTTTGACTCAATAAAGTTCTTTTGAAGTATTGTCACTATTGTAATGAAAGGCATATGACTGTCAATTTTGTGCAGTGCAAGCTCCATCAATCAACCATGGGATGATCATCAGAAAAGATGTAACTTTGGCTGGCAATGGTGAATTTAAAAAGGAATGATCAGTGAACTCAGAAGGATTTCTCTGATCTCTTAAAAGTGCTGATGAGATACAGTCATAGGCATACAACATGGAAACAGGCCCTTCAGCCCAACTTGCCCAAGATGCCCCATCTACTGTAGTCCCATCTGCCTGCATTTGGCCTATATTCTTCTAAACCTTTCCAATCCATATACTTTTGATCTGAAATTTCCTTGTGGGTTTTCTCCAGGATCTCCAGTTTCCTCCCACACTCCAAAGACGTACAGGTTTGCAGATAAATTGGCTTGGCATATTTGTAAATTGTCCTTTGTGTGTGTAGGATAGTGTAAGTGTGCGGGGATCGCTGGTTGGCACGGACTCGGTGGGCCGAAGGGCCTGTTTCCTCGGTGTATCTCTAAACTAAACTAAACATACCTTAATTGTATTACTGAGAGAGTAAAACAATGAGTGATTCTTACAATGACCTATTAGCGACTACTGCTAGGGTTTCACATCATTCACAAAATAACTATCATATTCTCCTTCAGAACAAGTCAATGCAGGTCTAAACTATTAATTATACAGGTGTACTTTAATGGTGTTTAATACAAATGGTGGAGAGGTTGGTGACAACCTTTCATTATATCTTTTAACACACAAAATCATTGATCGAGGTCTGTACAAGCCTGTGAATTCAACATTTCTGTCAGAACCTGTCATTTAAAAATGCTTTAAGCAAAGAAAAATCAAGCATTTAAAATTATTCCATGGTAGTAATTTCTGTATTCGAACTGCTGACTTCAATGGCAATATATGATTTTTGTGCTTTCAAAATTTGATTACTGATATGTGTAACTTAATTCTCCGATTCAAAGTTACAGAGCAACTGTGTTCTTACCTTTTTGCTTTCTTCAGTCGATGCAAATTACTCTCTGAAAAGTATATTCCACAGGGGATCTGTGCTGGGACCTTTGTTATTTGTGACATATATAAATTAGTTGGATGTTAATGTGGATGTATTGGTTGGTAAGTTTGTAGGTGATACCAAATTTGGTGGAGTTATGGACAGTGGGGAAGGCTGCCAAAGGATTCAGTGCGATATAAAACAGTTACAGATATGGATGGAGAAATGGCCGATGTAGTTTAACAGAGCAAATATGAAGTGTTGCATTTTGGGACGTCGAATGTAAGAGGAAAGTGTACAGTTAATGGCAGTACCCTTAACAGTATTGAGGTACAGGGGGATATCCGGGTCCAAGTGCATAGCTCCCTGAAAGTGTCAATACAGTAGATAGAGTGGTAAATAAGGCATATAACATGTATATCGTCATTGGTTGGTTGAGTATAGGTCAGAGGGTCAAGATGCTGCTTTAAAAAACTTTGGTTAATCCACATTTGGAGTATTGTAAGCACTTCACCGATTACAGGAAGGATGTGGGGGTTTGGAGAGGGTGCAGAAAAAAATTACCAGAATGATGCTTGGATTAGAGGATATTAGCGACAAGAAGTAGTTTTACAAACATGGATTGTTTCCTGTGGAAGGTCGGAAGTTGAGGGAAAGTCAACAGGTGTATACGAAATGGTGAGTCAGACATAGGGTAGACCATAAGATGCTTTTTGCTGGGTGGAAATGTCAAGGATTAGAGTGCATAGATTTAAGCAGAGAGGGTAATGTTTAAAGGAAATGTACAGAGCAGTGGTGGATGCCTGGAACACGTTGCCAGCCATGGTTGTAGAAGCAGATACGATAGCGGCATTTAAGTGGCTTTTAGATAAGCACATTGACATTAAGATCATGTGATAGGAGCAGAATCAGGCCATTTGGTCCATCAAGTTTACCCCTCCATTCATTTGTGGCTGATCAATCTATCCCTCCTAACCCCATTCCCCTACCGTCTCCCCTTTGCAGAGAATGGAGGGATATGAAAAGGTTTAGGTTTATTATTGTCATATTATCCAAACAGAATAGATGTACCATACATAAATACAATCGTCAAGCTCAAGTACAATAGGTTGAGCAAAGGGGAAGCTGCAGAATGTAGTTTTCAGCATTGTAGCACATTAGTTCCATAGACAAAGTCCAATGTCCTTAGTGGGGTAGAAGTGAATTGGACAGTATCCAAGCTCATGGAAGGACCATTCAGAAGTCTGTTAACAGAACAGAAGAGGCTGTTCCTGAGTCTGGTGGTGAACACTTTCCAGATTCTGTACCTTCTGCCCAACAGGAGCAGGGAGAAGAAAAAATGACGGGAAAAATCTTTGATAATAAGTCTGAAGAAGGGTCCTGCCCCGAATCGTCACCCATTCTTTTTCTCTAGAGATGATGCCTGCCTGATGCTGATTTACTCCAGCACTTTGTGTCGATCTTTGATTATGTTGGCTGCTTTTTCGAGGCAGTGTGAAGTGTAGATGAAGTGGAGGGTAGGAAGTCTGGCCTGTGTGATCGACACGTGCGGGCAGAGGAAATTAGTTTAACTTGGCATTATGTTCAGCACAGACATTTTGAGCCGAAGTGCCTGTTCTTGTGCTATAGGGTTCTGTGTTCAATTTTGATCCATGCAGATTCAAAAATAAACAACACTGACCTTTCTATTGAGATTCATATCCATCCCACTTCCTAAAAAAAATCATACGTTCATACTTGTATGTGGAAGAAATTGCTTTCTCTGAAATTTGTTGTTTAAGTTGCATTAACCCAATAATACAGAGTTTTTCATTGGTCACAACACAAAATGTTAAACACAGTAATTGCTTGAATGGAATTAATGGTTTTAAATTTTATACCATTGATGACAGAATGTAAATTTTAGTAGTTGCAATCAGCTGGTTATGTGACAAGAATGCAAATATGAACCTGGTTTTGATAACTGCTCAGATATAGAAGAAAGGTTAATTGAATGCATTTTATTGTAAAATCGAGAACACCTCAATTTTGAAACATTGACTTTTCAAGTTTGATACTTTTCAAGTTTGGGAAACTAACACAAGTTATATCTACTATCAGCAACATTTTATAAATTAATCAAAGCTCCACCAAACTTGCTAATAATTGAATTGATATAAAAAAATAATGTTTTGAGAAGAAACTAGGATTGTTAATCTATTATGGATATTCAGTGACGTCGTTTTTTAAAATAAATTCAAAATTCAAAATTCAAATAAATGACTGCATGAAACTACCAGAACCCCATCTGGTTATCTCGTGACCTTGGAAGGAAGGAAATTTGGATTCCTTACCTGGTCTGTCCAGCATGTGTCTAGACACACCAATGCAGTTGACACTTAATTGACATCTCAATTCAGGGAAAATTAGGTATAGCCAATAAATAGACACCTCCCAGAAGGCAGTGGAGAAGCTGAGGCCAGAGCCTTGCGGGTCAGAGCGCCGCGGGTCGGAGATGGAGCCTCGCGAGTCGGTGGAATCTCACGGGTCGACGGAGCTCGCAGTCAGCCCCTGGGTCAAATGAGCCCACACCTAGGGCCGGGGTCAGCCCCACCGAGGCGGCGATAGTGGGAAGGTTAGTGCGGCAACTGTATAGGAGCGGCCAACTGATGGACGAGGACGGACCATGTAGGAGTGAGGACGCCGCCACCGGGGGAAGGAACAAAGGAGGATCCGGTGTGGGGGGACTGCCGTTGGGGGGGGGGGGGGGGGAAAGAACAGTGGAGGACCTGGAGTGGGGGGACCACCGGGACTGGGGAGAACAGAAGGGGACCTGGCACGATACCTTGCAACTTTGTCGGCACCCTTTATGTGGCGATTATTTGCATTCCTTGTGTATGTAAGCAAAGAATGTCACCGTGACTTGTCACATGTGACAATAAAGCATTCATTTCATAAAATTGATACGAATTATGTCTATATTCCAAGAATGAATAAATAAAAATTAATCATATATATTACAGAAAGGATGAGAGGCTTTGGAGAGGGTGCAGAAGATAGTGTATTACCTATCAGAAGAGATGTTGGGCAGACTTGGATTGTTTATTTTGGAATGTCAGAAATTGGAGGAGTGAATTAGGAGGGAGTATATCAATTTACAATTACAAAAGGCTTAGATAGGGTAGGCAGAATCTTTTTTTCCTGGGTGGAAATGTCAAGATCTAGATGGCATAGCTTTAATGCTTTAGGAAAGAACTGCAGATGCTGGTTGAAATCGAAGACAGACACAAAATGCTGGAGTAACTCAGCAGGACAGGCAGCATCTCTGTCAGGAGAGATGCTGCCTGTCCAGGTGAGACTCCAGCATTTTGTGTCTATCTTTGGCATAGCTTTAAGGTGAGATGGACAAAGTTTAAAGCAGATACGTGGGGGACGTTTTTTTAATACAAAGAGTATTTATTCACAAAATGCTGGAGTAACTCAACAGGTCAGGCAGCATCTCAGGAGAGAAGGAATGGGTGACGTTTCGGGTCAAGACCCTTCTTCATACTGAAGAAGGGTCTCGACCCGAAACGTCACCCATTTCTTCTCTCCTGAGATGCTGCCTGACCTGCTGAGTTACTCCAGCATTTTGTGAATAAATACCTTCCATTTGTACCAGCATCTGCAGTTATTGTCTTATATTAATACAGAGTAGTGTGTATCTAGAGCATGCTGTCAGGGATAGTGCAGGGGATGGAGGGACATGGATCACACGCAGGCAGTGAAGATTAACTTACCATCGTGATTGGCAGACATTGTGGGCTAAGAGACTTATTTCGGTGCGGTGCTGTTCTATATTCTAAATCATTGCATTATTTGCTCCTTACTGAAATATGGATTGGGGTTCCTAGTGACCGTAGTTAGGTTTGTGAGCATAGGTTGAAAGTGTGTTGGAGGCATGGGGAAAAGGATAAAATTAATGAATTATTTCCTCCTTTTTGGCTCCATTTGTTAAAATTATTCAGTTATTCAAGGGAGGCGAATAATTTTATTTTCTGGGGAAAAAAGTCCCACTTGCATTACTGAGAAACTGAAGGCATTTGTGCTGTCATGGGTGCGGTAGTTTACAGGAGCAGAGTGCCACTTGCCTCATCTTCTTGATAGAATTGTAATTGAGCAGACAATACTGCCTCTCAGATGTGGCCAAAAAATCTAAGGAGGACCATGAGCCAGCACACATGGATATTTTCGAGTTCTCTAAACCCTTAGCCTCGATCAATCAGGAAGGACTGTGGATACACTCCTCAGATTTGATTGTTCCAAGAAATTCACTGAAAATTTGCATTTGCTGGCTCCTGGTCTACTCAATCTCAATTTAACCATTCTAACTAATCTCAATGAAGACAGTTCTCAAACAAAGTTGCATCATTTCCCCTATCCCTATCTCAGCCTTTTGCACTGCAGTTTTGCACTTTAACTCCAGTAATTTTCCTATGAGGGAGGGGAAATCTTTCAAACTAATGGGAAGCACTAGAATCTCTGGGACCACACTGTAGATCTAAAGTAATCTGATCTGTCAGTAGTCGAGATGCAGTATGCTCAAAAGCCAAGGTCCAAGCCAATGTGACTTGTTTACCAAAGCATATGAGATGATCGATTGTATAAAAACATAGAAACATAGACAATAGGTACAGGAGGAGCCCATTTGGCCCTTCGAGCCAGCACCGTCATTCATTGTGATCATGGCTGATCATCCACAATCAGTAACCTGTGCCTGCCTTCTCCCCATATCCCTTGATTCCACTAGCCCCCAGAACTCTATCTAACTCTCTTTTAAATTTATCCAGTGAATTGGCCTCCATTGCTTCTGCAGCAGAGAATTCCACAAATTCACAACTCTCTGGGTGAAAAAGTTTCTTCTCACCTCAGTTTTAAATGGCCTCCCCTTTATTCTTAGACTGTGGCCCCTGGTTCTGTACTCCTGCAACATTGGGAACATTTTTCCTGCATTTAGCTTGTCCAGTCCTTTTATAATTTTATACATCTCTATAAGATTCCATCTCATTCTTCTAAATTCCAGTGAATACAATCACAGTCTTTCCAATCTTTCCTCATATGACCATCCCACCATCCCGGGGATTAACCTTGTGAACCTATGTTGCACTGCCTCAATAGCAAGGATGTCCGTCCTCAAATTAGGAGACCAAAACTGCACACAATACTCCAGTTGCTGTCTCACCGGGGCCCTGTACAACTGCAGAAAGACCTCTTTACTCCTATACTCAAATCCTCTCGTTATGAAGGTCAACATGCCATTAGCTTTCTACACTGCCTGCTGTACCTGCATGCTTACTTTCAGTGACTGGTGTACAAGGACACCCAGGTCTCTTGCACTTCCCCTTTATCTAATCTGACGCCATTGAGATAATAATCTGCCTCATTTTTTTGCCACAAAATTGGATAACCTCACCTTTATCTAAATTATACTGCATCTGCCATGCATCTGCCCACTCACTCAACCTGTCCAAGGCACCCTGCAACCTCCTAACATCCTCTTCACAGTTCACGCTGCCACCCAGCTTTGTGTCATCTGCAAACTTGCTAGTGTTACTTCTAATTCCATCATCCAAATCATTAATATATATTTTAAATAGTTGCGGCCCCAGCACTGAGCCTTGCGGCACTCCACGCGCCACTGCCTGCCATTCTGAAAAAGACCCGTTTATTCCTACACTTTGCTTCCTGTCTGCCAACCAATTCTCTATCCATATCAATACCCTACCCCCAATACCATGTGCTCTAATTTTGCTCACCAATCTCCCGTGTTGGACCTTATCAAAGGCTTTCTGAAAGTCCAGATACACTGCATCCACTGGCTCTCCTTCATCCATTTTACGTGTCACATCCTCAATAAATTCCAGAAGATTAGTCAAGCAGGATTTCCCCTTCATAAATCCATGCTGACTTGGACCAAACCTTTTACTGCTATCCAAATGGGCTGTTATTACCTCTTTAATAATTGACTCCAGCATCTTTCCCACCACCGATGTCAGGCTAACTGGTCTATAATTCCCCGTTTTCTCTCTAGCTCCTTTCTTGAAAAGTGGGATAACATTAGCTACCCTCCAATCCACAGGAACTGATCCTGAATCTATTGAACATTGGAAAATGGTCACCAATGCATCCACTATTTCTAGAGCCACCTCCTTGAGTACCCTGGTATGCAGACCATCAGGCTCTGGGGATTTTTCAGCCTTCAGTCCCATCAGTCTACCCAATATTATTTCTCGCCTAATGCAAATTTCTCTCCGTTCCTCTGTCTCCCTAGATCCTCTAGTACATCTGGGAGATTGTTTGTGTCTTCCTTAGTGAAGACAGATCCGAAGTACCTGTTCAACTCTTCTGTCATTTCCTTGTTACCCATAATAATTTCACCCGTTTCTGCCTTCAAGGGACCCACATTTGTCTTTGCTAATGTTTATCTCTTAACATACCCAAAGAAGCTTTTACTATCCTTCTTTATATTCTTGGCCAGCTTACCTTTGTACTTCATCTTTTTAGCCCTTATTGCCCTTTTTGTTACCTTCTGTTATAATTTGAAAGTTTCCCAATCCTCTGGGTTCCCGCTACTCTTTGCTATGTTATACATCTTTACTTTTAGTTTTATTCCATCCCTAACTTCCCTTGTCAGCCTCGGTTGCTTCTTACTCCCCTTAGAATCTTTCTTCCTCTTTGGAATGAAATGATCATGCATCTTCTGGATTATGTCCAGAAATTCCTGCTATTGCTGTTCCACCGTCATTCCTGCTAGGATCCTTTTCCAGTCGACCTTGGCCAGTTCCTCTCTCATGCCTTCATAGTCTCCTTTGTTCAACTGCAACACTGACATTCCTGATTTAACCCTCTCCCTCTCAAATTGCAGATTAAAACTAATCATATTAATCTGCAATTTGAAAGGGAGAAGGATAAATTAGAAGTGTCAGTGTTGCAGTTGAACAAAGGGGACTATGATATATATTCTCAACATCTAAAAGATCATCTACCAAATATATATACTCAACATCTACAAGATCAAGATCCTTTACCAATCTATTCTCATTTCACCATCCAACCATCTGGCTATAAATATTCACAGCAAGACTTTATTGCTTGGAACGGAGGAGGCTAATAAGTTATAGAGATGTATAAAATCATAGAGGGAATTGATAGGATAAATGTATAAAATCATGGGGGGAATTGATAGGGTAGGGGAATCAAGAACTAGAGGACATGTTTAAGGTGAGAGGGGAATGATTTAATAGCAATCTGAGGGGTAACTTTTCACGAGAGTGTGGTGGTTATATGGGACGATCTGCCCCAGGAGTTAGTTGAGCTTAGATGGGGCAATTTGGTTGGCATGAACTCGTTGGGCCAAAGGGCCTGTTTCTATGCTGTATGACTCCATGGCTCCTACACTCTATAACTCTCAGATCTTAGACAGTGAGGAGCACTCCCCATATATTGGAGGCCATCTCCCGCCTACCTTCTGTGGCAAGTTAAGATCATTGCATCTCCCACCAGAAGAAATTGTTTCTCTCCATTAATTCAGAAAATTCCATTAGTCCTCATATATTTCAAAGTGCTTTTTTTCTTTTAAATCTATACATCTCGTGCTTAACGATAATTTCTTAACTACAGCCACTGTGAAATTTTAAAGATTGAATCATTTACATTTTCTACATTTGGTAAAAAAGCACTGGACTGTAGGTTGTTCAATATCAGCAGAAACTTTGGCTGAAGTTGGGGCATTGCAATTAATAGGAGAATGGGGTTAAGGTGGAAAGATTGATCAGCCATGATTGAATGGCAGAATTGACAATGGGCTGAATGGCCTAATTCTGCTCCTATCACCTATAAACTCATAAATAAAGTAATTGGGTGTAGCAAGGTAGCTATGTGGGCAGAAATAGAATATGTTGGAGAGCTCAGCTGTCAAGTCAGCACTTATGGCAAGAAACGTTTAGACCATTAAATAGTGAAAAACTGGTGTCACATTTTTCAACATATTTCTCGTTATGGATACTGCAGTTGTTGGAACTTTACAAGAATGATACCGATTGCTGTGGCTGCATGAGGGTATTAAAAGATATGAGACAAAGTCAGGTCTATAAAGTCTATATGCGTAATGGACCAACCTTAATTTAATCAAATAGCTAAACACCAGTGGGCTGAATGGTCTACTTCTGTTTGTAAAGTTGAAACAGAAGAAAAGTATTTTGTGCCTCAAGCAAGTTCTGCAATTTAATGGATTTGTGGCTGATCCGTGACCAAACTCCATATGTTGATGGGAAGTGGAAGATTTGCAGATGAAATGCTTTTTTAAAAGGATAGATCAAAGAGGTGAAGGAAAAGCATGGTTGCTGCCTTTCATTCTCCCTCATACACTTCCTCTCTCTCATACAGTCTCTCTCTCGCCCTCGAACACATACAGTTTCTCTCTCACCCTCGATCACATATAGCCTCCCTCTCAATCCCAATCTCTGACAGTTCTCTCTCTCATTAAGTTATCTCTCATACAGTCTCTCTCTCTCTCTCTCTCTCTCATAGTCTCTCATACAGTCTCTCTCTCTCTCTCTCTCTCTCTCTCTCTCTTAGTCTCAGTCTATTTCATGGTCTCTCATACAGTTCTCTCATACAGTCTCTCTCTCTCAAATAGTCTTTCTCATAGTCTCTCTCAGTCTCTCTCATACAGTCTCTCTCTCTCATTGTCTCTCTCTCTCATTGTCTCTCTCATATAGTCTCTCACTCTCACAGTCTGTCTCTCAGTCTCTCTCAAAGTCTCTCTCACTCTCAAAGTCTCAAAATCTCTCTCATAGTTTCTCTCTCCCTTTCACTCTCTCTCTCTCTCTCTCTCTCTCTCTCTCTCTCTCTCTCTCTCTCTCTCTCTCTCTCTCTCTCTCTCTCTCTCTCTCTCTCTCTCTCTCTCATACAGTCTCTCATAGTTTCTCAGTCTCTCTCATACAGATTCTCTCTCATGCAATCTCTCTCAAAAAGTCTCTCTCTTTTTCAGTCTCTCATACTGTTGCTCTTTCATCATTCTGTCTCTCGTACTGTCACACTCTCTTATACCATCTCTCTCTCTCTCTCTCTCTCTCTCTCTCTCTCTCTCTCTCTCTCTCTCTCTCTCTCTCTCTCTCTCTCTCTAATAGCTTCATAAACACATACAGAAAATGAGATGATTATCTGATGAAATGGTAGTAATGTTAAAGTGTAAGGAAACTTATATTGTAAACATATTCTTTTGTTAAGTAGTTCCTTTAATATATTTTTGGTAAAGCAACATGGAAATCGGATGAACAAGGAAATATTGAAATTTGCAGTTAAAAAATTCTGTAACTATTCACAAATATCTGTGGTAACCACTCACAAATATTTTTTCTAATGGAATCCTAACAAAATCGTAAAGTAAATTGAAGATTTTCAGTTTTAATTTCTGAGTTTTTATTTTGATCCCAGTTTCATGATAGCAACCAAGCGGATAGAACATGATTGGTAAAATGAATTACCGATCTCTTTGCTCTTAGATTTTGTTCCCATTTCCCCACTAAATAAAAAAATAATTGCTTCGTAATTCATTATTTCTTTCATTCAGAATTAAAAGTTGAGCCATCAACAGCATGTTTGTGAACTGATTTATTTTCCGCTTCACAGGAGTTGTCTGCCTTGCTCTCTTCGGTATGTCCTCCACCTCTTTTCGACTGAGACAGGAGGCGTTGCTATGTCGCACTCTATGAAAGAAATTCAGGCGTGCAGACATGTTCACTAATTTACAAAAGAGCTCCTCTCTTTTTATATTATTTAGCGTCTGGCTGCGGCAATAGTCCTTCAGTTCTCAGCGGGTTAACCGAAGAACAGGAGATGGATTGTAATTGGCCTATTTAGAGTATTTTGCATGTGAATACTGTGCTAGTGAAGCATTACTAAGTCTGTTGTGAATGACAGGGTGATTAGAATTTAGATTAGAAAACCCATTCACTACTCAGAAAGTACAGTAATTGGCTCAGTGTGGTGAAAGTTGATTACATGTAATGATAAAGTAATAATTTCAGTATTTAATATTGATCTAAATAAGCAGAAAGTTGGTGTAGTGTCATCTTACCCTGCGGAATAATTCTATCGTACCTCATTACCAGTGAGATAAAGTACAAAAAAAGCGAGCCATGCTGCTTTGGAGAACTTTGCGAAGGAAGTATGTGCATTGTAGGTATGTACTTAGCTTATTGAATAAGTCCTTGGCTAAAAAACTAAAAGTGATGTTGAAAATTTGTGGTGCGGGCCCTTATATCATGCACAGCCAGCAGCCTCACTTGTTGCTGTTGCTTCAAGCAGTTGACGATATGTGTGGGAAATTTATTAATTAGTTTTATTGTGTGCCTTGGAGGCAAATAGGCTTGAGTAGAAGCTTATTGTATCAATTTATAAAATACTTTTGTGGAAAATCTTGTGCTATCAATAATTTCTTTCATCGCTTGCAATTTATACTGAGAATCTGTTGGTGAGTTATTTTTACTACCTAATATCGAGTTATTTAAGCAAAATAGAGCCTGATTTGTCACATAGTCTACGCTCTCAGCCATGGGTTCTTTAAATTAATTGTTATATATAGCGAATACAATTTGAAGGAGAAATTATACTTATTGAATAGTTACCACGCTCTGATATTTCCCGATATTTAAAACCAGGTAGGATAGTCATTTTGGCAGCTCCTCCAGTCCACTTGTACAGGTCCTTGAAGAAGCTCACAAGCTAGTTTGCTTAGAACGTACATTACTTGCGGTGGTCATCACATCATCCTAATCGGGAGGCAGGAGCACTGCATTTTATACTTTTACCTCCCTATTTTTAGCTCTTAGCATCGTTTCTAGCACACTTAGATATTTCCATGTCTTTACCAGATGTGGCACACCTGTAGTTCTGTGAAGAATTGCTACACAGCGATGGGCAGTTAATACTATTTTATGACCAGAGTTCAAGGCTAAGTGAGTACCTTGTTTTAGGTGTTTTTGAATGAGTGATTAAGACCAAGATTTTTATTCTTCCAAAGCTGTAAAGTTTTGTTTATCCAAATGCTGATGATCCCCATGATCCTAGTCGAGATCATTATTTGTTTCTGACTTGCATAGAATGTAGAAACGCACAGCACAGAAACAGATCCTATGGCCCACAATGTCTACCGAACATGATGCCAAGGTAAACTAATTTACTATAGTTAGTTTAGAGATACAGCGTGGAAACATGGCCTTTGCCCCCACCCCCTACCCCCCCCCCCCCCCACCTCCGAGTCCACACCGACCAGTGATCGCCGCGCATTAACGCTATCCTCCACACACTAGGAACAATTTACATTTATACCAAGCCAATTAACCTACAAACCTGTTCGTCTTTGGAGTGTGGGGGGAAACCGATGATCTCGGAGAAAACCCACGCGGTCATGGGGAGAACGCACAAACTCCGTATAGATAGCACCCGTAGTCAGGATCGAAGCCAGATCTCCGGCGCTGCAAACGCAGTAAGGCAGCAACTCTACCGCTGCACCGCTGTGCCACCCAATCTGCCTGCACATGATCCATATCCCTTTGGCTTTCGATGTACAAACCTATTCATATATAACTTGTAAGTTTAACTCAAGGCACTTATGCAGATATTGGAAATATTACATTGTCAATCTGTTTTTCCAGTGGGTTTGCAAATGAACAAAGTCTTGCATCAAATTCAAGTCCATGTTGAGTTTTTAGGGCTGCCTTAAAACTACAGGGGCTCCAAGGGTTATGAATGAATGATTTACAGAAATCCAACTTTGCAAAGACTCTCCCACATGTTGCTAAAAGATTCTTTAAGCCCGTAATAAGAATAATAAAATGTTTCATTGCATTCACGTGTATAGGATACATTTCATTAGTTGAATTGTGGCTAGTACAACAATTAAATGAAAGAATTATAGCAGGTGTAGGAAAGAACTGCAGATGCTGGTTTAAATCGAATGTGGACACAAAATGCTGGAGTAACTCAGCGGGTCAGGAGAGAATTATAGCTAGGTATTTTGTGGAGCAATACGATATCGGTTTTGTATTTTTTAAAAAGGAAGTTTTTGATTTGGAGTGAACTTGCTCTGAGGAATGGAACCTTGCATAACCTGGATGCTGCCTGCACATAATTACATTCAGCTTGCATTACAATCTGATCTCTGTCCAATGATTTCTGATCAAGTATCTTGTGATCGAGCTTCAAATTAGAACTGGGTCAGGTTCAACTATGGCATTGCATGGCTGAAATAATTGTTATAATGAGATATGAATGACAGGTTTATCCACTTTAGTGAGGTACCAGCTTTAGCACTCAAACTGATGGACACTAAATGAATGAACTATTCAAAGAAATCAAATGTAACTGCCAAAAGGGATCGTTGATTATTGTAAAAATAAGAAAAAGATAAATACAAATGTTGAAAGAAAATTCTGAGGGTTGGTTGTTTACTGAATTACAGAATTTAGATTAGTAACATAGATTCTGCTGAAGGTGTTGGGAATATCTCGCAGCTGGCCAAGAAACTATATGGTAGTTGAATTTTCCAAACTTGCTCTCTCTGTCTCCACCCCGTCTTCCCCTCGCCTATAAAACAAACCATAAAGATTACTATTGTTTGAATAGTTTTCAATTTGCTTTGTTTTGGGATTAGAGCTGACAAACACCGTTATCAGCAGTGGCCAAATCTGTCAAAGTAAACTACATTTACATTCAGGAATAGCATTTTAATTCATTTAAAACAGGCCACTGGCCTTTTCTTAATCTTGCCGGAAGTATGGTGAAAAGTGATTTGCTTATCGAAGTGAGGCATTGAGGTGTTTGTTTTTTAATCTGCAGGTTGTTGCCGGAGCTGACATTTATCATCCATCATTAAGATGAGAGAGAGAGAGCTACAGAGAGAGCTAAAAGTCAACTATATCAGTGTGTCTGGTAGGGTGTAGGAGGGAACTGCAGATGCTGGTTTACGCTGAAGATGGACACAAATTCTGGAGTAACTCAGTGGGACAGGCAGCAGCTCTGGATAGAAGGAATGGGTGACGTTTCAGGTCGAGACCCTTCTTCAGAAGGTTCAGTCTGAAGAAGGTATCACAAAATGCTGGAATATCTCAGCAGGTCAGGCAGCATCTAGGAGAGAGGGAATGGGTGACGTTTCGGGTCGAGACCCTTCTTCAGACTGAAGAAGGGTCTGAAGAAGGGTCTCCACCCGAAACATCACCCATTCCCTCTCTCCTAGATGCTGCCTGACCTGCTGAGTTACTCCAGCATTTTGTGATACCTTTGATTTGTACCAGTATCTGCAGTTATTTTCCTACAGTCTGAAGAAGGCTCATGACACAAAATGCCACCCATTCCTTCTCTCCGGAGATGCTGCCTGTCCGGCTCAGTTACTCCAGCATTTTGTGTATATCTTCGGTATACATCAGCATCTGCAGTTCCTTCCTACACATAGTTAATAGACCTGTGGCCGAGGCTACTGCTAGTAGAATATGCTACTTGAAGATGAATTCATTGGCCTTGACCACTTGTCTGAGGTCATTAAACTTTTTCCGGGACTGCATCCAGCCCCTTGGAGCTTTACTTCCATGAACCCTCACAGCCATCTGTTCCTATTGCTTTTTGATTGTGTATCTGCAGAGCCTCCTGCCTTTCTGAGCATTCAAAATCAGTCTTCTGTTTTCTGCTTCTTCCAGCAATTATCCATAAGTTAATAAATTACAGGCACAGAATTAAGCCATTTGACCCATCAAGTCTACTCCGCCATTCAATCATGGCTGATCTGTCTTTCCATCTCAACCCCATTCTCCTTCCTTCTCCCCAAAACCTCAAACACCCATACTAATCAAGAATCTATCAATCTCCACCTTAAAAATATCTATTGACTTGGCCTCTATGGCCTTTTGTGGCAATTAATTCCACAGATTCACCACTCTCTAACCATTCTGCTCACCGTCCCAGATTGGGTTTGACTGTTGAACAAGTTCTAACATCTGGTTCTGCCACATTTAACCTTTCCTTTGAAAGTTCCAGGTTAGTTTTATGATTAGCAGACTTGCTTTAAATCGTACAAGTCACTAATGATGTTGGTTGATCATCTAGCTGATGGATGGAGACAACAAACAATGCTGGAGCACTGACTTCACATGGCACGTTATAATTAGCTGGCAGCATGAAGTTGGCATGTCACTTGTATTCCACCCAATGGGCACATGTTACGGTCCCTCCAATCATTTTCATGAGCTAACCAATTTATACCTCCAAGTCTTTACGTTTGTGTGCATCACTCCACTCCATTTGCTAGAAAACACAGAGTACATCTGGACATTTCCTCGTAGATATGGATATGGATTTATATCCTCCAGTATTTAGAAGAATGAAAGGTGATCTCATAGAAGTGTATTGGGCCAGGCTTTACTGACTTGGTCCCCGTGCCTGGAGTTGCTATTGTTTAACCTGGTCAAGATGATGTGGGCCAACCTTGGTGGCGTGAAACACCGTGTACCCCAGCCGTCTGGTCTGAGCCACAGACAAGCCTTTGACAGTGCAGTTGTAAGGTCCTTCCTGAAACAATCTGAATGTTTGGATGTGTGTAGGAAGGAACTGCAGATGCTGGTTTACACTGAAGATAGACACAGCATGCTGAAGTAACTCAGCGGGACAGGCAGCATCTCTGGAGAGAAGGAATGGGTGATGTTTCGGGTCAATATGCTTCTTCAGACCTGGAACGTCGCCCATTCCTTCTCTCCAGAGAGCTGCCGGTCCCGCTGAGTTACTCCAGCATTTTGTGTCTATCTTGAATGTTTTGATTTCTGGAAAAGCCCTGCCTAAAGCTTTATCAACAGTAAAAGCTGTAAGTACTTCTTAATTGTTGTCACATTTTACTGAAAAAAAAATCAATAAACATATATTATATATATTAATATATATATATATATATATATATATATATAATGCACAAAATGTATATACAGATATTTAAAGAGGAGTTACAGATCTGAAAAGTTAACTTTTTCCCCTTGCATTAGAAGCTGTCTGACGTGTGTTTCTACCATTTCTGTTTTTAATTAAGATTTTCAATAAATGAAGCTAAACTGAAATGATCTTTAAAAAAAGAAGTAATATCTTCACTTTTGCCTCCAAATAAAAAGCCCGCAATCTCCTATAAGATGAATGGGATTTTAAATCCTGTGCCAGGTGTGTTAAGGTGTTGCCTCCAGGTCATCTCCCACCTTTGAGCTGCGCTGCTGGTTTCCGATTGAGCTGTCAGCCTGTATTCCACATCTATCAGTAAACTGGGGCTATTAGCATTTGACTGCATATGCATGGACATGCAGGAATTATTGTGGTTTTAGCAACTAAACACCAGCATTGTGGGGCAACCTGTTGCAGTGAGTAAGATCTGGCCCAGGATGTTCTTGAGGGTGTTGCCATGGGAGACAGGGAGAGGACATTCCCTGACTGGAGAGCCCAGAGCTCGAGGTAAAAGCCACCGGGTAAGGTCTGAATATGGGAGTTACATTTTCTTAACTCTTTACATTATAAAACCTTAGAATTTGGTATGATTGGTTTGTCATTGCTCAGCTTCTGAGCATATTCAAAACTAAGCCAGATAGATTGTCCTTTAATAATGGTTTTGAAGCATACTAGTGGTTTAAAAATTGCAGATGCTGGAAATATTTCACAAAAACCGAACGCTTGAAGCACCCAGCAGGTCAGGCAGCATTGCTCGGGAAAGAAACAGTTCATTTTTTGGATCAAAAACTTATCGTCAGAAGTGCAATGTGGGTAGGGAAGAATGTAAAGTTGCAGAGAGGGAGAGGGCATGTCAGCAATATGTTATCAAAAGACAAATAAAAACAATTGAATTTATTGCAAGAGCCACTGTAGATAATCAGCCATGGTCCTACTAAGTATTGGAGCAACCTTGTGACACCATGTGACCTGCTCCCACTCCAATATCTCTTCTTAATGTTAATATATTAGGAAATAGTTCCAATCTACACATGATCTTGTGTGGGGAAAGCAACTGGTCAGTTTAAACTCGATCTTACTATTTCTAACTAAAAGAGAAGTGAAATTTGGCAAAGATGTTGCTATTGCAGGTTAAAACCCAGCGACTATTGGAGAATTTTCAGGTACGGACAGCGGCAGGGAAATCATTCATCGTAAAACGCAATGAGAAGTGACTTTTAGATGAAACTAGACGACCCGTGGACCCATTGGGTTCCCGTTGTTACTAAAGGTTCTTTAGTAACTTGTCAGTTTCTTTGTTGAACTAAATTAGGGCGCATGTTGCAATCAAAAGCTTTTGAACAATTGGTTGGGAGGAAAGCAGCCAAAAACCGTACACGATAGCGTAACAATTTAAACGTAACACGACCCGTGGACCCGTTGGGTTCCCGTTGTGACAGCCCCGGGGCCGGTGGCGGGCGAGGGGGGAGAGGAAAGGGGAGAGGGAGCCACTCACCCGGACCCGGGCGGCCATCGCGATAGCCAGCAGCAGGAGAACGGCCGCAAGGCGCTGCCTCATGTTTGCCCTGCCGGCGGCCATATTCTTTGACCTTCTCTCTGCCGCCACGCTGCACCACGGGAGGAGGTTCAGGCACGGGGCACGCCGTGACAGGCGAAGGTCCTCCTGGCGCTGCTGCGCAGGCACGCCGTCACCGCGCCCGGCAACCCTCCCCCATCTGCGCACACGCGGATACCGGGGCCAGCAACCCTCCCCCAACTGTGCAGGCACAGCTGCTGGGCCCATTCACAGTATAAAGTTTATTAAAGTTTATGAAGTGAATTACTTTTAAAATATAACAAAACTTAATACTGCACACCGCAAACGAATGGTGAGTAATTTATATATACAAGATGAGACTTTTAGTTATATGTATATATAGATGTCTTGCTGAATTTAATCAAAGCAGAGTGTGTTGATAATAGGAAGAATAGAGTGATTCACCTTTCCTAGCGAAAACAAAATATGCATTTGTGGGCACAGTGCAAAGTGGTGGCTCAAAACACTATATTAAAAAGAAGCTCATCGAGTTAAATATTGTGGTTGGACCTCCTTTTTCATTTGATTTCTGAAAGGAAGAGTCCATTTATTAGCAATGTATTTAGAAATATTAAATTTTCTGAGTTTTTTTAAAGTTTGTTTTCAGTCTTCAAAAAAAATGCTTGAGTTTATCGCTTAGATTATCTTCTCTTTTAGATTGTCATCACTTTCTCCGAACTATTTATCAGTATCCCTTTCTTTTTTAGAATCCTTTCACACTCTTGTAAGCCTTTAAATAACTATTTACAATTTTTAATTGTCTATGTCTGTCGATTGAGCATTTTTTCATCTCTAACTCTTCCATTTGGATTATAGCAATGAACAGATAATCCAAGGTATGTCAAGACGTTAAAATTGGTTATCGTAGCAAGAAATTATCTTCCCTTTCTTTTCATGTAGTAAGACCATTCAGTCATAAAGGTAACTTGAAATTTAACGCTGAACTGAAGTTCAGCATCAAATAGAGGAGAGAAAATATATCTCTTCAGCATTTCTTCATCAGCACTTGACATGTATCAACAGGACCTCAAGTTCTGGAGAATACTGCACGCCAGTGTGGATATCAAGGTTGCAAGGAATAATTTGAAAACTGGGAGAGCTGCAAAGACACTCTGCAGTTATTAAAAAATAAACTTTGTGGAGCATGACGCTTCGTAAGTTATAGTTCCAAAACTAATGATTTCTTTGCTCGTGCAGATATGCCAATGCATCATGAAGCACTGTTCGACGGTTTGCCTAAAGGAAAATGTGTGCATTCAGCTGGCTAGTAATCGGAAGTCTCATTTTTCATTGACAGGATATCTTCATTGCACAATATGCAAGAGAACAAGTCTACTTAATTTGAGACTGGGCATTTACGTTTTTCAGTTATTCAGGAACATCATCGAAATACATACATCATCCTCCTTATACATCCATAGTTTTATTGAGTTGGTTATTTTGTATTTTATGATGGGATGCTTTCTATGTAGTGAATGTTGCATAACAGCAAATAACAGATGGCTGAAAGCGTATTTGCACCCTTGAACAGATGCTCATCCTTTCTTAAAATATAAATCTGTATAATATATGCAGGCTTCAGCTTTTGTCTGTCACGAATCTAACCTATTCTAGTTTTGCAGGAAGAGTATATATTTCAGTGGCTGCCATAGCATTTCCATTATCATTGGAGTGGGTGGAATACGTGAAGTCTGACTTAATTCTTAGGGTTAAGCGAAATGAACTGCCTGGGAATCTTTTCTGCGGTGTATTCTGATATCAGTTATAATGGGAAGGACCATCGAACAAGAGAGGTCGTTAACACACTTTGTTTTTGTTTGCTTTGTTTTCTTCATGTAGATTAAAGAATACCCTTAAAAGTCATTCAGAAATAACTTTGATTGTGTAAATTTCACCACCTATAGATCAGAGTGGCCAGTGGGAACTGCGCAGAAATGGAATTATTTGTTTGTTCAATGTAGATATGTACAATGCTAAACCATTCCATCCCCTTATCCATGGGAGAAGGGAAGAATCGTGAAAGAAAGCAGAGGAGTTGAGAGGAAATCTTTTATTTTTGATTTTCTCCTGTCTTCACTCGATACTGTTTTACACTGCGATGTTCCATGTACGTGCCAGCTACCGGCGAGCTTGCCAAGTGATTAATTCATTGTTTACGAGACAAGATACTGAATGTTGGTGGGAGAGAATATACCAATGTAGCAGTCTATGCTCTGAGGGTCTAGACAGAATCCAGATAATGTGAATCCAAATCCCAACATGGCAGTCGTAAAAACCCACCTGGTTTATTAACGTTCTGTAGGGATGGAAGCCTACCATGCTTATCCGATCTGGCCTCTGGTGACTCCGGTTCCACACGTGGTTGGCTCTTAACTGCCCTCAGCTGTGCTGTCACCTTCACAGACTAATTAGTACCAGGCTTACCAGCAATGTCCACGTCCCTAGAATGCATTGCTTTCAATGTGACCTTGAAGAGCCTCAATATTCTTACAGATTTCCAATTTGCAAATATTCTATGACAGTGATTCAGTTTTATTATCCATCTCAGCGGGAGTTAGCAGTATAATTCCATGTTAAAGAATGCTAGATAAGCTCAAAGCAATCTGATCAAAATCAAACTTTAAAATAGATCTAAACGCTAAAAACAGGAAGCAGTAAATTGTTGATGATATTTATGAATAGTGTCTGAGGAGAATGCAAGACTAGTTTGTGGAGAGACCCTTACTATTCCTGGAGGCATCAAACTAGAAATTACCTGTGTGGAGACAGAAGATACAAGTGTTATTAAAGATAATCCGAGGGTCTCCAATGAGGTAGTTGGTAGGTCAGGCTGCTCTCTACTTGGCAATAGAATGGTTCAGTGGTCTGATAACTGTCCGTGAATCTGGAGGTATGTATTTTCACACTTCAGTACCTATTTATTGCATGATGGGAGAGGGGAGAAGAGGGAGTGACCGGGGTGAGATTCATGCTTGATTATAGTGGTGGCATTGCCGTGGCAGCAATGGTATACATGGAATCCATGGAAGGGAGGTTGGTTTGTGTGATGGACTGGGCTGCGTCCACAATTCTCTGCAATTTTTTTGCGATCTTGGATGGAATTGTTGCCAAACCAGACTGTGATGCATCCCAATAAAATGTTTACTATGGTGCATCTGTAGAGGTTGGTGAGAGTTGTTAGGGACATACCGAACTTCCTAAGCCTTCCAAGGAAGTATAGGCGTTGGTGTGCTATCTTGGCCTTTACTTCGATATGGCTGGTCCAGGAAAAGTTGTTGGTGATATTTACTCCTTGGAATTCGAAGCTTTCAACCATCTCGATTTTGGTGCCGTCAATGAATACGAGGATATGTGTATCGCTTCACTTCCTGAAGTCGGTCCCAATCTTCTGCTGACATTGAGGGAAAGGCTGTAGTCTTGGCGGCAGTTTACGAGGTTCTCAATCTTCTTCCTGTACTCTGTCTTGTCATTATTTGATATCCGGCACACAATGGTGATGCCGTCTGTGAATTTGTAAATTGAGTTAGATTTGCATTTGGCTGCATGGTCGTGGGTGTATAAGGAGTATAGAAGAGGGCTGAGAACGCATTATTACGAGGCATCAGTGTTGAGAATTATCGTGGAGGATGATTTGTCACCTATCCTCACTGATTGTGGTCTGTTGGTCAGGAAGTCGAGGATCCACTTGCAGAGGTGAGTGATAACTCCAATTGCACAAGAATACATACAGAACAAACAGCATCACAAAGTGAGTGGATAGATTTTTTTTGTCTCACAGAGGAATAGTCAGGACTCGCTTTTCTTTCTGTATCAGCACCTTTAGCATTTGGAATCCCCAAGGACATATCTTTAGTCTTTCTTATTTCTCATCTGCTCTGCAGTATCTTGTGATCGATGATGGCTTGCTTCTACTCCAGTGCTTTGGCCTCATCGCCATCTGTGTGGCACTCACAGACACCATTATAGGTGGTGCAGGAGGCATTGAACAAGAGGCAATGCATTCCTTGCTTCTTTACCATTGTGAGTGGTTGTGACAAGCAACTGCAACAAGATGGTGGATCGTTACACTTTTTTGGAGAGGATTTGAGAATCACTTGTATCATTTCCTCTGACTTCCTGTTAAATTTCTTGCAGATACAGAGCAGAGGAGAGTGATTTACTGGAGCCTGGTGTCAGTATGCAAACTATAACCTGCTCATTGGAGTTAGCTGAATGCGGTTAGAGTCTCCGAGATGGGGATCTTGGCCAGTGAGAGAGCAATCCCAGCAGATTTGGGAATGGAGCATTGGTCGTACCTCTTTGAATGCCACTGCAGATTGTCTATGTTTTGAAAACATGCAGGAGGAAACAAATTCAACTGTGGTAACTACAGAGAGTTTAGCTGCCATCTGCTTCAAGCAAATTCATTCAGACTCAGATTCAGATTGGTTTGTTACATCAGGTTGCAATAAAATTCCTTGTTCACATGAAGCTCACAAAGTAAATAGTATACATCTATATACTAAAACTGTTTGTTTGGAGGAGGGGGGAGGGAGGGGGAGGAGGGAAAGAGGGGGAGAGGGTGGAGGGGGGAAGGGGGAGGAGAATGTGCTGCACCAATGTTTGGGCCCAATGGGTCCACTTGGTCCAGTACTACAATAAATACATTCTGCTGCAGAGCAGAATGGTGCAAGATTGTAGTGCAATCTGAGGTAGTGAAAAACAAATAACAAGAATGGAATAGTTGAATGAGGTTGAGTTAAGAGTAAGTGTACATGGCAGCACATCCAGAAAGAGGGTATGAAAGCGGTGATTGGTTCAGGAGTCAGATAGCGATGGGGAAGAAGCTATTCTTAAGTGAGGACATCTGGACATTCAAACCCCTGCGTCTTTTCCCAAGTTCCTGTATCTTCTCCCACAAGATGGAAGAAAGAAAAGGGAGTGGTCTTGTTGGCAGTCATCCATGATGAAACTTTCAGCCATCCTGATGCAATCAGGAATAAAGAACGGCAGCATTTATTTCAAGAGGGCTTGTATACAAAAACAGGGATGTAATAAGGCGCTGGTCAGGCCGCATTTGGAATATTGTGAGCAATTTTGGGCACCGTATCTGAGGAAGGATGTGCTGGCTCTGGAGAGGGTCCAGAGGAGGTTTCCAAGAATGATCCCAGGAATGAGTAGGTTAACATATGATGAGTGTTTGTTTACACTGTACCTGTACTTGCTGGAGTTGACAAGAATGAAGGGGGAAGCTCATTGAAACATACAGAATAATGAGAGGCTTGGATAGAGTGGATGTGGAGAGGATGTTTCCACTAGTGGGAAAGTCTAGGACTAGAGGTCAAAGCCTTAGTATTATAGGACGTTCTTTTAGGAAGATGAGGAGAAATTTCTTTTGTCCGAGGATGGCGAATCTGGAATTCTTCGCGACAGAAGGCTGTGGAGGCCAAGTCAGTGAATATTTTTATGACAGAGATAGATAGATTCTTGATTAGTGCAGGTTATGGAGAGAAGGCAGGTGAATGGGGTTAGGAGGGAGGGATAGATCAGCCATGATTGAATGGCGGATTAGACTTGATGAGCCAAATGGCCCAATTCTCCTATTCCTCATGACTTTATGAAGATGGACTAGAGTGGCAGGGCGGCATAGTGGCGTAGCAGTAGAGCTACTGCTTTACAGCACCAGAGATCCGGGTTCAAATCCGACTACAGGTGCTTGTCTGTACGGAGTTTGTATGTTCTCCCCTTGACCGCATGGGTTTTCTCCGAGATCTTTAGTTTCCTCCAACACTTCCGAGACGTAAGTAATTAGGCTTGATATTAATGTAAAATTGCCCCTAGTGTTTGTAGGATAGTGTTAATGTGCGGGGATTGCTGGTTGGTGTGGTTATGTGGGCCGAAGGTCCTGTTTCTGTGCTGTATCTCTACACTAAACTAAACTAAACTTGATGGAAGAAAATGATGAGATTCCGATGGACTGGCAGTGAAGACTTGTCATTCATTGTAAGTGTTCTCCTAATGCGAAGAGTTGCTCTCTAGAATCAAAGTTAGTGAAAGAAGCTGCTGGAGGCATTGAGAGCAGCAGAGGTTGCGCCCCCAACATGACAAAACGCTCCACTAACCTATGTGCCGATGTGGGGCACGTCCTGGTCCAGGTTCAGGAAGATCTTAAGGAGGTGAAGGAGAAACTATCACATATAACAATACAAAGTGAAGGAGAGACATTGGATATTCAGACACTTGAACCAACCATACATAGGACTGATATTGGGCTAAAGAGACATGTAGCAGAATATTTGACCCCCTTCAACCATCACCCTCTGCTTCCATACTATTCCATACGATGAATATCAAACTGTTCTGTTTACATTGCTCAGTACACTCCAGATCCAAGATCACTGCACCCTTAATCCTCAAGTTGAATGTTGTGATCAATGCATGCATATGCACATAGAAACATAGAAACTTTAAAAACAGGTGCAGGAGGAGGCCATTCGGCCCTTCGAGCCAGCACCGCCATTCATTGTGATCATGGCTGATCATCCACAATCAGTGACCTGTGCCCAACTTCTCCCCATATCCCTTGATTCCACTAGCCCCCAGAGCTCTATCTAACTCTCTCTTAAATTCATCCAGTGATTTGGCCTCCACTGCCCTCTGTGGCAGAGAATTCCATAAATTCATAACTCTGGGTGAAAAAGTTCTTTCTCGCCTCAGTTTTAAATGGCCTCCCCTTTATTCTAAGACTGTGGCCCCTGGTTCTGGACTCGCCTAACATTGGGAACATTTTTTCTGCATCTAGCTTGTCCAGTCCTTTTATAATTTTTTATGTCTGTATAAGATCCTCTCTCATCCTACTAAACTCCAGTGAATACAAGCCTAGTCTTTTCAATCTTTCCTCATATGACAGTCCCGCCATCCCAGGGATCAATCTCGTGAACATGTTTGGTGGTCAATCTCCCAAGTTATTGTTGATCCATGAGAGAATAGGTCCTACACTAGTCATCCATAAAATAAAGGTCTTATAACAGACCCCAACAGTATAAGTCCATGGTTGGATCCAAAAAATTGTGAACCGACTATTTTCTCAGGAGCGATATCTCTGCAAAGGTGAACAATTCATGATGAAACTCACCATCACTTTGGTACACCCGCACTTCCTTAAGTCATCTGAAGGAAAATGGTGACAAGACCTCAAGCCTGGCAAAAAGCTTATGGCCTACCTGGGCAGCAGTGAACGGCATCCTCCTGTATCGTTCTGAGTCGTGGACTACTTTTTCTCATCCATGAGCAGTCTGTCAAAACATGGAAATTGGACAAAATGTAGTAACAAAGAACTGCAGATGCTGGTTTATACCAAAAATAGTAAATTATAATGTCGGGATTGTTGTGAACTGAACGGAGGGTTTACATTCATAGGGGTGAGATTAGCTGATGGAAGGATCTTGCAGAAGCCTGATAACAGAGGGGAAGAAGCTGTTCCTGAATCTGGTGATGCGTGCTTTCAAGCTTCTGTACCTTTTGCCTGAGGAGCAGGGAGAACAAATGACCGGGGTGGGACAAGTATTTGATTATGTGGCTGCTTTTGTGAGGCAGCATGAAGTTTAGATAGTCAATAGTGGGCCGTCACACAATAGTGTGATGAACTGGGCTACATCTACAACTCTGCAATTTCTTGCAGTCTTCCCAAATCAAGCTGTGATGGAACCTGACTGTATGCTTTCTATGGTGCATCTGGACAAGTTTGTTAGCCATTGAAGACATGTCAAGTATCCTCAGTCTCCTAACAAAGTAAAGGCATTGATATGCCTTCTCGGCTGTTGCATCATTGTGGTTGGTTCATGATAAATCATTAGTAATACGTTAAGGGACTTAAAGCTCTCAACCCTTCCTACTTCGGCACCATTGATGCTGATTGGGACATGTACTCTACTGTTCCTGAAGTGTGGTGGAGTACATGTTGCATGTGTTACTGGGTGTCCATTCAAAATCATTGATGACATCCCATGAGAATCAGACATATCTTGTAATCCTCCTCCAATTTCCCCAGCCTCTGACACCCGTTGACCATATCATCAATACCTTTCCTCCAGCAATGGATATTGCTACAGTTACCTGATTCTATTTCTCCCTATGTGTTTTAAACCAGAACATTCACCTGAAATTAGGTTTCCTAGTCATGCAAGTAACTTTAGTCTGTGGTGTGGCCCTGTCACCTTCCTAGTTTTTTATTATCTATAGGCAGCCTTTTGCAGCCACACCTCTTACCCAATCCAACTTGACCTTTCCATTGTCTCTATGTTGTCACCCAGCTGGGTGAGCAGAACTTCCCTTAAAGACCCTCATTACCTTTTTTTCTACATTGTCTAACTCGTTTCCCTTGCCACTGACTTTGCAACTGTCCCCAACTGCCCGAATGCATCTTTACCTTTTTGCATATCTTTCATTCATTTGTTCAATATCTCTCTTTTTCACCATCTATATCTCTTGTTTCCCGTTCTCCTGACGATCAGTGTGACGAAGGGTCTCAACCCAACATGTCACCTATTCCTTTTCTCCAGAAGTGCTGTCTGACCCGCTGAGTTACTCCATCTTTTTGTGTCTGCCTGAATGTATTCTCAATCTTGCTACTTTTGATTCCAAGAGTTACTCTGAACCCAAATTCTTCCATTCCAAATGTATAGAAGTGTGAAAACACACACTTCCAGATTCAGGGACAGTTTCTTCCCAGCAATTGAATCAGGCAATTGAACCACCCTACCACAACCAGAAAGCAGTTTAGTACTACTATCTACCTCATTGGTGACCCTTGGACAATCTTTGTTCAATCTTTGCTGGCTTTACCTTGCACTAAACGTTATTCCCTTATCATGTATCTATACACTGTAGATGGCTCGATTGTAATCATGTATTGTCTTTCTGCTGACTGCAACAAAAGCTTTTCACTGGACATCAATACACGTGACAATAAACTAAACTAAACAAAACATTATTGTCAAGACTATCAATTTCTACTTTCATGTTGTCACCCAACATCCACAACCCTAACCCATCTACTGCAAAAAAATTCATTCATTCCTTTTGTGTCTATTGACTGGACTTATTTCAATGCAATCCTTGCATGTTTCCCTCAGTCCCTCATCTGTAAATCAGAGATCCGCTGAAAATCTACTTCCCATGTCTTAACTCGGACAAGTTCCGTTCACCCATTACTCCTGTGCTTGCTGGCCTGTAGAGAGTGCTGCTGGCAAATGCCATGATTTTCACACTTTTGTTCTTATTTCCCAATCTTTTCATGTCTTCATTCCTCCCTATCTCTGTAACCATCGTTGGCCAATTAATCTTCCGAGATATTTGTGTTCTTTTAATTACCATCTCTTGATCATTTATGGATACAATTGTTCCACTGAAGACAGCTCTGCCTTCAGCGGCTAGGGCCCCAAAGGTTCGAATCCCTTTCCATCCTGAAAATGCTTTGTTACTCTTGCCTCATATGACATTTCTTTAAACCTACGGCTTTGATCAACTTTGTGCAGCGTAGGTTTACTAGGTTAATTCCCGGAATGGCGGGACTTTCATATGTTGAAAGACTGGAGCGACTAGGCTTGTATACACTGGAATTTAGAAGGATGAGAGGGGATCTTATCGAAACGTATAAGATTATTAAGGGGTTGGACACGTTAGAGGCAGGAAACATGTTCCCAATGTTGGGGGAGTCCAGAACAAGGGGCCACAGTTTAAGAATAAGGGGTAGGCCATTTAGAACTGATATGAGGAAAAACTTTTTCAGTCAGAGAGTTGTGAATCTGTGGAATTCTCTGCCTCAGAAGGCAGTGGAGGTCAATTCTCTGAATGCATTCAAGAGAGAGCTGGATAGAGCTCTTAAGGATAGCGGAGTCAGGGGGTATGGGGAGAAGTCAGGAACGGGGTACTGATTGAGAATGATCAGCCGTGATCACATTGAATGGTGGTGCTGGCTCGAAGGGCTGAATGGCCTCCTCCTGCACTTATTGTCTTTTGTCTATAACTCGCATGTCATCAGTCTTAAGATCAATAGTTGTTTGATAAGTGTAAATATGAAGTTCTCTGGGCCGTTTTTGCTGGAGGTAATGGCTACAGTATAATTACACGTTGTTGAGAGCAAACTTAATGTAGACAGTGTTTACCGCCTGCCATGCTTGCTTTGGGGTCTCATTTGAGATCATTGGTAATACTTACCCCAAGGAACGTAGTTTGGGTTTAAAAGTAGTCTGCAGCACCTTTAAAAGCAAAATAAAATCTTTAAAGCAATTATTGGGAAATAGAAGTCCCATAAGTATGAACAGAAATAACTTCTCATAAGTCATCATTTTTGTACCATAGGATTTGTAGTTACAACGTTACACGCCTTATGCAGTTGCAGCTCCATTCAGTGCAGGGTGCAGTTAATTGAGGCTAAAATGATGTGAAATATTTCCATCCTGGCTATTGTCATTCATTAAGAACAAAAGGGCTATCCTAACGATTGTTTTACTTTTTTTTTGTATGTTGCAGTCCAGTCTCCTTGGGCATGACATAGGTATGGGCAGTCCGGGAGCCGTTTCACCTCCAGGCTCCAAGCCTGGGTCACAGTATTATCCATATTCCAGCAATAATCCCCGCCGGCGACCAATGCATGATTCCTCAATGGGTGAGTGCTCTTCCACCTTTAACTTTTCTTTCCTTTGCCCTTTGAACTCCGATTCTTCAGTGGCCTGCTTACGGTTCTTCAAGCACTCTATGTTCTGTTATACCATGAATTACTTTGATTTTATTTTCAATATTTACAATATTGATTGTTATAAATTACCATTTAAAAAGTGAACGCCATTTGAACGTCGGTCTGAGGAACTATTACAATGTCTTGTTGGGTGAGAATGTAAACATGAACCTTATTGAATGGATACTATAGCTCATCAACTGGGTTCCTGCAAGGCTTAAACCAAGAGCTCACTGCTTCCTGACTACTGGAGAGGACTGCCAGTTTGTTTATGTATATTTTTAACAAGCTAGAATTTCAAAATGTATTCTGTAACAGGATCCTTGAAGAAAAAAAAATCCAAAACCTCCACATTTCTGTCAATGCACAACTGCATGTACAGGACATACCTTTAGAAAGGAGTTCAGGAGGAATTTCTCCAGTCTGAGGATGTTGAATCGGTGGAATTCATTGCCACTGAAGGCTGTGCAGGCCAAGTCAATGGATATTTTAAGGCAGAGATGGACAGTTTCTTGATTAAAATATGATTTATATAGAAGTTTATTTGTTTGCAGACCAATTTCCCTCCTGGGATAAATTAAGTTCTATCGTATCATATCGTAATCAAGAATCAGAGTCATAAAACTCAACAAGATACATGAAGTGTGCGCATGTGCGGGACTCTCGGGCGGGCGAGGCCTGCTGAATCAGCGATAATTTCCAGACGCTTTGAAGATGTGTATTACAGAAATGAGTTGCTTAAAGCTTAAGTAAAGTTTAAGTAAATTGGAATTCTCATTTGCCTCGCAACAATTTAAGCAACTCAATCTCAGAAGTTAAGCAGTGTGACATCGAGATGGAGAAATTATTGAAACCACAACGCTTGGATCTGGATCCCAACTCACCTACTGCAGCAAAGGAATGGAAGCACTGGCTTCGTACACTAAATAACTTCTTTGATGAGTGTGGCGACAATGCACCAGACAAATTCAGGACATAAATAAGCTCTGTCTCTTATGATGTATATGATTACATAGAGGGTCAGGCAGCATCTCGGGAGAGAAGGAATGGGTGACGTTTCGGGTCGAGACCCTTCTTCAGACTGAAGAAGGGTCTCGACCCGAAACGTCACCCATTCCTTCTCTCCCGAGATGCTGCCTGACCTGCTGAGTTACTCCAGCATTTTGTGAATAAATCGATTTGTACCAGCATCTGCAGTTATTTTCTTATATGATTACATAGAGGAATGTACAACTTATGATTCTGCTATTGATGTATTAAGCAGACTCTTCGTCAAGACACCCAATATAATATTTGCTCGACACCTCCTTGCTACTCATAAACAAAAACCTGGTGAATCATGATGAGTTTTTACAAGAACTTCAAAGACTTAGTAAAGACTGTGCCTTCAAAGCAGTTACAGCTGATCAATATCGACAGGAACTTATTCGAGACTCGTTTATCAATGGTTTGGCATCGCCTTTAATACGACAGAGACTATTAGAAAACAAAATCTTGGATTTACAGTCAGCTTACAATCATGCTTACTCATTAGACTTGGCTCAGAGAATTTCTGATGCTTACGGCTCATCTAATGTGTATTCTGCTGCAACTACTACAAAAGAATCCCACCCAAGTACTAAAATGGAGCAAGCTGAAACAATTTCTACTGATAAATGTGCCCTTGCTGCAGCATATACTTATCCAAAAAGGAAGTGTTACTCTTGCGGGGGTAATATTCAAAATAGAGAGATATGTCCAGCTCGAGAGGCAACTTGTAATAGTTGTGGCAAGAAGGGACATTATTCTAGAGTATGCAAGTCCAAAGCAACTAATAAAAGTGTGACTGCTGCCATGTATATGCCTTCTTTATGTGCAATTACAGCTGCATTTCCTCAGAGCTTGTCTCATGCAGCTACAACGGTATCCATCAATGGCCATACACTTAATGTACTACTTGATTCTGGCAGTCCAGAAAGTTTTATAAGTGAACAAATAACTAATCTTTTACGAGAAGGTATCATGGAGCCCAGCTCTTCCCCTTGGAGGGCACAAGTTGTTGTGGTTAAGGACCCCTTGGAGAGACATAGAAAGAGACTCTGCATTGATTACTCTCAAACTATAAACCAGTTCACGGAGCTTGATGCATATCCATTACCTCGTATAGATATTATCAATACATTAGCTAAGTATAAGGTATTCTCTACTTTTGACCTCAAAAGTGCTTACTACCAAATTCCTTTGAAAGAATCAGAAAAGAAATACACTGCGTTTGAAGCAAATGGAAAATTATACCACTACTGCAAAGTTCCTTTTGGTGTAACTAATGGTGTGGCAGTTTTTCAGAGAGAGATGGACAAACTTGTTGAACAGGAAAACCATAAAGATACTTTCCCTTATCTTGATAATATAACTATTGCAGGAAAAGACCAAGCTGAACATGACAAAAATGTACAATGGTTTTTAGAAGTTGTACATTCTAAAAATCTAACATTAAATGAGGCTAAGTCAATAATATCAGTGTCATAAATTAATATTATTGGTTATTGGGTTGGAAATGATATAATCAAGCCTGTTCCAGAAAGACTCCGCCCACTCCGTGATACCTATTCCAGCTTCATTAAACTCTCTACGAAGGGTTCTTGGCATGTTTGCATATTATGCTAAATGGATACCAAATTTCTCTGAAAAATTTCAACCTTTGATTAGAGCAAAATCTTTCCCCCTTGACTCTACAGCAATTGGTGCCTTTACTTCTTTAAAGAAACAATTAGAATCTGCGACATTACACGCCATCGATGAGGATCTCCCCTTTGTTGTTGAATGTGATGCCTCTGATTTAGCAGTATCAGCAACATTAAATCAATGAGGACGACCAGTGGCTTTCATGTCTTGTACTCTCCAAAGTAGTGAATTGCATTGCCCACCCGTTGAAAAGGAAGCTACAGCAATTATTGAAGCAGTGAGAAAATTGAGTCATTTCCTTGCTCGCCAGCACTTCACTTTGATAACAGATCAGCATTCAGTAGCTTTTATGCTAGATAATCGGAAGCGAACGACGATTGAAAACAGTAAAATTCATGAATGGAGGATTGAATTATCTGCATATAGTTATTCAATTGAGTACCGCCCTGGTAAGGATAATGTTGCTCCGGATACATTAACTCGAGCATTTTGTGCCTCTGTTCATTCTTCTGCACTCACTGATCTTCACAATGGGCTGTGTCATCTTGGAGTCACTCGTATGTTACACTATGTTCGTTCCAAAAACTTACCTTTCTCTACAGAAGATGTGAAGATGACGTGTGCTTCATGTACAATCTGTGCTGAATTAAAACCAAGGTTTTTCCGTCCTGAAGAAGGAAGACTGATCAAAGCTACTCAACCTATGGAATGTTTGAGTATTGACTTCAAAGGGCCTTTACCATCCTCCTCTCAAAATGTTTATATACTTACCATAGTTGATGAATATTCGAGGTTTCCATTTGCCTTTCGTTGTCCAAATATGTCAGCTGCTACGGTTATCAAATGTTTAGATCAACTGTTTTCATTCTGTGTATTTCCAAGTTACATACATTCTGATAGGGGCACCTCATTCATGTCAAAAGATTTAAAGGACTACCTTTCTAATAGAGGAATTGCAACAAGTAAAACAACACCATATCATCCTATTGGAAATGGTCAGGTTGAGAGGTATAACGGAATCATTTGGAAAGCAATGAAACTGGCTTTAAAGTCAAATGACATACCAGATCGGCAGTGGGAATGTGTTCTACCAGATGCATTACACTCCATCAGATCTCTACTGTCAACTGCTACCAATACTACTCCACATGAGCGGTTCTTTAACTTCAAACGGCGTTCTTCTAGTGGTACTTCTCTGCCATCATGGTTGACTAACCCTGGGCCTGTGTTGCTTCGTCGATATGTCCGATCAAATAAGAATGAGCCCTTTGTTGATGAAGTTGAACTGACTGATGTCAACCCTTCTTATGCAACTATCAAGTATCAGGATGGACGTCAGTCAACTGTCTCACTTCGTGACCTTGCACCATCTCCATCTGCTCCATCAGCTCCATCACTCCTTGATAATATTAATCGAGAACTTCCTTCAACACTCCCATCATCCCCAATGAAAACTTCTATAAGTAATTCTAAAATTGAAAATGTAAATAACAATATGAGTGAAGTTGATGACCAAGCAATATATGTACCACCAGCTATCGAAACATCATTATCTCCTGATGCTCCAGTGCTGCCGGTCATCAAGACATACTAAACCTCCTGACCATCTCAACTTATAAATAGGAGGGGAAAATTAAGTGTGCACATGTACGTGACTCTCGGGCGGGCGAGGCCTGCGGAATCAGCGATAATTTCCAGACGCTTTGAAGATGTTTATTACAGAAATGAGTTGCTTAAAGCTTAAATAAAGTTTAAGTAAATTGGAATTCTCATTTGCCTCACAATAATACATAAAACAGGAAATCAAAGTGACGAGTGGATAGTCTAGTATTGGCGATGTGCAATGATTGGGGAGAGGGAGGGGAGTCAGTCTACCCTATGACAGAAGGGGAAGGAGTTATACAGTTTGATAGCCACAGGGTAAAAGGATCTCCTGTGGCATTCTGTACTGCATCTTGGTAGAACCAGTCTGTTGCTGCAGGTGATCCTCAGGTTAACCAGTGTGCCATGGAGAGGGTGAGCTGTATTGTCCAAGATGCTCTGCAGTTTGAGGAGCATCCTCAAACATCATTAATCTGAGCATTATTAGTATGGGTGTCAGGGGTTATGTGAGTTGACAGGAGAATGGGGTGAAGAGGAAAAGATAGATCAGCCATGATTGAATGGCGGAATAGACTTATGAACCTATGAACTTATTTTTGCATGTGATGTAATCTCATTATTGCTCAGTAGTATGAATTTATCTGGGTGCTAGTATCTCGGAACCCTCAGTCAATTTTAATGGAAAATATCAGAAGTGATGGGTTTGATTAGAAACCAGAGGAAGGACATGAATTGGAAAATAAATTGCTATGTTGTTTAGTGCCTTGAAAAGCAAAGAGATACTTGCATCCTTCTCTAGTTTTGGTGGACTATCGTGGACTATCTGTTTCCCAATGTTTGCTCATTTCATGAGACCTTATGAAGAGCTTTGCAGCTGACATGAAGCTTTTACTTTAAATGCCAAAAGGAAATAAATATTTTGCACTGCAAACAACACCCAGTACTTTATAATTTGTTCTCCTGATAGACTAATAGTTATATCAGTAGCCATTGTATCAAAATATGAAGTTACATTTTTTTCTTAAGATGGATCCAGTTCGCAAACTTATCAAGTGGGGATGGCAAGATATCTTGTACATATTGACTGCTTGAAAATATTTAATGAGGAACCAGTTAAAACATAATGAAAACTTCACATGTGATAGGTTATAATTTCATCAACCGGTTTCCATTTCCATTTCCTTTTCCATTTATGTACATCTTCACAAAGAGTCTTGAGGCTTCAAGAACTATGTATGCATCCTTCATAAAGTTAGGAAATATCCATACTGTCACAATGCTTTGTACTGTCAGTATATTGTCCCCAAAAGTCACTGCAGTGAAATTAATGTAAGTTAATCGAGAGCTGGCAACAAATCTTATTGTGATTCAGGGTATTGCCGCGAAAGGTAAGAGTGAATCTCAAGCTATTGCCGACTGCATTGTATGTCCCAGAGCTGAATTTCAAGCAGTGATTAGATTTATAATACTGCATGAAATAGTTTGATATTCACTCTTAACCTCTTTGCATCACTTGAACAACTATTTTTTTATTTTAAATAATTAATCATTATCTATTTTGCTAAAGCAAAATAAAAAGTTTAAAGCTGCGCGTTTTTCGCTTGTTATGAAAAAAAATGTTTCATATCATTTCCCTATCATCACAGCCTGCCTGCTAAAAATGATGTCACCTAAATGAATGGACGTTGCTACTCGCAATGGAAGAGTTAAATGCATTTTGAACATTTGACAGTTAACCTATTGTCATGTTCCCCCAGCACAATATGGCCAGTTAGAAACATAGAAAAATAGGTGCAGGAGTAGGCCACTCGGCCCTTCGAGTCAGCAACGCCATTCAATATGATCATGGCTGATCATCTAAAATCAGTACCCCGTTCCTGCTTTTTCCCCACATCACTTGATTCCTTTAGCCCGAAGAGCGAAATCTAACTCTCTCTTGAAAGCATCCAGTGAATTGTCCTCCACTACCTTCTGTGGCAGAGAATTCCACAGATTCACAACTCTGTCTGAAGTTTTTCCTCATCGCAGTCTTAAATGGCCTTATTCTTAAACTGTGACCCCTGGATCTGGACTCCCTCAACATCGGGAACATTTTTCCTACATCTAGCCTGTCCAATTCTTTAAGAATTTTATGTTTCTATAAGATCTCCTCTCATCCTTCTAAATTCCAGTGAATATAAGCCCAGTCAACCCATTCTTTCATCATATGTCAGTCCCGCCATCCCGGGAATTAACCTGGTGAACTGACGCTGCACTCCCTCAATAGCATAAAGTCCTTCCACAAATTAGGAGACCAAAATTGCACACAATACCCTGGTCTCACCAGGGCCCTGTACAACTGCAGTAGGACCTCCTTGCTCTTAAACTCAAATCCTCTCGCAATTAAGGCCAACATGCCATTAGCTTTCTTCACTGCCTGTTGCGCCTGCATGCTTACTTTCAGTGACTGATGTACAAGCACACCCAGGTCCCATTGCACACCTCCCCTTTTCAGATAATGTGTAGAAAAGAACTGCAGATGCTGTTTTAAATCAAAAGTAGACACAAAATGCTACAGTAACAGAGCGGGACAGGGAGCATCTCTGGGGAGAACGAATGGGTGACGTTTCGGGACGAGACCCTTGTTGCTCCCATGATATCAGCTGTTCTTTTCTCATTTCATGTTCTTGCCTTTTTTGTTATCCCCTCATTTCAGCTGATTGTATTTAGCTTGGTTCTTGACAGTCTCGACCCAAAACGTCACCCATTCCTTCTCTCCAGAGATGTTGCTTGTCCCGCTGAGTTACTCCAGCATTTTGTGTCTTCCTACCATTCATATAATAATCTGCCTTCCTGTTCTTGCCACCAAAGTGGATAATCTCACATTTATCCACATTATACTGCATCTACCGTGCATCTGCCCACTCACCCAACCTATCCAAGTCACCCTGCAGCGTCATAGCATCCTCCTCGCAGTTCACACTGCCATCCAGCTTTGTGTCATCCGCAAATTTGGAGATATCACATTTAATTCCCTCATCTAAATCTTTAATATATATTGTAAATAACTGGGGTCTCAGCACCAAGCCTTGCAGCATCCCACTAGTCACCGCCTGGCATTCTGAAAAGGGCCCGTTAATTCCTTCTGTTTGTTTTCTGTCTGCCAATTAGCTCTCTATCCATGTCCATACCCTACCCCAATACCATGTCAGGCATGCGGATTTTCCGGATTTCCACTTTTTTAAAATCAATTTTCCGCGCTTTTTGCATGATTTCCGCGTTTTTCACTTTGCCAAAATCGCGTTTACCAAAGGAAAAATCGTATCGAAAAAAAAAGAAAATAAACGATGTATAGACTTGTAATGAACACTAGGGTTCCGCTTGAGGTCGCTAGGAGTTCCGAGAGAAATCCCCTGCGCGCCCTGGAAGTCTCCCCGAAAATGTGGCACCTCGGCTGGGCAAGGCAGCCAAACTCGACCTCATCGGAACTTCCATGGCCGATCAGTGGGTTGAATTTGCAACCTGCGGCTGGGACTCTGGAACTCCAGCCCAGCTGGAGCCAGCACATCTATCCCCGTAGCCAACTTCCTTGGCCGGCTGGATAAACCAGCAAAGCTCTGGAACCAAGAGTGCCAGAAAATCAGTGGTGAAACTGTAATGAGTAAATAATAAATTTAAGTGCAAGGTTACATAACTAAATTAATTAAGACGGGGTTAAAATATAAAACACAACAGAAAAGTCAATTACCACCTTTTTGGGCTGATTATCAATTAATGTGCGAATTTACTTCAAAATGTTATTAGTATACAGTGACAATTTCACATTATTTTGAAATGTCTGTTTTTACTTTGAACTGCACTAAAAGAGGATTGAAACTGGTAATTTTGTGTGTAAATTTTCCTCTTTTTTTTTACCTCACTCACATGCCTGCATGTGCTCTAATTTTGCACCATAATCTCTTGTGTGGGACCTTGCCAAAGGCTTTTTGAAAGTCTAGTTACACCACATCCAATTGCCCTCCCTTATTCATTCTACTTGTGACATCCTCAAAAAATTCCAGAAGATTAGTCAAGCATGATTTCCCCTTCATAAATCCATGCTGACTTTGACCAATCCTGTCACTGCTTTCCAAATGCTCTGCAATAACATATTTAACAATCGACTCAAGCATCTTTCCCACTACCGATGTAAGGCTAACTGGTCTATAATTCCCCTTTTTCTCTCTCTGTCCTTTCTTAAAAAGTGGGATCACATTGGCTACCCTCCAGTCCACAGGAACTAATCAAGAGTCAAGAGAACATTGGAAAATGCATCCATGGTATCCATGCATCCACGATTTCTAGAGCCACCTCCTTGAGTACTCTGGGATGCAGACCATCAGACCCTGGGGATTTATCTGCCTTCAGTCCCACCGGGGGTAGTTTACCTAATACCAATTCCTGACTAATGTGGATTCCCTTCAGTTCCTCCTTCCCACTAGATCCTCAGTCCCCTAATATTTCGGGGAGATTGTTTGTGTCTTCCTTGGTGAAGACAGAACCAAAGTACTCATTTAACTGTTCTGCCATTTCCTTGTTTCCAATTATAAATTCACCTGTCTCTGATTGTAAGGGACCAACATTTGTCTTCACTAATCTTTTCCTTTTTACATCTATAAAGAAGCTTTTACAGTCAGGTTTTATATTCACCGCAAGCTTTCTTTCGTGCTCTTCCCTCCCCCCCCTTAATTAACCACTTTGTCCTCTGTTATAAATTTCTCCCAGTCCTCCGGTTGGAGGGAATTAAGCAATGCATTCTATAAAATTAAGAGTAGCATGAAATTTCTTTCAAAAAGCAGCATCCTTAGTCTGCAGTATACACCGATGAGCCAATACATTACGATCACTGATAGGTGAAGTGAATAACATTGATTATCTTGTTACAATGGCACCTGTCAAGGGATGGGATATATTAGGCAGCAAATGAACATTTAGTTCTTGAAGTTGATGTGTTGGATGCAGGAGAAATGGGGAGGAGTAAAGACCTGAGCGACTTTGACAAGGGCCAAATTGTTATGGCCAGACGACTGGGTCAGAGCATCTGTGAAACGGCAAGGCTTGTGGGGTGCCCCCGGTGGTGAGTACCTACAGACAGTGGTCCGAGGAGGGGCAAACCAGAAACCGGCGACAGGGTGTTGGGCGCCCAAGGCTCATCGATGCGCGAGGGCAACGAAGGCTATCCCGTCCGGTTCCAAACCGACGGAAGGTCCACTGTGGCACAAGTCACAGAAGATTTTAATGGTGGTCACGGGAGGAATGTGTCACAATACACAGTGCATCGCATCCTGCTGCGTATGGGTCTGCGTGCCCATGATGACCCCTGTCCACCGTCGGAAGGGCCTACATTGGGCACACGAGCGTCGGAACTGGAACTTGGAACAGAGGAAGAAGGTCGCCTGGTCGGATGAGTCCCGTTTTAGATCACGTGGATGGCCGTGTACATGTGCGCCGTTTACCTGGGGAAGTGATGGCACCAGGATTCACTGTGGGAAGACGACAAACCGGTGGACGGAGTGTGATGCTCTGGGCAATGTTCTGCTGGGAAACCCTGGGTCCGGCCATTCATGTGGACGTCAATTTGACACGTGTCACCTACATAAACATTGTTGCAGACCAGGTACACCCCTTCATGACAATGGTATTCCCTGATGGCTGTGGCCTCTTTCAGCAGGATAATGCGCCCTGCCACACTGCACACATTGTTCGGGAATGGTTTGAGGAACATGATGAAGTGTTCACGGTGTTGCCCTGGTCTCCAAATTCTCCAGATCTCGATTCGATTGAGCATCTGTGGGATGTGCTGGATCGACAAGTCCGATCCACGGTGGCTCCACCTCGCAACTTACAGGACTTGAAGGATCTGCTGCTAATGTTTTGGTGCCAGATACCACAGGACACCTCCAGGGGTCTTGTAGAGTCCATACCTCGGCAGCTTTTGGCGGCACACGGAGGATCAACAGCATATTAGGCAGGTGGTTTTTAAGTTTTGGCTCATCAGTGTATTCCGTGGTTTATTACCTTTGGGGAAAACTATTTTTAATTTTCCCCAAAGAGATTAATTGGGAAGGATCAATTCTTCAATAAGTTAAAATATGCAAGGCTTGTGAAGCAAGCCAGTTTGCTGAATAATCATATTCAATATTTTTGCACGTTCTTATTGCCTTGAGATGACATCACAGGCAAATAAAGCAATGTTTAAGCAGTTTAATCCAAATTCTGAGATGGCTTTCCTGTTCAATGGTCACCTTATCCTTATTCTCTGTCAGTAACTAGTGAGAATATGCTGTATGTGTTGTGGGACGAATAAAGTACTTATTATTATTATTATTGAGCAAATTTGAAGTTATGAACATAACCCAGATTTTATAACTGCTAACTCAGTACCACTTTTAGCAGAAAATAAAGTGCAATTGTGTCCCTATCACTTGGACAATATATGTTACAATTCAATGTGATGAAATTGAAACTTTTAAGTAGGAGTGAATTTAATAATGAGAACAATTAAACCACCAAACCTATCCTTCATGCATCTCAGTGGTAAAGGTTAAGGGAGAAAATAGTCGTCCGACAACTACAAAAGAATGATTGATTGAAGTTTTACCAGTTACATAGTAAAACCCCATTGGCAGTGGCACATGGAAAAGATCATCAGTCGATAATGACCAGCAATGTTGACATCGTCGTGTGTTGCAGCGGTGGCTGCAAGGAGTGGCCAGCTGTGAAGTGCAGCCAATTGTTTGCAGTTCCATCTGTGATTCACTGTCTTAATGAACCTGCGCTTTGAGATCGTTTAACATTATAGCGGCAATATAAAAAGTGATGGTATAGAGGTTGAGTATTTTCAGATGTGATTTTAATTGACAGCCATGTGGAGGGGACCACCTGTGAATAAGGACCACTTTTGTGGGAACCACGGGTGGTCGCTTTTGACAGGTTTAGCTGCATGTCCCATTATTCATTGGTAAAAATCAGATGCAAGTTGTCAAAAGTTATCAGGTGCTCCTATGGTGTAGCTACTGATTTTACTGCACATGCTGCTGAGTGTTGCTGCTTAGCCAGGAAACACTATCTCACACAGAAGCCATTTTATTAGTAAAACTTACCTTGAGTTTCAAGTTTCCCATATAAATTTTGATTTATATCTTCATTTTTGCATTTACTGATTTCTCAATATTAGAAACATAGAAACATAAAAAATAGGTGCAGGAGTAGGCCATTTGGCCCTGCGAGCCTGCACCGCCATTCAATATGATCATGGCTGATCATCCAACTCAGTATCCCGTACCTGCCTTCTCTCCATACCCCCTGATCCCTTTAGCCACAAGGGCCACATCTAACTCCTCTTAAATATAGCCAATGAACTGGCCTCAACTAACTTCTATGGCAGAGAATTCCACAGATTCACCACTCTCTGATATCTTCCATGCTATACAAATTTAAGAGTGGAAAAGCTATTTCATTGTTGCATGGTTGAAAGTACTGCCCTTATTTCATTTGCATGCCATCATCTCCTGGATACCTCTCTGAAAAAGCCAGCCCAAGCAGAGAAACTCATAGTCAATGCTTCTTTGGTGGCCCACATGGTACAAACTCTGGCTGGCATGATACTGAACTATGCAAAGCTAATGTCTGTTAATTAGTTGATCCTCAGCTATTCATTTCACACAAAGGGTGGTGGGTGTGTGGAATGAGCTTTCAGAGCAGGTAGTTGAGGCAGGGATTCTCACAATGTTTAAGAAGCAATTAGACAGGTACATGGATAGGACAGACTTAGAGGGATATGGGCCAAACACAGGCAAGTGGGACAAGTGTAGATGGGACATGTAGGTCCAAGTGGGCAAGTTCGGCCAGAGGGCCTGTTTCCACATGGTATGACTCTTTGACTCGGTCACTGTTGTTGGGGCTTTACCATGGACATCCCTGGACTGAAAAGCAAATTTAAAAAAAAACAATTTTCTGAGTGTCTTTTCTTAGGAATGTGCGAATATACAGTAGGTAGGTAATTAGTGAGATCATTTTGCCTCAAGTTGGATGACAGCTTTGCAATATTCATTGATCATTTCCTTTGTGCAATGTAACCATTTTGGAAATAAGCTGCAAATGGTAGTGTTTGAGGCATACGATGGTATTGTTTAAAAGACTCTTGGATAGGTATATGGATATGCAGGGAATTAATATTTATGAATTATGTGCAGGTGGGTAAGAGATGGTCTTGGCAACATGTTTGGCACAGACATTGTAGGCTGAAGGCCCTGCTCTTGTGCTGTACTGTTCTATGTATTAAAAACTGATCGTCTGCAGGACTTCACCCCAATAGGAGCCACTACAGTTAGGATTAGGGGTGAAAGGAAAATTATGTAAATTCCGTCTATATGATTTTGTTTGAGATCTATTAATTTAGCATTGTTCTTCGCATCTTTCCATCCAAGGAAAGTATATACACTAGTGTAATTAAAAAATAGCCTTTGCTTAAAGACATTTCTACTAACAAGTTGATTTACTGTATTGCAGAAATGCCACCGAAAAAAATTAGGAAGGTGCCTCCAGGTTTACCATCTTCGGTAAGTTATGTTGTTCAGTTTTTCATTTGCTGATAGTTCAAGTACAGATAAAAAATATTTTAAAGTCCAAGGGGACATGTCAATAATGAGTCGCAAAGTTGGTGCAATATCGTGGAAATTATATTTCACTGTTGCGGGGAAACTTTGTTTTGTAAGATCAGTTTGTGAATCATTTGTTCATGTTGTACAGCCACATGGTCAGCAACTCATTCTGATATTTATAGTATCAGTATTGCAACTTAAACTTCATTTCTTCTGCCATCAAAATGTGGCGAGATGTATCTGCTCCTTGGTTTTATAAAAGCCATGAATTAATAAATTCTAGAGTTGATAAATCTCTGATTTCACTTTGTTTTGTGGTTGTTTAACTCGATAATGTTTGGGATAAAGACCATTCATTTATTTATTTGCCTCTGGACTCCACAATTCGACGTTTGTAACAGAAAACAATCTCATGCGGTTAAAGTCAGATTTTAATAAAAGCCATTTTGATACATTTTGGTTTCACCATGTAGAAATTACAGCAGTGTTTATCCATAGTCCCCCCATTTCAGGGCACCATAATATTTGGGACACAGCAATGTAATGTAAATGAAAGTAGTCGTGTTTAGTATTCTGTGGCATATCCTTTGCATGCAATGACTGCTTGAAGTCTGCGATTTCATGGACATCACCAGTTGCTGGGTGTCTTCTCTGGTGATGCTCTGCCAGGCCTGTATTGCAGCCAGCTTTAGCTTAGGCTTGTTTTGGGGGCTAGTCCCCATCAGTTTTCTCTTCAGTATGTAAAAGGCATGCTCAATTGGGTTCAGTTCGGGTGATTGACTTGGCCACTCAAGAATTGACCATTTTGTAGCTTTGAAATACTCCTTTGTTGCTTTAGCAGTAAGTTTGGGATCATTGTCTTGCTGTAGAATGAACTACCGGCCAATGAGTTTTGAGGCATTTGTTTGAATTTGAGCAGATAGGATGTGTCTATACACTTCAGAATTCATTATGCTGCTACCATCAGCAGTTGTATCATCAATGAAGATAAGTGAGCCAGTACCTTCAGCAGTCATACATGCCCAGGCCATAACACCCCCACCACCGTGTTTCACAGATGAGGTGGTATGCTTTGGATCTTGGGCAGTTCCTTCTCTCCTCCATACTTTGCTCTTGCCATCACTCTGATATGTTAATCTTCATCTCATCTGTCGGCAAGACCTTTTTCCAGAACTGTGGTTGCTCTTTTAAGTACTACTTGGCAAACTGTAAACCTGGCCATCCTATTTTTGCAGCTAACTAGTGGTTTGCATTTTGCAGTGTAACCTCTGTATTTCTGTTCATGAAGTCTTCTGCGGGCAGTGGTCATTGACAAATCCGCACCTGACTCCTGAAGAGTGTTTCTGATCTGTCAGACAGGTGTTTGGGGATTTTTCTTTATTATTGAGAGAATTCTTCTGTCATCAGCTGTGGAGGTCTTCCTAGGCCTGCCAGTCCCTTTGTGATTAATAAGCTCACCAGTGCTCTCTTTCTTCTTAATGATGTACCAAACAGTTGATTTTGACAAGCCTAAGGTTTGGCTGAAGTCGCTAACAGTTTTATTCGTGCTTCTCGGTCTCTTAATGGCTCCTTTGACTTTCATTGGCACAACTTTGGTTCTCATGTTGATAAACAGCAATAAAAGTTTCCAAAGGTGATGGAAAGACTGGAGGAAAGACTATAAGGGACATGTATAAACACATTACTACATGCTGAAACCAAAATGTATAAAAATGGCTTTTATTGAAATCTGACAATGTGCACTATTACAAATCTCAAATTGAGGAGTACAGAGGCAAATAAATAAATGATGGGTCTTTGTCCCAAACATTATGGAGGGCATTGTAGATTGTTTAATCAGAAGTAGATTTGCTTGTTGAATCCTTCTCACCCCCAACACCTTTCTGTCCTTAACAGTAGCCTTTGTTTTCCACCTATTCTTCATGTAGAGGCAGATTATATGGCTCTTCTGCTGGAGCACATTTCTAACTCACCATTCATCACACGAGCTTTGCACCTAAATAGTCATTTGCCTGAGAATAGATAGCAAGTTTTCACGTTTGAAAATGCTCCATGAATGTCCAGGAAAAACCTGGCAGATTTTCCCATCCTTAACTGAGGCCAATCGTAGTGGAGTTCAAATAGTATTAAATCTATTGACAACTAAGATAATTCACGAACTGAGCAAAGCTGTGAATGAATGGCAGAAATTATGTTTTTATTGCTCATTTTCCACTAAACTATCACAACATTATTCAGATTATTGAATTGTGATTCCCTGTTAAGAACAGAAATAACTCCACTTTGGCATTCATTGTGAACTGCATATTATGGCATCCATTACTTCTTTAAAGATGCTAAAATAGAATAAGAATCTTTTTGGATTGTAAAATGCCATGGATTTACTATATACGTTGCTGTGTTGGTGCAGCTAAAACGGGTTTTCTAAAGTGAGTTACAGCTGTTCCTAACAACTTTACAAGTCATTCTACCCCATTACATTTATTGACTATGAACTGTTCCTTGGTCAGTATGTGATTATTTTGTTGTTTGGCAAATTATAGTTTGATCCTCTTGTAATATTGTGGTGCATCTAAATGCTGTAGTGACAGGAAAATCATTGTGCCTTGTTTTGATCTTCACCTTCCATGAATAAGTAAGCTAGAGAAAGTTAAAATAAATCCTTCAGTACATATTTATTCTACCTCTAACTCTTGCTGGCACACATCCAAAGAGTAAACATTTTGCATTAGTTACATGTTGGTTGTGCGAAGAGAGTAATTGTTTTCCTAAGTTCCATATCTGTTTTTGCCCTCTGGCTTAAAGAGTTTTTCTAATTGTGCTGGTTTGTTGTAACTAGTCTTATTCGCCATCATCTGATGGTGGTGGGAGATCTAATGCTACCTGCTACATGTTGGATCCGCCTTTATGTGACAGTATTTAAATATTTGTGTGCCATTGCTGAAAATCCAAGCTAAAAATGTTACAGCAAATGTTACATCTCAAACCTGAGTGAACAGGATATGCAATCGATAACCTCCTTAACCAAACAGACTAAAGGACTGTGAAACTGACACTATAAGCACTGTTAAGGAAACATCTCCGTTCATCTTCAATCGGGTTCAGTGGGAGAAATGAATGAAAAGAAGGGTTAGATGAGAAAAGAGCACTAAGAGGAGATAAGACTTTTCTTTGCCTTCCATCACAGTGAGGGTGTGCCTGGAGCAATCACTGTGATGGCTGTTTGTGTTAAAATTGTAATGGTGTGTCTTGTGTTCTTTATTGTCTACTGCCGGACCCTAACGTGAGAGGACGCTGGCGCTATTTGTTCGCCGCTTCTCCGTCATGACAGTTCATCTGTTTGTTTTTATGTCATGACTGTTTTGTAAAGCGTCTTTGAGCACTATATAAAATAAATGTTTATTATTATTATTATTATTATTATTATTAAAATAAAAAGTTAAAATAACAACGATAGTTGAAACCTGAGTTCTGGAGTTGTTGATTATAACTGATAAGTTTTACTAAATTGGCAGTACTTAGACATGAATGAATAGTAGTTAACCTTTGGTGACTTGATTTTGTATCTGATGTGCAAATGTAGGAACACCATAACGTTCAATTACTACAGAGATGATCATCTAAATGTTGTTTGTATAAAGTAATTGGTGTGAAGCCCAGCTCAGGTAACAACCTATGAATGTGTGATTTTAGCTCTGCTTCGGGTCCTTTGCTGAAGTTTTTTTAAGCAGCAGTGTGTACCGTAGGCATCGCCATTACTTTAGCAGCAAGTTATGGGATTAGGTCGATCTCCATCAATCATGGCAGAAGATGAAGTTCAGCTCTGGGCTTACAGATGTATAATTCCAAACATATCAAGGGGGAGCATCTCCAATTTAAGCTCCTCTAATTGTTTAAGTTGATCAATGTCACAAATAGGAGCAAGTCAGGAAGATTGCCAATGAAACATGCCCTGTGGAAAATTATTAACTCACTGTGGATTTATTGTTCTGTGCAGTGTATGTCTCCATTTTGGAGTAATGAAATGTGAAAAGAAAGTAGGATCATACTGGATTTAGGAATAGAATTTGTTAATAAAAATATGCAGTGAATTTTAAATAATACAGATATTGTACTGGGAATTGTACTGTTGTGGGCAAATAAAGGAAGGATGTGGAGGCTTGGAAAGGGTGTGGAAGAGATGGGGGCTTGGAAAAGGGTGTGAAAGGGTGTAGATAGAGCTCTTAAGGATAGTGGAGTCAGGGGGTATGGGGAGAAGGCAGGAACAGGGTACTGATTGAGAATGATCAGCCATGATCACATTGAATGGCAGTGCTGGCTCGAAGGGCCAAATTGTCTTTGTCGATTGAGATTAACTGGAATGATGCCTGGATTAGAGAGTATTAGCTACAAGGAGCATTTGGACAGACTTGGATTGTTTTTGTCTGGAATACACGGAGGATACAGAGAGATCTGATAAAAGTATACAAAATTATGAGAGGCATAGATAGGGTAGACAGTCAGAACCTTTTGCCCAGTATGGAAATTTCAAATGTTTTAAAGTATTGTTTTAAAGTGAGAGGGACAAAGTTTAAAGGAAATGTGCAAGGCTTTTTTTTTACACACAGGGTGGAGGGTGTCTGGAACGCACTGCTAGGGATAGTGGTGGAGGCAGATACACTAGTGGCACTTGAGGCTTTAGGATAGGCATATGGATATGCAGGTAATTGAGGGATATGAATTTTGTGCAGGCAGATACCATTCTGGTTCGGCATCATGCTTGGCATAGACATTGTGAGCTGAAGGGCCTGTTCCTTTGTTGAACTGTTCTATGTTCTGTGTAAAAGAAAATATCTTAATTTTTGATAGAATGGTTATTGGTATTAGGCGAGAAAGAGCAAGTATTGGATTATAGACAATAGACAATAGGTGCAGGAGTAGGCCATTCAGCCCTTCGAGCCAGCACCGCCATTCAATGCGATCATGGCTGATCACTCTCAATCAGTACCCCGTTCCTGCCTTCTCCCCATACCCCCTCACTCCGCTATCCTTAAGAGCTCTATCCAGCTCTCTCTTGAAAGCATCCAACGAACTGGCCTCCACTGCCTTCTGAGGCAGAGAATTCCACACCTTCACCATTGGTCATTAGATTGGTCATTCTAATAATGAGCATCAATCAAAATATAGAGGGCAAATAGTTTACAGTCCTTATTGAGAAAATTGAGATTCATTTGCTGAAATTTTAATGTCAGCAAAAAGAAATCAGCGGCACAGTGGTAAATTTGCTGATTTATAGCGCCGGAGATCCGGGTTTGATCCTGACCTCGGGTGCTGTCTGTACGGAGTTTGTACCATCTCTCCGGGACCATGTGGGTTTTCCCTGGCTTCTCTGGTTTTCTCCACATTCCAAAGATGTACAGGGTTGTAGATTAATTGGCTTCGGTAAATTAGTGTATAGGATAGTGCTAGTGTATGGAGACCGCTAGTTGGTGTGACTCGGTGGGCCGAAGGGCCTCTTTCCGAGCTGTATCTCTAAACTCTAAACTAAATGGCCCTTGCCATTCATTGTCTTAGATAGCAATTTACTCCAAAAATTGTCTGTAAAACATGATGATTTGTGGGGATTTCTGTCTGTTTGTCTGACCCAGGTTATATTAAAAGCTTTGTCCTCATTCACAAAGCAAAGTCTGGGCCAATATTATTGAATGAAAATGCTTCAGAGATAGTGAGGTTCTCATAACTGCTCCCTGAGGTGATTCATAGTTCTAATTTACATTGCAAAAACTCTGTAATATAGTCCCAAATTGTATAGTTTGCCTCAGCTTTGTTCCAAGAACATGTTCTTATTTCTCATCAGCTGTTAAAAGGGGAATTTGCCTCTTCACAATACAGGGCTGACGAAGAAATATGAGATAATCTACACTGTCAGGTTTATCTCCAAAAGACATGACTAGTGATGCACACAATTCTTAATAGCTTCCTGGGAAGAATAGATCATGCATTTTGCTGTTTCATCTTGACCAGTCATGAGAAAATTGATCATAAGGTCATAAGTGATAGGAGTACAATTAAGCCATTCGGCCCATCAAGTCTACTCTGCCATTCAATCATGGCTGATCTATCTCTCCCTCCTAACCCCTTACTCCTGCTTTCTCCCCATAAACTCAGACACCCATACTAATCAAAAATCTATCTATCTCTGCTTTAAAAATATCCACTGACTTAGCCTCCACAGCCTCCTGTGGCACAGTATTCCATAGATTCACCACCCTCTGACAAAAGAAATTTCTCCTCATCTTCCTAAAAGAGCATCCTTTAATTCTGAGGCTATGACATCTAGTCCAAGATTCTCCCACTAGTGGAAACATCCTCTCCACATCTCACTCCATCCAAGCCTTTCACTATTCTGTATGTTTCAATGAGGTTCCCCCTCTCATTCTTCTAAACTCCAGCGAGTACAGGCCCAGTGCTGACAAACGCTCATCATAGGTTAACCTACTCATTCCTAGGATCATTCTTGTGAACCTCCTTTGGACTCTCTCCAGAGCCAGCACATCCTTCCTCGGATATGATGCCCAAAATTGCTCACAATATTCCAAATGCAGCCTTACCAGCACCTTATAGAGCCTCAGCATTACATCCCTAAGATAATAAAGTAAAAATAATTGCAAGTGCTAGAAATTGGACTGAAACAGAAATTGCTGGGAACATTCATCAAGTCAGGTAGTATCTGCGCAAAGGGAAACAGTTGAAAAGACTTAATCAAAATGTCCTGATTGTTTCCGGCATTTTCTATTTAATTGATATATTTTCAATTAATATAAATGTTTCACATGCGTCAGAAAGGGATAACAACATTTCAATAAAGAATGCTGATGGAGCATTGGAAGGATTGAAAATACTAGGTGAAAAGGGTAACTGAAATTGGGAAACTGGCTGATTCAATGAGTGAATTCCAGGCAATGACCAAATGGTGATGGAAAGCTTCTCTCTGTTTAAGATGAGATGGCAAAGAGCTAACATATCCCGTGGATTCAAAGGGAACTATCATAATAACAAAATGGTGCAACTAATCAATGATTACACAATCTTGCAATGGCTGTTATGGACTGTTAGTGGTTAAAAAAGATATCAATTTAACAGAGAACACATTTCTCATCGTATCCCTTCTTCAGTCTGAAATTCCTGAGGTGGCTGTGGAAGGAGAACCAGCGTAAATAAAATGATTAAGATCCCATGAACACACAGGGATTGGAATCTTGCATAAAACACAAAGAGCTGGAGTAACTCAGTGGGTCAGGTAGCATCTGTGGAAGGAATGGATAGGTAAAGTTTTGGGATGGGATAGCCATCGTTGAGTTAGTCCAGCACTCAAAAGTCTATGGACATTGGTTCTTAAGCAGTTAATTGTTTTGTCATGGAATGCTTACGTTTGTTCAACGTTCACATCTGAAACTTCAGTTATGGGTTACTTTTAGTCCCATGGACATCCTTAAAACTGTGTACAATTAAAAGTGAAGAAGTAATTTTATTCTGCCTTATAATATATTAACAGTAATACCACAAGTACCAGTGGGAAAAACAATTTTTGTTTTTTCAGTTTTTTCAGAGATCCCAAATATAAGGGTAATCTCTGCTGTTATTGTAGTATCTGTAAACTGAGGCTGGCGATGATTCTTGAGAATCCTCCAAAACATTCAGCACCTTTTCAAGAAACCTGCCTTTTAAATTTCTGAACAGTTTGCTGTGAAGGCACTGCCAGAATTGCAAACACAAAAATATGTATATCACCAGATACTCAAAAGAGCCAAATTGATTTCTAGAATTCAGGTGTTGCACATTTGCTTTTACAAAGGGTACTCCTTTTTGGTCTATTCATGATTTCCAGAATAGTTAAAAATGTATTCAGTAATAGCTGTCATCTGTGCTTCAAAGAACAACATGACTGCTACTATTTTGACGATTAGTTACTCTGAGCACAATCTCAGTAAAGGGACAGTAATTCAATTATTCAACAAACCATTTCAATATTCAACAAAGTGGACCTTTAGTGAACCTAAAGCCCCAAATTAGGACAATCCCAAGGAGAAATGTTTGTTGAAGTCTGGGTCTGGCTATATCAGGTATTGAATTTTTCACAGCGGAACATTTCCAGGTACGAACAACAGACCTGGCACTCTTAGGGTTTGGTGATGGAACAATTACAAAGGCTTGCTTCAGATGGCAACAGTCCTTATTGTCGGTGTAAATGCATATTTCATTTAGCAGATTGCTGCAACATGATGTCTTGACTGAAATACTGTGTTTGATGGTATAGTTGAACTATTTTCTATTGGATGTACTTCACACATTTAGAGAGATGGATACTTGTTCTTGATGTTATAAGTTCTAACTGTACAGCAGAAGACCCAGATAGACACAAACTGCTGGAGCAACTCAGCAGGCCAGGGAACATCTCTGGAGAGAAGGAATGGATCACGTTTTGGGTCGAGACCCTTCTTCAGACAAAGATGCTGCCTGTCTTGCTGAATTACTCCAGCAGTTTGAGTCTGTCTTTGGTGTAAAACCAGCATCTGCAATTCCTTCCTACACAGCAGAAGAAGCTGAATCGGTTCTCTAAAGTTGGAGACATAAGAACAGTTTAGAGCTTGGATTGATGTGGGATTTTTAATGCTTTTGTTTAAAACAAGTGGTCTAGGCTATTCTCATCTAGATAGCCAACTATTTACAGTTGAATGCTGTAGAAGATTAAGGCCTGAAATAATAATTTTCTTCCTTCAAGGTGGTTGGGTGATAGACAGGCTGGAATCTCTTTGAAACTTCTTAGAAACAGCATCTGGATGATGTTCAGAATTAATAGAAAATTGCACTTTAAGCTTTGTCTTGAAAATTTCAGTACTAATTCTCCATTGCAGGTAACCAGTAGCCTCAAAAGCATAACCATACACCAATCAGCCAAAACATTATGACCACCTGCTTAATATGCTGTTGGTCCTCCGTGTGCCGCCAAAACAGCGCCGACCCACCGAGGCATGGACTCTACAAGACCCCTGAAGATGTCCTGTGGTATCTGGCACCAAAACATTAGCAGCAGATCCTTCAAGTCCTGTCAGTTGCGAGGTGGAGCCGCCGTGGATCGGACTTGTCGATCCAGCACATCCCACAGATGCTCAATCGGATTGAGTTCTGGAGAATTTGGAGGCCGGGGCAACACCATGAACACTTCATCATGTTCCTCAAACCATTCCCGAACAATGTGTGCAGTGTGGCAGGGCGCATTATCCTGCTGAAAGAGGCCACTGCCGTCAGGGAATACCATTGCCATGAAGGGGTGTACCTGGTCTGCAACGATGTTTGGGTAGGTGACACATGTCAAATTGACTTCCACATGAATGGCCAGACCCAGGATTTAGCAGCAGAACATTGCCCAGAGCATCACACTCGCTCCACTGGCTCGTCGTCTTCCCACAGTCGGTTCGGACCAGACGGGATAGCCTTCGTTGCTCTCGCGCATCGATGAACCTTGGGCGCCCAACACCCTGTCACCGGTTTGTCCCTCCTCGGACCACTGTCGGTAGGTACTCACCACTGCTGACCAGGAACACCCCACAAGCCTTGCCATTTCAGAGATGCACTGACCCAGTCCCATAACAATTTGGCCCTTGTCAAAGTCGCTCAGGTCTTTACTCCTGCCCATTTCTCCTGCATCCAACACATCAACTTCAAGAACTGACTGTTCACTTGCTGCCTAATATATACCACCCCTTGACAGGTGCTATTGTAACAAGATAACCAATGTTATTTACTTCACTTGTCAGTGGTCATAATGTTTTGGCTGCTTGGTGTATGCTGTCACTAATTATTTTTAGGGGTTGGATAACAAAAGTCACTAATGTGTTCCACATTAGCAGAGGTCGGTACACTCTTTGTATCCACAAGTCCCATTTAGGAAGCCAAATTTAGGAAGCCATTTTTTTAACTGCAGTAAATGGATGTGAATTTGATGCTTAACGCTTCTCGAGACCTTTGTTTCTAATGAGCAGGATGGGCTTGAGCCTTCTTCAGATTTGGATGCCGCTGGAACTGCTAAACATCGAAAGGTTGTGAAATTTAAACCTTTTATGAAAAGGATTTTGGTGGAGTTTGAGGCACAAAAGTCCTTCCCACTTGCAGGAGAATCCAAGTTCTCCTTCTTTCATCACCTCCTCCCACCGTTACTTTTTCGGCTCACCTGGGGGCTGTGCCAGTAAACCTGCCCCATATGTGCTGGTGAGCCATAAGCATCAATATCTACAACCTCAATGTTTGTCTTTGGAACTTGTTGACCTACTTAAGATAGACACAACATGCTTTAGTAACTCAGCGGGACAGGCAGCACCTCTGGAGAGAAGGAATGGGTGACATTTCGGGTTGAGCTCCTTCTTCCGACTGCCAGTCTCACTGTGTTACTCCAGCATTTTGTGTCTATCTTTGGTGTAAACCAGCATTTGCAGTTCTTTCCTACAGATTGTTGACCGACTTTCACCATTTAACCAGAATTTGAAGCATTGAAACAGCAAGCAGGAAGGCATTCAGAACATAACCTGGTAATTTCTCCTTTAAGTATATTTCCAGTTTCTTTTATAAAGTTACTATTGAATCAGGTTTCAACTACTCTGAACCAGGTTTTCAATTCTAGGTCAATTATCATTGCATGCAAATAATTCTGATATCCACTTGCCAGAGAAACATCTTATTATTAAATATTCCTTCATAATTTTGATCACTTCCATGGAATCTCCCTTACCTCAGGAGTGAGTTGCTAGTTTCAACTGTTTCTCTCCAAGGTGGAGAGTTCTCAGAACATTTTGTGGGTTACAGCATCAGTAATTTGAGAGATGACATCTCATGTAAACTGCTTGGAAGAAAGAAGGTGACTTTGACATTATGCTTCCCAAAGCTCTCCACATTATTCTCTAACATTTCCGCCACCTTCAACATGATCCCACCATCCATCACATCTTCCCATCCCCACCCTTTGTTGCTTTCCGCACAGACCATTGCCTCTGCAACGACCATTGCCTCCACAACTCCTTGGTTCACTCGTATCTTCCCACCCATACAACCTGTCCCTATGTACCTTCCCCTGCAACCACAGGAGATGTGACGCCTCTCCCTATATCTCTTCACTCACATTCCTCCAGGGGCCCAGTGGCCCTCCCATGTGAGATAGAGGTTCACATGCACCTCCTCTACCTCATCTACTGCACTCGGTACTCCTGATGTGGCCTCTTTTACATCGACAAGACCATGACTAGGCAACTGTCTTGTTTAACACTTGCACTCAGTCTGCCAAGGCCTACAGTTCAGTTGCAGTTTTGTTTATTGTCGCGTGTACCGAGGTACAGTGAAAAGCTTTTGTGTGTGCTAATCAGTCAGCAGAACGACAATGCAAGATTACAATCGAGCCATTCACAATGTACAGATACATGAAAAGAGAATAACGTTTAGTGAGGTATACAGTAGTTCAGGACTGCTATTTGCGGTAAGATGGTTCAGTTGCCTAATAACAGCTGGGAAGAAACTGTCCCTGAATCTAGAGGTGTGCGTTTTCATACTTCTATACCTTTTGCCCGATGGGAGAGGGGTCATGAGGGAGTGGCCAGGATGCGACTCATCCTTGATTATGCTGCTGGCTTTGACGAGGCAGCGTGAGGTGTAAATGGAGTCAATAAAAGGGAGGTTGATTTGTGTAATGGTCTGGGCAGCGTCTACAATTTGCTGCAATTTCTTTCAGTCTTGGATAGAGCTGTTCCCACACTGAAGTTGGTGAGGGTTGTTGGGAACATGCCGAACTTCCTAAGCCTTCTAAGGAAGTAGAGGTGTTGGTGTGCTTTCTTAGTCGTTGCTCCAATATGGATGGTCCAGGAGAAGATGTTGGTAATATTTACTCCTAGGAATTTCAACCATCTCTACTTTGTCAATGCAAACTGCTTCGCTTCCTGAAGTCGATCACTATCTCCTTTGTCTTGGTGATGTTGAGAGAAAGGTTGTCTTGACACCAGGACGCAAAGTTCTCAATCTCCTTCCTATATTTTGTCTCATCAATATTTGATATCCGGCCCACAATGGTGGTGTCATCTGTGAATTTGTCAAATAATCTTAGCAATCTCCCTGTTGCTAAACATTTGAACTCTCGACCTTTTGTCTTGCCCCCTCACCTGTGTTCTCCTATCACGTAAAGGCTTTGGCTTGGCTCCACTTCTCATCGAGCTTTCTCCCTCCCCAAGCAGTCTAAAGAAGGGTCCTGACTCGAAAGGTCTCCTATACACAGGGGATGTTGCCTGAGATGTTCACCCAGATTGTGGAATTCTCTGCCTCAGAAGGCAGTGGAGGCCGATTCACTGGATGCATTCAAAAGGGAGTTAGATAGAGCTCTTAGGGCTAGTGGAATCAAGGGATATGGGGAGAAGGCAAGAACGGGGTACTGATTGTGGATGATCAGCCATGATCACATTGAATGGCGGTGCTGGCTCGAAGGGCCGAATGGCTTTCTTCTGCACCCATTGTCTATACATCTATGTATCTAATCCAAGATATAAGGAACTACAGATGCTGGTTTACAAAAAGAAAGGCCACAAAGTGCTAGGGTAACTCAGCAGGAATATGGAAAGGCAATGGTTCGGGTCAGAACCCTTAGACTGATTGTAGTAGGAGTGAGAAAGATGATAAAGAGGTGGGGGCGGGGACAAAGTCAGGCTAGTGATAGATCGATACAGGTGAGGGGTGTTTGATTGGCAGAAGGGCGGACAAAGGCCATAGGTGATAAAAGAAGACACAAGGAACTGCATATGTTGCTGCATATTTCCAACAGTTTCTGTTTTAAATTTAGATTTCCAGCCTCTGCAGTTTTTTTTGTGATTTTCACTCATTAATTTACAATGGTTTAGAATAACGTTTCCTTTTGTACTCTGCCTCTATTTATAACGCTAAATATGCCACTCTTGTATTTTGACAGCTTTATCCACTTGCCCTGCCACCTTCAGCAATTAGTCTGCAAACCTCCAGATCACTCTGTTCCTGCAACCTTCCCATTTCCATATACTTACAGAGGAAATTATGTTCTATTTTATTCTCTTCCACCATCTGTACCTCACTCCTAGAGTATACTTTGCTCATTTTGTATCAAACATTGTCCAGAAGGAATAATTCATTAATATTGCACCAATACTGGTTTTATTCCTTTTAGTTCACAAGTAGCCTTGTAATGATCAAAACACAAAGTGCCGGAGGAACTCAGTGGGTCAAATGGCAGCATGTGTGGAGGGAATGGACTGACGACGTTTCGGATCAGGACCCTTCTTCAGACTGATGGAGTATCCTATCCCAAACTGTAATCTGGTTCATTCCCACCGCAGATGCTGCCTGACCCACTGAGTTTCTCCAGCACTGTGTTTTGATCAAGATTCCAACATCTGCAGTTTCATGTGTCTCCATCCTTACAATGGTGTTGTCCACTATGATGCAAACCATTGTCCACTATGTTGCAAACCTTAATGGACGCACCTTTAGAAAGGAGATGAGGAAGGGTTTATTTTGTCAGAGGGTGTGAATCTGTGGAATACATTGCCACAGGTGGCTGTGGAGGCCAAATCATTGGGGATTTTTAAATGAGAGATTAACAGATTCTTGATTAGTAAGGATGTCAAGTGGAGAAGGCAGGAGAATGGCACTGAGAGGACAATAGATCAGCCATGATTGAATAGCGGTGTAGACTTTGAGTATAAGCGTCTTTGAGTATATGAAAAGCGCTATATAAATGTAATGTATTATTATTATAGACTCAATGGACAGAATGGCCTACTTCTGCTCCTATGACTTATGCACTAATGAATATCTAACTACAAGTGTATGCATACACCATGACTTTCTGAAACTGCTTCAGTCATCTTGATGGAGGAATTGGAAGTACAGAAAGATGCTCACTATTTTCAGATGGCAATTTTTTACTTTGTAAAAAAAACACCTTGAAGCTAAAAGTGCCAGGAATCTTGTTCCTGGAGCCCATTTGTTGTGGGGCAGAGGTGTAACGATCTCTCACGAGTGATCAAAGTTATGGAATGCATCTTCAAATGCTCTCTGATCCCAACAGTACCAAAATTCTTAACAGTATCTAGTAGTATTAGGAAATTACTACTTTCCCATCACTGACCTACGAGTAATCTTTATCAGTCAAGTGAATGAAATGCACTTCATTTGAATATCCATCACCCCATTCCAAAAAACCTACCATTGCTACACACCTTATGCCCACATCTGAAAGGTTGTACACACTGTCAGCTATTTAGCTACAGAGCCCTCCCTGATGTTTGGGACAAAGACCCATCATTTATTTATTTGCCTCTGTACTTCACAATTTGAGATTTATAAGAGAAAAAAAATCGCATGTGGTTAAAGTGCACATTGTCAGATTTCAATAAAGGCCATTTTTATACATTTTGATTTCACCATGCAGAAATTACAGCTGTGTTTATACGTAGTCCTCCCATTTCAGGGCACCATAATGTTTGGGACACATGGCTACACTGGTGTTTGTAATTGCTCAGGTGTGTTTAAATGCCTCCTTAATGCAGGTATAAGAGAGCTCTCAGCACCTAGTCTTTCCTCCAGTCTTCCCATCACCTTTCGAAACTTGTATTGCTGTTTATCAACATGAGAACCAAAGTTGTGCCAATGAAAGTCAAAGAAGCCATTATGAGACTGAGAAACAAGAATAAAACTGTTTGAGACATCAGCCAAACCTTAGGCTTACCAAAATCAACTGTTTGAAACATCATTACAAAGAAAGAGAGCACTGGTGAGCGTACTAATCGCAAAGGGACTGGCAGACCAAGGAAGACCTCCACAGCTGATGACAGAAGAATTCTCTCTATAATAAAGAAAAATCCCCAAATGCCTGTCCGACACATCAGAAACACTCTTCAGGAGTCAGGTGTGGATTTGTCAATGACCACTGCCCGCAGAAGACTTCATGAACAGAAATACAGAGGCTACACTGCAAGATGCAAACCACTGGTTAGCAAACCACAGGTTACAGCTTACCAAGAAGTACTTAAAAGAGCAACCACAGTTCTGGATAAAGGGCTTGTAGACAGATGAGACAAAGATTAACATATCAGAGTGATGGCAAAAGCAAAGTATGGAAGAGAGAAGGAACTGCCCAAGATCCAAAGCATACCATCTCATCTGTGAAACACGGTGGTGGGGGTGTTATGGCCTGGGCATGTATGACTGCTGAAGGTACTGGCTCACTTATCTTCATTGATGATACAACTGCTGATGGTAGTAGCATAATGAATTCTGAAGTGTATAAACACATCCTATCTGCTCAAGTTCAAACAAATGCCTCAAAACTCATTGGCCGGCAATTTATTCTACAGCAAGACAATGATCCCAAACATATTGCCCACTTATCCCCTACTCCTCCCCTCCCCCCCACTCACCCACTCCACCCCCCATGAATCCCCCTCCACCCCCACTCACCCACTTCATCCCCCCTCAACCCCCCCTTATCCCCCCCTCTCCTCACCCCCCTCCCTCACCCACTCACCCAACTCCATCCTCCCTTCCCTCCCCCCCTCAACCACTCCATCCCCCCTCACGTGACCGGAAGTGAGCTGCGGTTCGCTGCCATTTGCACCATCGCATGCGCGGACTGATGTCGAAAACGCAGCTCATCCTCCCGGTGGGGGGGGGGGGGGGGGGGGGTGCGGGTGAGGGAGGGGGTTGTTGAGGGATTAAGGGGGGGTTGAGTGGGGATGGTGAGGGGGGGAGGGAGGTGAGGGGGGGATTGAGTGGGTGAGTTAGCGACAGCTGGTCGGTCCCACAGCCCCCTCCCATTGGCCATCACTCTGACGGGTCCTGCCCCCAGCAGTCATTGTGGCCCCCCACCCCTCCCTCATTGCCCATCACTCGGGTGGGAGCCATTGTGACGTCCTACACTGAACATTGGGTTTAATAAGGTCATTTTTAAACTTTAAAATCTTTCTAACTTTAAAAATATAAGACCAATTTGAATGAACCTTCGTGAAACACTCCCCAGGCCAATGGTGAGGAAGGTGATCCTAAAATTGTCACGCTATCGTGTACTGTTTTCTGGATGAAAATGACATAACGTAACAACCGCACAACGGGAACAAACATACAGAACAAACAAAATGATAGTTTTAGAGAGAGAGAGAGAGAGAGAGAGAGAGAGAGAGAGAGAGAGAGAGAGAGAGAGAGAGAGAGAGAGAGAGAGAGAGAGAGAGAGAGAGAGAGAGAGAGAGAGAGAGAGAGAGAGAGAGAGAGAGAGAGAGAGAGAGAGAGAGAGAGAGAGAGAGAGAGAGAGAGAGAGAGAGAGAGAGAGAGTTTTAGAGAGAGTTTTAGAGAGTTTTAGAGAGAGAGAGTTTTAGAGAGAGAGTTTTAGAGAGAGAGAGAGAGAGAGAGAGAGAGAGAGAGAGAGAGAGAGAGAGAGAGAGATAGAGAGAGATAGACAGAGAGAGAGATAGAGAGAGATAGACAGAGATAGATAGAGAGAGAGAGATAGAGAGATAGAGATAGATATTGACCATGAAACTACAGGGTTGTGATAAAATCACACTCATTCATTTGGGAAGGAGGACATCTTGCTATCTGACTTTGTCTAGCATACAAGTAACTTCCACAAAGCACCCAAATATTGGTAGAGTTAGTACCAAAGCGCAAAGAAATCAACCAACAATTAACCTGTATGATTGCTGCAAATAGTAGTTAATGTGTGTTAGCCTGCAGCAATGAGTGGCAGAGTGGCAGCATTGTATACTGATTGACGCCATGACCTGCCTGTGCTGCATAATTGCTGCAGATGTTCACTGCATGCACTAAGCTAGTGCTGTACTGCCATGCCATGGTGTCTGGCAGGCTTCACCGTCACATTGGGCAGCATTTTGGAACGCTCAAGGGTTCCCTCGCCTCCAAAAATCGGACCCTAACAAAACCTAATTTCTCCCCAAAGTTCTAGGTTTTATTAAGGTCACCATCACATTTTCCTTTCTCCTCCTTGCCTCATTGAGGTGATATTTTCCTTGACAGACACAGAGTCTGTTATTTCCATGTTACGTTGTGAGATAGAATTTATGATTCAAACTTAGTACGAGCAGAATCACAATGGGCACCTGCCAATAATTTTGGAAACTTTAATCTTATCTTGGCTTTCAATAAAAAAGAACATTTTATGAATTAACACACTTGTAAGGTTTCCAATGAATTATGAAGTATGCATGAAAATGTACTTGTGAATGAATTGCTGTAACTATTTTTGCTTTATTTTGTTTGTTTTATTTCGGGATCCAGTTAGTAATACAGGATTATCCCTTCAGCTTGTATTGCTATTTCTTCAGAGAGCATTTATCTAGAATTCTAAAAATAAGAATGAAAAATAATTTCAGGAAGCTGCTAGCTTCTCAGGATGTATGTATTTGCATAGATTGCTATCTCTGGTCCATGACAGTGGTTTATTGGCTTAAAAATATCTGTGGTTTTGTCACACTGCATGACAAACTGCATTTGACAATCTGAGAGCAATGTATTTTCGTAGCAGTTTCTCATTCCTCTGAAATCACTGCCGTCTTCAATACCCCTTTCTGCACAAACACTTCTGCAATTGACGGTTTGTCAAAGTATATATTTCACTTGTCCCTAGGTGTCATTTCAAGTACACGAGATTCATATGTCCTAAGTGCGAAGATTAGAATAAATCTAATTTGCATGTGTGGAATAGCATTGGTTAACATTGTATGATTGTTTCAATATAAAACACAAGGTGAAGTTTTGATCAGAAAGTATATTGGCAATCGTGTAAAGATTGAGAAGTGAAGTATTGAGTTAGAAACAGAAACATAGAAAATAGGTGCAGGAGTAGGCCATTTGGCCCTTCGAGCCAGCACTGCCATTCAACATGATCACGGCTGACATCCAAAATCATTATTCCGTTCTTGCTTTTTCCCCATATCCCTTGATTCTGTTTGCCATAAGAGTTATATCTAACTCTCTTGAATATATCAGTTAAGTTGATGTAAAGTGGAGCTAGAAAACAATAAGGGATAGGTTGAATAAATGAGAGCGAGTTTCAGTCAGTTATACATGCTTCTGAACACTCTGTGAGGTGTGTGAGCATGCATTCAGATGGACTGGATGTGGATCTCTAAATGGGTAAACTAACTTTCTGCATCTGAGAAGCATTCCAAGGGGTCTCAGTGGTGAATCGGTTGAGGCAGTGTATGAGTCCGGTGCTCTCCCCATAACATCATGACGACCTTTGACAATAGGCAAGACTGTGGCAGACGTTTGTCTCCTACCAAAGCTATCGGATACATTCAAAAACTTTTAAGATTGCTATGTAATTAGAATGCTTAGTGAGTTATGAATTACTATTAATAAATGCTATTCATAATAAAAGTTATTCATAAAATCACCAAGAAATATCCGCAAGAAAAAACATGAAATTCAGTAAAATAAGTGGATTTTTTCACTTCATTTCATGAGGTCCACACAATGACTCGTGTCATTTAGCACACATCAATTTTTTCGGTGTGCACCCAGGTCACTGAATTATTTGTGTTTTCTTAGGAATCACAAGTAAAGTGAACTCAGTGTAGTCCATACTGAAAGCTGCCACCACCTTTGGGCCAATGCAGAGCAAAATGTTGTATACGGTGCCTGTTCCAGATTGTAAGACAAATCTGTGCTGAAGTCAATAATTCGGTCATGGTAATGGGGTCACCACCCATGAAGTCTAGTCACTCAAGTATGAAAAGGGGGAATAAAAAGCATGGTTAAGATCCAATCATTATTTTTCCGAAAGTCCAAATTTGGGTGTCAGCTGTAGATAACAAACTGGATTTTATGGAGAATAAGTGTCCAAAGTTCAGGTTCAACTTTGAACACTCTGACCTCTGCATCTCTTCAGAACATAGAAATATAAGGAATAGAAGCAGGTATTGGCCATTCAGGCCTTCACATTTCCTCTGTTATTTAATAAGATCATAGCTGATCTTTTTCTTAGGTGTCACCTTCCTGCACTATTCCTCGATTCCCTCGTGAGCCAACAAAAAACTGCTTACTTTGCAATGTATTAGGTACGTAGGGTCTTGTGAAAAACAAGCTGAGTAAGATATTGAAGAGCTGCTTGCACCTGTGTTGCTGAACGTCTCTCCTCACAATGGTGCATCCTTGGTAAAGATTTGGATGAGAAGCACACTTTGCAACAATTCATGCCATCTTTCGTATTAATAATAACTCGCCCTGGAGACTTTGATTGTAACATGCATTATCGCTGATCCTGTTAGGTTTTATGTAATGTTATTTGACAGTATGCTTATGAAGGATCATGGACATTTGTGCATTTTATTTTAGTCTAGTTTATGTTAGAGATACAGTGCAGAAACAGGCCCTTCGGCCCACAATGTCCGCACCGACCAGCGATCCCCGCACATTAACGCTATCCTACATGCACGAGGGACAATTTACGCTTTTACGAAAGCCAATTAACTTACAAACCTGTACGTCTTTGGAATGTGGGTGGAAACTGAAGATCTCGGAGAAAACCCAAGCGGTCACAGGGAGAACGTACAAACGTCGTACAGATAGCACCCATAGTCAGAATCAAACCCGAGCCTACTGGTGCTGGAAGGCAGCAACTCTACTGCTGCGCCACCATGCCGCATAAACTTGTATAGTATTATCTGATTTGTTTGGATAACACGCACATAATAACTTTGCACTGTAGACGTAGCAATAATAAACATAAACCTAATCTTACTGATCATGTCTCCCATGTCCACATTCAGGTTATTCATGTATATTAGACAGCAAATGTCCTAACACCAATCCTTTTGGGACACCACTAGTCATAGGCATATTGTCGCACAACAACATTGTATCATCTACCTTCTTGTAACAGCACAACAGGCACATAGACTCAGACAGCACCCAAAACCATGTTATATTATAAATTACACATACATACTGCAAGACAGTAAGAAGAAAAAAGACTGCAAAAAATAACAATATTGCAAAATACGATAAGAATAAAAAACCATGGTTTAGTGGAAGAGGTGGACAATTGTGTTCCATTGAGGATTAGTTCAAAACCTGATGGTTATGGGAGATTAGCTGTTCCTGATCCTGGTGGTGTTGGCCCTTCAGGCTTCTGTACCTCCTGTAGCAAGAAGAGAGGTGGCGAACCGTAATGATAGATTGCCATCTACTTTTCTGGTTAAGTTACTTACAATAAAATAGTTGCTTTGAATTTAGCTTTGAATTCCCCGTGTATAATCTTTGTCGCTTGTTCTGCCTACTGAAGCTATTATAAAAGATATGTATAGTTGTTTTTTTTCGACTAGAAAGCACTCGAACAAAAGCTTTTCACTTTATCTCAGGACACGTGGCAATAATAAACTAAACTAAATAAGCAACTATTCTCAGCCCCTTTCTCCTGCCAGCTCAGTTTAAACCTTTCCCAAAGAGGCTAGTAGATCTGCCAGCCAGGATATTGGTTCCACGCTGGTTAAGGTGCAATCAACCCCATTTGTAGAGGCTCTATCTTGTGTACGGGGATTGCTGCTCGGTGTGGACTCAGTGGGCCGAAGGGCCTGTTTACGTACTGTATCTCTAAACTAAACATGGAGACACTTTAGAACTGGGGTGGGGCATAGTTTTATGATAGAGAAGGTGAGGAATGTCTATTTTCAAATGATTATAAATATTTTGAAATCTTTACCCCAAGGAGCTGTGGAGGCTGTCATTCGCTATATTAAAAGCTGAAGTAAAGATACTTTTGAATTGAAGTGGAGTTGGGGGCTTTGGGAAATGGGTATTAAAGATGGATTGAGGCCAAGATCAGATCAATTGACTGATGGAGCAGGCTTAATGGACCATAAAACAGACTCCTGCTTCGGTTTCTTAGATCCTTATGCTTCTTTTTGGAAAGCACACACATTACCCAGTGATAGTAAAGCAGTCACTGAAGAATATGTCCAAGCCTGAACAAGTTAATGCCTTCAGTTCATTACTGTATAAAGCATGATGTTTGAGGGATCTTTGATCAAAGCACCGTTGTTACTAAAGTTTTACGTAGAACTTCACATCACATGTCAAGGAATTTGACGGTACTTTGCTGGTGCTTATGCTCTGGGTATGTCTCCTCTTACCATACTTCAACTCACCCTACCACATTATCTTAATCCTTTCTTCCTCATACATATACATTTTACTCTTAAATGCACCAATGCAAGTTAATTCAACAACTATGAAGTAACGATTTTCATGTTCTTCATGGGTACAAAAGTTTCTCTTGATCTCCCCATCCAGGCAGCATTCCGGTAAACCTCTTCTGCACCCCCTAACATGGTTTGCTCATATCTCCCCTGCCTATATATATAAAGATCTCTGTTTGTAGGCTTCTGTAAGGAAGTCTGAAAAAAACCCAAGGAACTGCAGATACTGGTTTACAAAAAAAGACACAAAATGCTGGAGTAATTCAGCAGGTCAGGCAGCATTTCTGTAGACCATTGATAGGTAATGGTTCAAAACGTCATTATCCATGTTTTCCAGAGATGCTACCTGACCCACTGAGTTACTCCAGCACTGTGTCTTTTTTTGTCTGAAAATCTAGTTGGTGTGAGGAATTAAAGTGGTGAAAAATAAATTATTTGCCTTTAAAATTGCAGAGCTATGGAACATCATAGAGTCATACAGCATGGAAATAGGCTCTTCGGCCCAAATTGCCCACACCGCCCAACATTAGTTCCTCCAATGCCTTTTCTTAACACCTACACTAATCCCACTTGCCTGCATTTAGGTCATATCCCTCTAAAACTATGTACCTGTCTCAATGTTTCTTAAATGTTGCGATAATAGCTCCCTCAACTACCTCCTCTGGCAGCTCGTTTCATATACCCACCACCATTTCTGTTAAAAAGTTCCCCTTTTAAATCTTTCCTCCCTCACCTTAAACCGATGTCTGGTTTTTCGATTTCCCCAACTCTGTGCAAGAGACTGTGCGTTTACCCGATCTATTCCTCTCATGATTTTTACACTTCTATATGATCACCCCTCATCCAGAGAGAGTCCAGGAGAGAGGAACTACCTAACTTGCTGTTACACACAATTGGTATACACTTAGCATTGGATGACCTCCTCCTGCACTGTAACCTGCATGTGATTCAGTGAATGTTGAATGAGAATTCACCATTTCAACCTGGGTTCTTCTTCTTCTTGCGTTTGAGGCAACAGAAGTTATGAAGCTGCTTCTGCTTCTGCTGTCTCTGTTTGTTGTCGTTCGCCTGACTGAGGTCAGTTGTCAGGGCTCACCACAGGGAGGTCGACAACATGAGCCCCAAACCTGGGTTAATGGCAGTGTAATATGAACTGCAGGTGCTATTTCATCCACTTGAAAAGACAAAAGGCATTTTGCATTATACCAAACATCCCATCAACACTACTTTTTATTGAATGGCTGAATCTCAGTATGCTGATTTCAAAAGTCTTTGCAAAATTTACAAATCTTTCCACAGAATTATTCCTCCCTGTGTTCGCAACTTGCTGCAGCCCAAACTCTTTACTCTTCCACTCAAACCTCTTTTCCAAACGTTGCTGACAGAACATTTAGCTCTTTTGGTCGTACCCTATACATTTCCTCCAATGCCTTTTCTCAAACCTGCTGCTTCTTGCCTGCTTTCGGAGGTTTTGTCAAAATTCTAGTTGTTTGCTATACTTTTGGTCATTTGACATCTCAGCATTTCTTCTTATATGCGTGATATATATTTTTTAAATGCACACATTTGTCCTGTTCAGTATGATGGATGGGGTTTCGGCAGCCATAAACCACCTTCATCAGGGTTACTTTGGTAACAGATCTCGATAATCAAATCCAACTATATTGCATCCCTTAAATAGGCAATTATGCTTGGATTTCAGTCTTTTCATCATTTCTACAAAGAGTCTTATTCTTATTTAGAACTTACAGTGTGTGATAAATTGTGTTTCTCTTTACCGTCAAGATATTTAGGCAGGGCTTTGAATACTTCTTCATTGATCAAGGTTACTGTGAAGGGCATCGCGCTGTAAGCAAGACATTAATTGCTTCAGTAGCTGGATGCCATAGGTTTGCGTCAGAGCTGCAAAGGCTCTTGGATTTATTCCAAGTGACCACGGACTAAAGCTTTAGTTCACATGGGTGTTTAAATAAGACTACTGAAACAGAGAGAAATACGTAATTGTATTTGAAACCATGGATCTGAGCTAACCAGGGAAGATTCCAGCATCTGCAGTCTCTTGTGTCACCATTCAGCTGTAGTGGTGCTCATGGAAAAGGAATAGTTTTTGAACGGTATTTGGTTTTTTCTAGTTATCACAAAATTATCAGGGCTGGAATAAAGGCTTCCATCTTTCTGCTATTTTACTGCATATATTTAGCACTTTCTGGTTCAGAAATGGTGTACAATAAATCGGTTAAAATGTTTGATACATTTATTTTGAGTTATGCTATTGCCTTAACAGCAGAAGGCCTTTTCTAGAAGAGGACACTGAGAGGGCCATACTTCCTTTAATATCTGCTTGTCCCAGCAAGGAATAGTTGGCATGGATCATTGGTAATCAACTGTTCATGTTAGAAATGAAATAATTCTGTACTGAAGAAACTATAATCTTTTCAATCATCAGTCGTTGAATGAAGGAACTGTCTGCCTTCTACAGCACATAGGAAAGATCCAATTGTTCCATTTAAATGAAGAGCAGGGCTGTTCTCACGTGTGTCTCGATTTACGTCTATCACTCAACCAATGTCACAGAAAAAAAGATTATTTGATGATGATCATCAATCATCCAGGAAGTCATCAGTGACCAGAATCTTAACTTTAGTTTTAGGTTTAGGTTTATTATTGTCATGTGTACCGAGGTACATTGAAAAGAGGAGGTGGGGGTGGTGGTGGGGGGGGGGGGGAGGAGGTGGTGGTGGGGGGGGTGGGGGGGGAGAAGAGGAGGCGGTGGTGGTGGGGGGGTGGGGGGGAGAAGAGAAGGTGGTGATGGGGGAGAAGAAGAAGAGGTGGGGGTGGGTGGGGAGAAGAGGAAGAGGTGGGAGTGGGTGGGGGAGAAGAGGAAGAGGTGGGGGTGGGTGGGGGAGAAGAGGAAGAGGTGGGGGTGGGTGGGGGAGAGGAGGAGGTGGGAGTAGGGGGGGAGATAGGAGGTGGTGGTGGTGGAGGGGTGGAACAAAACCTCTCAAATTATAGGTGGATACATGTAAGAGGGCTTTGATTACAGGTGGATGCAGATGAGAGTGGTTTGATTGGTTTGATTGACTAAAGAGCAGACAAGTGCATGAGATGAAGGAGACAAAAGGTTGTCAGATAAGGAGAGACGAGGAGTGAAATGTATCTCTTAACTAAACTAAAGCCAGAATGAGGGCAATGTGGAAGGGAATGGAGGCAGGACACTGAGGGAAATAGGTACACACTGGGCGTTCACAGGAAAGAGAGGATGGGGGAAAGGACAGTATGAACTAAAGTTGGAGAATTCAACGTTCATAGTGTTGTGTTGTAACCTTCCGGGGTGGAATATGAGGTCCTTTCCTCCACTTTGCACGTGGCTTCATTCTGGCAATGGAAGAAGTCCAGAACAGAAAGGTCATTATGGGTGTGGGAAGAGGAGTTAAAATGGTTAACATCCAGGAGATCCAATAGGCCTCGGAGGACCAAGTGCAAGTGTTCATCAAAATAATTGCCAAGACTACGCTTGGTCTCGCCAATGTAAAGCAGGTCACTTCAGGAGCACTGGGATGCAGTAGTTATCTCTGTAAAGAGTAGACAGAATGAACTGCTGATGCTGGAATTAGTAGGGTCCCAATTCGAAACATCATCAATCCATGTTCTCCAGGAATGTTGCCTGACCTGCAGAGTTACTCCAGCACTTTATGTCCCACCTTTGTAAAGAGATTGGACTATAGTAGCTCTGAGATATCATTAGTGTCAGAGGTGCAAAATATGGGCCCGAATATCAGAAATGTTGATGTAGAAATAAGGATCTGCAGATGCTGGTATACAATAGGAGACAAACATTGTAATTGTGCAGGTTGGAGTTGGTGACCCTTTCACAAATCAAATTAACCATGATTTCATGGTGTTAAATTTTAATGATTTCCTTTCCCACTCCTTGATTTTTTTTAATTATTGGTATCTGTCCATGAGAAAGATGATGGTGTGGCATTGACATTGTCCTGCTTGGAGAGGGGAATATGCATCTGTGGTTTGCTTTTCCTGCTGTGGCTGACGAGGCCTATCCTTGCCAGGCAGACTCTCCCACAGGTTCCGCAAGTGAAATTGTCTCAGGCCGTGAGATTGAAAAGTATGTTGCTGTTGCCGTTGACCAATATGGGTGTTGGCACCTGACCTCTAGGGTCCTTCCTCCACCTCCCCTGGTCCTCAGCAGCCTCTTCCCAGTTGTCAGTGTTAAAATGTGTCATATTGTTTTTAATTCTATCCCTTGCACCCCGGCTTTTATTTGTTATTAAATTCAACATGTAGTTTTTTTTAGCCCAGATAAAAGAAGAGTCTGGTTATAAAACTGCAAGCAGGCATCTCACAAAAAGTCTTGAACATTTTAGCGAAAAGGATTACAGTTGGGACAGTGGAGGATCTGTAAAGTGATTTGGACTTGTTTTTCCAAGAGCAGACCTTGAGAAGCTAGAGATTTTGTGGAATGAAGTAATGGAAATCCAGCTGCTGAATTCCAAAATTGTTGACTCCAGGGAACATTTGTGAGAGTTAAACTGTGCAGAAAAATTCTTCACTCTCTGTAATTTATATATGCCGGTTGCAAGGCTATTTGAGTGGAGAGGGTAATTAAAATGTATTTTGCCAAAGATTAATGACAATATTTTAAATCTACATTTTAACAAATGTTGGTTAAAGTTATCCTTTCCATCATTTAGGGAGCAGATCATAATGCAGGGAAGTTAATTCTCTTTTTTTTAATGCAAAATCTATTGTGAAGAAAGGCTGATGATATAAAAAAATAAATTATAAGCATAATCCTCATGGTGTCAATCTAATAGAACTGCTATTTTAATGTTTAAAATATCAAAACTTGTTACCAATGAGCTAAAATTACACAGAACACGTTATGTTTAACAGCTCATAGCTAGCCTTTAATCTAATGAGTGGTTTTACTTGAGGATGGTACTTTGGACGGAGATATTCAAGAGGCACGGTTATATTTATAATGCGACACATGAGCTATCTACAAAAATCTCAGAAATTATACTGTGCTGTAAAGCTGAAGGTCACATTTTGAATGTGACTTGGTGACATTTTTCCTGTATTACAGAGATTGGCACTTTAACATGGCATGTTTTCTGTCGGCTGTTGTAGTTTCTTCTGTTTTATAAGAAGCAGTTTTCAGGCAGAGGGCCTCGTAGTTTGTACATTGAAATGTTTTGCATGTGCTCATGCACCACCTTTAGATTTATCTCAGTATTGCACCAGGTGCCAGTTAATTTACGGTGTGGCTTTGCCGTTTATAATGTGACCTAAAAAGTTTTTATTGTTTGACGAAAGCTCTCTTGCTTTAGGACATTTAGAAACAAACTTGCTTATAACGGACCGAATAAGATTCCCTCCAATTGTTGAAAGATGTGATGCAGCCCTTAACTTATTTGCACTTAATAACAATCTGCCCCCAAAAGAAAATTCCATCTATGTAACCTCCTCATACCTAAGGAGTACGACGTTCTGTAGTGGGTTGCAGTATTTTCGAATTTTATTCTGTGTTGTGAACATTCTTGCACTTTTGTACTCGCCCACCAAATTATTTCCTCTCACCAGATTTTTTAACCTCACTTGGAATGGTGCCACGGGCTTGCCTGCAGCTAACTCCATGGTTTCATGACTTGCATGCTTTGATCCTTCTACCAAGAGGTATAACTAAGTGGTCCCAGACATGTTTTTCTTTTTTCTAACTTTACCTACTCCTGTTTGTATTTTCACTCACCTCTCTCTTACCTATTTCATGCATGTTCTCTCTTCCCTACACTTGTCCCCCCACCCTCTCCTCCCAAACCCCAGGGAGGCTTTAATAAGGGTGCGGCTAAAGGACTGGCGTTATAACTCCATTTTCTAACCTCCATTTTTAATCTCTAGTTTTAGAGCCACTTAACTACCAACAGCATTACAATTTTAATGCTCTAATTTCCACTCTAACTTTGTCAACTAACAACAGTAATATACAAAATATGAAAGTTTATCATTGTGTTCTCTGCTTCAGGGAGAAATGCATGAGGATCGGGGAACTTGGGCAGCCTATGGAAGCGTCTTGAGGGCAATCAGTGTTATGGTCAATGAGGAGTTGATGGTCCTAATGCGTATGAAAGTAGATAAATCTCCCAGGCCTGACCAGATATATCCGAGGACACTGCGGGAAGCTAGAGAGGAAATTGCAGTAGCCCTGGCTGAGATTTCTGTGTCATCATTAAATACAGGTGAAGTGAGAGAAGACTTGGAGGATGGCAAATGTTGTGCCTCTATTTAAGAAGGGTTGCAGGGAAAAACCTGGGAACTACAGGCCAGTGGGTCTAACATCTGTGGTCGGAAAGTTACCTGAGAGTATTCTGAGGGGATAAAAATATTGGATAGAAAACTGGATAGAAAATTGTCTTCACTGAAGGAAGCAGAGGGTGATGGTGGAAGGTTGTTTTACGGATTGGAGGCCTGAGACTAGTGGTGTACCTCAGGGTTCGGTGCTGGGTCTATTGCTGTTCATCTATTTCAATGCTTTGGATGAGAGCATACAAGGCATGATTAGTAAGCTTGCAGATGATAACTAAATTGGGTGGCTATTGTGGATAGCAAAGATGGCAGCAGTATCTTGATCAACATGGCAGGTGGGCTGATGAATGGTTAATGGAATTTAATACAGAGAAGTGTCAGGTGTTGCATTTTGGGGAGTATAAATAGGGCATGACCCAGAGTGAATGGTAGGGCTCTGGATAGTGTTGTAGAGCCGAGGGATCTAGGAGTGCAGGTACATAGTTCCTTGAAAGTGTCACAAGTAGAAAGGGGGTCAAGAAGGCTTTTGGCACATTGGACTTCATCAGTCGAATATTGAGTATAGAAGTTGGGAGGTCATATTACATTTGTAAAAGACATTTGTCAGTCTGCAGTTAGACTGTTTTGGTCACCCCGTGAGAGGAAATATGGTGTGAAGCTGGACAGGGTGCAGAAAAGACTTACGCGATGTTGCCAGGACTGAAGGGCCTGAGGTGTTGGGAGAGGTTGAGTAGGCTAGGAACGCAGGAAGATGAGGGATGATCTTTTAGAGGTGTACAAGATCATGAGAGGAATAGATAGGGTAAACGCACAGAATCTTTTGTCCAGAGTTGGGGAATTGAGAACCAGAGGACATCGGATTAAAGTGAGGGGGGAAAGGTTAAATAGGAACCTGAAGGGCAACCTTTTACACAAATGTGGTAGGTATATGGAACGAGCTGCCAGTTCAGGTAGTTGAGGCAGGTGCTATCACAACATTTAAGAAACATTTAGACAGGTTCATGGATAGGATGGGTCTAGAGGGATATGGGCCAAATGCAGACATTGATGGTCGGCGTGGTCAAGTTGGGCTGTTCACGCTGTATGACTCTGTGACTGTATGACTGGGTTACACAATGGTCAAATGACTAGCTCTATTGAATTAATTACCACAATGCTTTGTATTTGTGGTTCTGTCAAAGTCATACGAGGGGATAGTAATGACATTTACATATACCACTTTTAAATAGTCTCTAGTGCAAGGTGGAAACATGGAAAATAAGGTCTTACAAAGCGACGGAATGAATAACTATATTTTTGACATTCTCATGCAGTTTCTTGTGCCCCCTTGTGGACTTTTAAAATTTGATGACAGACTTATGTGGCATTTTCTACTTATTTCTTGTTTCATAGAATCCATAGTGCATGAAACTGGAATAATTGATCCACTACGGATGTGCTTCATGTATTCACATTTTAATCCCTGGCCTGAATCACATGCTTAGCATCTCAATAGCTTTATAGGGAAAACTTATTTATAGATTAAAACATAATTGTAGAAAAGTGGTTTTTTTACACTCTCAACTATTCAGCAATACTTTATTTTGATACTTAACGAGAGAGTATCTTCAGGACTGGGATTATAACTCTAATGAGATTCCTATTGAAATGCAGTTGTATATGTTTTTAGGGTGATTATCCTTCTATATTTTATGTCACATAATAAAAGCAAAATGTGTGTGATTTCTGTGGGGCTTCAATAGAAGTATTGTTGACTTCAGTGCTAATATGACAGGAATTCTATATTGAGTAATTTTTCAGTTAATATTCCCTACAGTTAAAATTTTTAAATAAATCTTTGTAGTGAGGATTTAATAAAAATCAAAAGATAGAAATATGAATTGACTTTTTTTTGTTGCATATAACAGGAAGAAGAAAATTACCTTAATATTTGAGGTGGTTTTAAGCACAAGCTGACCATGTGTATTACTAGCTTGTTATGATTATGCTGGGGGAAAAAAAGTGATTTGAATCAATATTATATAATTTTCTTAATCCAGCATATCGAAATTTGCCCACCATTACCACAAAATGCGTCAGTCCTGTAATTACTAGTGCATCACCCTAATTTTAAGCAGCTCAAAATGCACTCTTGAGATAAAACTCAAGTTTAGAAAGACAAAGTCTGTAATTATACTGCTGAGCATATTTCACTGTTCATATTAATGTAGTATAACAACTGTACTCATCCATTTTTATGGTGCACTGAAATCTTTCAGAAAGTTTAAAATTAGCAGCACTATAATTTACCATTAGACTCAACTAAAATTGTAGCAGTGGTTATTTAGTACCCCCAAATTAGCTGAAGTGTGAAATTCCAAGGTTAAAATCTCAACCAGAGCATTCTTGAAGCTCACTTCGAACTCTCAAATGGATAGCGAGAAATAATGCCGATTAGATTTATTAAAAAAAATTACAGTGTGGAATGTAGTTCAGACTTAAACATTTAGTATTGTATTCTTGTAGTATTGAATTGTTTAGTATTCTTTAGTATTGTATTGTTGGCTTCAGATGGAAGAGTGGCCTAGGGACGTGGTGATCTTCTAGCAGTCAATAACACTCAAGCAGCAGGTTATATTCTATAACTTTATCACCTCAGTGCAATCATAGAAGTGGAAGAGGTACAAATACAAACAAGGAGAATTAAAAAAAAAATGCACTTATCCTTTCCAATAAGTCTTGGGTAAGCAAGGAGCATTTGACCAGTGTGCTATGGTTATGTTGCATTCATGCCTCATTGCAAGAAGAAGGTTTTGGGATTAGATAGGGACATGTAGTATGAAGGTCTGGATTTTGCAATTAACTGGTGCAGTTTGGTTGACAAATTTTCCTGCAAAAACTAAGCTATTGATTTCATATTTTTCTTATATTTATTCAATGGAGATGTAGCCATCGCTAGTAATGCCGTCCTTTGTTATCTGTCTCTGGTAGCCCCAAAATAGAGGAGGGAAATAAGAATCAACTGCGTCTGGAGTTACATGTAGGCCAGACTGGGTAAGGATGCCAGATTTCCTTCCCTAAAGGGCATTAGTGAGCCAGATGGGTTTTGCGATTAATACGAGTAAGATGTAATACTGTGAAGATTTGCCTTTAACTCTTGCACATTTAAAAGGACACTATTTCATGTTACTGCTAAGAGTCACGTTATTCAAATAAAAGCCAGAGTAATTCCCCCATTTATCTTTCGGCAAAGTTAGTGAAAACGACTGAATTTTTTTTTAGTCGATGGGACCCAAATTTAATATCAGCAACTTTAGCTCAGAGGTAAAATTTAAAATTAGACATCCACGAAAATTGTGGAATTTTTGGTGGTGTCTGCATTTATTTGGGAGAGCGTGAAGTAAGAAAGTGGTGTTAATATGCTTTCATTTTAAGATTATATGTGAATTTTAGTTACGTTTTTACTACCTAGAAACTAGAATGTGAATCGCCATGCTTTCTGCATGCGAGGCTATCCAATTTGCAGAAGTAAAAAATGAGTAAAAGTTGTGAATTTGCATGCGTTTTACAAAGCTTGCAACTTTGATTCCAAGTTTAGTTAGTTTAGTATATTGCCACGTGTACTGAGGTACGTATTGTCACATATACTGAAGTACAGTGAGGTATGTATTATCACTTGTACTAGAGTATAATGAGGTGCGTATTGTCATGTGTATAGAGGTACAGTGAAAAGCTTTTTTGTTGCTCCTGAATGCAGGAACTTACCTAGGTGCCATTTCTAGGATTTTCAGTCACGTTGCAGTGGGTGACAGTTCACGGCCTACTTCTGTGCGACTTAAAGGGGATTCCCATTGGCAACTTCAATCCACTGATCATTTGGGTCCACCCACTGATCATACACTCAAACCTTCCTACTGATCAGCCAGCATAAAACTCAGTTGTACACACCCTCACCCAATCAGTTGATTTTCCACCCCCCCCCATTGATGGGCGGCAACTGGTCCTGATTTAATCAAAGTTCGTGAATGCACCTCCATGCCGCTGGATTTTTGAAATTCTGCCAAATCACATTTTTTTAAATATTAAGAGCAGAAAATACTTGATATTCTCAGCAGGCCAGGCAGCATCTGTGGAAAGAGAAATGGAGTTTACGTTTCAAATCAAAGAACGTTCCGACCCTTCATGGATACTGTCTGACCTGCTAATGGTTTCTAGCATCTGCAGATTTTTTGATTTTCATTCAGGTTTTTTCTAAATTGCTATTTGACTTTTTTTCAGCTTGGCTGTGTGAGCTTATTAAGTTTTTTTTAAACAATTTCTTTAAAACTTCTACAAATCCCTTCTTCAGAATATTCCAATTTGATAAATACCGTATAGCTAAAATTATCAATTTACATGAATAACTTTAAGAGCTTGCATATATTTTATGTATTGCTGTACAGCAGAATAAGCGTATTCTTAAAAATAAAAGCCACTCCCATAGAACATTCTTTCAAACAAACGAAATCAATTTGAGAGGCCATAAATTCATAGATTTTTTTTCAAAGCATTCAACATGTTATTGAACACAAGACCAGGATGTTCACATTGCATGGATTTTTAAGCTACATGATATTAGTTGACTTGTTTGCTTTACTCATCATTTTTGACTTTGGAGTTTTTAGTAGCGACGATAGGGCCAACCATAAATTTATCACTTTGAAAAAGTTTAAGGAGCTAGTAATCCAAGGTCCCCTCAAATCCTGATTATATTATATTACATCTATTCCACATTTTGCTTTCCCTTACAAATGGCTGGCATGGTTACAGTGGACTGAATATCTATCTTCTGTGGTTACTAAAATAATGAAGCAAGGCTTGTTGCCATCAATTCATAGAATTCTTTAGTGCAGAAGGAAGCAATTACTTCCACTGCAGCAGTGCTGGCTCTCAGAGAGAGCTATCTGGTTGGTCTCATTCACCTGCATATCATTTAAATAAATTCCACTTCCCTTGTAAAAGCTGTAGGGTTTCTGGTTTCACTGCTGTTTTGGGTTAGGTACTCTGCACCTTATTAGCTAATGCCTACAATTCTATTTTTGGATTTTAAATTAAACTTTCCCCTCATTTCCTAGACATTAATTCTCTACCCAGTGGAAGCAACTTTCCTTGAATTTCCTTGTCAAGATCCATCAAAACTTTGGAACATAGACACCAAAAGCTGGAGTAACGTTTTGGGTCGAGACCCTTCTTTGACCCGAACTGTCACCCATTCCTTCTCTCCAGAGATGCTGCCTGTCCCGCTGAGTTACCCCAGCATTTTGTGTCTATCTTCAGTTTAAGCCAGCATTTGCAGTTCCTTCCTACACAAAACTTTGGAACACCTCTATATTAAATCTTCTAAATATTTCTGTTCCATTGAAAAAAGCTCCAATTTCATTGGTTTCTTGACCTAACTAAAACTACTTTAGACAGTATGGCAAAGGGATATGGGTCAACAGGCAAATGGACAAGCTCAGGTCAGCAACTTGGTTGGCAAGGATGAATAAGGCCAAAGGGCCTGTTTCTATGCTGTAGAACTAGACTTACAGTTTACGAATCCCTTCTGCATCTTCTTTGTGGTTCATAGCCTCTACTACACTTGAGAAATGTAATCTTAAAATCTGGAACATTTCATTGCATGGTTTGGACTAGTGCAATAGTGGGATGACATCTTTTAGAGGAGCAATTCAACAAACAATTTAAAAACAGCATGATGGGAACACATGGGTTCTCACCAGTGCTGTGGTCCATATTCATTCTCCAATTAATATCACTAAAATAGATTATCTTGTTTGTTGTTTATGCAGTTTGGCTACCACTGAATGTATCATAATGGAACTTAGATTCAAGTATTCAGGGGCATGATATCTAAATTAATAAGTGGCACAAGCATACCAAGCATATTTAGTTTCCCACATTACAGACTGTTGCTTTTGTAAAGTGCTCTCGGAAGTCTCAATGTCATGAAGCATACAACATCAGTGCATTTGTGTCCTTTAAAGAAGGATGCCATAAAGTAGATGCCATTTTCTAATTGCATTTGAACCATAAAGATCTCTTTATCTTTATCCTTAATTATTTTAATAAGAAACTCTTAGACCTCACATGCCTCAATATTTTACCACGTTTTAAATAAAATTTGCATCTCAATTTGTATTTATATTATTCTAATGTGTTACTTCCTACCATCTTGCTTCCTGGGTGTTAATTCTAATCTGATATTGGTTTGCCTGATCTAGCAATTTAAGTAAATCCACCTGAAACCATTTAGTTTCCTCATCACAATCAGGCATTTTTCCTATTCTTTGGTAAAGTACCATCTTGGATCTTGTGCAATTTTGGTTTGGGTATGGTGTAAATGGGAAAATAACAGGTAACATCACTGTTTATATGCCCCTCTGTCAGAAACAGTCATTAATGAGTGTGACCACTTTTTTTCCAGTAAAGCTTTTTTACTTTACTAATGTAAAGCGTCTACATTAACTTTAACACCACACAGCCTCATTCTATCAGCAAACCTTCTGTTTATATCTTGGTGAATAACCTTTGATGATAATACACGCTATGCATCTATCTCTTCGGTCTACGTCATTATATTCTCAAAAAAACTTGACGTGACTTGCTTTTAACAAATCTGTGCTTGATGTCTTAAGCCATGCCTTTAAAAATGAATATTATTCCACAATATAGTTTCTAAAATGTAGTGTGCCTAACATCAGTACCACACAGGTCTTTGGTTGCCTGATTTTTAACTTAAACAGTGGCTTTTTTAAATGCATCTTATATTTTGTATGAGGATATAAAAAGTGGTGTTCCTTAAATTTAACTCTACCTGGGTTGAACAGTGTGCACTTTGGATTGCCTATGTATGTGAGAAATATCGTTCTTGGGAAGATTCAAATTTTGGATACTCAATGACAACATCTAAGCAATTTGTTAAATCTCAGAAACACACCTTTATGCGGTTTGGACCAGATGTGGGAGATTTTGTTCTATGGTTCACAGATTTCAGTTGAAACCTACCATTTATTCTTCATTGACATTCTTGTACAAAGAAAATGAGAGATCATCAGATAAATCGGGATAGAGTTAGAACTTGGATAAACAACCCAGTGAGAAATCTGTTTATATGACAAAAGGTGGTGGATCAGCAGCTATTAGAAACATTTAAATCCAGAGGACATAGTTCTTGAAGACAGTCATTAGGGGAAATTATCACTCTTCTCATTCAGTGTGACAGGAGATGGAAGCCTTGTCATATGCAGTCACATTTTGTCGCACTTATAAATTCCTTGGTACCAGAAACCAGTTTTAACAGCTTCCTCAAATAAACCGCTACAATGGAAATGTAAGGTATGATAAAATAAGTTGTTTGATAGTACTTTGTGATAGTTTATCTAAAATGGTTCTGCGCTACATACCATAAGATGCCTTGATTAAAGTGCCTAAAGCATCGTTGATACTCTGTGTCATAACTCAGCACAAACAGGAGGAAAGTAATTCATTTTTTCATCAATCTTGAGGATGATTTTTACTAAATTTGGTCTCCTCACTTGGAAGTACAGCAACCCCTCCTGACTGCGGACACACATTTCCCAGCAAATTGATTCAGAAGAGCATTGGTATGTTTTGGTGACTTTTTGGCACATATTATGAGGAGCATATACATTAAAATTACTCAATTGAAATGTGAACTGTCCTCTTAGATTCACAAGTCAAAACCTGCAGTGGACATACAATTATCTATTTGAATGCCAAAAGTACTGCTAATATCTGCATAATAACTAATTTCATACCATTTTCTAATATTGGTCCATATTGTATGGGTCATCCTTCGTAACTTTGAACACCATGTTGCACGCACAGTGCTAGGAAAGATCATTACACTGCGCACCCGAAAGCACAAATTTAAAATACCGATAAGCATCTTCTTCCATGCTGACTCTTGGGGTGATTGAGTTTAGATATTCCGAAAGATTTTAGCTTATTATACTTGTAAGAACTTGACTAATATGTTTGTTGCTACCCTTCCCTATGAATAATAGTTGATCTCTTTTGCTAGTCGCATCAGTGTGGACTGTATATTGGATGAAAAAAAAGATTGTTTTATCCATTGCTATTAAAGAAAGAGCAACTCTTTGGAATAGATGTTCAGAGGATACTATGTCCTTCTCACTCTTTCTTGATGAATATTATACTATGGAGATGTATTTGGCAGTCTGACCTTAAGGAACAGAGTGGGCTTTGCATCTCCTATTTTTTAGTTAAATCTCATGGAGTGAGAGATATCTAGATCTCCAGTAGGAATGCTAAGGTAGGACAGCCACGAGATAGTTTTGTTAGACTAGCAGTAAAGAAAGCAAGTGGCATGTTGGCCTTCATAACGAGAGGATTTCAGTATAGGAGTAAAGAGGTTCTTCTGCAGTTGTATAGGGCCCTGGTAAGACCACATCTGGAGTATTGTGTACAGTTTTGGTTTCCTAATTTGAGGAAGAACATCCTTGTAATTGAGGCAGTAGGTTCACGAGATTGTTCCCTGGGATGGTGGGACTGTCATATGAGGAAAGATTGAAAAGACTAGGCTTGTATTCACTGGAGTTTAGAATATGAGAGGGGATCTGATGGAGACATATAAAATTATAAAGGGACTGGACAAGCTAGATGCAGGAAAAATGGCCCAATATTGGGCGAGTCCAGAACCAGGGGCCACAGTCTTAGAATAAAGGGGAGGTTATTTAAAACTGAGGTGAGAAGGAACTTTTTCACCCAAAGAGTTGTGAATTTGTGGAATTCTCTGCCACAGAGGGCTGTGGAGGCCAAATTACTAGATGGATTTAAGAGAGAGTTAGATAGAGCTCTAGGGGCTAGTGGAATCAAGGGATATGGGGAGAAGGCAGGCAAGGGTTACCGATTGTGGATGATCAGCCATGATCACAATGATTGGCGGTGCTGGCTCGAGGGGCCGAATGGCCTCCTCCTGCACCTATTTTCTATGTTTTTATGTTTCTATATGCAGGTCAATGGACAAATAATCCAGCAATTCTTTGTTCAATTTCCATAATAGCAGTCATAGAGTTATTCAGTGTAGAAACAGGCCCTTCAGCCCAACTTGCCCACACTGGCCAACATGTCCCAGCTACACTAGTCCCACCATCCTCCGCTTGGTCCATATGCCTCCAAACCTATCCTATCCCATGTACCAGTCGAAGTATTTCAAGTCAACTTTGGGCTTTGTAACCCATGTTTTTGTTGTGATTTGGTTATTGTAAATTGTACATTTCCTTCAGCCTTCTATCCAATAGCAGCAAAGGTGTACAAATGGAACATTTCTTTGAAACAACGCATTTCCTTCTGTCATGCCATTGAATATCTGTACACCTGAAAAATCCAACAGGATTTCAATTTAAAACTTTTCTGATGATTACATATGCCATTAATTACATTTACAAAAGTGGGAGTCTGTGTGGCTATTTGCACTTGTTATCTTTTTTTTACATTTATTAACTGCATATTGTTTGCCATATTGTTAAGTGTTGAACCAACTGTGCTTCCAGGATCAGAAAACTAAAACCAATGTAAAGCCAGGAATGGAAGACAGGCTTGGTGAGAGTTGCTTGAGAAAGGGTTGGTATCACAGCAAAACTTGGCCAGCACAGTGGTGCAGCAGTAGAGTTGCTGCCTTAGACCCAGGTTCGATCCTGACTATGAGTGTGTCTGTACAGAGTGTGTACATTTTCCCTATGACCGCATGGGTTTTCTCCAGGTGCTCCTGTTTCCTCCCACATCGAAAAAGTGTGCAGAATTGTAGGTTAATGGGCTTCTGTAAATTGTTCCTAGTATGTTGGATAGAACTAGTGTTTGGGTGTATCTCTGAAACTAAACTAAGCTTGGGAACCATGATCTTTATCTTGGAGATAATTGAGCTGATGTGCTCCCATGTAATGGACAAAAATAAAATTAATGGTACACTCAGCCGACCAGACAGCATCAATGGAGTGGAAAACAGCTTGATGACTCACCAGAATGCTGCTGACAAAAGTGTGATCTGTGATCACAGATTTTCTAGTATACGTTCAGACAGAACATTGGTACGACTGAGAAAAACCTTTATTTCTAGCCTTTCTGAGTAGATTAATTTGGAACACCGTGCTTGTATTTCTGAACAAGAATTAGCAATGGCGATCTGTACTGTTTTTCCATTAATGGTGTTTGAGAATTTGCTGTCATGTGGTTTTTAAAATTGTTTGAAGCTTTAACTTTATTAATATAAATGAATTTAATGTGAGCTGTAGCTTTTTTTTAACTGCTGATTATCAATTTATAAATATGGCTTATACAAACAAACCTATTAAGTGGTTTCTGGTATTGACATTTTCTTACAGTATTTGTATCTGTGCAGGAAAGATTTTGTTAAGCAGGAAAGGGTGCAGGTGATCTTATAGAGGTGTATTAGATAGTGGCGATAGACACAAAAAGCTGGAGTAACTCAGCGGGACAGGTAGCATCTCTGGAGAGAAGAAATGGGTGACATTTCAGGTCAAGACCCTTAAGATAATGAGAGAAGTACATAGGGTAAATGCACAAAGTATTTTACCCAGTGTAGGGGAATCAAGAACAAGGGGACAGGGGTTTAAGGTGAGGGGGGACAGATTTAATTGGTACCTGAGGGCAACTTTTTTTCACACAAAAGGTGGTGGTTATATGCAAAGAGCTGCTGGAGGAGGTAGTTGAGGCAGGCACCATCACAACATTTAAGAAACTTGGGCAGGTACAGGGTGGGATAGATTTAGAGGAATATGGACCAAACATAGTCAGATGGGACCAGTGTAGATGTGACATGTTGGACAGCATGGGCAAGTTGGACAGAAGGCCCTGTTTCCACGCTTTATGGCTTTATGGCTCTAAGGGTCCTGACCTGAAACACTATCTGTCCATCCCCTGCACAGATACTACCTGACCCACTGATTCCTCCGGCACTTTGTTTTTTTCTCTTTCTTTGCAATATTAGTCCAACTCTTACATAACTCCTGTATTAAATGTAACAAACAACATGTTATTTCCTTCCATGGGCAAAGTTCATGTTATATCACTTGCATTGTAAATGTCTTCATGATATTTATTGCAAGATTACAGAGTGATATCTAAAGGGGCACACAGGACATGGAAAGTTTATAATCCAATTAGAATCGGATTTTGATTTAAAAAATTGATCAGAAGCTAATCTATTAATGCTTTTGTTAGAATAGCATCCATGTGGAAACTTTGAACGTATAATTCCTGTAAATTAGCTTTTTTTGCTTCAATTGTGATGTATGAACCCCAAGCTGTAGATTTATTTTGTAATATTCTTTAACAAGATATGGGGATTTCCAGCAAAGTTAATAATTGTTGGCTATTCTTCATTGCCCTTGAGCATGGTTATGAGGCCAAATCTTGAGTTTCTCAAGTTTACCTGGTGACAGTACTCCCTGTGGCCCACAATTTTATTTTATTAAATATTGATTTTGGCATTTGCTGCACCTGTTTGCCTGAGCATAGGTTTTCAGTGTGGAGTCCCCTTTCAGATGCTCTCATTTTGTTCCTGCCATCAGGAAGAAGGCACAGGAGCCTGAAAACCATGACCACTAGATTCAATAATAGGTTTTTCCCAACAACCATCAGGCTCTTGAACACCACACAACATTAACCTCTGCTATTATGAACTTCCATGGACTGTGTCTTTGGATGCCCACGGTCTTTGATTTTGCACTGTTAATACCAGTATTAAGGTTATTGATATCATGATGAACAGCACTTTGGCAGCTGAAAATATCGTTCACACAGGACATCCAGGCTACACTTTGCACACAAGGCCCTGTGGCTGATCCCACTAGCCCATGCAGTTCAGTTCTGCTTTCTTAGACAAGCTAAACACAAAGTTCTGGAGGAATTCAGTGGGTCAGCCAGCAATTGTGGAAGGAATGAGCTCCACAATTTCAGTTAGGGACCCATCTTCAGTCTCAACCCAATACGTCATCTGTCCATTCCTCCACAGGTGCCACCTGACCTGCTGAGTTCCTTCAGCACATTGTGTTGTGCTTAAGATTCCAGGATCTTTAGTTCCGCATGTGTCTGTTTTCTTAAGTCATACTTCCCATTTGCCTCAAGTGAATTTAGTTAACACTTATCACCAATGACGTATTGATGATAATGTTAAATTTGAAGGATATAAATCTATTGGTACCAACAGCTAAGATATATCAACATTAACAACAAGGTGGATTTAAAATTTGACTGGAATCTGGGAGGCTCATAGTTACAAAATGCTGGAGTAACTCAGTGGGACAGGCAGCATCTTTAGAGAGAAGGAATGGGTGACATTTTGGGTTGAGATCCTTCTTTTTCACTCAGAGTTGTGAAGCTGTGGAATTCTCTGCCTCAGAAGGCAGTGGATGCCAATTCTCTGGATGCTTTCAAGAGAGAGTTAGATAGAGCTCTTAATGATAGCGAAGTCAAGGGATATGGGGAGAAGGCAGGAACGGGGTATTGATTGTGGATGATTAGCCATGATCACGGTGAATGGCGGTGCTGGCTCGAAGGGCTGAATGGCTTACTCCTGCGTCCATTGTCTATTGTGTTCAGATTTCAGATGTCTGAAGATGAGTGACCCAAAACGTCAACCATTCCTTCTCTCCAGAGATGCTGCCTGTCCTGCTGAGTTGCTCCAGTATTTTGTGTCTATCTTTGGTTTAAACCAGCAGCTGCAGTCCCTTCCTGTGCAGAATCACAATTAATTACCTGTACAAAAAAGCAACATGACTAAATGTTTGGAGTTTCACAGTAAGAAGTAGTTATTTATGTAGCATCAACATTCATATGAATTGTAGCTGGTTCTCATCACTCACATTGCATTCCTCTTTGATAGATCATGAGGAATTTTCTTCAATCTTAGTGTTTCTCTTCCTTCTGGGTTTGACTGGGAAAGTTTAAACTTTTCTACTTTAACAGAAATGTGACAGTCTTGCATAAAATAACTAACCAAATAGTTGCTGCTATTCGTACATTAATGTTTGAAAAGTTAACATAAAGAAAAACTAGTCAGCCCATGAAACACTGTTTTTTTCACAAGTCATTTGTTCTGTTCCATAAACCCGATTAATCTTAGGAACGATCCAGCAAAGTGTCCTCCCAATCTTCAGTGGTAGATTAAGAAAAACCTTAGGATGTCTTTCTGTTCATACATCCAACCTTATAAATTCACCAGCTACTATTTTCCTTGGCATAATGTTCTGGAACCATCATACAGAGATAAACTATTCAATTATCTCTGTCTTTAACTAAGACAGCCCAGTACTCTCTCTGCGTGTGTATGCGCGCGCATGCGTGTGTGTGATCTGCGTGATCAGCGGTTAAATGTGCAGTGAAAAACTAGTCATAGATATCAATCATTTTCTGCTCAATATTCAAGATTTGGGTCTCAAAATCGAATAAATACAAACACCTATGAAAACTTCATTTGGTCCATGAAGGATCATATAAAGATTAATCAAAAAGCTTGAGGACAATATTCATTTCTAATGTTTTTTCCATAACTTATACAAAATATTTAAAATTTACTTCATGCTGCACTATTATCACAATTATCTTGAATCCCTTCAAAACCTTGATTTTTATTCAGCTCCATTCGATGAGAGCTTATCTACTTGGATGCTTGCTCAAGAGAGTGTTTCTTCTCATACCAATCTCATTTACAGTTGCTTATTCTTGAAGTTCAAGGAAAATCAGCAATGTAATATAATTGGAGGAACAGCATCTCATATTTTGCTTGGGCAGCTTTCAGCCCAGTGGTATAAATATTGATTTCTCTCACTTCAGGTTGCCCCGGCATTCCCTCTCAAGTCGCACTAGCTTCTCATTTTCACCCTACAAACAGCTTACAGTGGTCTGTTTCTTTTATCATCATTACTTTTTTGCATATCTTTCATTCATTATTTTTTATCTCTCCACATCACCGTCTATATCTCTCGTTTCCCTTATCCCTAACCAGTCTGAAGAAGGGTCTCGACCCGAAACATCACCGATTCCTTCTCTCCAGACATGCTGGCTGTCCCGCTGAGTTACTCCAGCTTTTTGTGTCTATCGTCAATGTAATATACATATATTGTTCCCTGTGATCTGCGCATTTGTCCATTAATCTTTTTCTTGGGCAATCTCTTCTGCGCTTTCTCAAAGTCTTCACTATTTTCACCACTTTTAATACCTAGAATATTTCTTCGTTCTGGTTGCATCAGTATTTCATCATGACATCCTTGTTCTTGTACATCGTGACTCAACTTATTAAGCCCAGAACACTGTACACTTTTTAAAAACCACTTTCTGAACCTGTCTTGCCACCTTAAATCAGTGTTCTGCATATCTTGATCAGATCTCTTTATTCTTGAACTCCTTTTCAAAGTTATTTCCTCCCATTTATGTCTCCATTCCGGTGACAAGAATGACAAGAGGTATGACTCTTGTCTCCATTAAATTTCATCTACCAATCCATTCCACCAGCCGTTGTTGCTTTGAAGTTCATTATTATCCTCGCAGTTCGCCAAGCTTTAGTTTCATCTGCACAATTAATTGTTTGTAATTGCAACAAATCCATTCTCACTTTCTCTCATAAATACATTCTTGCCTGGTTTAAAGCTTGGTTGTTGTTTCTTGACCTTTTCCCACCATCAAGGTTATACTGAATAACACGTAACTGCTTGTAAAATGAAGTTTGGAAAAAAAATCAAGTGTTCCGACCCAAAAGGTCATCCATCCATGTTCTCCTGGGATGCTGTCTGACCCGTTGAGTTACCCCAGCATTTTGTGTCTGTCAAGGTTAAACTGACTGGTATTTCATTATTGGATTATCCCTGCACCCTTTTTTTGAGCCAGGGAGCACATTTTCCATCACTGTTTTCTGGCTTTTCCACTGATACTTCCTGGCCTTTAGGAACCACCTCAAATCTATAGATGTTTGGAAGATTATGGACAGGCCTCTGCAATTCCCCAACATAGGATGTGTTCCTTCGAGACTGATTTGACTTATCTACCTCCAGTGCTGCAAGCCATTTTCCTTACTCATTATCAATCTTTAACCTTTACAGGATCTCAACGGCATCATCCTTTGCTGAGACTTTAACAACATTTTCTTCGTGGATGAAGACTGATGTTACTCATTTCGTACCTCAGACATATCCTCTCCATGAGTGTTTTTGCTCTCTGGTCTGTTGCTCACATGCCTATGAAATACTTTATGTTTGCTGCAAGTTCTTTTATCCACACACAATCTTTGCTCCTTTAATTTCCTTTATTTTACTCTCTGAACTTCCTGAAAACAGGCTGGTTCTCACTCACGTCAGCAATCTGACATCTGTCATATGCTAATATTTCTGTTTTATTTTCTCTGATTTTAATCATCCACGGAACTCTGGCAGGTTTGCTCTGCCCTTCTTTGTCTTGGGAATGCACCTAAAATGTAACTGAAACATTTTCACCCTGAAGGCCTCAATTATTTTCCAAGCTTTGAATCCAACTTTCCTAGCCCAATCCATTGTAATCCCATAGAAATTATCTTTCTCTACTTGACTTTTTTAACCTTGTAGTAGTTTATTCAATTTTCTGTTCTAAGCTATATGGCATTATGGTAGATGTTTCTTGGCTTTTCCCCCATTGATACTTCCACCATTTGATCGGGCGCATTTCTCGAAACCAAATCTGAAGAAAGGTCTCGACCCGAAATGTCACCTGTCCATGTTCTCCAGAGATGTTGCCTGACCCACTGAGTTACTACATCACTTAATGACCTTTTGGGTATAAACCAGGATCCTCAGTTCCTTGTTTCGACATGCTTCCTTCTTTGGTGGGTCAGAAATATACTGATGAAAAGTGTTGTCAGAAAGTCCTTCCATTCTTTGTCTATTATATTATACTATTCTTGTCTATATTTGGATGGTTGAAATCCCTTTGTAAATATTTGTACTATACCTTGAGCACATCACTGTAATATCTTGGCAAATTTCCCCCTCCTCCTCCTTCCCAGCCTACTGAATGCTCCCAGTGACGCAATTGTTTCTTTAATGTTCCTGAACTCTAAACATTCTGACTTTGATCATTCAAGAGCATCCTTTCTCTCCAGAACTGCAATAGAGATAGTTTTCTACGATCCAATAGTTGTGTTCCTAAGAAACCTCGCATTATTGAAAATCGCATTGTCAAAACCAATTGTGTCATGAGGAAAAGGGGCTTAGAGACTAGAGAGTTTCAAACTTGCAATAATAACATTGTTTTTCCTGCAAGATTTTCAAAAACAAAGGTCTTTTTTTGTCACTGCCAACTTAAAATACTGAAGGCTGTATGTTACATTGTTTAGTAGTGTACCATTCCACAAGTATCAATAGAAGCGATTGATTCTCAATTTCAATGGTCTCCTGCGGTGATACTATGTTCTGAAGAGACAATATTTACATGAAAACAGTTCATTTTTGTTCCTAAATATTTTCTTTTACCCAAGCCAACGTTTTTTTCTACTTATCAATTTCCAGAGAATCTTTTAATGGCTCTCTATTTCCCGATTGAAATCATGTTGCAACACAGTCAGCTTGCATAATACAAATAGCGTTATTCATCATTTGCGTTATATGTAATTGCAGTTATGCAAACACACAATTTGGTAGAATTACCTGTACGCTGCGTCATAATGCTTGTCATTCTCTTCTCTTTCCCTCTCTCCCTTTCCTGAAAACTTTGATTCCAGGAATTTTATCAAACCCATTTCTGCCTTTTCTTCAGACAAGTCTTCATTATGCCATGATTTAGTAATTCTTCTTGGTGATATTTGTCTGTACTTCAAAAAATCTTCTAAAAATGTTCCTCTTGCATTTACATGCATGCACTGTAAGAGTGTCTTGCAGTATTCTTTCTTACTCTAGCTACTTCCGATTCCTTGTTTTAATGCTTCATTTTTTCCGATAGTTTTGGTATCTACTCTCTCATCTTCAGTGCTTCCTTCTGAGCCTAATCCCTGCTTGGTGCAATACCATGACATAGCTAGTAGCTCCAGTGATCCTTGTTCAAATTTAACACCATCAGGTCGGGATTGCACATTCACAGTTTTGTTTCCTGTCGTTGCTCTGGTTTCATCCACATCCCGAAGGTGTGTAGATTGGTGTTTTGATTGCCCATTGTAAATTGTCCCATGTATATAGCTGATTGGTAAAATTTGAAGGGAGATGGCAAGAATGTGGGAATAAAATGAGATTAAGGGGGGATTAGTGAAAATGGATGCTTGGCGGCTGGCTTGGACTCATTGAGCTTCGGGCAGTTTTCCATTCTGTGTGACTGGCTAAGTTAGTTCAACCTTCACACCAATTCACAATTATGATGCTTGATGAAAACATTAGAAAAACACATATATTTTGCTTCCTACGTGAAGTTAGTAGGATACCTTAATTGATCTTCTAATCCTAAAGAGTGGATTATTGGCTATAACGTTGTAATTCTGTCGCTTTTACACTCTGTACGTGCGATTATGAGATCAGAATTTGAGTTCACATTTTTCTCATGATTTTCCAATCCAGAAATTATCCACAATATATGTAGGCATAATTTTCTTTGCATATGTAGTGCATTCATGACAAATGCTGTGATTAAACTGATGTTAAAACTGTGCGTGCATCTGTGTGTAGCGTGCGTGTGTCTGTGGGTATGTCTGTGTGTGGATGCAGCCATTTGCAGTGTGTGTTTAAATAGGCACATCTCTAAAATCATCTGCACTTAATTCAAAGTTGTACAATTGAATTTTCATGAATAGTCAGCATTATGAATTATAATATTTATATATATTACTAAAACTCTCATCTTCCATATTTGTGTGTTTGTGAATATATTTGTTCTCGAAATACAGCCAAAATGGTACACGATAGCGCAACAGTTTTAGGCCCACCTTACTCACCATTGTCCTGCGGTTCAAATGTTTGTTATATATTTTTTTAATTTCACTATTTAAACTTTTAAAATCACTTTTTAAACCTTAATAAATCCCTTTCCAACTTTCCCTGCACGTCAGTCATGTTCAATGTCACATTGTGAACCCAACAGTCTCCTGACAGTCTCCTGACCAATGAGGGTCGAGGGCAGGACAGGATCTGACCAATGGGAGCACGGAGGGAGGCGGGACCAGCCCGAGATCCCCTCGGTCTCCACCAGCCGGACCACAACCCCAAGCGGGCAGCTTCTCCTCCTCCTCCTCCTGAGTCTCCTCCAGCACCCACTTCAACCGACGGCCGCTTGCCCGCCCCCGGCCCTGGGGGAGACTCCAAGCAGGAGGAAGATGGTCATCGTCTCCATCATCTCATCGTTCCCCTCCGTCTCCTCCAGCACCCGCTTCAACCGACGTCCCCGCTCCCGCCCGGCCCCAGCGCCCCAGACCACCACAGGAATACAACCCCCAGCGGGCAGCTGCTTCTCCTCCACCTCCCGCGTCTCCTGCAGCACTTGCTTCAACCGACGGCATCGTCGACGACTCCAACAACAATGGCGGCCGCTCTCCTTCTCCTCCTTTTCCCGCTCTGCCATCTTGTGCGCGCCGCCCACTGGCTGCCGGGTGCTGTAGTCCACGCTCCCGCCCGGCCCCAGTACCCTGGACCATCACACACACACACACACACACACACACACACACACACACCTTCCACGGTAATAATAATGATATAATATAATAATAATACTTAAAATATAATAATGTAAGAATATAAAATGTTATTGACTATTAATATATATTAATCTCTTGCAGGTGAGGGGGATGTGGGGGGTCTGACTGATGCCCAGGTTGAGGGGGGGAGTGGAGGAGGGGGGGATAAGGGGGGTTGAGGGGGGATGGAGTGGGTGAGTGAGGGGGAGGGGGGAGTGGAGGGTGCTAGACCAATGCAGGTGAGTTTTGGGCCGAACGGGTCCACCCTGTTCTAGTATTAAAACTCTCATCTTGTATGTATGTATGTATGTTGTTCCTGAAATACAACCAAAACAGTACAACAGCGCAACAATTCTAGGCCCACCTTACTTACTATTGGCCTGCGGTGTGCAATAGCAAGTTTCGTTCAAATTGTTGTTATATTTTTTAAGTTATTCACTTTTTAAACTTTAATAATTCGCTCCCACTTGCCGTGCCCGGCAGCCGCGCTGCGCTGCGCAGTAATAAGTAATTGTTCGGCGTCATAATGGGAACCCAACAGCTGCCTGTCCAATGAGGGTCGAGGGTGAGACACGTCCGAGTGACGGGGGTGGCAGCCAATGGGGGGGGGGGGGGGGTGTGAGGAGAGCAGCAGAGGCGGGGCTGGAAGGAGGGGGAGGGGATGGGATCCGCACGAGTGACGGGAGTGGCGGCCAAATAGGGGTTCGAGAATGGGGCGGAAGAGGCGGGGGCGGAAGGAGGCAGAGGGGGAGGTTTCTTGACCCCCCCAAAGAAGAGAGGAACCGTGGGGTAGGAATGGCGGCGGTGCCGGAGAGCCCCTAAGAGTGGAGGGGTGGAGAGGGGGGGGGGGATAAGGTGGTTTGAGGGGGGATGAAGTGAGTGGAGGGGAGGAGGGGGGATGGAGTGGTGGAGGGGGGGGTAAGGGGGTTTGAGGGAGGATGGAGTGGGTGAGTTGGTGGGGGAGGAGTGAGGGAGGGGAGTGTGCTAGACCAATGCAGGAGAGGTTTGGACCCAATGGGTCCATAGGTCTTCTAGTAAAAACTAAAATTGCTTCTCCATGGTTTCTATCAAATCTTTGAAATGGTCCTCCATAATTTATTATGGTAAATTGAATTTGCTATTTCTGTGTAAACTAATGTAGCAGTAATTTTGCATATTGAAATATCTCAGGTACTATATTAGTATTCGATATTTTTCATGTTGTTGGTTCAGAGATGAACAGTTGGAGCTGTTGGTTATCATATGCTGTCAAATTATCTTGACATAATAAAGATGGGGTCTCAAATTAATGTAATCCAAAAGCAAACACCTTGAATCGTACAACACTCATTCAATGCTGCACTAGAAGGCAAACATAGACATTGATTCTGTACTCCACTGCTAGAGGTAGTTTTAAGCATGTTCGTCTATTGCACCAAGATGATAACAACTGAACTGAAACTAATATGTCAGGTTTCAGATACCAAAATTATTTCATTAACATGTTCTCATTTTGGCTGTTGCATTTTGTTTATGGTTCGTGCATATGGGGTTTTTAGGAGTTTTGTTTTAACATCAGATTAATCACAGCGATGTGCATCGATGATTTAAAATCGATGAGCATTGATTGCTCCTTCAGAAATAATTCCACACAGCTACGATATTTTATCCTATCTTTCTCAAGTATGGGAATAATATCTGAAGAAGGCTCCTGCCCTGAAACATCATCTATCCATGTTCTCCAGAGTTGCTGCCTGATGTGCTGAGTTTCTCCAGCACTTTGTGTTATTTTTAATAGTGGTCATCTGTCACTGAAAATACAACAATGATGGTTGATCAAGTGGGGGGTGGGGGGTTTTGGTGATGGTGGAGGAACTCCTCCTGCTCATCTTCACTGAGATTAACTAACTCCACAAAGAAGCCTGGTTGAATTTTGGGTCTCTGTGATTTTTGTGGCTCAGCGACATGCTAGTTTGTTTGAAGGATTTGATTGATCTACATTCAGTGAACCTGTTCCACGCATTTACTCGACTCGCTGATGGAGAGTGTAGAATTCACTCCATTCTCCGGCTTCAGTTCAGGACCTCATAATCTTGTGCTTGTGTCCTTCCTTTATTAAATACCCTGCTTGCTTCTGTACATTCCAATATTTTAAAGTAACTAGATCCCGAAAGGTCACCCATTCCTTCTCTCCAGAGATACTGCTGGCCTCGCTGAGTTACTCCAGTCTTTTGTGTCTACCTTCGATTTAAACCAGCATCTGCACTTCTTTCCTACACAAAGTACATGTCTCCTCTTGGTCCTCTTCGTTGAGGAACCGGCTCATTTCTTTGAGTGTATTTTCTACTTTCAGTTCCCATGTGCTGTAATCATTCTTCCTGAATTTTTAAGAACATGAGAGATGCCAGAATTGCACATAATGCTTAAAATGTTTCCACATGACTTTATTCACATATAATTCCAAAAGATGCCCGCATTGATGACAATTGTCTAAAGCAGTTTTAAGAAACGTCCATATTTGGCAGTCAAATTAGTGATTACTGAAATCACCAAGACAGTTATTAATGTACAGATGTAAGAAGAGAAAATATTACACTTGCTATCCCATATGGTTGATTCCAAACACCACTACAATATTGACATGATTGTTTCTAATCCTCAAAGGCCGTCTTACAGGTGGTACTGTTTCTGATAGTAAAAACAGATCATAAAGATTGCTTCAATGAAACTCGTAGTTTAAAAAAAATATGTTTCATGTGGAATTTACATCAGAGTATTGGAATGCAGGAATGAATAAAGATCTTTCATCTATGCAGTTGATTCTGCTTGATACACATATGAAAACTGTTGAGACAATTAAATAGAGAAAAAAAAACATTTGTAGGACAGGGTCGATGGAGAAATCACCTGTGATTAGTGCATTTTCTTAAAATCAGATTTAATTTTACCTCTGCTCCCCAGTGCAAATTCTTATTTATGAATGGGTTGTGTACTTCATAGTTTTTTTTTATTTTGGATTTTTTAGTTGGAAGTTAATGGACATGAAAGTTTGTCAGTGTCGACATTCTGCCATCTGGAGGCTTCGTTTTTCCCATAAGACTAAGGCCTTGACAAACTGCACCAGACATTCTTCATTGGTCACAGATATTTAAGAGGCATCTTGGAATTAACTGTACAGCTAAATGACCAAACCACTGCTGTTGGTGCCATTGTCAGGGTTTAGCGTGTATTTATTTTAGAATTAATTCACACATGGCAAGCATTTCTCATGACAAATAATAAATAGTGTAATATTTTATCAGATCTTCGTCATTCTACCTCAAACTTTGCGTCTGTATCTCGTGATCAATACAATGTTAAATTTGTGCTTGTCCTGGATACTAGACATTTGAACTTGAATCAGTTACTACTTATAACTAGCAACTTGAATAATTGCTATTTAAATAAAAGTTTCCTACATTTATATCTCATGGTTGTGTGATTTGGATTGCCCGTTTACATACCATCTTTTCAATTCCCCCTTTTCCACCTCTCCTACCTACTCCCTTCCATCTGTACTCTACCTTCTGATCTCTCCAAGCTCCTCCATCCTCTCTCTCCCTTTTCAACTCCATCCCCTTCCTTATACCCAGGACAACATCTCTCTCTCTCTCTCTCTCTCTCTCTCTCTCTCTCTCTCTCTCTCTCTTTTCCAATTCCCTCTCCTAGACAACACCTTCCTTTCTCTGAACCTCACAATTCCCTTTTCCAAATGCCTCTAACACTCATTCTTTCCATTCTCATTGCCTCTACGGAGGTAAATGGATAGGAAAAGCTTTAGAGGGATATGGGATAATGTGGGCAATGGGACTAGCTTAGATGGGGCATCTTGGTCAGTATGGACGAGTTAAGCTGAAGAGCCTGCTTCCCTGCTGTATGACTCTACTCCACTATTTCAGTATGACTGCTCCACTATGTGCCCCCCTTCTTTTTGCCCACTCCGTAGCATTTTCCATTCTCTGACACATAGTCTTCTCCTTCTCTCTGCTTTTTTCCCAGTCAGCATGGATGACCTGGGCCAAAGGGTCTGTTTCTACACAGTATGACTTTACGATACTCCTCGTCCTCCAGTAACTCCTTATTTTAGGCCTGTTACTGGCCAAAATGATTCCTGCACGTCATGCTGATGTGCATCTGCCCATTTTCCCTGCATCTCGATATCTATGGATTGTTGAGGAGGGTGGTGGGAGGGGTGCGGGGAATGTAGCAGCAGGAAATTTGACAGCTGGAGCTGGAAAAGACCATATCCTACCCAACAATAGAAGTTGGAGGTTGGAGTACTACATGGAGTACCATATTCAGGTCATTATGCCGGGCTACAAGGGGCCTGCCCTTTTTATTCGAGTTGGGCATTGTTGATTTGTGAAAACTCAATTCCATTTTATTCTCCATTAGCAAACAATTCATGCATTTAAAAAAAATTAACCCTTCAATTTACAGTTATCTTAATTGCGCATGTTAACAATAATTATCCAATGGCTTGATAAAAGCCTGATTAGCCGATGATTTCTGGTGTACAATCAGTGTCTTTGTGCTTTTCTTTAAACAGGTAATATTTGATAAAGTGGTAAACTGTATCTTGCTTAGATTTGGTCTCTGAAACGTTATAGAAATAGATGAGGTGGGAAGAAAAATAGTTTGATGTAGATCAATTCTATAGGCGATCATTTGAAATACTTATTGATTTGTGGAATGTCCTGAAATTTCTTAACAAAAACTTCATTCATTGCTAAGAACACTGTCAGATCTTGAGCACATTTTTTTTTTGTTCACTCCTTTTAGCTTAGTTTAATTGTTTGCCACGGTTTATTGCTTATGATCACGGTCAACATTTTTGGTAAATGTTGGTTTGCAATATACAGAATCATTGCTGGACTTAGGAGCTGTTGTTTTATGTTACACTGAAAAAGGGCGTCAAATCGGTGAAGCGTTTTGGAGGAACCTAATTAAAAAATCTCGAGAATATGAAAGAGATTAGTGAGGTTAATTAGGTTGTTCAATTTCATCAAGGGTTCAGATACCAGAGGAAATAAGTTCAAAAAGTAGAAAATTAAGAGTAAAGCTGTGCATAACTTTTCAACATTAAAAGTTGGAAGCGTGGATCGAGTTACCAGGAGACCAGATGTTGTTGGAAGAAAAGGGAGTGAACGATGCCTAATACTAGGGTTAATTTACAAGGGTTCTTGCTTGTTGTGCAGTTATATAAAACACACTCTGCCCTGACTTTCATGTTTAGTTGCCCTGGTTTCATCACCTTCATTTCAACCGAAATCAAGTGCAAAAATAGCAAAATATAAATACAGATTATGTTTAACATCCCTCGGGTTTCAGCTGTTGTGCACTGGTTCAACGAAGAGATGCGCTATAAAATGTATTTGGGTGCGATAAGGGGCTGTTTAGATTGTAATATCATTATCATTATTACAATATTGACAAGGATGACTGTTTAAAATATTGTGTTCCCTATTATCTAAAATATGTTTAGGATAAACTATTCAATGATAGTATGTTGCTAATGTAAAATTCACCAGAATAATTTAGCTTTGATCCATTTGATTAACAGATTTTGCTCAGCTACATGCGTTAGCAGTTAAAATGAGATTTTGAAAAACATCAAAAGTAATTTCAAAGTGCATATTTTGTTATTTGAAGTCTAAAGTTAAAGTTCAGCAGAATACAAATTTGATTTTCTTTAACCTTAAGTGTTTTGTGTGGAAAGTAGCAGCTTTACGTCAGTGAGAACGTGATATTAACCTAAATGTCACAAATTGATTTCAAAACTGATGGAAATCAATTAAAATAAACACAAAGAAAGTTCTGTAAAGGGCAGGTTATCCTTTTCCTGCCTGATTATTGCTCTTCTCTCTATCATTGAAGGAATTTGTGAATTTCCGTTTTACTTGCAAATTACCAGTCATCAAGCAACTTGTCACGAGAACCGGACAATATTCACACCTGGGCTGCAAATTATATTGATGCCAGGCAAGTGCCAAACTGGTCACACCAAATGGCCATCAAACCATAGTCTAAACATCTACTGCATTAACATTACTATCGAGTCATGGGGACTCTGGGGAGCCAGGATCTTATTCAGGTCCATCAAAATACTGTGACTGCTCGTCCAGCTTGGATGGCGGGTTTCTGAAATAATTGTTTTTTGCCTCTTAATTCCCCAAAGCTTCCCCGCCATCTTAAAGGTGCAAATGGCACGGTTCCACTTGTCTGAATAGGTGCAGCTCGCAGCACCACAAGAATGTAGGCACCATCCAGGACCAAACAGCCAATCAGTTCAGTCGATAAGCCACCACCTAGTCTTGTCCCTTCACACCCATGCAGCATTCCATTATGTGCGTGCCATCTTGTAAAGCTCTATTTGAAAGCAGTGCCCAAAATAATGGTAATTCTTCACCAACATATCAATTACTACTACTTCGTCACAAATAATCCATATTTAGACATGTCCGATTATTCCTTCATCAGCTTTAGCTTCAAATACAGGGACAGTCACACCTGAGCACTGGAGAAGGTCTTCACAATTTTTTGCCAATCTAGGAACGGGTAATTAGCGTGGATTTTGCCCGAGTTGTTTACATCTTGTGAAGAAATATAAATATTCTTGTTCTGTTTTCTTTGTCCACATCTACTGCACAAAAATTGCGGGCTGGCGTTTATATCAGCAACATGTTAAAAACCTGAGATTTTTGTGCAAATGTTTGAATAAATGGCGATGCAACCCATGACTCACTCACTTGCCAAATGCATTGCAGAATAAAATACTGACCTGCCAGATGAGGCGAATCTGCAGAATTACTTGACGTGCACTGGTACGATGATGGATGCATATCAAATTTCCCAGGCAGGCTGAGGAAAATCTTCCCATTCCTGCTGAAAATGTATGTAGTGTGACAGTTGGGTGAAGATGCCCCACACTTGAATAGCCTGGTGACAATCTCTGTCTTGGCTAACATGGAACACTGGAGCTTTGCCAGTGCCTGTGGAGATATACTGAAGCTTCTGTTACAGTCTTTCAGAGCAGGAGAGAATAACTGTAGGAAGGCAAGGGCAATATAAAGAATACTTTCACTTTTCAATTGTTCCTCTCATCCACACTTTACATTTTCGTGAGAGGAACAATTGAGGGTATGGAGTGGGAATCTGTTGAGAATCTAGAATTTATTCTTTTAAATGCCACACCCGCTAGCCATTCCTGTTTGAGTTACCCATGAATCATATATTTTGGCATATCCACAACAGGTTACAAATTATTAACATTTTGTTTGTCAGTGAGGAAGTTTAGTCCAAATGATTAATTGTGTCCTGTAGGTCTGTGATGCAGGTTTACTTTTTGGTGATTTAATTATATTATTCCGGATCTCTGCAATTATTAAAATAATTTGCAAATTTGAACTCTGATGGTTTTGAGTTGTTATTTAATTCTGAATGCTTTTGTTCTGGTGGAGCAAGTCTCGTAACCCACTCCAAAAAATTATTTTGCAGAGATGTTACTCTTATATACTTTTGATTTTCCTATTCATAATGTAATGTATATATTGTAAATTTGTATTGATTTTGACCTTAACAGTAAATCCACAGTTGGAATAAAAACCATAGAAAGGATTTAGAGGGCTGTGGACAAGACATGGGCAAAAGGCACTAGTTTAGAAGGGACATCACAGTTGGCATGGACGAGTTGGGCCCAAATGCCTGTTTCCATGCTCTGTGAATCTATGACTCTATCTAAAAACAGAAACTGGAAATCTGGTGTAACAATGTGAAATGTTGGATTTGGTCTGCTGTTCAGTCAGTAACTGAAAGGAAAAGCTAAGTCAAGGTTTTGGTTTTTAATAAATGTATACCGTATATACAATATATGGTATATAATGTATACCATTATTTATGCTTGACATACTTGCATCGTCATGTTTAGTGCTATCTTTGTTTCACAAAATATTCTGATTTTATTTGTTTGTTGCTATCCAAATTATATTCTCAATACATAAATTGTTACATTTGTAGTTTGCAGTTGAAGTTTAAGATTAGAGGCAGTAAATATTCTGTTAAATTTTACAGATTATTATTTTGTTTCTCTTAAAGCATTCAATGAGCTTATAATAATGCTTACCTGTTGTTATAAGTCTTTTGTCCATTTATGTATGTCATTTAATATGTTTGTGGATTAAAAATATCATGACAATGAGATGTGCTTATTTTCTAGAGATAAAGAATTGTCTGAAATCTTTTTTTTGGGGCTTTTTAATATATCTTGGTTTGAGGTCCCATTTGGTAACTTAAAGTTCATTCGTGTAGGAAAATGGCAAATAAATGCCAAGTTGATCTCTAGTTGTTGAGCCGGTTATGATAATGCTACTGGTATCACAAAATGCTGGAGAAACTCAGCAGGTCAGGCAGCATCTAGGAGAGAGGGAATGGGTGACGTTTCGGGTTGAGACACTTCTTCAGTCACCCATTCCTTCTCTCCTAGATGCTGCCTGACCTGCTGAGTTACTCCAGCATTTTGTGATACCTTCGATTTGTATCAGCATCTGCAGTTATTTTCCTACACATAATGGTGCTGCTAGTCTATATTGAGGTATTTATGATATTTCACAGAATGTTTACAGAGACTCCTCTTTAAACAGGCACCTTGAATCCAAACTTGGGCTTCTTGAGGTTTTCTAATTTCACTTTGGGTTCTCTCAGTGAGGCTCAAAGTTTAGTACTACCTTAGGTTGTCATAATGATAAGAAAATTATTTTAATATTTCTCAAAAGTTATCTGAGAATAGTTCTTTGGATATTTGAGTTCCTCCTTGCACCATCACATTATCTTGAAATATTCTGTGGCTACAAAGAGCTTTATCTCAAAGAAAATATGTTTGGAATTAAGGGAAGGATATTTTATCTGCAAGTTAGATCCTGAAACCTGCAATGCATCGGCATGTAAATTTAAAAGTTAAAATTAAACTAACAATTGAATCAGCCTCTCACAAGACAAGCAGCAATCAAACTCCACCGCTGCAATGGGGCTCCATATCCCCAAAGTGCAGCGATCTGGCTGGAAAATATTGACGGAATCTGGAGACCGACAGCAGTACATTCTAACATTTTCAAATTGGGGCCGAATTTCTGGAAGTTTACTTCTCGAAACAGCAAGAGTTTTGTGCAGTTTGCGTCTGGTTTTAGTTTTCCCGGTTAACTCAGATGGTTGGGTTTATATATATTTTTTCTGTTATGTCTGAGTGAGCTCAGCCTTGAAATATGAATTGAAGGCATCAAATTGCTCTTTTTAATGGTATGTTGATTTAATTTTTAAGCTTGATGGGCTAATTTCTACCAAAATGCACAGTAAAATTCACTTTAAAAGCCCATCCAGCTTTGGTAATATGTTGCGCTGCGTGCATGTGCAGTTACAAGCCTGCCACAGCCCATTGTGTGCGAGTGGGCTCCTAGCATTGCCAAAGGGTCTACTTAGAAACGTAGTGCATTCAGCTCCCTGGAAAGGTCGCCAACGATAAACGGCACGTTTCTTCCTGTATTTGGCGGGATCCCATGTCGTGGCCCTATTTTCCCCTCTGTAAACAAAAAACACAGCCAATAAGTTTTTCGAAGCTGAATAGACGAATGATTGTTGAGACTTCTGGCTTTTTTTCTTGGAAAGAAATATTTTTAAAGGTAGTTATCTCATAAGTAGTGCTACCCCATCGCTGATCTGAGGATAATGTTATTTGCAAAGCGTTTAATAGGACAACAATGCAGTAATATCAGGATGACTGTCCGTGGATCGGTTATCAGGAATTTCAGTGAATTGCATCACTTTGTATGTAGGAACACTCCACCTGACTGGCTGGCTAAATTAAGTATAATGGAAATATTATTTTCATCACCATTGATTATAAATTCCAAATTATCAGTAGTTAGAAAATGGACTTGTATAAATGTAAAGTTGCATGGACAACTGTATCATTTTTCTTCTAGTTTCCCAGCCAGACATTTTGATTCTGTTTATTTTTCTCATTATTTTCAACTTTTCTTTTCCTATATGATGTCTTAAATTAAATTTGTGCACTGGACTTTTATTGAGAATTCTGTCAGTGGCTTAATGTTGGAAGCCTGAACCAATGCACAGATTTCAAAGATAATGAGTAAAATACTCTTTGATTATGAAGTTTATATTTAACATTTTCAGGTCAATATTGCAGATTTGTAATTGTAAGGTTCTATCAATGTTTGCCTTCAGATTTGTGACACCTGAGCTCCTTGATCAATTTATATCCTGGTCACATGTTCAAAGTGTCTTTTAATCTATATTTAACCTGAAAAATGTAGAAAGTTTACAATGAATTAAATAACTAGTAACATATTGTGACAACGTTTCAGATTTTCATTTTGCACATTGCTTTGGGAGATTGTGTTGGAAAGATGCATTGATTAAAATTTGTGTTCCTTGCCTGGGAGGAGGATATGAGATGAAATGATATTTAATATCCCTAATATGTTCAAATTAGTGCAAAAGAAAACTCTTTATGATAATAGTGAACATAATTCTGAGGAAGGGTCTCGACCCGAAACGTCACCCATTCCCTCTCTCTTAGATGCTGCCTGACCTGCTGAGTTACTCCAGCATTTTGTGAATAAATACCTTCAATTTGTATCAGCATCTGCAGTTATTTTCCTACATAATTCTGCACTCACTCTTTTCAAGTTGCTTTTTCCTTATCTGCGCCCATTGTTTGCAGCTAATAAAATTATGTTTTTGATTTCAACAAGCATAAAGTGTCCTGATGATCACATTAAATGATAGACTTGTTCAGATTTGAAGTTCGGACAGATTAATAATGCAGGATTTTGGTGTTTTATTTTTAAATGAGGCAGTGTACTAGATCTTGTAGGCAATGTGATAATTTTCCAGTATGTATACCTGAAGTACATTCAGGTATCTGGCAGTATTCTGTGTGCGTATGTATGTGTGCACAGCTCTTGATGTTGCTGTGCTTCTGCACTCCTACATTCATGTTGTGACAAATAAATGTCTTTATGGGAGAGGGAATTATTTTGCTTCGTTAACAGAATGTTGGTGTGTTCCAGGTTGTTAATTGGCGCAGCATCTCAACGATTTTTCATCGCAGTCCAAAGCATTTTTTCCTCTAATTTTGAACTCTAATTTCCTTTATTGTTTAAATATCCATTGATGCCTTTTAATGCAACAAGTTATGCAGTACTGAAAAGTATGCTGAAGGTATGAGTAAGTTATTTAAACATTTTAACTACCTTTATTTTGGAGGGGGGAAGTGGATTACAGCTAAAGAATCACCATAAGGTCTGCATCGCATTTTTAATTTAGTAACTAACATATGAATACATTTGCATATTAATTAGTTGCAGATTAAATCATGCATACACAAGAGCTTCCTTACTGTGTTCAGTGTTTGTCAAAAGCCCCAAGTCTAAGCTGCCGACTGCTGCAGTAAAAGACTATTTGGTGGTTTTGTTTTACAAAATATATTTTCATATTGATATAGTATCATTCTTAAATGTTTTTAAAATTTTGGTCAGTCTCACAAAATGACACGTTATACCTGTATGTCCCTTCTGAGCTTAATTTTTGTCCATCAATTTCCTGTTCACAATCATGTTAAACACCTCCTTAATTGCATAGCATATCACCGTTAACTCTTTAAACGCAGACTGCTTTTTGGATGTTTCAACTTGCTAGGATGTAGATTTATTCTCGTTGAAATGGGGTAAATGTGTAATGAAATACAGCAGTCTATGGCCGTTGCACTCTAGTTCCAAAATTCACTTCCATTGATGTCACTGGAATGGAATTTTGGAAACCGTGTCCACATACATACGCTACCATTTCTCCCATTTAGCATACGTGACCAAGGACGAATTTCTACCTCGGTAGTTCTTTTCTCCGTAAAATCTGTTAATAAATGCTTTTTCCTTTAGTCTCTTCATTTAATAAATAAGCTGCATTGAATCCAAAAGAATTATTTGTACTATTGTAGGCATGTGGTGCAAGCAATATCCTCTAATCTACAACTGTAAAGAGAAAATTTCTGATGACGATGTGTTCCAAAATTTCTGGGAATCTTTGTAAACCGAAGGGAAAATATTCTCTGCTTAACAATGAGCAAGCCATAACTGGAGCAAGTGAAATCCGGTTACCTAATCCATGATTGGAGGTCAAGGCATAAACCATCCAACAAAGTTTCTGCAATTTGGAATCAAAACAAAATTACATTGTGGTGTAAAGCCTTGGGCACGATCTTCATTGAAAAAGATGGGGCGGCACAGTGGCACAGCAGTAGAGTTGCTGCCTCACAGCACCAGAGACCCGGGTTCGATCCTGACCATGGGTTTGTAGGGAGATTGTACGTTCTCCCCGTGGCCTGCGTGTGTTTTCTCCGAGTGCTCCAGTTTCCCCCCCCATGCTCCAAAGACATACAGGTTTGTAGGTTAATTAGCTTTGGTAAAATTGTAGATTGTCCCGTGTGTGTGTAGGATAGTGTTAATGTGTGAGGATCGCTGGTCGGCGCGGACTCGGTGGGCTGAAGTGCCTGCTTCCACCCTGTATCTCTAAACTAAATTAAAGATAGAGAGAGCGAGAGAGAAATATATTAAGGAGATTATCTCCCATTCAATCTGAAGAATGGACCTGACCTGAAATGTCACTCGTAGTTTAATTTTTGCTCAAGATTCCAGCATCTACAGTTTATTTTGTGTTTCCCATTTTGGGTTAGTTGGATGACCATGGTTTCAGATCTTAAGTATCTGGCCACTCCACAACTGGAAAGATGATGATCCTGGATGGCAGGGTGGGGTTGAGGAAATTAGCACTTGCAATGACTTCATTGCATATACTGCAAGAAATTGGTTGTATGAGTATTGGCGATAGAAACAAATTGTTGTTTGCTTGTGGTCTCATGCTCCTGAACATCCTTTGCTCCAACATCTAAAGAAACTTGGGCAGGTACATAAATAGAAAAGGTTTATAGGTCTATGGGCCTGCTCCGGCAAGTGGGAATAGCTTCAATGGAGCATCTTCATTGTCATGGATATGTTGAGCTGAAGGGCCTGAATCTCGATGACCCTAAATGTTCATTGTCTTTTCACCTAACCATGTCACCAAATAATCTTTGATAAATCAAATGTGTTCTTCTATAAATTCCAACTTCCAACATTCTTAGATGTTTTTATTTTATGGTATCATATTGCAAATGTTTTGACCTGCCTGGTTCTTGCCTACTTGCTTTATTCTCCCCCTCATTTGTATTTACTTTTCTAGTAGTAATTTTAGTCCAGTATTGTAGGTGACATTTGACCATTACAAAAGGGGGAGCTTGGTGAAGTAAATTGCCATTCTCTGAAATGTATCTGTGACTGGTCAGAAATGGAGACCTTTAACCAGTGCAACAGTTGTGGGTGAAGTGCAATTTTCATTGGAAGAGTGAGTTATTCATCAGCAAATTCAAGTAATTCCATGGGTCAGATTTGACAGCCTGCAGTCAGCAAATGTCAGTCAATTAGTTCAGATCAATCGCCATCTAGGGACAAAAAAAATGTTTGCATTGATGTTATTTATACACTCTCTGAGTAACCTTTAAATCAAGAGGACTTCTTTTCAAACAAGTGAACACTGGAAATCAAAAATAAAGAAGTGAGAATGCTTTAAATAGACACCAAGTATTTAAATTGGTAGGTTAATATTTCAGCTCTCACCCTTTTCCAAATCTGATAAAAATGACTGCAACTTTAAAAAAAAAGTATTTTCTTTCTTATTGTGGAAGAGCTTTGGTGTATTTCCAGCACGTGGACATTGTGTGTGAGTCTGCAATATTTAATGAGTAAGCAGAGAATTGATGAGCTGGATGTCATTATCTTCACTTTTCCCCACTTTGTTTTTGTAGGTAAATTCATGGATCTGACTCTTCCGTTAACTTGTAAGAAGGAACTGCAGATGCTGGTTTACACCGAAGGTACACACAAAATGCTGGAGTAACTCAGTGGGACAGGCAGCATCTCTGGAGAGAAGGAAAGGGTGACGTTTTGGATCGAGACCTTTCTCAATCCAAAAAGTCGCACGTTCCTTCTATCCAGAGATGCTACCTGCCCAGCTGAGTTACTCCAGCATTTTGTGTCTATCTTCAGTTAACTGGACGGTGGCTGTAAGCCTTCCCTAAAGCTGAGTTTAATTTCATTCATGGGGAAAAAGATTAACTCTGTGGGGCATTAGCTCCATTGGGACTCAGTCCCATGAAGCCATCTGCAATTTCAGTCTAAGAAGAGACAAAAACAACCAGCGTGCTTTACCAAACCTACGAAAAAATACTCACCTGTGGACGTCGGGTGAAGATGCGATGATTTGTTCATAAGTTGTAAAAGCCATTCAATCATGGCCGATCTATCTTTCCCTCTTAACACCATTCTCCTGCCTTCTCCCCATAACTCCTGACACATGTACTAATCATGAATCTACCAATCACCACCTTAAAAATATCCACTGACGGCCTCCACAATCCTCTGGAAATGAATTCCACAGATCTGTGAAGACCTCATAGCAAAGTAGCTGCTAACACCTCTTTATTTAGTCTGGCACAAATACTAGTTTAGTTTAGAGACACAGCGTGGAAACAGGCCCTTTGGCCCACTTAGTCCACACTGACCAATGACCATCTGTACACTAGTTCTATCCTACACACCAGGGACAATTTACAGAAGCCAATTAACCTACAAACCAGCATGTCTTTGGAATGTGGGAAGTAACCGGAGCACCTGGAGAAAACCCACATAGTCACAGGGAGAACGTACAAACTGCATACAGAGAGCACCCGTCATCAGGATTGAACCCGGATCTCTGGCACTGTAAGGCAGCAACTCTACCGCTCCACCACTGTGCCACCCAAATTAAGCTGTTTTAATATAGTGCTTATTACTGATGGCGTTGTGACCCAATACAAACGTGTACTTTTGTATAAGATCATATTAAAACCATGAAGTGGTGTGTGTTGCTGGGTTTTTCAGGAACTGTGATTATCACTAGGACGCAATAATGGGAAGGCAGCTTGTTCCTGGAGAATACATTCCCTGCAGTCTAATTGCATTGTGGGTTGTTAACTAAGACTGCCTGGCTGTTAAGCTGAAGAAGGGGGAGAAATATAAGATTAAAGATTTTTTGGGTAAAGAAAGTTGTACGCTCATTAGAAAATAACCGATTTTGACTATTTTCTACATAATGCAAGCAATTG